>NC_081313.1:70263662-70888662 GCF_026419965.1 Kogia breviceps | reverse complement strand
CACATTTATGATAAAAACTCTCCAGAAAGTGGGCATAGAAGGAAACTACCTCAACATAATAAAGGCCATATTTGACAAACCCACAGCAAACATTATTCTCAATAATGAAAAACTGAAAATATTTCTTCTAAGATCAGGAACAAAACAAGGGCATTCACTCTTGCCACTTTGATTCAACATAGTTTTGGAAGTCCTAACTATGGCAGAGAAGAAAAAGAAATAAAAGGAACCCAAATTGGAAAAGAAGTAAAACTGTCACTGTCTGCAGATGACATGATACTATACCTAGAAAATCCTAAAAAATGCCACCAGAAAACTACTAGAGCTAATCATTGAATTTAAAATTGCAGGATACAAAATTAATACACAGAAATCTCTTGCATTCCTATACACTAACAATGAAAGATAAGAAAAAGAAATTAAGGAAACAATCCTATCTACCAGTGCAACAAAAAGTTAAAATACCTAGGAATAAACCAACCTAAGGAGGCAAAAGACCTGCAAGCAGAAAACTATAAGATACTGATGCAAGAAATCAAAGACGACACAAACAGATGGAGAGATATACCATGTTCTTGGATTGGAAGAATCAACATTGTGAAAATGACTATACTACCCAAAGCAATCTACAGATTCAATGCAATCCCTATCATTACCAATGGCATTTTTCACAGAACTAGAACAAAAAATTTCACATTTTGTATAAGGAAACACAAAAGACCCCGAACAGCCAAAGCAATCTTCAGGAAGAAAAACTGAGCTGGAGGAATCAGGCTATACTACAAATCTACTGTAATCAAGACAGTATGGTACTGACACAAAAACAGAAATATAGATCAATGGAACAGGATAAAAAGCCCAGAGATAAACCCATGCACCTATGGTCACCTAATCTATGACAAAAGAGGCAAAAATATACAATGGAGAAAAGACAGCGTCTTCATTAAGTGGTGCTGCGAAAACTGAACCACTACATGTAAAAGAATGAAATTAGAACACTCCCTAACACCATACAGAAAAATAAACTCAAAATGGATTAAAGACCTAAATGTAAGGCCAGACACTATAAAACTCTTAGATGAAAACAGACACAGAACACTCTTTGACATAAATCGCAGCAAGATCTTTTTGACCCACCACCTAAAGTAATGAAAACAAAGACAGAAATAAACAAATGGGACCTAATTAAACTTAAAAGTTTTTGCACAGCAAAGGAAACCATAAAGAAGACCAAAAGACAGCCCTCAGAATAGCAGAAAATATTTGCAAAGGAAGCAACGGACAAAGGATTAACCTCCAAAATATACAAGCAGCTCATGCACCTCAATAACAAAAAGAACAAACAACCCAATCAAAAAATGGGAGTGGGCTTCCCTGGTGGCACAGTGATAGAGAGTCCGCCTGCCGATGCAGGGGACATGGGTTTGTGCCCCGGTCCGGGAAGATCCCACATGCCGCAGAGCAGCTGGGCCCGTGAGCCATGGCCGCTGAGCCTGCGCTCCGCAACGGGAGAGGCCACAACAGTGAGAGGCCCGCATACTGCAAAAAAAAAAAAAAAAAAAAAAAAAAAAAGAAAGAAAATGGGAGGAAGACCTAAATAGACATTTCTCCAAAGAAGACACACATATGGACAACAAACACATGAAAAGATGCTCAACATCACTAATTATTACAGAAATGCAAATCAAAACTACAATGAGGACTTCCCTGGTGGTGCAGTGGTTAGGAATCCGCCTGCCAATGCACGGGACACGGGTCGGAGCCCTGGTCCAGGAAGATCCCACATGCCGTGGAGCAACCAAGCCCGTGCACCACAACTACTAAGCCTGAACTCTAGAGCTTGCAAGCCACAACTACTGAGCCTGCATGTCGCGACTACTGAAGCCCGCATGCCTAGAGCCCATGTTCCACAAGAAGAGATGCCACCGGAGAAGCCCGCACACCGCAATGAAGAGCAGACCCTCACTCGCTGCAACTAGAGAAAGCCTGTGCACAGCAATGAAGACCCAACACAGCCAAAAATAAAATATAAATAATAAATTTATTTTTTAAAAACTGCAATGAGGCATTACCTCAAACCAGTCAGAATGGCAATTACCAAAAAATCTACAAACAATAAATGCTGGAGAAGATGTGCATAAAAGGAAACCCTCATGCACTGTTGGTGGGAATGTAAATTGATACAGCCACTATTGAAAACAGTATGGAGGTTCCTTAAAAAACTAAAATTAGAACTACCATATGACCCAGCAATCCCACTACTGGGCATATACCCAGAGAAAATCCTAATTCAAAAAACACATGCACCCCAAGCTTCATTGCAGGACTATTTACAATAGCCAGGACATGGAAGCAACCTAAATGTCCATCAACAGAGGAATGGATAAAGGAGAAGTGATACATATATACAATGGAATACTTCTCAGCCATAAAAAGGAATGAAATTGGGTCATTTGTAGAGACACGGATGGACCTAGAGAGTGTCATACAAAGTGAAGTAAGTCAGAAAGAGAAAAACAAATATCATATATTAACGCATATATGTGGAATCTAGAAAAATGCTATAGATGATCTCATTTGCAAAGCAGAAAAAGAGACACAGACATAGAGAACAAATGTATGGATACCAAGGGCGAAAGAGGGAGAGGTGGGAGGAACTGGGAGATTGGGATTGACAAATATACACTATTGATACTTTGTATAAAATAGACAACTAATGAGAACATACTATATAGCACAGGGAACTCTACTTAATGCACTGTGGTGACCTAAGTGGGAAGGAAATCCAAAAGAGGGGATATATGTATATGCATAGCTGATTTGTTTTGCTGCACAGTAGAAACAACATTGTAAAGCAACTACACTCCAATAAAAAATTATTTTTTTAAAAAAAGAAAGAAAACAAAATGATTACCAAAGGGAAAAAGAGGAAGGGAGGGATAAAATAGGAGTATGGGATTAACAGATACAAACTACTATACATAAAATAGATACGAAACAAGGATTTACTGTATAGCACAGGGAAGTACATTCAATATCTTACTGTAACATATAATGGAAAATAATCTGAAAAAATACGTTTATGAAACTGAATCACTTTGCTGTACACCTGAAACTAAAACAATATTGTAAGTCAAGTACACTTCGATAAAAAAATATTTGATCACCAACCCCTGAATCCAAATTTGCAATGAGTTTTGAAACCTTACTGAAGATAGTTAACAACATCATTGTCCTCATGATGGTCAAGACTTTGTCCCCAAAGGCCATGCTGGTTCCTGAGGATTCTATTTTCTGTCTTGAGAAGATCCAGTTCTGTTTTCTAGCTCTTTGAGAAAATGGCATGGACACTCCACTTATATGCTTCTTGGATGACTAATTCCAACTTCCTGGAACACGGAACATACTAATCTGTTACAGAATGTAATGAGCTCCCCAGATGTGAGTTCTGTGAGAGTGGAACCACATGCAAAGACCAGTAGAGAAATGACTCCCAGCATCAGTCCCCAGATGAGGCCTCTAAAATTCAGAGGGCTGAGCAAAGAGCCACAAGAAGCCCAGTTATGAGTGTGCAGACTCAGCTGGCTGTCCTGAATCTAAAGGTTTACTCAACCTGAAAAACTGCCAGAGATGTTGATTCTTAATTAGCAACACATATCTCTTGAAAACTGAATAGCAAAGAGGTTCTAATTGCGTGTCTTTAGTTTGTCACATACAAACTGTTTGGAAGGCCCAAGCTCCAAAACATTATGAAAAAAAAATCTTCCAAGTGTGTATGGCAAGAGATAATTAGAGTACAAGCAAATTGGCGTTTTTTATTAGGTTTTTTTCTTTTTAGCTCTATAGGTTAGAATAAAAACAGCTCTAAACAACAATCTTTGGCATGTTAATTGATTTCTACCTGATGTGCTCATTAAGTCAGTAGGAGTTTTAGGAACCATCAGAAAGAGGCCTTTGCTAGGGCCAAAAAATGTTACTACCTATTCCAATTTGATGGGAAAATTAAGTTCATACTACATGTAATAATAATCTATGATGCTCTATCATTATTTAGCATGCAAACATTATTACTGAGAGTACTTTCAAATAAAAATTAATGTGACTCAACTTTTAAACATGGATAATTATGAAACTTCGGTCTATTTAGACTATCAAGTAGAATAAAATTCCTAATATTAAAAATGAGGGAAATTTTTCTTTGTTTTATTTTACATTTCAAAAGCCAAAGAGGCAAAAAACATTATTTTTACTGAAGCATTTCCATCTATGAGGAAACATTTCATTCACACACATACACCCTATTACATGAATGTGTGTAGCAGTATCCCCCAGGAGGGCTAAGCATGTGATATACATGATAAAGCATTGATATACCCAGAAATATGGCTCTAACATAAATGATATGTGACTATTCTATGAGGACAGTGTTTAGGATAACCCAATTTGAGAAGGCTGTGTTACAAGATCAGATTCTATTTTTAGGCTGGATTTTTCTAGATAGATGTTGAAAACCCATAAAGAGAATTTTAAAAGTGTTATTACTGGTAAGTTATTGCACCCTTAATGTGGTCCGTACTGTGGCAATAGAGGCTTCAGGAAAACATCTTTTCTTTCTGTCTCTTTCTGTCTTTAAACTTTATTTATAGCCTTGCAAAAGACTAGCATTCACATAACCCGCCTTTGCAGGCATGCCAGAAGATTAATGATATCGCAGTGTTCTTGAGAACAAAAATGTGTCTACCACTGTGTTGAATAATCTCTCCTTTCACACATTAAAAGTGAGATGAGGCCTACTTTAGAAAGCAAGGACAATGTGTCACAAAGAGTTAGTTGGCTTAAAGACATACCCGTATTGCTATCCTGAATCACAAATTGTTTTCATGCATGTTATCTTGAGAATAAGAAAGCTTTTATCACCATCACTTTTTAAAAATTTACATAGAGCCTCAAACTCTGACTTATTCCAGCATTTTTTTTTTTTTACAATCTGTTGCTTCTAAGAATTGAGAATTTAGAGAAAGTTGTACACTGTGACCTCTTTTATCTCTACTCTCCTTAAATTTGACTAAGACTGAAAGTTATTTCAAGATTTAAATATTATAGATGTAGTCATTTATGTTAAAACTACCTCTGCCTAGTTTATGGTAATAATAATAACAATAAGTCAAATTTTATTGGAACCTTTCCTCATGCCATGCCATTCTAAGTGTTCAACATGTATTATCTCATTTAATCCTCATGACAATCCTAAGAGATAGTTACTACTATTACCCTTTGATGGAGGAGAGAATTTAATGTTTAGGGAGATACATGACACCCTGAGTCACCCCTCCAGTAAGAGACGGAAGTGCATCTCAAATCCAGGTCTTCAAAGTCACACTTTTAACCACTATGATATACTGCCTCTTGGGTTATATTTATTTAATACAGACTTTTATTCAGCTAGGTAATACTTACAGATTATTTATAACTTCCAGGAATTTTATCACCCTATTTACATACATGCTATATCCTAGTCACTGTCATTGACCTTTGGAACTATAAAAGTGAATAAAACAGAGTTCTTGCTCTCAAAATGTAGTGGGGTCACAGAGCCAACTTAAGACCTTATCAGGCTCTAGTCACTCAGTTTTCTAGATCTACCTGACCATATAAATCTATAGATCCACCTAGATACATATAAATCATTAAAGAACACTCACATCTCACATTAAATAGAATTTACACAACTACATATGAGCTGAGTTACATTTGCTTGTGATTATTTTACAGGCATTTTAATATTGATACTGACGTATTTTTTTCATAACTTACATCCAATATGTATTTGTCAGAGTTTCAGATATTTTTGCCCAAGTTCTCTGCCAATAATGCCTAAAAGTATATTGGGCCTAATGGGGAAGATAGAAAACTAGGAAAGTGACACAGTGTGGTAATAACAGAGATATGTGCAAAGTGTTAAGGGAGCCAAAGGTTATCACTTCACAGAACAAAGGAAATTTGAGGAAAACCTTGGGATAGAAGCAGGATCTCACCAGGTAACAAAACAATCATTTACAAAGCTACTGAGCTACAAAAATGTGTGATGTCCAAGAACTGTCAAGTAGTATTTTGTGACTTAGGAAGCATATTTTGGCAGCATGATAAGAAGATAAGGATGGAGACTACTTAAAATTCAATGTCTTTTCAAGGTACATGTTTTTCCTTATCTGAAGGAAATTTTAATATATATTATACTGTTGCTGTTTATTTACTGAACATAACGGCTTGGTTTTTTCCTAAAGCATAATTCAAATGATAATTAATACTTTTTTCAGACATTATTTTTATTGCCAATTTTTCTAAAGGAACTAACTACACTCTTTAATTCAGAATATTAAAACATCAACAAGTATTTATCACTTATTTGGGACTATATATATGCACATATAAACATAGTATTTACAGTTTATATGATATATACAGTACAAATATTCATTATATAATGTATGCATAGTATATATACCATATAGTACAAAAATATTAATACAGAGTATATTTCTGTGTATGTAGATGTGTATATATATTACATGCATAAATTAAACAAAAAATATATATACATATATATATAACCAAGAAATCAGGGATTATATACATACTTTATGTCCATAACCTTAAAATTTCTTCTCAGATTATGGAAAATGTCCACCAAAAAAATGACCAAATTCTACATTTCCCATTTTAAAATATGGACAAAAAAATTGACCAAAAAATGCTTTTAAGATTAAATAGAAAGCTTTGAAGGTGAAACAATCCATAAAAGTGTGGGGGGGGCGAATTTACCCTGTAACTGTTTTTAAGTAGTTCGCTTCAAAATATTTACCATGTTAAAAATAGTCTGTCTCCTTTAATAACTTAGTTTGATAGAAGGGAAAGATAAAACAAATAGCTAGGTAGAGGGGTCTCTGAATTAAGTATCTTTTAAAATGCTCAAGTGAAGATGCTGTTCTACATTAGTTAGTGGTTAGAAACGGGGGTACTGAGAATTAAACCAACTAAAATGGTAAACCAACCAAACAGAACAATGGTATCACTAGTTCAAAGCTATGTTATCTGAGAACTCTTGCTCTAAATGGAAATGAAATATATGGAATTGGGAGTTTATCATATAAATGAGTTCACCATATGAAGCAGTAGAAAAGAAGGATGAACAAGTATTTTAAAATACAGGCTGAAAAAAGTTCAGCCATAACATACCAAAAAATTAGTATGAAAAAAGGCACAGAGAACTGAAAAAAACTCTCCTTTTCAAACTACAATGATGTGAAGTCTTTAGACCTATGTTTACTAAAATAAATTTGCTAAATAAAATACAACATGCATAACCGTGGCCAGACAAGACTTGGGTTGCTTCCCAATGCCTAGATATTTGTGCTGAGAATGACACCAGGATTAAGTTATGTTGTATGTCATTAAATGGGACATCACCCCAAGGCCACATAATTCTGTGCTTTAAAATCTTACTCCTAGTAGAGTACCCTCAGTTTATTTGTACTGATATTTTAATAAAATTCTGTATTTCCTTGGATTAAAAAAAAACAGCAAATTACGAGCTTTGGCCCATTTCTCAGTTATTCTTGTTTGAAAGTCATAGCCTAATATATTGGGTTGGCCAAAAAGTTCATTCGGGTTTTTCCATAAGATGGTATGGAAAAACCCGAACGAACTTTTTGGCCAATGCAATATATGTGCTCATATAAAATACTTTTATCCTGTACTTTCTAAATGATTAACATTAAGCTAGATGCAGAGGATCTAACCTTGAAAAATACAGACATGAACTTTTCTCTGTGGGAATTTAAGTCTAATAAGGACAAAGAGGTAAGTGGACAATTGCAAAGCAACATAACACATTTTACGAAGGAAAAACTAAAGGGGTCATGAGAAATGTCAAGAGAGATGACTTGGAGGAATCGATGCCTAGGAAGGCTTCCTAGAGGAAGTGAAGTCTAAGCTGAGACCTAAAGTATAATTGTCAACTGAGCCAGAGAAGGGTGGGGAAATCAGGGAAGTGTTTTAGGCAGAGGAAACAGCATGTGCAAAATGCCAGAGGTAGGAAAGCAGGGATTCTGTGCAGATGGGGAAAGTGGAGAGATAAGCAAAGATCAGTTCACACAGGGCCTATACACTGCCATCAAGAAGACTGAATATTTTTAAGCTAGGGAAGAACATAATTAGATTTGCTTTGTAGAACCATCTTTTATCTTCTATGTAGAGAATCGAAGACAGGACTAGAGGTGGGGAGACCAACTATGAGGTTGTTGTAAGAGATCAGGCAAGAGGCGATTAGAGTAGGGACAGTTAGGATAAAATGAGATTAAGGAAATGTTTAAGATGAAGAATACACAGGATTCATACTGTATGTGGGTGAGTCGGGGAGAGGAATGGAAGAAACAAATATAAACCTCAGTTTGATGAGAAACTATGTAAATGGTGGTAGCATTTAATGGGAGTGGGGGGTGTGGGACAGGGAAGCAGACAATTTTGAATGTGTTGAGCATGAGTACATTTGGGCCATCAGATAGGGAATGCCTAGTAGACCAGCAGATAGAGAGGTCTGATGCTCAGTAGTGAGGGCTAGGCTATAAATAGAAATCCGGAAGTCATCAGCTTATAGATTTTACAACAGTGATTCAAATTCTGAAACTAAATGAGATTAGCCAAGGGGACTGAATGGAGTGAGAAGAGCAAAGTGCCAAAGGCTGAGCTCTGATAAAGTCTATTATTTAAGGAATAAGAGGAAGAGGATCAGTCAAAAAGAACTGTGGAAGAGATGACAGAGAAAACCTGATGAAAATAAGAGTAGGGAGAATTTCAGAAAGAGGCTCAACAGTGTCCACTATGGCTGAGAAGTCAAGCAATACAATGACTAAGAAGTGTCCATTCTCCTTGTACAAGTCGCTGGGTGACACAGAAGATGGACTATCGTTATTAGTGTATACACAAATACATATATGTGTACATACATATATATGTAGGTATGTGTGTCTTCACATATATACACACACTCATTCGATCATCATAACAACATTATAGGGTAGGTACTATTATTATGCTCTTTTCAAGATGAGAAAATGGAGGCACAAAGAAGTGACAATTTGTCTAAGGTCACACAGCCAGTAAGTGGTAGAGCCAGAAATTGAAATAGGTTGAGGGCTTGAGTGGGAGGGGAAGAAGTAAAGATTGGGAGTGCACATAACTCTTTCCAGCAGTATCACTGTGATTTTCTCATACAGCTTCACCTGGGAAGATTGTCTGCATATCTGGTAAATGCTACCCAAACCGCAGACTAACTCTTAAAGGGTAACAAATGGAGAAATCCTTTTAAAAATCCAGTGTGTTCGAACGCAGTGGTAATGACACAGGATTTTTTTCTCAATGTACTATGAAAACAATGCACTATTGTTGCTCCTTAAACCAAAAATTTAAGTGTAACCCTGCCTGAAGCTACTTCAAGAATCATTCCAGGGCTTCCCTGGTGGCGCAGCGGTTGGGAGTCTGCCTGCCAATGCAGGGGACACGGGTTCGTGCCCCGGCCCAGGAAGATCCCATATGCCACGGAGCGGCTGGGCCCGTGAGCCGTGGCCGCTGAGCTTGCGCGTCTGGGGCCTGTGCTCCGCAACGGGAGGAGCCACAACAATGAGAGGCCCGCGTACAGCAAAAAAAAAAAAAAAAAAAAAAAGAATCATTCCAACAAAGTTCTCCAAAAGGATACACCAAAGTAACTAGAATCTTGAACACTGAGTTTTCAATTCTTAGTATGTCTTTATGAAGTATCTACCATGTGTATGCATTGTCTGTTTAGAGCACTGTCCATCCAGAAACAGCTTTATGAAGCCAGGATATGTTAAACTGACTGGCCAATCTGCTCCACCGTGAGAAATGAGTTGATAAATTGTCAAACAAGGAGAGTTTTTTTAGTATGGGTGAAACACCACTGATTTGTGAGGAAGAAAAGAAGAAATTCCTCAATAATTTTCTTTTCATTTCCAAAAACTTTGAGACTATTGTGTAACCACACTCATCATCTACTGGTACCTCATTATAAACCATTGTTGGATGAGAAACCATACTAAAGTATTTGCAATTTACATGATTTACTGCTCCAGTGTATGTAAGTTCTAAATGGTATGAGTGAAAGCATGTTTATAATTAGAAAATCTATTTTTAAACAGATTTAGAAACACAAAGTCATCTCCGTAGTAAAGAAAATACGAAAAAGGATACTTAGGTAAAATTGTTAAAATTATGACAGATCGATTTTTTGAAAATTTAGGAAACAATCTATTCAATTATACTTATAATTCCAATTTTCAATTTGGTAGTCTGTTTTCTGTCTCTTCATTTGAAAAAAAAAAGTTTCATTTCCAAAAAGGAATAGCAATAACGTTTTCAGTTGCCTCAAGATTTTTCTTTGGCCACAATTGCCTATTTTCCGTAATTGAATTTCCCAATGACAGTCCCATGAACTTTATTGTCAGGTTGACTAGCCAAAAACACTCTCTTCTCCCCTCCCAAGATGAAGAATTTAAGGGATGTTAAACACAACTAACATGAAATTGGGAAAGACAATGACTTGTTTTTAACCACAGAAGGCATAATAATAGTTGGGCCAAAATTTTGGAAGAAAATAAGTTCTTTTCCAATATTCTGAAATGTTACATTGGCCATGTCAAAATGAGGTTACTTTGTCCCTAGGACAACTCTGATATTCCTGAGAGTCACCCCCCAAACCTCACATTCTACTAAACCTGGTCTGTTATTCCCCTAAGAGAGAGGTTATGGTACCCTCCTCCACTGACAAGAGACACATGAGGGGCTGGAGCCCTGCGCTTGGCTGCAGGTCTTATTTTAGCAGTGGACACCTGATTTTCAAAGGTTACCTTTCCCAAATTAAAGGGAGAATGAGACAGATAATGTGAGGGCTCCCCTGTGCTGACTGCAGTTTGCTTACGTAAGATCCTTTAAGTTTCTCAATAAGAACCATACTTCCAGGTGATAAATAGGTCAAATTCACAGAATATTGAAAGTGTGGGAGGGAGGTTGGGAGAGAGGGAGGCTTGCTTTCTTTCTATTTCCAGAATGTGGTATAACTGGGATACTCACAAGATTCTGGTCTAAAGAAAGAAATAAAACCATGAAGTATTAGAAAAGCGTGAATATAACAACTGGGAAACACCTCTGTGATTTCTTTTTATTTTGCTACTACTAAGTATTTTTTGGTACTTTTTTCGTTGCTTTTAACCGCCTTCCTATTTGTCTTAATCTATCTCCTCTTAAATGTAAAATACACCTAATTACCACTGTGTTTATATGATCCAGTGATATCTGAAATAAATACTCTGATTCAAACAATTACCATTATATTGAAGCATAATGATCCAGTGGACATCTCTGCCTTATCTGAACTCTCACTCCTACCACTCACCTAGGTAGGACACATAGAGAATCTACTTGTACTGCCCTTTCTGGGTTATTACTAGGACTAGAGAAAAGTTACCTCCTACATCATTTTCATTCTACAATCAGGAATCCTCACTGAACACACATGTTTCCACTCTACTCCCATTCTCCTTCTCTTGTGGCTGATAAAAGACTGAAGTTCTGGGTCTCAGGCCAAGCTACAGAGGAATGTAAAAGAACAGAATGAATATGAGAATGGGGAAAAAAGAAGGGAAAAACATGTGTACATGTTAGTTTTTGATGAATGAGTAATTGCTATCTAGCTTTCTTGCCTTCTAGTCTCATCTGCCTCTTTTTATGTTAGTGAAGGAGCTATCTCGTTTTCTGCTTTCTCAGTAAAAACCATCAATCTTATCTATCAGAATCTTTCTTCAGAGTCCCAAATTAGCTTCAGTTTTTGCAATAAAAGTTGGCATGAAGACTGTCCCAGATCGATATACGCAACTAGAAACAAGGTACACCAATGTCTACATTTTTCACTCATTAAAGACAATTAATAATCCATTTTGGCTCACAGAAGCTAATCCTTCCATCAACAATTTCTTCTTCCAAGGTGTTTTTTTTTTTTTTTTTTGGTGATACGCGGGCCTCTCACTGTCGCGCCCCGCCCCCCGTTTCGGAGCACAGGCTCCGGACGCGCAGGCCCAGCGGCCATGGCTCACGGGCCCAGCCGCTGCGCGGCACGTGGGATGCTCCCGGACCGGGGCACGAACCCATGTTCCCTGCATTGGCAGGCGAACTCTCAACCACCGCGCCACCAGGGAAGCCCCTCTTCTTGCGTTTTTTAAACACTCTTAAAGATACTTGGGCTTCCCTGGCACGAACATGGGTTCGTGCCCCGGTCCGGGAGGATCCCACGTGCCGCGCAGCGGCTGGGCCCGTGAGCCATGGCCGCTGGGCCTGCGCGTCCGGAGCCTGTGCTCCGAAACGGGGGGAGGCCCGCGTATCACCAAAAAAAAAAAAAAAAGATGCTTGGTGAGCACACGGACTGACTCCAGAATCAGCTGATGCTGACTCTATCTTAATGGGTGTTCTTTGCAGGCTCATTACCTGTTTCTTCCCCCACTCTCCCCCGCCAGGCTGCTTTGTCAATTTATATAAAGCAGCTGTTTTTCAACCAATTACATTATATTGTTGACTATAGTACCAAGATCAATGCCAGAGACAGGTAGATTTCTGGTGGGTTGGCTCTGCATCCTGACACAGAAATGACTTTTTTTTTTTCTTCTGTTATTGTATCAGCAGCATCTTAAAACCTAGAAGGAATCCATAGAGACCAACTGATCCATCCCCCTGTCTTCACACTGTTAAAGGATTATTTTTCACATTTGTATTTGAGGCAACTGAGGCTTAAAGAGGTTAAGGGACTTGCTGAATATGTCTGTTAATAAAGGGCACTATATAGCCCACACCTCCATGCACTCTCATGCATGGTACTGTATGCTGTTCATTATGCCCAGGAAGGACTAAGTAAAAAGGCCTGTTTCATACTGTCTGTAAGTTTCCAATCTTGAAAAATATCCATCATCTACACATAAAACCCAAAATATTATATTCCAGTGAACAAATCTACCAGCTACCTGACCTGGATTAAATTGTACCAATTTCTTTAAACCTCAAGCTCTGTTTTCATAAAATGAAGAAAACCGTAACTGTTTTCATAGAGTTCTTTGAGGAATAAGTTAACATATAGAAATCAGCCTTGCATATATAAACAGTAGCTATTATTATTCATTAAATCCTGGTGAGTCAGATATTTAAATTTCCCCAACAGCTTGAATGAGATACATTTTGGAAAAACAAGATGAAGTACCGCTTTAAAATGCAGGTAATAAACATGAAATACTAACCTAAGGAATAGTAGAGACTAGGTACACAAGCAGCTTCATAAAGGTGTTATATATATAACATAGCATGAACCATTGGCTCGGACAAATAGGAAAAAAGGTTAATGAGAAATAGCTGGCTTCTGAGGCTGAGCGTTAGAAATGAGAACTTTACTCTCTTGTAATGTCCTTTGCAGTTATCAGATTGAGCCTAAATTGACTCCATTAGATAGCAATGCAGTTTTTCTTCCATAAACTAGAAGCAGCCGATTCAAAATCCCCGACTTCTTTAAGGAACAGATAGGAAGGAACAGAACTCAGAGACCTGGATGATGTTGTGGAGCAGGGACAGAACACAGCTGCACCATGCATGCCCAATTATATACGGTTTAAGACGCGGCTTATGGATAGCAAAGATGATAAGAACAACAAAATCCTCCGTATGCTAATCACTGTTCCCACTGAAGGCCCCAGAGACTCAGGGGAGGGGCAACCCGCCGACGCGAAGCCGTTTCTCTTACCTTCTAATGCAGTCTGTCTTGGTGTCTGTGGTGCAGCGGGTTCTTCAGCCTCACCCCCGTGCTCTAGGACTCTCAGTGATGTCCTGTTCACGGATAGTTAGCTCTTACTGGGACAGGACGCCAAGTCAGAAACGACCTCGTCGCCATCTTGATGACGTCACTCTCTGGCTCTCCCAGCTGCAGGTGATAACACTGAGAGCCTTCATTTGTTTGAAATGCTGTCTTCATTGGCATTTAAGACACCACACCACCTGGCCATTTTTATTTGTACCCATTCTATCCAATGGACTGTGGCTGCCAGTGCTTGTGCAAGTTTACGCAGCTGCTTTCTTTTCAGCCCCTACAAAATAAGCCCTATCCAATGACAAAGTTTTTAAAGTTCTTGGTAAATGAGATTCCCTTTATTGGTGGAATTGGGGTATTTCTACCTTCTTCTAATGCCAGAACTGAATTACGGCAACAATAGTTAGCCAGAATTTACAAGACTGTGTCTTTACAAGGAGACCGTTAACATTTATAGCTCATCATTTTTTTTAAGAAGGAAGATTCAGATTGGTTTTAACTTTGTTGGAACTCATTCACCCCTCTGCTAGTTACCTGTCCTGAGCAGAGAGCGGTGAAGTGGAAAGTCTAGGAGGTGCCTGTTGCCAACATTCAGAGTTCTGTCAACTTCTTTTTCATATCAGCTCTTCTGCGTATGGAGGAACAATTCATACTCTTGCTAAAGCTAGAAAAGTGAAGCATCTAGAGATATTGCTTTCCAATAAAGTAATAATGCTCCATTAGCTGTTTTGCTGTTACACGTTTTACCACAGACGACTCTTCTTTAAGCTGCCTTCCCGTATGTGGCCCTGTGATAAATTTTATCAGTGGTCAGCGGGACAGGACTGCAGGCTGGGCAGCAGCACAGTGGCTTTTTATCTAGCTTAGTTCTCTCTGCCATGCCCCCCCACCCAAAGCGGCATTTTCTGGGTATAATTTATGTTGTGGCATTTCTGTCAGTAGATGTGGTGTCAGCAATTTGTGTTCCTAATGGAAGTTTACATGGAAATGAGATACTTAGCCACAGAATAAAATTAAAGATGGGATAAAACTAATAAAAATTGTAATGCAAAGGTGTTTGTGCCTGCCCGTATCTTTAAACAAAAATTTAAATGAGGATTGTCTTTAGCCGGGAAAGCTTGTTTTCCATGTCTAAAATTCTGATATAAGTAATATGAATAGAGTTAAAGCTAAAATTGTGTCAGCACTTATATTAAAAGCTTCTATGTTGCAGAGGCCTCATAGCACTGGGATACTATTTTACATTAAAATGATATGTAAAGTTTTAGAACCCAGAATGTTTAATAAAATTCTGTGGTGTTTGTACCTTGGGAAAAAATATGTACATATGATGTATATTTTCGTAAAGTTAAAAAACTCAGCTCAATGCAAATTTTATTGGAGAAATGATTTTCCTGAATAAATAGTCTTTGTCCCCCATATGGTTTGCCATAATAAGATTTTCAATAATCCCACTGCAGGATAGTGAGAGTATTTGGAAATAGCTGCATATTGCATTAGAAATGAAATAGAAGCATTGTTTAGACGTCTTAGCAAAAGGCCCCCGAGATAGCCCAAGCTCTGGAGTTATTTAGACTCTCAACTTCTCCATCCTAAAAAGGGGTTTTTACACAAATGGGATCCTTATTCACTCTGAGGGACAGCAGACAGTGGAGGCACAGTTAGTGCTCTTTCATGCATCTACAACCTCTCTGTTCCCATCTCATTCTTTTCCTCATAGAGAACACATTCCCAAGAAGCTGAGCAGCACATAGACATCGTAATCCTCTAGACAGAGTTTCACTACATTATCATAGGAAGCTTCCTGCCATTGAATTAGCAAAAGATTTTATCACTTACATTCCCATGTGTTTCTGAAGTATTTTTAAAAATATCTTAATGGCATTTTCTGCCTTAACTAAAATTTTCTAGTTGATCCATTCATCGAATGGACTGTATCTTTGAATATTTTCTAATATTCTGAGCTGAATGTGAAATGATGATTAGATTATGCACAAAGATGTTCAGAAAGGAGATTTACTTTCGTGAATGATGCCTGTATTTCTGAAACAATTTTCCTCAAGTCAAACTGGTGAGAAAGACTTGAACTCCATCAGTTGAAAAATTTCACCCTTTTCAAATGATTTAAGGACCTGTCCTTAGTAATTTTGATTAAAGGTGAATGTTCTGACACTCAGTCCCTATATCAGAGGTGTATCTACCAGTGTCCTGCTAGGATTCTGAATAGACAGCAGAGCAGCAGACACAGCTTACACATACCGAAATGCCCATATATGTATTCAGCTTTGTAAATATGCCTTTAAAAATACCTCGCCATATTTAGCCACTCCTAAATATGTATTTACACAAGTCTACACACTGTAAGTGTTTACCTGGGAGACAGGAACGGTCTCTCTGGTAAATAATATGGGTTTTATAGCCTTTCATGAAGGAATTTTTTGTTTGCTATGTAAAAAAAATCATCTCCTCTCAGTTATAATTTAATAAAATTTTCCTTTCCCTGTAAATTTACTGCATAGCACTTGAGGTAAAGCCTTGCGATGTTAAAAAAAAAAAAAAAAGACAACACTGGTGTTAGCTTTGGGTACAGAGTGGCTTTGATTCATTTTGCTAAAGACTACAGAGAGTAGAAAACATGGATATGATTTCTGAAAACCAGACAAATAAAAATAACCTGTCAGATACATTTTAGAGCTAAGGCTATCGAGTAATTACCTATTTTTTCAGGTTAAAAAACAAAAACAGAACCTCTAGGAAGATCCAAATGATTTAAACTACTTTGCCCTGAATTTTCTAGATCACTGCTTAAATTTACGCTTTATATTACATGAATGGATGTAGGTTAAACATTTTTCAACTCATAAGCAAAACTGTGGTAAATCTAAGATATGATCAAATTCTTATAGAAAAGCAGCATTGCCCAGTACACCAGTTCAAGGACAGGAAATTTTCAGTGCATACTCTAACTTGCAAATACATGGCCTTGAGCAATTGAGTTGATCTGACTTATGATTCTGAATTTGTACATTAGGTTGTGATCTACTCTAGACCTAATGAATGATGGATCTGTACTCAGATATTAAGTACTGAATATTAATAGCAAACATATCTTTTTTAAAAAGACACATTTTTCTTTTTTCTTTTTTAATTGAAATACAAAATGAAATAACACATGATGCTTGGAATTAAAGAGATGTCTCGATACTTGGTAGGTTCTCACAATTTATTCACTATCCTTCTCCCCACATTTGCTCTCCCCTTATTAAGGCTTTTGAAATCACCTAACATTGAGCAACTGACGTTACCTTTTGTGAGCCATTTTAGGGTCCCAGAAATGGATATGGCTTAATTTGGAGTCCTTTACAGATTTTTAATGGGAGGATCTCTCAGAAGAGATCACTCTCCTCATCAGCTCACTTCCTTCTAGAAAATAAATGTGCAGGATTTCCAGCAGCTTGTCTCTGGAACCACTGAAGATTTTCCTGTCATCAGTGGACTTAGAGACCTACAAGAGAAGAACAAAAGGAGAGAAGCCCCTTATATGGATTCTAAAGACACTTAATAAATTACAGCCTTGCATTTAAAGGAAACTCCTCTTTGTTCTACATGTTTCAAAAATTTTCTCTTTCAGGATCTTTCTGTGTATGGGTGCCTGTGCACAGAACGTATGAGTTTGATTTATGTTGAGGAGGTGGGAAATGTGGGCATTTGGGGCAAGTCCAGATATGGAAACATTGCAAGCTTTTTTCAGGATACAAACATACAAATTTTTTAATGGGCCCAATTATTTTACCCCCACATAAAATGCCTGTTGAAATTTGTCAGTGCAAAACAGGTGCTTACATGCCTTCCTATCTCATCTCTAAATGCAGCTTGGAAGAGATAAAGTTTATATATATAATATACATATTTTTTAAAGAGGTGTGAAAACGTTTACCTCTTAAATTCAGATGTTTTAAGGTACTTTACTTTTAAGTCTTTTTCTTCCATTTATTCTCAAAATGTTGAAAGATGCATCCTGTTATAAAAGATTAAAACAATCTTTTAAAAATAAAATTAGGATTTGTTTTACCTTTGAATGTACTAGAAATTTAAGTAAAATGATATGCTTGATGAACATGGAACAAGGGGTTTTGCAACTAGGTCACGAATTCAGATGTGATCCAGAGAGTACTGAATACCCTACAGCTGTCTATTATGAGTATCTGAAATGAATGCAACAAATAAATATCTGATTATAGTTCCATACAAATTTTATACCTACTCTGCTAATTGAAATGGAGCATAACGTACTATGTGTATTCACAGTTTACACTTTTGAAAATTATTCTATATCATCTTACACTTTCACAAAAGGAATAATAAATCCACTGTCATGCGAATAATGCCCACACATATGTTCCAAAGGACACAATATATTCCCCACCTTCTGAGTATGAACCAGGAAGATGTAATTCTTTCGGCTCCATTGTAGATTCTCACACACCTAGGGACATGGCAGGTGAGAAGGATCACTCCTGTATATAGCAAATGCATCCTGGCCATGGTGAATGATGTTCCAGGGAACTGCAAGAGCTAACAGATGAGCAAAATCACTGACCCTCGCATTAGAATCTGAGTCTGTTAGGAGAAGCACTGCCTTCTGTCTCTTAATATCTCACAGACATTTGGGAAATACGATTTTCTATTCATTTACTTCTGACCAGTCACGCTACACCTTATCCCCGCTAAGACTCAGGCACAAGTGTGGAGTGCCAGAGAAAGGACAAACACCTGCTATGCTAAAAATTGCCCCATCTCCTTGCCTGTTTTCCTGGAAACAAAGATGTGCACTTTGACTCTCTTCCCTGAGGGCTCTTTCCTGAAACTGTGACAAGATTTCAGAATTCTCAAGTTTTGCTGGAAACTGAGACCAGCATTTGTTGAGGTGAAGGGAGAGTGTGAAGGGGGCTCAGCTAGAATTAAATCACAAGGCTTCATGTGGCTGCCAAATGTAATCTTAGACATACAGTCTTTAAAATTCCTAGGTGGCAGTCCCGCTCTAGTCTGTACTGTTGAATCAGTCCTGGATGTATTGTGCTTAGATCTTAATGCTACCTTGTAAGACTGCACAGCATTCAGGGAAGAGAATATAGCTTCATAGGGGAAATACAACCATATCCTATAGAGCTCAGCTAAAAACACTGGGACTGCTTAGAAAAAAACAGAGGGAATTTGAAATCCCCTTCAAATATCTCTGCTATGCAGAAGGTGCATTAGGCTTATTCTGTATGGAAGCATCATGGAATAGAGTCTGGCTGAATATATAGAAGTTCCTATGAGTTGCCCTGTCCCCAAAAGGAAGACTCACTGCCTCAACAGAATTTAGGCAGCATCCAGGCACAGGCTAGATGGCCCCTTGGAAATTTGGGTACTGACCTCTAAGCCTCTTTGCAGTGCTGAAGTTGTATGAATCTACAAAACCAAACTACTTGTGGGAGGTCCAAAGGTGCTCATGGGGCAGTTTCAGGATAATGTGAGAGTCAGGCAATATGGTCAGGCCATTCAAGATGGCTGTCCTCTTGCTCTTTGTCATCCCCTAGTCTACCAGCACCTGCTTCACCTACAACCTGCCCCACCTAGTGCTTGTTCTAATGCTTAAGACAGAACGCTTCCACCTGCCAGTTTATTAAAGGGAAACATCTGCCCTCGTGATGGTCATTAATCTGATGGGCTGTGCCCCAGCTGCTGGTTTCCTGGTAACTGATGAGCCAACATGATGTCAATTCCCACTATAAATGGCAGTCTCCTCCTTTCTTGAGTGGTGAAGGTTATTGTCATGTCCTGCCTGCTGTCTGCCGTACACGGTGGGGTGTTGCTTCAGGACCCATTGTTTCAGATGTGTAAGATACCCTATCCAGTAAACCACTGACGTCTCTATCACTGTCTCCGGGCTCTTTCTTTGCTCTCAAGGCTGGGCAGGCACAGGGCTGGGCAGGTCTGTGGGGTACAGCCCAACACATACCAATTAGGCATATCCTTGTTTTGGTCTTTTCTAAGCCCAGGATTTCTTTCAAGGAGGATGAATTCCCTGCAGTGAATGTGACTGTAAAAAGAACATGGGTTCTACAATCAGAGATTCCCTTACTGAGAATCTTGACTCTTCCATTATACTAGTTGTGTACATTGGAAGAAGGCAATGAACCTAAGAAGCTCAGTCATAAAACTGAGGATTATTAATCCCATCTCAAAGGGTAGTTGTGAGAATAGAAAATCATCTGTATACTGCCTGGTGTATGTAGTAGGCGTTAATTGCTGCAGGTGCATAATTATATGGTACATAAATATTATGGCCTAAAAAGCCCACTTCTAGACATCACGGGGGAGGACGCTCATATGGCAATAAGTGCTGAAGGCAGTGAGCTAGGGTGATGTGTGTCAATTATCTACTTCTTAAAAGGCTCCTTTTCCCATCAGGAATACATACATTTATGTTAATATGGAAAAGAAAAAAGATCCTACTGTGGAAATTGTGCTATAAACACCTAAAATGTGGTAAATGAAATAATAATCACAGTGATGAACTTTATCAAAATTTACATGAAATGAATAATGCAAAGGCAGAGGAAATTATTCTCTACTAGCAGCAGAAATCCTCTACACAGCTCCCTCTTAATTTCAACATTCTTCTAGTGAAGCAGAGTCTGTCTGATTATTAGTACTCTATCTTTTAAAAATCAAATCACCTAAGGATGGAAGCACTGGTCGCAAGGACAGTGAGAATTGTCTGATTTCTTTGCTGAAGAAATAAATTCCCAAACTAAAAGTTTTGATTTTCCAACCAGGAGGGCAATTATTTTCACATATAAATAATTGGTGAGTTTGATCCAATTAAACTGCTGAGTTTATTAACTAGCTATTCTGTAAAATGTAACCCTCAGCTATAATTATTATGTATAATTATATCTGTATTTAATCTACTTTCAGGTATTAAGCCTATATTTAACATGGCTAGCCCTTTGAAATTGGAATCAAAGACCTTCGATCTGGTCAGTCTTCACCACATGTATGGGGTATTTCTGTCATGAATTTGCACTTTTACCTTCCCTTGAAGGACACTAACAGTAGCACTGGGTTCTTTTCAGTTTTGACAGGAACATGCAATTCACACTGAATTAGTAGTATTAATTAAAATTCCTACTAAAATGATTCTGTATGCCCATGAAAGGATGAGTAGATTTGATGGAACATTCACTCCTAACTTAAATTGGTAACCTTTAATACACAGGTAAGTTAAGCAGTCTTTTCGCTGATTTGGTTCCTTCAGGCAATCTGGTTACAATACATGACTTAATGTGGCATCCAAAGATGCCTGACTTTGAACTTGTGAATATATAATGGGCAGTCGGGAGCGTGTGTTCCAGGAACACAATTCTCTTGCTCTAGCACAAGCATACTTGCACACAGGAGAGGGGGCAAGTTATCTGATGGTGAAGGCTCAGGGGACAGCCCCTGGCTTCCTGCCCTACCTTCACGTGGCAGAATTTCCCTACACAAGAGGCAGAGGGCCTCTCTTGACACACAGGTGTCGGCCTTGCCTCCCACACATAAACCCACAAGAAAGTCTGACCCAGCAAGTATTTAGAAAGAAGTCCAGGGCTTCCCTAGTGGCGCAGTGGTTGAGAGTCCGCCTGCCGATGCGGGGGACACGGGTTCGTGCCCCGGTCCGGGAAGATCCCACATGCCGCAGAGCGGCTAGGCCCGTGAACCATGGCCGCTGAGCTTGCGCATCTGGAGCCTGTGCTCTGCAACGGGAGAGGCCACAACGGTGAGAGGCCCGCGTACCGCAAAAAAAAAAAGAGAGAAGTCCTGAGCTGACCACTCAGAAACTCTGGAGCATAAGCAGTAGCCACTGCCATGCTCATGGCAAGAGTTTCACTGCCTCCAGTTGGAAGTGGGCATAATAAAATTCCTTTATCAAGAGTCCCCATGGAGTGTTGGCAATTGGGCGCATATTTTCCCCTTGGTAGGAACAACTATGGAACAGCATGAAATCTATGCTTTGGCAGCAAGGGAGCCTGGTGCTAACATTTTTCTAAACTGAAACAAGATGGATGATTTGGCCTGATACTTACAAGTTATATGATACATTAAATCACCTCTAAAAATAAAAACAAAAGATTTGAAGAAAGGTGTGAATCTTATGAAAGGGGAAGGATGGTTAGACAAGCTTTTTGCCTGTTAAAAAAAAAAGTAATTTTAAAGCGTGTTAAGATGCATGAGTAGAGGAAACTAAAATATAGAATTGTGAACACCTAAGGTGTTCTAGTGTGTTTAGAATTCAAGGACCGAGGGGTCTGGACAAACTCCCACTACAATCCAGAGAGCATTTATCTGTAATCAATCAAAAATTTCTCTTATCCAGTAATTTATTACAGAGTTCAGTAAATATCAGGCACAGACCATAGGCACTAAACAAACACAAATATAAAAAGAGACTGCCCCCACAAAAATCTATTCACAGATGTAAGGTATAAACCCTCTGGATAGCAACAGATTAGCACTAAAAACTAGAGAAAATTAGAAAAACTATAGGCATTAAAAAGAAAAATAAATATTCTAGAGAAACATTCAAAAAATTTTTTCAAATTTCTCAATGTGATACTGGGTCTTCACTTTCTTGCTGCTCTCCACCTTGTCAGATTGCTTCATTGGTCAGAGACACTGCCTCAGTTTCCTACAAGGTCAGGATCATTGTGACTTCTCTTCTTCCTAACTATTGACCCAAAGAAGACAGCCTAGAATAACACAATCACAATGCTTCTTCCCTAAGGAATGTTTGGGGATTTCTTTCATCAGAATATTGTGCTTTCTCAAAGAACCCAAATGAGTGCAGAGGACAGCTTTGCTTGCGGCCACCACTAACCTCAGGCAGCAGATCCAGAGAAAAGAAAGAACAGAGCAAAGCTTCCATTCTCTGAGCTCCCGAGACTTGGTGATAAGGCCACTTCATTATTTGTCATCTAATTCAATTTCAAGCTGTATTTGATTTGAAAAACACAATGCTTATTAGATCAAAAACCTGGAGATGATTCATAAAATACAGGACAAAGATATACAGAGTATGTATGAGCATAGGGCAGAGTGACAAAAATAGAGCACAAAACATGTATATCTTTTCCCTAATATGCTCAAGATTTTAAAAGTAAAATGAAGAACCTGTCAATGAGGCTGAAATTGAACCACTCAAACCAGGCTCAATGTTTATAAATGAGGAAGAGCCAAACCAATAATAATATTGTGGCATTGATTCTTTATGGTCTCAGTCACACCCACCTCATCACTTAATATATTTTTTCTCCTAAAATGTGTTCAATCCTTTTTGACGGCTTGGCTCAGAGCGTAGACAGTGGAGCCAAACCATATCCCTTTGGTTGGTCTTAAGCTTGGCTGGACTTTCAATGACTTCCACACATTAAGAGCCCACTCTCACAAAAGGCTTAATATAATAATGAAGCCACCTACCTAACAAGTAATAAGAATCAGCATTTCCCGATTAGTCCTGTGAGCCAGGCACTGTGCATGGAGCCTTACCACAGTGTGTCACTTAACCCTCACAAGATGCTGAGGTAGGCAGCATTAGCCCCATTTAACAGATAAGGGACTTGAGGCCAGGAGGTTAAGACTTTGCCAAGGTCACAGAGTTCGCAAATGGTGGGACCTTGATTGCATCCATTACATTCAAATTGCTGCAGGTTCACAGGCTGTTGTTCCGCTATACTTTGAGGCAAATTTCCTGACAAATCAGTATTGCCACTTCTGGAAATTTGGAAAGCTTCACATTGTTGCCTCATGTGAAGACTGGCCAACATTTCCTGGGGAGTCTGGGAAATAAACTGCTCACCTTCAGTTAGTACAGCGGTCTAACGTTCACAAACATGCAATCAATTACTAACCCCCCTCCTTCTGCCACCAACACCTCCATCAGCAGCAAGAAAAAATTAGGACTGCTGCATACCCACACTGCGGATTATTTTTTTGTGATTAGTTATCGTTTTAATTTCTTTTTTAATGTAGTCAATGGAGTATGAGTTCTCCTGTATGCAAATACTGGGGGAGGGGTTACACACTGTGTGAGTTACCACAGGCCAAACCCAAAATAGCCCTGGTTCTCCCATCTCTGAACTTCAAAGCCAGCCCCTTTTCTTTGCTGCAGTGACTCCGCAGTGGTCACAGGCTGCGCAGCCTGGGTGGTCCCCCCAACCCGAGCATTCCCCAAGCCAAGCTGCGGAGCAACCACGTGCGTCGTTCTGGGGTGGGGAAGGCAGGGGAGAAAAAGACAGAGCTGATAAATACACTCTGCCTTCCCCCCAACTCCCCGCCTGGGGAAGGTCAACTATATACAAGCCGACTGTGCTCACACAAGGCAAAGCTTTTCTACAGTACAGCACTGTCCCGCACTCCCGGGGTGTTGCTTCCTGACTACCGTGCGGCGACACTGGAGGCCACGTGGCACTCTTTGGTGGGAAGATCATAAAACTGGAAGCAAAGAGGCCCAAGTTCTGACTCCAGCTATCATTCACAAGCCCAGATTCCCAGCATTCTATGCCCACATCTGATACTCCTCGGGGTATTGGGCACTGGGGCTTATTAGTTTGTTTCCTGACGATGGGAAAAATATAAAATATTTCTCCCAAATTTCCTCAGCCCCTGACTCTTTTAGAAAGCACTGATTTGCAGCAAGCAAGTTTCAGTCCTCAAGAGAATTCAGCTGGAAATCAGCTTTCGCATCTTTCAGAGAGCAGACAGGAGGTTTCAGGGAGGACCTAAGCTCACCTCAGGCATATCTCTTCTGTGGAGAGAGAACAGAAGGTTTTTACACTTGGGATGACTTTTCAGGGGAATCAGGAACTGAGCAGTGACATTATCCCTGCTGTGCATTGGAGAATCCTCTTTCTCCGGCCTGTTATGGGGCTTTAATCCGAGGGATATCATCTGGAAAAGCCTGGGAGAAACAGAGAACCACGAGCCTATGCAGCTCTGGGGGGAGTTTCTTTTCTTTATGAAACTCACAAAGGAATCAGTCCTAACATCTGAAAGAATACTAAGGTTTTTTAAACTAAAAAAAAAAAAAAGGCCTCTGGATGTTCCAAGACCACGGGCTACAGAGTGGGGAGGAAGAACTGGCATTTCTTTGAAACTAGAAAATCCATTTGGCACCTTTGTCCAACAGACACAAGGAAAAGATCCCATGATCATAAGTTGTTTAATCTCATTTTTTTCCCTCCTGGTTTCCTTTGTTGTGAGTTCCAAGCTGCTTTACACCTTTCCATCCTTTACAACTATAGAATCTCTTCTACAGATCTGTAAAAATAAACAGGCCATTTCCAGATTACCAGCCAGCGACACCACATCCTGTGTTGGAGCTGATGATAAATAAGAGTGAGGCAGGTAGTCCCCCAGACACATCTGGAAAGCATCCTCTTCTCTGAACAGAAGCACACAGCATTCAGTGCTAGCCAAAGCTTGTTTGGCCTGTGGTCTGCTGAGTTGAAATGGTTTTGCTATTTTTTTTTTCTCTGAATCTAAAGATTATGTTTTTCCTCTGACATTTTTCCTTTTTTAAAAATTTTGGTATATATAAAAAAATAATCCCCTGGGGGAAACTCTATTGGCTTTAGCCATGAATCCCAGGTGCTTTCTAATTAGCTTGAAAACTTCTTTTAGAAAAACTTCCAAGTCGAAGACAGCTAAAGCAACCAGCAGCCACAGTTTGGGCTCATTAACTCTTCCGGTAACATCTAGTGACTAGAAACTGTGGTCTCAAATATTCTATGATGATGTAGCTACTCAGGATCTTATCTGCTCTTTTAACTTCTTTTAAATTAATCAGCTTTATAATGATTAACAACCCGAAATTATTTTTAGCTCTAGTTCTTATTTATTCTTCCATTTAGGTATGCTTCACTTTCTCCCATTTAAATCCTCCAATCTCTGCTTAAAACATAGGAATTTCATGAAACCAGCATCACTCCCTCTGCTGCCCACACATGTGCAAACATACACAGAAGGGGTACATGTAGGGAGTAATCTTTCTTTCACATCCTGAATTTAGCATCCTCAGAAGCAAGGGCAGACAGACGATAGGCAAAGAAAGGGAAGAGTATTGCCAGAACTCACACTTTGCTCCCTAGAATCTTAAGCCTTCCATCTGTAAAGGTTCTGTGATGTGTGCTCCCATCTGCCCTTTTGAAGGCTAACTGCTAGCTTCTGTGCAGATACAAGGTAGAGGAATCAGCCTCAAGGAAACCCAGATTTACATATCATAGAACCCTAAGGGGAATTTTTAAAGATACATGTTTACCACTCTTTTCTAAAAACCAGAGAGCTTGCAGGCCAATGCTGGTTATAAGACTTACATGAAACAAAATATCATTTTTCTGATACACTGATCACCAGTCAGAAGGTTAAATTGAGATTTCCTGGTAAAGCAAGGAAACAGCTCTAAAAGTTGAACTAAAATGAATAAATATGACTACAACAATAGAAGCACCAAATGAACATTTTAGTCCTTATTTTCTGCCAGACACTGAGCTAGGGATTGCTGCATGTGTTATCTCAGCTGAGCATTATAAACACGCTCTGTCCTCTCATTCTGTTCTCCAATTATCCCCCCAGGCCGGCCTGCCATATGCCCACCTCCTGCACAGAGATGTGGAATAAGGCAAGACCTTTATACACAAGCACACCAGACCAGTCCAAATCCACCCTGAGAACTTCCACAGCCTTAATCTCAATGCATTACTTCCTAGTGGGAGGAAAAGAGCTCCATATTGGTCAAAAAGAAACGTCTCCGTGTTTGTCTGCCTTTTCCAGGTGCACTTCCTTCAAGTTTCTGGGAGTATTTTATCTACACAAGGAGGAACACTCTAGTGTCTGGATCAATATCTGTAAAAGCTTTTAAGCTATAAAAACCATGATCTTCAGCACTCAATATATTCCGACAAGACCACCCTCTATGTCAAGTGAAGTGGGTAAATTCTTAGGTAGGGATTTTTAGACTCACTCCTTGCCGACTAGCTCTTTCAGTGGAAAAGTCCGTAATTATTAAGCTAAATACAAGGGGACAGGCATTCCCAATTATATAGTTTTAATTCCCTATAAGTCCAACCAGCACAAACTTCATCACTACTTTGTAGTGTTGCTAACTAATGAGCTGAATTTTGGCAGCCCATTAATCTTAATTTTGTAAACATTGATTTTTTTCCCCTGGGTTTTGCATGGAGCTAAAATTAGCATTTTTGTTGTTGTTTGGAGTTTTTTTTTTTTTTTAGTATAACCTCCATTTCAACTTCCTGCTACTGGATATTTTATTACAACAAACAGCTCTATCCTTGACCAGGGTCTAAAAAGAACTCAGAAGAGTTCTGGGAATAATGGTACCACCTCTCATCTTGTTTCACACACTTCCCCTGTCCCTTCTGGGACACGGAGCCACCATTGACTTCTAAGGAAATTCACTTGAGGCTCAATTAAAACTACGGGGCACAGAGAAGAAGAGGCATGTCCTCACCTTTTCTTCCCCAGTAAGATCTGTTTCCAGGACCAATCCTATATAGGAGGACCTTTGAGGGCTTATGGTATGAGACAAAACTTGGAAGTTCAACCCAGCTCTCACTCATTTGACAACTGCTGGTTCATCTCAAGTTTCTCTCATAAGTGCAAATGCCTAAAAGTTAAAACTTAAGGGCTCTCTCCCACAAAGAAAGTACTCATGGCTTCCAATTTCCCCCCAACTCTCTCTGGCTTCTTAGTCATTGCCATTTAGCAAACACAGTTTAGGGAATAGCAGTTTTATTAGTGTAAGAGACATGGGGTATAAACTACACTCTGTTTAGGTAAGCTAGCTGAGGTCACTTCACATCACCCATTTTCTCATTGTGGGCTCTCTTTAGCATGTTCTCACTCACAACAGGCTATATACTCTTATCTTTCTTCCTTTTTTTCTCTCTGATAGCATATTCTAGAAGGCTTTGAGCCCCTTCCCCTTATTTTCCTCAGACCTACCACACTGGAGCCTCCAAGACTCTCTCTTCCTTTCTATACTGGACCCCTTCAGTCTGTTGCCATTATTTCATATTTCTGCTGATAAAATACCAATCCAATCACTGAGCATCATCTGCTCACTTATGACAAACAAGCAATCATATTTCTTCTTCTGAAGCATCCTGACATTTATCACTTTCCTTCAATTTCATGTTACTTACTGAAAGTCTAAAAACAGTTACCAAATCAGTCTTGGGGGGAAAAGAAAGCATTTCCATGCAGAAGGCTATACTTGTGGTGATGAGGAATAAAGGCCCCAAAGTCAGCAGCAGACAGCCAGGTAGAAATCTCAGTTCTGCTGTGTACCACCTGGGTGTCCTTGGGCACATTGTATAAGCTCTCTGTGCCTCCTTTTTTCCCACCTGCAAACTGAAGGTAGGATTCTCTCTAATTCACAGGGTAGTTGTAGAGATTAAACGAGATCCTGTGTGTAAACCCTTAGCACAGTGCCGGGTGGAAAATAAATTCTCAATAAATGTTAACGACAAAACAAAAACATACAACATTGTTTTAATTGAAGGTTACATCAGTCCCCAATTGCAGTTTGAGAATTATTATCCTACTGTGCCACCCTATTTGCAGGAACATTTTATTCTGTAGTATGAGGAACATGGAAAGGTATGCATATATGTATATGTGTATGTGTATATATATATATATATATATATATATATATATACACATATATATGTACATATTTGTACATGTATTCTTTAAACTTCTCTTTTACTGACCTGCCTCATGCAGTAGATGCCTACTTTTCATGACATGCTGTCAATCAGCACTGTGAAAGCTAAGTAGAGGTAGGAAGCATAGTGAGGAGAATTAGAGCTGAACCTTGAAACATGGGCCTACTGGGACCAAATAAAAGAAGTAAGGTGAACATAACTAGCAAGGAAGTGTCAGAAACAGTGGCTCCAGAGTCTGGACAGACTAGAGCACGTTCAGCAGACAGTTAGGTTCTGAATTCTGCCAGAGCAGAGCAGGAATATTTCATACCTACACCTAATGGAAGACCGAGCGGGATCAGCTTAGATTGGGTTCCCAGGGTGTGGGCTTTCCCTTTGAATTTGCTGTTTTGGTCCCTGTGTAACAACAAAGTTTCATCTGGAGAACTGTCTCCTAGCAATTGACAATGGTTCATTAGGACTCTGTGTTGAGGATTCTGAGGCCACTGTCTCTTAGGGAAACAAAGCATGACTGATTATTAATGTCTGCCATGAGGAAGGAGAAAGAGGTAGCCTACATGCTTTATGTCTGCCATCCAGACAATGTAAACAATCGAGGTCAAGGAGGGCAATTTTAGCCAAAGAGTGACATGATAAAAGAGATGTTTTAAAGAGATTAATTTGGCAACAGCTCATAGGACAGGCTGCTGAGAGAAGAGAAGAGGCAAGAAAACCACTTTGGAAACTTCTCCCGAAACCAGGACAGCAACCATGAAAACATAAAAGAAGGAATACATTTAAGAGACTGTAAGAACAAATCGATATACTTAGCCTGACTTCTAAAGAGCCTTTAAACTGAGGGAGGGCATTTTTTAATAGACTTTATTTTTTAGAGCAGTTTTGGGTTCACAGTAATATGGAGCAGAAGGTACAGAGATTTCCCACACCTCTTGACCCCAACACATGCATAAGCCTCCCCATTATCAACATTCCCCTACCACAGTAGCACATTTGTTACAATTGATGAACCTACACTGACACATCACAGTCACCCAAAGTCCACAGTGCACATTAGGGTTCACTCTTGGAACTACACATTCTATGCATTTGCACAAATGTTTAATGACATGTATCCACCATTATAGTATCATACAGTGTAGTTTCACTGCCCTAAAAATCTTCTGTGCTCTGCCTATTCCCTCCCCACTAGCCCCTGGCAACCATTGATCTTTTCACTGTCTCCACAGTTTCACCTTTTCCAGAATGTCATATAGTTTGAGTCATAAAGTACTTAGATTTTCAGGTCGGCTTCTTTCACTTAGTAATATGCACTTAATTTTTCTCCATTAGAATGAGCTTGATAGCGCATTTCTTTTTTAGTGCTGAATAATATCCATTGTCTGGATGTATAAAAATTTATTTATCCATTTACTAAAGGACACCTTGGTTGCTTCCAAATTTTGGCAGTTATGAATAAAGCTGCTATAAACATCCATGTGCAGTTTTTTGTGAGGACATAAGTTTTTAACTCTTTGGGGTAAATTATGAAGGAGCCCAATTGCTGGATTATATGGTTAAGAGTAGTTTAGTTTTGCAAGAAACTGACAACTTATCTTCCAAAGTGACTACCATTTTGCATTCCAACCAGTAATGAATGCAATTTCCTATTGTTTCACATTCTCTCCAGCATTTGTGGTCAGTATTCTGGATTTTGGCCATTCTAATAGGCATGTAGTGGTTTCTCATTGTTGTTTTAATTTGCATTTCCCTGATGACATATGATGTGGAGCAGAGTTAAGGCGTTTTGATTCTTTAACCTTTTTTTTTTGTTTTTGCGGTACGTGGGCCTCTCACTATCGTGGCCTCTCCCGTTGCGGAGCACAGGCTCCGGACGCGCAGGCTCAGTGGCCATGGCTCACGGGCCCAGCGGCTCCGCGGCACGTGGGATCTTCCCGGACCGGGGCACAAACCCGCGTCCCCTGCATCGGCAGGCAGACTCTCAACCACTGTGCCACCAGGGAAACCCAGGCGTTTTGATTCTTGAGAAGGTATCATTTTGTCTAGTTCTTCCAAAAGCAAAGATTTGTTTATTTCATTCATCCATTACCAAGCATTGTCACCTAGCAGACAGCAAAGTAAGAGGGTATTTGAAATACAGTACAGGTGAATTCTGTCAAATAATTGCTAAGGAAAAATTTGGATGAGGTGTATTTCTAACATCAGTGAGTATTTTGGTAAATATGGTAAAAGCTTTTTCCTGTTGAAGCAGAGGCCACCTAGAGGGAGTCAATGACCTTGGGCAGAGGTGTTGGAAGATACTAAACATAATCTTGCCTTCTTCATAATTCTGACCAGCAGCTCTGGCCCTGCCTTAGTCACCCACTTTTGTCTCTCCATCTTGTGTGCACTTGTACAAGATACATCATGGCAGTTATGCCAGAAGTAAAGCCAGATCTCATTTTAAGGACAAGTCTCTAAAAGCCTCCTGGAGGATAGGGCAGAGAGAAAGAAGGAATACTGTTTATAATCACTGACACTGAAAAATGTATCTATTTGTTATTTTACTGAGGGACCACTCTATATGAAGCTCTGAATTAAAAACAATTTTAAAAGTATAGGAATGACATATAGCCTCCAAAACCATATACCCTTCCTAGAAAAAAAAAAAAAAAAAAACACATGTTTATTAAAATTAAGGAATACAGCAAGAGATGGCATAGACCCTATATAGCAAATATCCCTGCCTTGTACCAAGCCAGTAATAGTCTTATATATGCTGCTAGTCAGGTGAATAAAAGTATGACTTGGGGGATACGAATAACCATTCACATAAGTGCTGAATCACAGAGATTTCCCCAAGCTTGGGCAAGTGCTAGGCAAGAGGGAATAACAAATGAAGAGATGCTGTTTGGAGAAGAATGGGCCCTGACTGGGGCTCCCGCCTTCCTGCACAAATGTGTTGATTATGTGACTCCAACTAGGCTGAGGGAAAGATGGTTGGAACATTTCCTTAGACAATGGCCTGATTGAAAGGTCACTTCCTGCCACTTTCCATATCCCTGAGGGGAAATCCCCTGCTGGCTCCAGTACACAGTGATGGCTATGTTGAAAACCAGGCTTCTGAACAAATGCCTGCCTGCCAGAGTCACTGGCCTCTACTTTGGGGTTTAGAGATGAATTAAAGATAAGTATTCATGCTTAAATGTCCACTCAAACATAATGCAATCTGTACAATTTTCAATTCACAACCATTGCAAAGTAGCCGTGAGTGTTTTCCTATACTTTGTTGACCCTATGATTTTTCATACCATCTAAGAAACAGAAATTCCTCACTCCCAAATGAGCAACATTTTGAACTCAACCCTGACCCTAACATGATAAAAATCTGTGCCGTTGAAAAGAAACATAAAGTGTTTTGTTGTTTTGTTCTGTCTCTTCCCCTGAAAGCCATCCAAGGGCAGAATCCTGTTGCCTGTGTTCACAATGAATATGACATAGAAAGAACATGATATTTTAGACAGAGCTTTCAGAAAACTCTATATAAGGACAAAAAGAAACATTTGATGCTGAATTCTTTCCTAATTTAAGACATTTTGAGTCCAGTTTTTATTTATTTATTTTTTAAAAGGAATAAGACAAATTCCAGGACAAATGCTCCTGGGATTTCTTGTGTGAGCTGAACGTAGTGATGAGCAGACATTGTCTAAGTCATTGCAGGAACCCTAGATAACCTAAATGTTCCCTCTGTGTGCCCAGCCAACAACAGCCTGCAAAAAAGATCTCACTCCTTCCCCAGCTGCATCCACACTCCCTGAATTCTGACATATTTCAGTACCCTAGCATTCCAAACATGTTGGTGTGTTATTTGGAAAGTGCTCTCACATTATTTCGTGGGAACATTTAATAATCGAATGCAATGCTTATCAAAGCAGATGATCTGCAACAGAATCACCTGGCATTTTTTTTTTTAATAAATTTATTTGTTTTTGGCTGCATTGTGTCTTCTTTGCTGCACACAGGCCTTCTCTAGTTGCAGTGGTGGGGGGGCTATTCTTTGTTGCAGAGTGCAGGCTTCTTATTGTGGTGGCTTCTCTTGTTGCAGAGCACGGGCTCTAGGCGTGCGGGCTTCGGGAGTTGTGGCTCGTGGGTTTAGTTGCTCCGCTGCACGTGGGATCTTCCCGGACCAGGGTTCAAACCCAGGTCCCCTGCATTGGCAGGCAGATTCTTAACCACTGCGCCACCAGGGAAGTCCACCTGGCATTTTTTAAAAATGCAGATTCCTGAGCCCCTGACTGGAATGTGGAACATCTATGCGAGAGGTCTGGGTATCTGCAATGTTAGAGAAAATCCTGTGGTTTGGATCCACAGTGTAAAGAATCCTGGACTCCTACTGTAGTCTTAGTTCCACTATTCACCATTCACTGTAGACTTTCAGCCAGTCATTTAATCTCTGGACTCAAGTTTTTTCAACTGTAACATAGGATTATTGTGAAATAGTATATGCAAAAGTACTCATACATATAAAAAATTATTCACATGTGTACTTGTGAATTCCCTAGTTAGATGATAAAATCTTTGAGACCCAGGAATCTCTTTATTGTACTTTCCTTATTGGTAATGTCATATTTATAGCTGGATTTCAGTAAATAGTTGTTTAATGTACTATACAGCACAAGGCTCAGAAGCATTTGCACCCTGATACTTAGAGAAAGTTAATTAGCCAACAGGAGTCCACATCAATGTAGAATTTACCTTGGACCAGGGTCGGCCTTAGGATTTGAAGGTTAATCAACTATCAGAGTTGATTAATTAAACTGTTGTTTGCTGTCTAACAAAGCTTATTAAGGTGGACACGTAAGGCCTCCTTGCCTATTTATTCAATTTTCCAAGAGAAAAATAACTCAGGTGGCCTGACAAGTCAGGCTGACTACCCAAAATGGATCAGAGTAAGAGTAAGGAGATTTTGTTTTAATTAAAAAAAAAAAAAAAAAAAAAAAAAGAACTTTTATTGTGGACATTATTTTAATGCTTTCTCATGTCAATACGTTTAGTACTATATTATATCCCTACTTTACAAATGAATAAACTAAATCACAGCCTGATTTGTCTGTCTCCACAAGAGGAAAAGACCCGTCAAAGGGTTGGGCTGATCACATGGGCCTGACAGGGCATCCTGCACCCAGAAAGCCATGAACCTGCTACCAACAGTCACTGAGTAACTGATTCCCTTGTGCTCTTTTCTAGGGCTGACCAACTCCATTTTTTTTTTTTTTTTGATTGAGATGTTTATTTCTTTAGATATGATAAAGTCTTCATTCAGGTTTGGGTCAGTTTTATAGCCTTGGAGTTATTTCGTCTTGTAAAGTCAGTGTTTCCACAAGTTCATATTATGTGGTAAAAAGATGAGCACTTTTTTATATGAATAATTATGTATTTATGATATGGTTATTAGAAAAAAAACATATAACCAGTATACCAATCTTAATTTCAAAAATAGTATTACAAAGATGAGGTTAAATAATTTTAAATGGTGAGTTGATATAAAGTTAATTTAATGAAAAACATTAAATAATAGTTTAGGTATTGTACAGATATCACCAACTTGTGAAAGGAGTAATAAGGGCAGTTTGGGGAAGACTGGTTTAAATTGACTTTGCATACCACTCTGTTTCATTTTGAGCTGCTTTTATAATTTAAGAAAAAATATTCGTTTCTCTGTTCTCAAGTTCTTCAGCAGCTGCCTCAAAGTAGTCCCTCTTGAACCAACAACATATCTGTACTTCACTTGAAATTATGCAGCTGATTATGTGATTCCAAATCACACTAAATACAAAGATAGTAATAATAGCATCATTTATTGACTATTAGCATGAATTATACACTGGTTTAGTCATTGTACATATAGCGTTATTAATTATCAGAATTCCTGTGGGGTAGGTACCATTATCCCCAATTTATAGGTGTGCAAACTGTAAAAGTGAATCATTACCTATAGGCCCCTAACGTGCTAAATGTAGGGACCAAAAATGGAACTCAAATCTGTCATTCCCTTAAGTCTTTGTTCTTTTCCCAATACACACTGCCTCTCTGTACTAAATTTCCTAAACTATACGGCCAAATATTTTTAAATGTCTTACATAGTAACGTTGCAGTGAGAATACTGAAGTTGTAGAAGAACTATAGGCTATATCTGTATGTGTCTTTAAGCGAACTGAATTGATTATATTTGTAAATGGGTTACTTCCAAAGTGCCTGCCACCTTATTATATCTCCTCTTCAATCAAGCCAACACTCCCTTCTTCCCATGGAGATCAAAACCTGGCAACCATATTCGTATATGAGACCCTAGCTGGTCCTGGCCCGCTAGGAGTCAACACCTTTCCTAAGTCAAAGTTGCTCTGACTGATTTTCTTTCCTGCAAATCTGGACCGAGGACTACTTTGCTAAACAGAGGACATGTACATTGGAGAGCTGTGAACAGTAGAGGGTGTAGAGAAGCAGAGAGGGAAGACTGAAGCGGAGGTGTGCCTAGAACTGGAGAACAAGGCCTCGAGATGAGAGAGAGACAGAGAGAGACTATATTACACAACAGAAAATTTAACACTTGGCCTCTAGCTAGAAAATTTTGAATGAAGAAGGGTATTTCAAGGGGTGTGAGTCCCTCATGAGCCCCTTCTGCCCTTGTGCTCTGTGAAGTATCCTGACAATAAATTCTTATGTTTCAATTAAGCTAGTCTGACATGGATCTCTGTTATTATAACCAAAAGGGTGTTAAGTAATATAGTCGCAGTGTTGGAAAGAAATTTCTCCTTAAGAACTTTCCTCTGAGTAACCTTGAACCATTCAGTTTCTTCTGATCATTTACTGGTAGTGATCATATTAGAGATGATTTCAGTTAGTTCTTAGAAGCCAGTCCAGTTAACCAAATTGTAATATATACACTCAATATGCAGATAACTGACTCAAGTTCTTTGATGGGTTTCATTAAATTGTCTAAATATTTTTGCATCATAAAGACATTCAAATGAGAAAATATCACATTCTTCCCAAAAGCGCAAAACCACACACACACACACACACACACACACACAAAGGCTTCACTTATCAAACAAACACCTATTCATCTCACTTAGCTCCCTTTAGTTGTACCTTCTACTCATCCTGTCTTAACCATTCTTACTGGAAACTCCAGAATAACTTCTGGCCCAGACGAAAGTAGAAGCAGATTTAGCAACCAAAGCATGTATATTTAAAAACTGCCCCTTACTTAGCATGTGTTAATATGATGGTGCATACCAGAGGAACAAAATAAAATCATCACAAGAAATGACTGCAAAACACAAGCACTCTGGATAATTCAAATGAAGCCTTTTAGCTGGCTCAAACAATTTGGTTTTGATTTCATACATCACCAAAGTGAGACATTAAAGAATACTCTATACAGGGCACTTTTTCTGTTGTTCATCCATGTTTTCCCCTGGGTTTAAGAAAGAAAAAAAAAACAGTGGAAAATCATAGCATTTTTTCATTGAATTGATTTTTAAAATGAGTCTGACAATTAAAATCAGATTTTTTTAGGCAAGAAAAAAATACATATGAGTAAGAAACATATATTAAAAGTTTTAGCAGAATGTGGATTAAATTATTGGTTTTTAAACCACGCTTTAAAAATGGCATTGACTCTGGAATGGAAAAATCAGTAAATCCAAAGTAGAACAAGATTTCGACACTAGTAAAATTGAAAGCTAAATTAAAACTTTGTGTACATTATTTGCAAACATAATAATCCTAGGAAGATTCTTACTATAACATCGTCCTAGCTGAAACTGATCTTTTCCTAAGTGTTTGCTTCCACTGATTGTTTCTAGTTTATTAGAGAAATTCTTCAGGCTATAGCTATTGAAATCTGCAGTTGATCCTTCAAGTAGATTTTGGGTAGCAAATCACATGGGCCTGACTATCCAGTCTGTTGGCCTTGTTTCTTTTGGCCTAAATGTTTTTCCTTTCAATATTTCCTGCCCCACGAGAGGAAAGGAAAATCTAGAGAGGTGGGAGGTACCATTGCTTTGTGAGCTGCCATAAAAGTTGGCAGGTGCTAAGAGACTGGAGTGCTAGGAGACCACTAAAGTTATAAATACATGTTTTAAAAAAATCTTGTGAGTAGTACATTAATATTATTGTATGTCATGCTATAGATGAGTTTACTTCTACAAAGTGAACCCCTTGCTGAAAAAATGAGCCAGCAGAGATTACTTTTGATAGGAAGAATTAATGCAGAAGGCTTCAACTGAATACTTCTTTTTGAAACCTAAAAATTCAATGTGCATTACTCATCAGGAGTAATTATTAAGCCCTGTTAATATACAAGTATATAGCAGAGTAACGGACCAGGCTGGCCCCCCACGGGAGAGTAAGCAACTTCTGGTGAAAAGCCTGTTAGAGACAATGTCTCTCTAAATTCCCACAGTGGTGCTTCAGTCCCTGGTTAATGCCAATGGAAACCTGTAGCTGTCAAAAAGCAAACACCTTTAAGGCTCCATGCAAACTCTTTCTGCTGCTTACAGGATCCTTCCCCTTACTCCTTTCTTTGGGAAGAAATATTTTTTCCTTTAGTCTCAATTTCAAGGACATTCCTTATCTGAAGCTTTTCCCCCATCAGCCCCTTCCTTTCACCCAACCACCACTGCAGCTGAATTAATAGATCAATCACGCGCTCCTCTGTGTTACCATAGCATTGTGTTAATACCTGTAGCACAGCACTTATCATGTTGTATTATAATTAGCTCTGTGTGCATGGATCTATCATCACGATCCTGGAGATTTTTGAAAGTGGGGACAATGTGTTATTCATTTAGTGCTTTGTTTATAATAGGTACCCAAAAGATATTCATCAGAACAAGTGAATGAAATTCTCTTAATAGAAGTATACTCATGCTTTCACTCATTCATACCTCTATTCAACAAGTAGTGTTACTTGGAACATATTTCGTGTCTTACTGCAAAATATTTTCAGATCTATTCCTGAAAAGTAGAGGATAGAGAACTGGAGGTCCCTGGAACTCTTTCAAATGGATGACATCATGTAGTGGACAAGTGCAGAGAAAAATAGACAAGAACACAACTTCTCCTGATTAACAATTTTGCTTATGGCTATCTCTGATACTAAACATATAGCATGTGCTTGATGAAGGCTTTTTGAATGACTGATTAATTGATTACAGTTGAGGTTCAACTGTTTTCTGTCCAAGCAGGCGATAATAACATCTGCTAAAAATCTCATCTTCTACAAAAACTTTCATATAAAGTTTTGTCCTATTAACCCACACAAGACTGATGCCATTCCTTACTAAAACCTTTTAAATTTCTTGTTTGTATATCTTTATACTCTCAATATATATCATCATAATTATACTTATACAGTATTTGCTGATAATTGGTGCCCTTTTTAATATGCTGATTTTCTCAGAATTAGAGAAAAACATTTTCTCTTTGAACTAAAAACTAATATTTTTATGCTTTTATAAACCAGGAATTTGATTAATTGGTTCTTCACCAGGACAGTGATCACTTACATTAACAATGATCACGCAGAGGCAGTGCAAGTTTGGGGGCTCCTTCTGTAGTCTCATCAAGTGACAAAATTATATTTGGTGCCATGTTAGTATCAAGCATAGATGACCATACCATAACTTCTTAAGCTTTCACAGTTGAAAGAGACTTTAGGAATACTCTGTTTCAAGTTCAATGCAAGAATCCCTTCCCCCGTTTCCACACCACTAAAATCTGTGGCTATAACCAGGGGCAGAAATTGTCTTCCACATCGACAGGCTATTCCATTTCTGAAGAACTCTGATTCTTAGAATGCACTTCCCTTTACTGAGCCAAAATCAGATTCCCTGAACTTCAAACACTGATCCTGGCTCTAGCCTCTAGTGTTTCAAAGATCTAATCTAATCCCTCTTCAAATATTAAAAGGCAGCCATGCTTCCCTCTAGGTATTTTCCAGTACAACTTATAAATCTGAATAAATCTGTATCATCCAGCACACATGTGTCTATTAACCACAAGGACATCATGAGAGATCACTTCAAAGGCCCTGCTCATGTACCAATGCCAGTATTTTTTCAACCACCAATTAAATAAGCGAAGTGAATTGGTCATGATTGCTCTTAAGAAACTCGTGGTGGCTCTTAATGATCACTGTCTACTTTTGTGTGCACATAGCAATATGCTTAGTAAATCATTTGGAAATTGGCTCATTTTGTTTCCAGAATCTCTATTTCATTCTGTCACAATTCAACTGGTAGGCATGGGGTGGAAGCAGGGGTAGACTCTGAGTATTTGAAATGGAGGAAGGGGATAGATTTAACACAGGGAACTGGTTACAAAGAAGCAGAAAGGCTCACTGAACAGGGATTGGTGAGGCAACCCAGAGATTAGAAATAGCAGTAATTCACTGGGACTTCTAGACTAGAGGAGAAAATGGAGGAGCCTATAAGATCAGGGCCAGGACTTAGGGTCACCCAGAGATAGATGGAACTGGGACAGGAAGGTAGAGCAGGAATTGCAGATACAGAGAGGTCACGGGACATTTCCAGAGATATCACCTGAGGCACAGAGAAAATAACCTGGCTTTCCCCTCCCTCCAGCCCTTTACTCTCCCATTGGGGTTTCCCACTGGCTGAACCCACTGGGGAGTCAGCTGACATGGAAATCTGGAAAATGAAGAGAGCAGGGGAGCCTGAGCAGAGCAGGGGAAGGGCAGCAATGGGTGTCTTTCCACAATTCTCCATGATTTTTCAAAAATTACATACGTAAAGAATATTTCAGTACTTTTGAATAAGTATGACATAACTGTGTTGTTATTGTTGTTGTCATTTACCTCCACAGCATTTACCAGTGTGTAGCACACAGGAGACATGAAATTAATACAATTTGTCTGATTTTGGAAAAATCGATTATTCCCTCAAAATAGCTCCTCATTTATTATCTCGTCTCTTGCTTGATGTTCAATTTCTGCCTAATCATGTTTGCATTACGTTTTTTAGTTTATAGCTGGTATTAATAAATAACTAACTGGAATTAAGTCGATCAAATTTTTCTTTCTTGGAGGGTTCACTTGAAAACATCTGCACTTACTGATTGTTTTTCTAACAATACACACCCAACTTTCATTGTTATGAGGAACATAAAATGTATCATAAAATTGTTCAACTGACATCTAAATGATGTACATCAAAAGGTCTTTGAGGGCTTCCCTGGTGGCGCAGTGGTTGAAAGTCCGCCTGCCGATGCAGGGGACACGGGTTCGTGCCCTGCTCCGGGAAGATCCTACATGCCGCAGAGCGGCTGGGCCCGTGAGCCATGGCAGCTGAGCCTGTGCTCCGCAACGGGAGAGGCCACAACAGTGAGAAGCCCGCATACCGAAGAAAAAAAAAAAAAGGTCTTTGATATTATATTTTCATTTTTAAAGTAATCCCCTTTTTCCTTTTGAAATTTTACTAAAAGAATATATACACAGTATCCATGGCACAAACGTTTTAGCACAGTCAGCTGACTGACTTTATGAATTCCACTAATCTTTCCACGACAAAACAATGGGCTTTAACAGTAATTGGCAGAATTGAACAGTAATTGCATCGTTGTGTTGATTCAGGATGCATATCCAGCTTTTCCTGACTGTCCAAAGTAAACATTTTAATAAAGGACACTACACTGATCTTCAAATGGTGACATTTAGAGCTGTGCTGTTCCATATAGTAGACACTGACCATGGAAAGCTACCAGAAACTTGAGATGTGGTTCTTCTGAAATGGCATAAGCCAATTCTTCTGAATAAGCATAAAATATACCAAATTTCAAAGACTTAGTGTGAAGAAAAAAAATGCAAAATACCTTATTTTATATCGATTGCATGTTAAAATGATAATCTAGATAGACTGCATTCAATAAAATGTTATTAAAATTAATGTCAGGGCTTCCCTGGTGGCGCAGTGGTTGAGGGTCCGCCTGCTGATGCAGGGGACGCAGGTTCGTGCCCCGGTCCGGGAAGATCCCACATACCGCAGAGAGGCTGGGCCCGTGCGAGCCTGTGCAGAGGCCACAACAGTGAGAGGCCCGCGTACCGCAAAAAAAAAAAAAAAAAATTAATGTCAGCTGTTTCTTTTTACTGTTTAAAATTTGCCCCCTTGAAAATTTAAAAATATATATGTGGCTAGCATTTGTGCCTTTCATTGTATTACTTTTGGGTGGTGCTGACCTAGAGCAAATGAAGAAGTGACTGTCTGCTGAGACAGGACATAGCAACTAAAGGAGAAGTCATCTCTTCTTTTAATTAGTTTGGTAATAGCAACAGATTCAATGTCAGACATTTAAAAGAGACAAGACTATTCTCTTCAGTCAAGCAAAACTCCCACTGTGGTTCCTAAGAGTTCTGCCTGAGTGAAACAAATGAGATTAGGCCCGTGATGTTTACTTCATACTAAAACTTTTATTTTTTCGGAAACTTTCTTAGTACACTGTTGGCTACCAGGCTGTGGAAGTGCAGAACCGAGAAAGGATGAAAGAACAATAAGGGAACGATTTGAAAGTGTTGTTTTGAAACATGTAACTAGTGCTGTCAGCCCGCTGGTTCTTTCCATTTTGTACATTTACATTTCCTGACTGTAGTTGAAGAACATTTCACTGCGTGTTACTATCAATCATCCTTAACCTAGAAGTGCACTGTACATTAGTAACAGTTAATTGGCATATTTAAAGTAAATAGCTACTTAGTTTTGTTGTGAAGGTTTTGCATACAAATCTCTAACACCACAGGCTTTGTTTGTTTCAATAACAAATACCCCTGTCTGCACCATTGCCACTTCTGTCAGGAGATGAATAGAGATGCAATCGCATTGAAATACCCGGCACACGAGACGACAGCCCGAATGATGTGCAATGTGTAAGCAGGCCCTCCTTGCTCATCAAAGATGCCCACACAGAGGGGAGAACACACACACTTGAAAAGGAGAGGCAATGGCAAGTTTGAGAAGGATGGTCAAGACAGAAAATCAGAAATTATAACTTTGCCTATACATTTTCTATGCGTTAATAACCTGAAAGGGAGATGATTTAGTTGACACTGTCTTGGCCTCTGCCATTTGTTCAGTGTCAGGTTCACACTCAGCAAGCCTCCCAAAGCTTAGGGAGAGATATCATTCTACTCTTCATTCCCCTAGGAGCCCAGTAGCAAGTGGAATTGTGCCTCTTCCTTGGGTAGCAGAGCTGAAACGGGAGTGGGTTAGGTATTTGATAAAAGAACATAAAATGACATGAACTTCTTTCCGAATGTGAAGCCAATACAGCTATAATATATACCTTAAAAACAAACAATCCACATTACATTTTGGGTGAACTCCTATATTTCCTAGACCTAGAGGGATGAATCTTTAAATGAGTCCCAACATTTCCTTCGCTACCAGCACCAAAAAGTCAAAAGAGACTATCTGGTAGTTATGTGTGTCTAGGTGTGTGTGTGTGTGTGTGTGTGTGTGTGTGTGTGTGTGTGTGTGTGTGTGTGTGTGTGTGTACTGTGAATCTGGTAGTTATGTGTGTCTAGGGGTGTGTGTGTGTGTGTGTGTGTGTGTGTGTGTGTACTGTGAATCTGGTAGTTATGTGTGTCTAGGGGGGGGTGTGTGTGTGTGTGTGTACTGTGAATCTGGTAGTTATGTGTGTCTAGGGGTGTGTGTGTGTGTGTGTGTGTGTGTGTGTGTGTGTGTGTGTGTGTACTGTGAATCAGATGAATTGCCACTCATTCCTCTAGCCACAACTCTGAAATAGAATTTCCACAGAAGAAACAATATACATGGTTGTCCATATGGATCATTATTACAGTCTATAAAAACCCTATAAACTTACAAAAAGTTTTAAATAAACCAACATCATTAATAATAGTACAATTAGAAATCAGAAATCAGAGTAATACTGTTGTTAGCACTAATAACATTATTTCAAATCTATTCAAAGGTTAAAGAAAAAAAGAACAGGTTTTTATGGAAATAACTTGGAGAGAGTTAACCATTACTTATTTCTAATATTATTTCTTTGACAAAATTCAAATCTGAGATACCAAAAAACATTTTCCTTAGAACATCATTGAGATACATCATCATTAAGCAGGCTTTGCTACTTTTATTACGGGCTATCAGCTATGGCATTTTTCAGTGCTTGGAATATGCCAACACATCCTGCAAAGGTAGGGGTGGTCTGAGCATGTGTCCTTTATCCACTCCCATGTATTGCATCTACCTTGTAAGGAAAAAGAAGGAAAGTTGCAAATAATGTTATTTCAAACATCAGAAAATGTGAAGCGGGAGCCTCTCTTTCTCAGTGAAACTATCAGGAAGAATTTCCCATCTGTTCTAAGTTTCTAACATTGAACTCTTCAGCTGTGGTCCACAGTCTTTCATGGTTCACTATAAATTTCTAAATAGATGTTTTGCCATCACTAACTTAAAACTAAAAAGTCAGAATTCCTGGTGTTTTCAAGGCTCTATTGCCAATGAAGCTTTTCCATATCTATTGGGAGCAACACCATCCAGGCTAATATTGGGGCAGCATGTGCCTCCTTGTCACATGGCCGGTTCAATTCAGGACTTCATCCTGTTCCTTCTCCTGGATAGTATTTCCAAGATGGATGTATTCCTTTCCTTCCACAACTACCATTAAAGCTCTTGAGTAATGGTTAACACATAACTAGATGACTGCTCTAACCTCCTTGTCATGGGTGGATCTATTGTCTCTATTTTGATCCATCTTACATAAAATGATGGAATTACGGACTCTAAAGTGGTGCTTCTTACAGACATAGAAAACTATGGTTACCAAAGGGGAAAGGGGGTGGGGGAGGGATATATTAGGAGTTTGGGATTAGCAGATACAAACTACTATATATAAAATAGATAAACAACAAGGACCTACTGTATAGCACAGGGAACTATACTCAATATCCTGTAATAAACCATAATGGAAAAGAATATGAGAAAGAATAAATCAGTCTTTAGACCACGCTCTGAGTAGCAACGAGCTACCTTCTATCAAATCACCATCATTTTCTAGGCTTGCCATTTGTATACTTCCAGTCCAAGCACCAAAAGTAAATATAAAACTAGGTTATTTGTTCAGGGCTTCCCTGGTGGCGCAGTGGTTCGGAATCCGCCTGCCAATGCAGGGGACACAGGTTCAAGCCCTGGACTGGGAAGATGCCACATGCTGCAGAGCAACTAAGCCTGTGTGCCACAACTACTGAGCCTGCGCTCTAGAGCCCACGAGCCACAGCTACTGAAGCCCGTGTGCCTAGAGGCCGTGCTCCGCAACAAGAGAAGCCACTGCAGTGAGAAACCCGTGAACCGCAAGGAAGAGCAGCCCCCACTCACCACAACTAGAGAAAACTCACGTGCAGCAATGAAGACCCAACGCAGCCAAAAATAAATAAATTAAATAAATAAATTTATTTTTTAAAAAACCAAAGTTATCTGTTCAAATGAGTTGTATCTAGAAAAGACCTGAAAAGGTATTTTCTTTCCCATTAAATAATCTCTGATCATAAAACACTTTAGAATTCTATAGGTGTTAGATAAAATCTAAAGATAATAAAAGATCAAAGATCTTATGGCAAAGAGGTAACAATACCACGATCAAAGTACGAGAGGACAGCAAGATACCTGAAAATATTGTGGCCACAAAAGTCATATGGAGAAGCAGAGAAATTTAAAAAAAAAAAACTATCCAAGCTTATTTTAAACATTTTTAAGAATGTTCTGCAAAGGAGATGCACAAACTGTACCCAAGATCTCATCACCAAGATGGCCAAATTCAGAACTGCAGGGCAAATACAGAAATAAACATTAAATAATAAGTTCTCCTGTGAACTCTCCCTTCCTAGCTTGTTAGTTTTTTTAAAGTCATCAAACAGTTTATTCTGTTTTACAGAAACAAAATATCTAGATGAATTCCTGAAATTTCAACCATATTGATTGATATCAATATGTTGCCGAGATACAGAGATATCTCACTCAGGTGCGAAGTTCACCCTCCAGCTGTGCCTGGGCATACCATTTGTAATTATGGACTAAAATGCAGAGCTAACAGTACCCTGATTCCTAGGCTCAAAGAGTCATAATAATCCCCTTCCTTCTGGGTTCCATTGCTTGAGCCAGATTACTTTTCATACTGTTTCTTCATATACTTTGCAACATGATCACATTGCATTTTTCTTCAAAACTCTGGCAGATTGTTTGGGCTAGAGATAGATGGAGACAAGAGGCACCATCTGGTGCAAGATCTTTATTCCTTGTTAACACTACAGGAGTTCTGGTATTTTACATGGTTCAGGCAGTAGCAAAGATTTTTTTTTTTAATGTATAGTTTGAGAAGGTGTAAGATGGTCAAAGGGCCCTGGCACTGTCTGATCACATCACTGATTTCCTTGGTGTCGAGTTGGGTTTTTTGTTTTTGCTGTTGGGTTTTTTTTTTTTTTTTTTTTTTTTCGATTCAGGCACCCAGTGGCATATGGTTTCATGATTCACAAAGATGGTCCTTGACTATAGATTTGACGATCTCAACATAACTTCCAGGCTTGCCAGAGCTGTGTTACAGCAGAGAGAGCAAATAGCTCATGATATTTCTCCTCTGATGAGTAAGCTCCAAAATCGCAGGTTTAAATTTGATCTGGGATTGAAAGAAAAGGAGCTATGTCCTCCCATGCTTTTCTTTGTCAGAGGTGAGTGTCTATTTTTGTACCATTGACCCATGGCTTCAGGGGCCAAAAACTCAAATAATGCCCAGGTGAATCCTGTTGATTCAGACTGAATACACACTTGCTCTTTTCTATACCTTTCTATTCTTTGGAATTCCAAGCGCTTCCTGAAATTTAGCTTTCGTTCTAAAAATCTGGTGACTGTTTAACAGAAGAAATTTTCACCTTCTATACACAATTAAAGTCAGTATTTTCTGATAGAATTAGCTAAGAGTTGGGAGCCAGGAGATTTGCCTGATGATGCTAAGCTAACTCACAGCTACCTTGTGAGGATAAGTGAAAAAATGAAGTGGAATGGTGTGTTGGAAATAAACTAAAACACACACACACAAAAAAAAAGTGGCTTGTACAAGTTAATCTTGACTGTATTTTAAGAATAAAGTTAAAGGAAGCCTTCACCTGTTGATCCCTGATTTCAGAAGGCTACTTGGAGTTACCGCTGTTGGAATGTGTTGTCAAAAATCTGAAGTATCTTTCCTCTCAGCTATTTCTGGTACTTTTGTTAATCCCAAATTAAACCCCCACTTCTCTCTCATGCTTCCTCTGGATACTTTCTCACCTTTTTACACGGTTTTCAGGGCCCAGGAATTATGACTTTTTTCCTACTGAGCCCTTTGACTACTTGTCTGTCCCTGCCTTCCACTACTCCCTGACTGAAAGCCTCCTTTTTTGATATCATGAAATGGTACAGATATCAGTGAATATGACTTGAAATAAAGAAGGAAAAGAAGAAATAACAGAACATATCTAAGAAAAAGGAGGGTGCTATGTTGAAGGAAGCAGATGTCAATACGACAGCAGATGGTGTAGATAAACTCGGTACTAGTGTGGTCAACTTGTTGCATTCGCCACATGGTCGCAACTGCAAACCATTACATACAAAACTCAGAAGTATAAAAAGCTGTGCAGGTGGTTATTCATTGATGCTCTGTAGTCAGGGGCTATGCCACAATCAGTTCTTTCTATATTTGTCCAAGAGGCAGAGTACCTCAAAACGTGTAGGTCATTCTGCTTAAAAGCTAATGACTTGTGAGGAGTCTTATTTTTATGTTAACAGTAAACAATCTCCTCCAAAGTTCAAAGGAGAGATATATGTATACTGCTCACACCCCTCAGACTCAATTTTGTAATAGGACACAGCTTCTTCTTAGATGCCTCAAAAGAAAAAGTGAATGAATGTACATCACTCTGTCTTGATAAAGTAGAGAAAGCAATGTCCCTGTGGCAGCTTATTTCTTCCTCACTCTTGTGTGTTGGAGGTGAAACAGGAGGTGGAGTCCAGGGAGTGACCAACATCACTGTGCTTTAAATTGTAATAACTTTCAAAATCCGGGCTTGGGAGATAAATCTGAAGCTAGGGACAAATTTAGGCTCCAGGTTGCTGTCAATAAATAGATCATCCCCAAATCTCCAATGGTTCCCAACTGAATATAAAATAAAGGCCACACTTATCAAACTGACATTTAGAGCTCTCCACAATCTGATAGCAACCTATCTTTCCAACATTTAAGCTGCTATTTTCATTCACTAACCCTCAGTTCCCTGTAGAAAAATCTACTTGCTGTTACTTAAAAACATTGTATGGATTCCAGGGGCTGCAATTTCGTTTACACGTATCCCTTTTTGAGACGGCTGCCTCACTTCTCAGTTTATCTGAACAACATCCTCCCTTTACATCCATCCTAAAGGCTCACGCTGTGTTCTCTTCCCAGTTGCTCTAGACCATGATGAATCCCTCTCTCTGCTGATCATCCAGAGAACTGATCTCTCACAATACTCATTAGGCTTTTATTGTGGGCTATCTTTGGTTACTAGTTAACATTTTTTTTTCCCCACATGCCTCATCCTCCCCACCAAATTCTTCTGTGCCAGGTGCTGTGATTAAGTCCCAGAGTGTAAGTTCCTTGGAGGCAATCACTCATTTCTATGTGCAGCCTTCATAGGGCTTAGAAAAGGCACTCACGATTTGTCAATGGATCATTTTATTGAATTCCTGCATTTTAAATATAAGTGCATAATAGATGTTAAGTGTTTGACTCAAAATTTCTCCAACTGTAGAGACTTTTGCCACGTTGAGGCTGGCTTTATAAAAGCATATTGCTAGGCATTAATGTAAGCCTGAGATAACACCCTAAAATCAAAGATAGAAAAATACAGATTGAAAGCCTAAGAAGTAAAGTAGAGATAAAATAAAAAATTTCCTTTAAAAATCTGCAGTAACATGTTCTGGTTTTTAAGATATCTTTTCAATATAACTAATAGTCTGACCATCAACACAGTACTACAAGAGATTTTTTTTTTTTCAAAAACAAGAGGTCTGTAGGATTGACCCCATCGGGTATTGACAGCAAAAATAAAACATATAAACTAGATTGTGTTGAAAATACTGAGACAAACTTGGTCTGTATACTCTCAGCTAAGCTCTGAAAGAAGCACTCTTCTGAATAAGCTATGACAATGGAGCATTCTAAAAAGAACTTGGGAAAGGAAATTAGGGAAGGTGACAGTGTCTAGAAAAATAAATGTAGTGACAAAGACAAATTTTACACCAGCTGCAGTGTGATTATATCTATATAGGACTACTGCACAACTTTATGCCAAAGTAACCATTCCATTCAGCCAAACAATTGTAAATTCAGTCAGACAATGAAGTGGATTCACTTCACTCAGTTAATTGGTCAGTCAACTGAACTGATCGAATGTGCAAGCATTAAAAAACTTTGCTTGTAACTAAAGTGGCCTTAAAATTCAAAGAGTATATAGCTGTAAAAAGCATCTTCTAAGCTTAAAGTAACATACAAAATGTGGTGTCGCAGACCATCAGCTGTCCGCCAGACATGTGCTCCTCTCCATAGTGTAGAGTTGTTACTGGAAAGTGCCTATTCTGCCAGAAACTCCATTTCCCAGCCCCCTTGCATTTAGGTGGAACCATCTGACTAGTTCTCATACAAAAAAAAAAAAGCCTAAGTGGTATGGGATATTTGGGGGATGATTTCCTAAAATCTATGTGTGCCTTCACCATGATTCCTCTTCCCCTATCTGCCCAGGCACTTCTTTGCATGCTTTCACCATTGCTACATATTGGCCCTTGTGGTTGGGAGAAATTTTGCCATAAGCTAAGAGTATTAGTCAGCCCAGGCTGCTATAATAAAAAAATACCATAGATTGGGTGGGTTAAACAAAGATATTTATTTTTCACAGTTCTGGAGGTTAGGAAGTCCAAGATCAAGGTGCCTACAGATTTAACTCTTGGCAAAGGTCTTCTTCCTGGCTTGCAGAAGTCAACCATCTTGCTGTATCCTCACATGGTGGAGAGAGGAAGCTCTAATGTCTCTTCCTCCTGTATAAGGACACTAATCCCATCACAGGGGCTCCACCCTCATGACTTCATCTCAACCAAATCACCTCCCCCAAACCCCTAATAATACCTCCTACTACCATCACATTGGGGGTTAGGACTTCAACAAATGAATTTGCGGGGCTGGTGGGGGGACACAAACATTCAGTCCATAAGAGTAAGATTTCTACACCCAAATCTGATATTTATTCATTTCTATTTACCTATTCAAAGCTTGAAAAGAGGTTCAGAAAAGAGCCCAATTATTTGGGGAAAACTGGGACCACTGTCCATGCATTATAATTCAGTATTTGATTATAATAAAAGTAATGATAGTGATGATGATAATAAAAAGTGAACAGGTTTTTGTTTGTTTTTAACTAAGAGATTCTTTACAACAATTTGTTGAAATAAATATCATGTTCTAAAGGCTTTTCTTTTTAGTCTTTCAAGGGAAAAATAATTTCTTTCAATTAAAACTGAACTAGTCAAAGTTTAAGAAGTCTCCCTATAATTATGTTTAAGCCTGTTGCAATTTATTGCCCGCAAGGTATTCATTGTTAAGATCTCTAGGGCATTACTATAGCCGTAGTGTTAAAGTTAACTGATTCAAACCACAGTCCATCCCAGTAAGCCCCCTGCAGAGCCCCTACTATTACTCAGTGCAAGGAACTACATTGTCTTCCTAACCATCTAATTTAGAATGAACTTAGATGAGCTCTTATCTGCACTGTAGTCTTGTGGAGCCAGCAACATTACCCAGAAGCTGAACCAGGAGAAACAGAAAGTAGGGTCCTGTGAAGTGCAAAGGCGTGAGACAAAACCTAAGTGTCCATAAGATCTTAGAAATGAAACACAGTTTACCTAACAGTCCTACAGTTTCTTTCATTGTTAGCTAATTAGCATTTACAAAGTTAAATGAGAAGTAGCTTAAGCAAAAATCCCATTTAAAAAAATATATAAAAATATATATATATTTAAGAACTACTTTTCCTTGCTTTGAACAGATTTTCCTATTTCCCCCCAAGTTAGGCTGTTATTTGGGGTTTCCAAATATAATAGTGCTTCTGACCATTCTTAATTGCACCATAATGGGTGTTAAGCACAGGATAGTGTGCAAACAGACTTGACTTTTCTAGTCTTTGACTGTTCCTTGCCTCTGGCCTCTGTCAGAGAGGCTTGCTAACTGCATCTCAGGGGAGCAATCACACGGCTTGACTCAGCCTGTGGCTCTGACTATTGGGACTTCCTGAAGTCACAACCACTTTGGCGTCCAGAACTGGGGCACGGGTGTCTACTCTTCATAAAATCCAGAGATTGCAAGGGAAGTGTGAAACGCGAGAGCTGATTAGGGATGCACCTTAAATGGTATCAAGGGACCCAGTTAGCAATGCAAAATATGAGATAATATAAACATAACATTCACTGCCAGTTGATCACTTATGTGAGCACCATGAAAAGCAAAATACAACAGAAAAAAAATTGGAGATGAGTAACAAATACAAGATTTCCTCCAAGATAATTTTGCATAAAAGTTCAGTTTCATGGGAAAAAATGCATAATAAAATGACATGGAATGATACGCCAGAAACATTTGTTATGTCTATTTGTTTTTTTCTGGAACTTGCTTGGTATTAATCATTTGTAATGGGTATATCCAGTCTTTGTTATACATACACCCTTCCTTTCTTGCATTATTGATTGAGAGAATTTAAAGTTGGAAGACGCAATTATTTTGGCTGTATTTAACCTCTGTGACTACAAAGAACGATTCCATTTTCACTAGTAAGAAGCGAAAGTAATTTTAATTCAGGAATTTCTCTTTTAATTATTAGTTTTTAAAGAACACAGCATTATACTTAGCAGAGGGTCCCTTTCTTCCTCAGTATTCTGGTGTAGCTACTCTCCTGTCAGCCTAGGCTTTCAGAGAGAAGAGGAAAAATCTTCATAAAAGCCTTGGCCTAATTAACAAGAATGAACTAGATTTTATGATGAACAATTTATAGGCAGTTAATAGAGCTCATACACGGTAGCCAGGAGCTAGATAATTTATCATAAAAGGAATCTCAGTTACACTCCTAATCCTCATTCTCTTGATACTACAACCAACTGCATTCACAATTGCTACTTTTATAAGCTTTGATTTACTGACAAATGATGCTGCATTTTATAGAGTCATAATGAGACTTATAAATGCAGTAAATTCTTGTATCTCTGCCCATATGCTTCATATTCTTTGCCAAACAATTTACTTTTCTGCATTGTTATCTCTAGATAAAAATAATTTTTCAAAGATCTCCTAAGGATTCTTCATACTAGCACAAATGAGAATAAAAAAATAGCAAATTGTTTATTAACCATCCTAAGTATTTGTTGAAAAGAAACTGATTTATCCCTAAAAGAACAATGCAGCTATTGTAATGAGTTTTGAAAGAGTAATACTTTTCAAAATTACAAATAAGATAAAAAAGCTAATATCCAAATGTAATTTCTTAAAGCACAGAATTTAAAGTAGGTGAGACCCAGGAAATCATATTGTCTCTTCCCACTTGGTGTCTTACTGCTGTTTCTGTTTTAAAGTTATAGCAAAATACAGCACACTGGGTGGACAGAACTGGGTGACTATATATATACTGCTGTCAGATCAGCTACATTTCATTTATCCATTGATCTACAGAGGGGTTCCTGAAGTCCTCAAATTAGATAACACTTCCTCCAGGAAGGCTCCCCTGACCACTGGTATCCCTTTTATATGCCTTCTTACCATCCTATTCTTCCTCTTACCACAAAAACAAATACTGCTGGGTTGTAACAAATACTACTGCCTAATTAGCGTTCCATCCCCTCATTGACCATGAGCTCCAGGACAGTGACGACCACCATTTTCTCACTCTGGAGTTGAACACAATGCCTGGGACATATTGTATTTGTAACTGAATGATATTCTTGGTTTCCAGAGCCTGTTAATGTAAGTGAGAATAAATCATTCAGGTTGTATGAATCAGCAATAAATTTGGTCACTAAAATTGACAGTGAATAAGTGTGTATTTTAAAAAGTTGAAGAGTCAAAAGTCATGACTTTCTCTACTCCTTTCTTATGACCAGCATTATAAGTACTTTTAAACATTATGCTCTGTTTAGATGTTCCACATTTTAAAAGGGACATGTTACAATAAAAAAAAAAAAAAAGGTGATAGCGAAAACAGTAAAAATAAGAAATGACTAGAATAGAAATCCAGGGGAGAAGGTCAGAGAAATATGATTGTTTGACCTGAAACAGATGTGCTAAATATTACATTAATCAAGGTCTCTGGGGACACAAAGGAACTGCTTGCCTGTTTCTTGAAGGGACAGAGCCAGGGCCCGTTGCAAAGGTGTTTAGGCCCCCATAAGTAACAGCTTCCTGACCTAAGAGGCTAGGAGATGTGAGATTACGTGTCTATGGGTCCACTCAACAGACCATTTTTCAAATGATTAGGGATTTAGTTCTGCCTGCCAGACAACCAATTTTTGTATAGCTGATCAAATTACAGGCACATGGTCAATCTTAGTTTATCAACTATTCCTAAATATCAAATACACCTCTCTTTCAACCAGGGTTTCTCATCTCCTATTGAGAGGTTATAAAGATAGGTTCTATTATTTTTTACAGCAAGACATTTTTCTAGTAGGGAAAAAAGGGAAATGATCTTTTTTCCTCTCAGATTCACCCTATCACTACAGAGAAGCAGAGGCTCAAACAGATGTCTCAGAAGGCAAACCCATAGCTGCCAAAACACCCACAAAAAGATAGCATCCTCAGCACACTCAGAATGGCTAGTAGGAGAATGCAGCTGAAAATCTGTTAGTTCCTTGACACCTTTTCCAATGTAGTCCCTGTCATAGATGTGCAGAGACCCCAATGCAGGCCATGCAGAGACCCCAATGCAGGCCATGCAGAGACCCCAATGCAGGCCATGCCCCTGGCTATGTCTGCTGAGGTTACCAGCCCAGCAGGGCCTTGCCAGCCCATGATACCTAGGAGAGATGGAACCAACAATTCTTCTGCCCTGAGTCAAAATAAAGCCTAAAATCCTATCTTTTATGATTCCTAATGTCAACTAAAAATAACAGAGGTGGTTAGTTCAGACCTAAGATTCACCTTGGAGATTTTTTCTAATCGTACATATCCCCCAAAGTGTCTTTTTTCCAAATGGAATTGGTCACTGACATGTGGATGTGCTCCTAATAGCAAAATAAAAATATTCCCTGCCTGAAGCATTATAATAAAGTTGTCTTTTTCCATTTCGTTGTCTCAGAACATTTAATCAATTGACATGACATCTGGGGCAGGTCAAGAGGAGCCACCTCTATTAATTTATAATTGCAATAGTCAACTTATTGATGGCCTTCTCATTACTTTAGCTTATTTTTATCAGTGTTAGTTTTTAAAATGTTTTTAAACTGTAAACTTTCTTGGGAGTCAAGGATAAAAACCCATACCCTTTTTAATCCTGTGTTCCCATTAAAAAAAAAAATCCAGCCCCATGGAAAATTCTGAAGTGGACACACTTGTCTGCAAAAAAGCTGGCTTCCCATTTAGAAAGGTTTCCTATTGCTTACCTAATTTTAAGAGCCTAAGATCTTCCTCCTACCAAAGCCTCATCTAAGTTTTACATTAAATGAAATGTTGAAAGTGTATTTAATTCTTCTAAGATGAAACCAGGTACATAGTAGAAGCCCCAAATTTATAACCACCTTCTTTTTCCATCTCAGGAAAAGACCTATTAAAAGTTATTTCCAAATGCATGAGAACATTAATCAATAATTTTCTTCTACCTGCAGTATTGTCTCTTCTCTAGTTATAAAATAAAAGCCATGTCTCCTTATTAAAGAAGGAGAGTGTGTGTGCGTGTGTGTGTGTGTGTGTGTGTGTGTGTATGTATGTGTTTGCATGAGAAGTGGGAGAGGAAGAAGCAGAATGAAAGAAATACAAATACTTCCTAGGATGCTGAATGGCACAAAGTAAGCAGTCGCCTCATTCCGCCTACAAATAAAACCAAATCTGTCCTTTTGTTCTCCCCACTCCCTCCTCCGTGACCCCCAGCTCCCAGCCCCTCCAACCCCTCACCAACCTGACTCCTAGGCAGGAGCCAGCTTCCCTGTCTTTATCTTCCTGAGTTTACAAGAGGATTCTGATGTCCCTATCTCAATTCTGGCAGCAGAGAGCTAAGTACTTTACTGACAAGAAAAGGCTTGTCCCAGACAGACAATGGGAAGTAGATAACTGTTAAAAATGCTTAATTCCAAACATGGGAATGAATTAGCTAAATCGCTTTGGTAATGATTTTCCTCACCAACAAATACCAGGAGGAAAAGCATTCCTTAGCACAGTGGTGTGTACATGACAACTGGTTGGGTTCATTTACTTAACATGCTTTGCATAAATTGTGATAAATAGTCTACATTTTTCCTGATATTATCTCCATCTTATTGTGAATTTCAAGTCTTAAACAATGGCTGTGTTTTAAATATTTGAGAACATACCAGACAGGTACCCTCCACCCCATTACCAAAAATATTACAAATACTAGTTAACTTGGGGAATCTGTATTCCCATATTTGTTTCCCACAAAAGCTTATAAAATGTCTGTGCATATTTGCATTTGCATGCAAACTTTCTTGCTGAACGTAAGTATACTCACAAAGTCTCTGTGACTCTCTTATTTGTGCAGCCAGAAAGTCTGTTAGAACAAGGGCTAAACTGCATGCACAGTTCAGGGCATCTTTGAATGGCACACCCTCTCTACAGAATGTGGGCCACTCATCTAGACATCCTAGTATTTTGACATAAGCCCTGTCAGGTAGAAGATTCCATGCTACCAGATACACCTCTTTTGAAAATGTCATCCAGGGTAGAAATTGATTTTCTGCCTCAAATGCAGCTGCTGCTCTGAGAAACCTCCTATCCTATTAAAAGTGTCCTTGTTCCACCTCTATCTAGACATAAGGCACATGATGAAATTGACATATTTGTAGGAAGGCAAAATTCTCCCTGATTCATTCATTCAACAACTGTATACAAATCACTGTTCTAGATCCTGGAGATGTGGCAGTGAACAAGATGGCGAAGGTCCCTGCTCCCATGGAACTACTTTCTATGATTTCAAATAGTGTATTATTATGAAAAAATAATATGAAACACGGTAATTTGCTAGAGAAAGATTATTTTCGATTGAACAGTCAAAGAAAACCTCTCCCAAGGCTGTGATATTTGAGCAAATCATACACAATTACAGATATTAAATAACCTAGTAGAAAGGACACAGGATTTGGAGACAGAAGACTCAAGTTCTAATTTCTTAAAAGTCTTTAGGCAAGTTCCTGAAAGCCTTCTACCTTTTAGCACAGAATTGGTATCCCACTGGGGACATCTCTCATTCTCCCTAAAAGGGTTGAGCCTGGTTCAACTTGATGAGCTTTTCCATTATGATATTTATATTATGACTAAGACCCACTACATCCATCTTTTTGAATATGAAGACTCTAAATCAATGGTTCTCAACCCTGAATGAACAATAAGTTGAAATCCTAACCCTGCTGGCATTGTTTTAAATGCTGAAGTAAATAATGTAAGACAAATCAGTAGAAAGGATTCAGAGGCATAATATACAAGCAGCTAAGAAAATGGGGCAGGGCGGGGTTTTTCAGGATTGGTGAGTCTAATGTCTCTGGATGCTCCACTGCCTTAGAGAAAACCACCTGATAGAAGCAAAAATTTTTGAAGCAATTCAACACTTTCATAGCAGATTTATCTCAGGTGATTTAGTATTAGATATCTGTATCAGCGCAGAAAAAAATCCATGATAACATCATCAAGCAACATTCAAATCAGAGGCGATGTAAGTGTTTGTGGTGTTACCACATTTTTTTTTCAAATTATGCAACAGAAATCACACTCTCTTGAGGTTAAATACTGCCCTACTCTCTTCAAAAGATTTTAAATTTCACACCTCCACCCACATATTAAATTAGTAGTGCAAACCAGATGGAGGTTAGTGTTTTAGGTGATAATGACTATCGAGAAAGTCTTTCCTTGCATTGCCCATAACTATCACTTTTACCTTTAGGCTTATTCGTGCTTTGCTTGATTTCTGACGTTTAAGTGCATCTAAATGGTTCTAAGTCTTACTCTGACTATGCAATTTTCCATACGATGGCCATGTGAAGTGGCTCAAAAATAGTTTTGTGATAGGTCATTAGGAAGAACCAAGAGATAATTCAGAGATGAATGGGAAGCATTTTAATAAACAAACACATTCAAAAGCCAGCACTTTTTCTCATGGTGCTTTCTATCACCCCCACCAAGTATACATTTCTTCTTTCTGTTCACATTTTACCCAATTTTCAGGGCTGAACTCTACCCTCATCTCCTTTCTCCCTCTACCAGCCTTCTAGAATGCATAGTTTTTGATGTATATGTACCATTGACTTGTCATCGTTCTGTTTTTGTATTTGATTGATTTAACTGAAGTATAAGTCCCTTCAAGATAAAAAAAAACATACATTACATTGTTGTCTCTCAATAGCTTCTAAGTAGTTAGACTAGAATCAGGCAACAAATGGAACTACTTTTGGAGAAGACTTCTTGCCTAGGGCTAGAGCTTGAGAATAGACCCTCTAAGTATATTCCTGGTTAGAAACCAGTGGTTTTAGAGACAGGAGGAAAGATCTCAGAATCTGAAGGCAGAGCTAGATTTCGAAGTTAGTTCAACCACTCCTCTGTAAAATGGGCTCACAGAATTCCAATAGGAATAAATGTAATATGTGTAAAGCAGCTATACAGTGACTAGCATACAGTAAGTGCTTGGTAAATAATAGCTGTTATTATGATGGCCCAGTATTGCTTGAATAAAAAGACTTCTAATATAGTTTTGCCTGCAAATCCTGGAAGAAATGAGACATAAAAAATTGTAGGTGGGCTTCCCTGGTGGCACAGTGGTTGAGAGTCCGCCTGCCGATGCAGGGGACATGGGTTCTTGCCCTGGTCCGGGAAGATCCCACATGCCGCAGAGCAGCTGGGCCCGTGAGCCATGGCGGCTGAGCCTGCGCATCCGGAGCTTGTGCTCTGCAACGGGAGAGGCCACAACAGTGAGAGGCCCGCGTACTGCAAAAAAAATAATAATAATAATAAAATAAAATAAAAATTGTAAGCAAAATTAACATTTGTGAGAAAGATTAACTGGGTCCCACTGAGCACTTGGCTCTGAGTGAAATTTGGATCAGTGTAGGAAGAGGACCACTCTGACTTCTCTCTTATCCCAGAAATGCATTTTTTCTCCTTCCTTTAACATCTTATAAAGCGTTAAAGTTTCCATGTTCTAGCAATTACAACAATGTGGTACAAAGGAAAGAGCCCAGGATTTGAAACAAGCATATGGGGGTTCTGGTCTCATTGGAAGAAAGTAAGCAAATATCTTAACCTCTGCACCTTGTTTTGATCCCATGTAAAATGGGCATACCTACCCCCCAATGCTCTTGAGAAAATCAAGATGGTTTATAAAACATCAATACCTTGGAGTTGATCAGCCAAACAATTCAGTAATCAAATAAAAAAAAATCAGTGGATACTGCATTGGTACTTATTGTTTACCATAAGCAAAGAACCATGAAAGGCACAAAAGAAATCGGAGCCAGAGAACCCAATCAAGAAAAACTAGGCACCAATGAGACTGCAATTCACTTAAACAGGGTACAAAACTAAATGAACGTAGTGCCAACTGTGAAAACACAGAACATTCTGTGTAGAGTGATGATACACAGAGCTTGATCACTAACCTCCCAGGGCTATCACTCAAAGGCCACCTCAACAGATCTCTAATCCATCTCTGAAAGTCTCATTTCTCAAGTCTTGCTTGGGAATTGCTTCAGCCAAGTTGAAACACAAGCTATCCCCAGACATGTGCTCAACTTTCCCTCTGTTTGCTTATGCTTTTCTTTGCACATCTAATCACTCGGCTACCCAGAATTTTTCCCCCTTTTTAAATCCCTCCCATTCATTACCACACATCCTAATGGTCACTTTCTCCATGAAGCTTTCCTAAGTCTTCAAATTAACTACATGTTCATTTTCCACTTTTGAAACCCCCATTTCATTTTGTTAGTGGCAGTCTGTACAGTCCATTTACACATTATCTTTTCCCTCTTGGATTATAAGAGAGAAAACTTAACCTCCTTCACCTTGTTCATAGTAGGTATTAACTAACTTTTTGAAAATTATATTTATTAATGGAAGCTGATTGAGATGCTTAGTAAATCATGCAATCTTAATCTTGATTTGAACAAAACAACTCTGTGCTACCTCATTCATTTACTCCTTAAATAGATATTGGTGCCTATGATATGTACACCTATGGGATACATGCAGGGAAACAGCTGATTGTGGAAGCAGATGATAGGGCTTTCCTAGAAGAAGTACAGGATGGGATGCCTGGGGGTCGGGAGGAGATACAAAGTCATTCCTTAACGCTCTCCAGTGGACATTTAATGACTAAAAAAAAAGAGTTTTCTCAATAGGTGATCCATTCATCAGAAAGCTAGCTTTGACACCAACCCTCTCTCTCCAAAGAGGGTGGGAGCAGAATGATTCAGGTTCAGCCAGACAAGAGACACGGAGCAAAGGCAAGAAGAAGACCCTTCCCTCTCTGCATACTGAACTTGCAGTCCTTATCAGAGGAAAATATTGGGAAGATTGATAACTATTTCCATTACCCTAATAAAAACTTCATGTTACATACAAGCTATTATTATCACAATTATATCTTTTTCTCACTTTTTTTTTTTTTTTTTTTTTTTTTTGCTGTACGTGGGCCTCTTACTGTCGCAGCCTCTCCCGTTGCGGAACACAGGCTCCGGACGCGCAGGCTCAGCGGCCGTGGCTCACGGGCCCAGCCGCTCCACGGCATGTGGGATCCTCCCGGACCGGGGCACAAACCCGCGTCCCCTGCATCGGCAGGCGGACTCTCAACCACTGCGCCACCAGGGAAGCCCCTTTTTCTCACTTTAAAAAAATCGATTCAGAACAATTGAATCTTAGAAATGGTAGAGTTGAAATATGGCAAACATCTTACTTGCAGCAGCAATAAACCTGAGGCTGAAGCCTAATGTTTTTTTGTATATTCCTTCTCTATTTCTCCTTTTGGATGATAGATTATGAAAGAGGGATTTTATGCAGCAGTTGGTGACAAATATATTTCTTACTAATGTGTAATATTTGCTACATTAATAATTTTATGGCTTTAATTATTGATGCAAACTTAATTGTGCCCCATGTACCTTTTTCTTGCAGCTCAATAAAAACTATATATTTCTTTAATTAGGCTTCATTTGAAGACTAGAAGACAATGCAGGAGTGGTTTCTTGCTAATTCACCTATCTATAGCCAAGGAAAAAATGGAATTAGTGTCTTCAGTGTAGTTTAGCGAGAAAAAATATCTAACTGTTCTGAAAGTGTGACTTTCCTTTGCACAGTTAACCTCACCCAGAGGCCAGGAATATATAGGCAACTGAAAGCGAACACTGCAACAGGGGATGATATTCTCCCTTTCCTGGCTCTGGGGAGAAATTTCATTGATTTTAGTAGAGATGGAAAGGAAAAATTGGGGTCACCTACATGGTTATCATACTGTCTTCCCTCTTTATATTCTCGACCTTACTCGAAATCTAATCTTAGTCTTTCCTGCTTGATTCCAACATTTTGTTGTGGTACTCCACTTAGAATCACCAGGAATATTACAATCACTTTAGTCTGTGTCCAAACGTTTCAAAACAACTACCAGAAAGCCTGGATGGAAGGAAACTAACATTTGCTAAGCATCTGGTCTGGGTTATACAAGGCGCTTTCAATCAATTATTGCTTTAATCTCCAGGGATCACAATCACAAATGCCAACAAGTTCCAAAATGAAGAGAGCAGATAGGCCTTGAGAAACAAGGAGCCCTTGGAGCTCCATCTTTCATTTTCCACTCTGATAGAGAAGTGAGTTCAGAAAAAAAAAAAAAAAATGTTTAAGAATAACATTTGTAACGTTCTGTGAGAATAACAGTAGAGCAATGATTGCAGATGATACTCCATCTCAGTGTCAGGTGGACATCAGGAGAGACAGGAACTGGCCAACTGGAAGGCTCACATCCCATCTCGGTGAGATTCTCAACTCTGGCCCACCACTGCCATGCTGAGGGCTCTTCTAAATTTTTAAGTGAAGCATAAAAGCTTCATTCTTAACTATACTCGTTTTCTAGTGTTACATGAAAGATTACCACAAATTTAGTAGCCTAAAACAATACAAATTCATTACCTCACTGTTCTCCTAACTCAGGAGGGTGAACTGGAGTTGGCTGGGTCCTGTGCGCAGGTGTCACCTGGCAAAACTCGAGGTGTTGGCAGGCGCTATAGTCATCTGTGAATCTAGAGTCCTCTTCCAAACTCACTGACTGATGGTACAATTTGTTTTCTTGTGGTTGTATGACCAACAACCCTATTTTCTTGCTGGCTGTTAGGGACGATTCTCAGCTTCTAGAGGCTACCCTCGCATCCTGGCCCTGTAGCCTCCTCCATAGACCCTCTCACCACATAGAAAGCTTACTTCTTCAAGCTTAGCAGGAGAATCTAATGCTTCAAATCTCTCTTACCTCTTTTAGAATCTCAGCTGAGTAGGTCAGGTTCATCCAGGATTATCTATCTCCCTCTTGATTAGGTAAAAGTGAAATGCTTAGTGACCTTAACTACATCTGCATAATCCCTTCTGCCCTATAATGTAACATACTCATCAGAGTAACATACATCTTTTTCCCAAGTCTCCTTCCTACTCAAGTTGGAGGCGATTAATGCAAAAGGGGGAGGGGGGATCTTGGTGGCCATCTTGGAATTCTGCCTACCCTGCCCTTTTCTCAAGCTTCCCACAGAAATATAGCACTCTTAAAAAATGAGCTGCTGAATAGCCCTGAATACTTTAACTTCCTTTCATTTTCTACAACTGCTTTGACCTCTTGGCACTATCTTATCACATTATCTGATTGGTCCAAAGCCCATCTATATTCAGTGCCTGCCTCTAGTTTTAAAATTTCAGTGTTGGAGCTTTTTCCTGCCATTTGATAAGCATAATAAATAGTTGTCACAAATGAAATTCACACAAAAGCTGACTGTGATGTCAATAGCAGGTATAGTTTTTGTAACTGTAATGTAGGTTGATCCTTGAAATCCTAAATTTATCATTAGTACACTCTATTCAGAGAGAGTTACTCTCTTGATATACATAAAAAATTCAAACTTCAAAGCATTTTAGAAAATGACAGGCATCTGAAAGTCCCATTTTTATTCTAATGAAAATATCTTTTACCAAGAAGTTAAGATTTCTCACAAAATGTAAAGGGACTTACAAAAAATAAGGGTACTAAAAAGTGTTATTATTCTCAGCAAGACAACTCATAACCATGTTGATTTAGGAAAATCTTCAAGGATTTACTGAGGCAATTGTAAGGTAAACTCAGTTCTCACAATGAAAGGAAAATGCTTTGATAAGTTTTTTGGGGTTTCCTTTCAGCTTACTTGCTTCTTTGCCTATAAAAATATTTTATATCATTTTTAAGGGCAAGCTATAAGCAATATTTATGTTCAGAGAAGAAATCCATCTATAGGAATTCAGATTTAATTTTAAACACAGGTAAACAATCCTATAAACAAAGTCGGTGATTTCCCCAGGTACTTTTTGAAAATAAATAAAGACAAATCAGCTCTGGTTGTCTCATTTGTCGTTTGAATACTAAAGAGCAAGACATTGGGATTTTTTGAGAGCAGTTGTATTATTTTAGACTTTACAAATCTATACAATAATTCATGATTTAGAAAAGAACTGTTGGGTTATCTAGCTAGTCTTTTTTAAGAGTAGCAGTTGAAACAAACAATCAGCTCACTTCATGCATGGAAGAGAATTCTTCAAACTCTTCCCCTTAAACAAATCTTCAATCAGTTAAATGACAATGTTGTTTAAAAGAGAAGTATTTTATACTTCTCCAACTCTTATTGATGAATCTCTCACTCTCAATTTTAAAATTTGTTGTATCAACCAAACGCCTGTAAGTGGATTGACATACTTTTTATAGTACATATATTAACTAGATCAATTCAACCAAATGCCAATATTTCACCCTATCTGATTTTCAACACAGCATGTTGGTAAATATTTATAGAAAAATGTTTCTGTATATATTGTTTCTAGCTTGAGAAGATTAATATGGTTATACAAATGTAAGCCTAATTTGGAAGTTTGACATGATAAGCAACATTTCCAGACACTTTTTGATTGTGCCAAGGGTGATTTTTGAAAAATTTGTGATAAGTTTATTGTGGTCATTTGGTAAAAATAATAATTTCAAAAGACTAGAGAAAAGGTAGAATTATTAATAGGAAAAAAAAGCTCATTTTAAAAGCACATTCTTATTGATTTTTATTATATTTAAAAATAAAATCAAAGCCAGCTTTAGCTCCTGATCTACATCTTCATTCCTACTGAGTGAATAGAGAAATTTCTACATGGTATAATTTGAGAAGCACTGAGCACCTTCAAGTGGCCTTGCTTAATCCCGGTGACTAAGACTTCAAGACAACTTTAAAGGCATTGGCAACCACCATTTAAAGGCAGAAGTTATCTAGCAGGGGTAATGAGTAAAGTCATTATCACATAAGATTAGTTCTGAAAGATAAATTGTGGCCTTCTAATGAGTCCCTAGCAAAATAGGAGCCAGAGCAGTCAGATTTAAAGAGGATAGGAAAAAGAAAAGTCACTACTAAAATACCCCAGCCATAATAATAATCCAGTGAATATCTGTGGAGTTGAATCAACTTGAACAGAGAGCAACAGACTTTACCTCTGGGACCCTGTCAAAGGGTAATGCTTTGTAGCTGAATCTCAAGGGAAAGTTTGAGGCCCAGAGGAAAGGAAATGAACAGAGGCTGCAAAAAGAGGTAAGGAGAGTACCCATATCCATGTTTGGATACTTGAAACAAAGTAGAGGTGAGGAAACAGGAGATGTTGTAATAAATACTACCCAGAGATATGCCTCTCCTTCCACAAGTATAAAATTCAATCTTGTTATATAGCTGATAATTCATTTTAGAAACCCATGAAGGTTAAACTGACATCTAGAATTCTTTACAGAAATTTTTTCACATATCTAGGTAGCTTGTAAGTGTAATTTTCATATCATTTAAATAAAACAGAATAACAAAACTTCCCTTTTGTATCATGAATCCATGGGACAATTTAGCTATTGGCTTTAGCTAAAAAATAGAGCTATTGGTTAGCAACTTGAACAATCACCACCAAGTATAAGATTAAGCCAATTTTGCACTTTTCAGTGAATTCAAATCTGCAATACGGTCCTAATGGCAGAATGTATCTTTGGTTTCACTGTCTCGTCCTTTTACCCAAGATAACATAGATTCCAAAGTTTAATTTTATACTTATAACGATTAGCATTTATTTTTCTCCAACAGGGTATCAATAAGTTTCTGCCAGTGAATTGGTAAAATCATGACTCTTCTTAATTTATTTTTTGCTTCTCAATAATTTTGCAACCCAGCTCCGTTTCTAGGAGCTCTGCTTTTACTTCTTGCGGGAGAAAAGAAATTTGTTTGCACAATGCAACAAGATCTAGGGATCTGTAACATGAGAAACTGAGCAATTGTTTCAATATATCCACCAGTAGTTTTCAGAGGGTAGGATCATACAACTGTATTTAATCAGAAGAACTTATCACAGAAGCTTGGGATACAAATGTCAAGACATTGCATATGATGCAGTGTTGCCTGTTAGTATCCAGGATATCCAGAGTTCAAAGGGAAGATCCACTAGAAAAGGCTTCCCAGAAAAGTCAGGGACTTCTGGATAATAGTTCAAATATGCCTACTCCTTACTGAATGACTGATCATACTTCCTTGATTCAAGATACCCATTTTTCACAACTATGGTTTTCAAAATCAGGAAGCAACTTTTAATCAAGGTACACTTTTAATATTGTGATTTTTTTTCCTTTTTTGGAAACTTATTATTTAATCAATGGTGAATCTAATGATCAGTGGTTCTTTAAACTCAAGAAAATAGGTATTCCCACAAATAGATACAAGATCAAGAAGAGTAAAACCTTATAAGAGGACCAATATTTGCCCTGATATGTAAAACCTCAGCAAATGAAGAAAAACAGAAAAGGAAAAATTCTGTACTGTGGTAGGGATCTTTGCTATTAGACACTAGATCTATGTTTAAAAGCATGTGGAATGCTTCTCCAGCCTAAATTTAGTATCCTTGTGGGGGAGAGAATTTACTTGTTATTTATAAGTGCTGTGTGTGTGTGTGTGTGTGTGTGTGTGTGTGTGTGTGTGTGTGGTTTCCAAGTAATTCAAAGCACACTAGGGACCTTAACACCCTACCTACAAAATGACAATTATTGTTCTCATGAAAGATAAATGATTACATTTAAGAGTGGTGCTAGCAAAAGAAATTTTTTTCATTGAAAAGTTGTAGTTTGACCTGTTTTGACACATTAAGGGGAGGCTTCCAATCTGAAATTTTTTCTTAACTCATGAATCAATCAAGTAGTTCCGAGACTGTAATTGAGCATTTTGTCAATACAAGGAGACGTAAAGATTATCTAGAACACTTAGCTCATTTCACAAACAAAAACAATGAAGTCCAGAGTCATTTGCTTTGCCCAAGGTTGCCTAATTAATTAGTACCAAAACCATGGGTAGAACCCAGTACTTCTTTTTGACAGTGTAATGCTTTTTTTCAGTGGAGAAGAGTATCTCCTTCCATAAACATGATAGAATACTGTGGTTCTGGGAGGCTTTGCCAGAACCTACAAATTGAACCCAGGTCTCAGAGAAGTTTTGAGAAAGCACAGCTCAATTCTATCACAATATTTCAAATGGTTCTCTGTACTTCTCTGGCCACTATGCAGAGATATAACGTCTATAGGATTTTTGTAGTGGACCTGGGAATGCTTGCATTCAAACAGTATTTTAAGGGGTCGAGGAAGTCTTTAGTAAGTTAGAATCATGCATCATTTTGAGAATTGGAAGAGCTCTGTGCAATACATTTCATTTTACTCCCTCAATTTATAGAGGAGGAAGATAACGTCTGGGAAAGTAACATGGCCTATCACATGCTGATGGGTGCGGGGTCAGGACTGGAACACAAATTTCCTTGTTCACTGCTTTTCCATGACACCACTCAGATTTACCATGAATTATGCCCGGGAAATGGAAAGATGCAAAGGTGAAATAACCAAAGACAGCTTTCTATGAGAGATTTATCAAGCAAATGATGAAATTGGTGGTATTTGTCCTCAGGCCTGGCTAATTCTCTATCCTTGTCCCTCTCAGTGGTCAGTGTCCTCCCTCATGGGTCCTCACCTCTCTTGCTATCAAAATATACTTTTTAGGAAAGGTTTCACAAGCTATCTTAAATATTCTTAGCAACTGTATTTGGTAGGCATTAGTATTAACATTGCCATTTTAAGATGTGAAAGTGAAAGGTGCTTGAGGATTGAGTTACTTCTCTGTGGCTCTACAGCTTTGTAAGTGGCAAGCAAGGATTCAAGCCCAGAAGTGTCAGGATTTTAGCACTTTTCTTTAAACATTGCTAATTCAGCACTGTATCTAGAACACAGTATGTGTACAATAAATGTGAGCTACACGAAAATAAAGGAGGAAGTAAGGAAAGAAGGAAGGAAGGAAGGAAGGAGGGAGGGAGGGAGGGAGAAGAGACCTATTAAGACTAAGTTGTGATGAATAGCATTTGAACTTGCTATCTTTCCGTTTGCATGTGAACGGAAAACAAAATCTTAAACTGAAGAAATAAATAAATTGGAATTTCAGGCATCTACCAGCAGGGTGAGAACTTTGGCAGAAGAAGATAAAGGTGCCCTAAAATTCCATGTTGGCCTTTTCAGAGCTTAGCAGTTACAAACTCATGATAAAATGGTTCTATGATTATTTCAGAGAGGACTTTTCATGATGCAGGAAAATTATCAACCCTGTTTCTGCCCAAGTACCATAGGCAGAATATTCCATGAAGTCCAGGGGCGGTTCCTTCCCTCAGTTTCCAAACAGTTAGTTCAGAGAGCTAGTTCAGAGTTCAGAGAGTTCAGAGAGTTAGTTCAGAGTTCAGAGAGCATCAAATGCCAGAGGTGGATAGTCACAAAAGTTGGTTTAAAATGTCCTGGTCAGTGGTTGCCCAGTGGAGACCAGGGCGGGCAAACCTAGATAGCCAGAATGCAGGTTTTAGAGATTTCATTTGCAATATCTCTGGGTTAATTCCCTAGATTTGGCTAAGGCTTTTAGGTTCTACAAAGCGTTTCCAGGGAGGCCTAGCCATGGAGTCAAGCCCTGTTCCTGGAGACTTCATCAAGTTCCTCCCCGTTCGTGGTTCTGTCTATATGAAGTGGCAGAGGAGGGGAGGGAGAGGTAGGACCAGAATACAGAAGCTCATAGGGGAGGGAAAAGGAGGAGGACTGGCACATTCTTTTAAGTTAATTCAAGTGAGTCATTCAAGGATCCAAAGGTCTGAAGGCCTTCTGGATCATTCTAATGTCATTTTCTGCATCTTCTTAGATTACCTATGGTCCATCATCTAAGAGTCAAAGAGCCAGGTTCAAGGCTCTGCAGAATTTAACTACTGATCAAATGGTCTTGGACAAATCACTATATTTGTACCTCAACTTCTCACTTATATTGATGACTATTAATAGTTGTGTGACCCACCTCACTTGATGGATGTAAAGAAAAATAGCCTTTTATATTGTAAAATATCCTGTAGCTGTGATTGTTATCATTGCTTTTTAATAGGAATGTGCTACTGTACTGTTTGGCCTTTGTTACTGCTTTCCTTTTTTTTTTTCCTAAACTGTGATACTTGGACAGCACAGCTTACAAGTGACAAGTCAGAGTGGCTTATCCTAATGACATATCTTAATGCCTCCTTATGTTTAACATTAGTTGCAAAGACCACTGCTATATAAATAGAATCATACCTTCTACCTACTTCAAGTAGATGCCACCAAAGGTAGAACATACCTACACATGAATGCATAAGTTTCAAAACCTCACAATAGGACATAACATATATTTTTTAATAAAGTATTTTCTAGGAAAAAAAGTTTAAAACAGTAGAATACATAATGTCAGCAATTTCTACCTTAGAACTACTCAATATATAAGGTATATCAAGGATTAAGGAAAACAGGGGCTTCCTTGATCGCACAGTGGTTAAGAATCCGCCTGCCAATGGGGGGGGACACGGGTTCGAGCCCTGGTCCGGGAAGATGCCACATGCCACGGAGCAACTAAGCCCATGCGCCACAACTACTGAGCCTGCGCTCTAGAGCCCGCGAGCCACAACTGAAGCCCGCGTGCCTAGAGCCCGTGCTCTGCAACAGGAGAGGCCACCGCAGTGAGAAGCCCGTGCATTGCAACGGAGAGTAGCCCCCACTCGCTGCAACTAGAGAAAGCCCGCGCCCAGCAACGAAGACCCAACACAAACAAAAATAAATAAATAAAATAAATAAATTTATTTTTTAAAAAAGAAAGAAAAACAGGACTTCCAGGTGCTTGGCTGCCTCTTCCCGGACCGAGAGAAGCGCCCGCATGGCCGCCACCCGCGTCCTCCTTCCCGCGGCCCTGGGGAGACTGCGCTTGGCGGCAGTGGACCGCCAGCAGGTCCGAAGGTGACAGTGTGGGAGATTCCATCCATGGGAAACCTTCCGTGGTGTACAGATTTTTCACAAGTCTTGGACAGGTCTATCAGGCCTGGCTGGACAAGTCTACTCCATACACGGCTGTGCAATGGGTGGTGACGCCGGGCCTGAGCTTCATCTACATGATGCGAGTTTACCTGCTGCGAGGCTGGTACATCGTGACCTACGCCTTGGGAATCCACCATCTAAATCTCCTTATAGCTTTCCTTTCTCCAAAAGAGGATCCTTCCTTAATGGAAGATTCAGACGATGGCCCCTCGTTACCAACCAAACAGAATGAGGAGCTCCAGTCCTCCATTAGGAGACTCCCAGGGTTTAAATCCTGGCACGCGGGACCAAGGGCATCCTGGTGGCCATGGTCTGCACCTTCTTTGAGGCATTCAACGTCCCGGTGTTCTGGCCCATCCTGGTGATGTACTTCATCATGCTCTTCTGTATCACGATGAAGAGGCAAATAAAGCATATGATCGAGTACCGGTACATCCCGTTCACGCACGGCAAGAAGACATACAAGTAGAAGGAGGCCACGGGCAAGACGTTCGCCAGCTAGACGCGGCCGCCCTCCGCGGGCCCTGGACGGCCATGAGTTGCTGTGACGGTGCCTTCTTTCCTCACATAAAGTAGCTGATTACAAGGGAGTTATTTTCTTTTTAAAAGGGAGCTTCAATTATTTGTAACTGAGATATCAGGTTCTTGAAGAAACTTACATTTAAACAGAATCGCGTTGATTTATTTTCCAGTGCCCGTCAGGCGGGTCCAGACGCTGGCCTTGCAGGGAGCAGGCCGGGAGGACAGCCGGGTGGGCTGGGGGCCGGGGGCGGGGGCGCGGCAGGGCCAGGCCCGCAGAAGGAGCCAGGATGCCCAGCTGCCGCCTCCCAGGACGCTCGCCTGGCCCCGCCGGCCACACGGAGGATGCTCGCCCGTCAGTTCGGCGCGTAGAAGAGATTCTGCAGGAACTCAGGGCTGTAATGCCAGTTTCCGAATTTCATCTCACTAGAGATGTGTTGAGTTGGCCTCTAGCATAATGACTCAAAACTTTGTTCTTAACTACCATGATTGCTTCTGAGGGCCTGGAATTATAAATATATATTATATTTTAATCGTTTGAGGTTATTTTGACACATTTCTTTGATACGTGAAGGGTTGTTTTAACTTAAATGAGTTCTCATGCAGCAGCCCCTTTTCAGAGACACCTGGCAGGAGTAGCCAGTTCTGTGGCTTTTAACACATGGCTTTCCACTTTCTACCGGGAAACAACTCTGACCTGCATGTCAACTTTTTTGATGTGATAAAAACCAATACTCGTAAAAAAAAAAAGAAAAAGAAAAACAGGACTTCCAGATAACAAATGAAATGTTTCACATATTCATTTCATATATTCATTCGTATATACTTTATCCCATCCTCACATGTATATATTTAATCTAAAGGTAATAAATGTCACACAGATCGCAAGTTATAATCAAGAGGTTCATTTTTAATTGTTAATTGTTGTCCAGCTTCTTAAAAAACAGAATACAAAGAGACAAAATTTCTTTAATAGTTCAGAAAGCACACCATAAGCTCTAACAGATAGATTAAGAAGCAAATAGTTAAAATTTGGAGATCTTACTATAAGTATTATAATTTTAAACTGTTTCTATAAAACTCAAATTACTGCATGCATGCCAGTGAAATTTAAAAAGAGAGAGAAGGGACTTCCCTGGCGGTCCAGTGATTAAGACTTCACCTTCCAATGCACAGGGTGCTGGTTCGATATCTGGTCGGGGAGCTAAGATCCCACATGGCTTGCGGCCAAAAAACCAAGACATAAAACAGAAGCAATAAAAAAAAAAAAAAAAAAAAAAAAAAAAAAAAAAAAAAAAAAAAAAAAAACCAGAAGCAATATTGTAACAAATTCAATAGGGACTTAAAAAACTAAATAAATAAAAAATAAAAACAGAAAGAAAAGTTTAAGCATTAAATGCTGTACACATTTAAATAAATATAACATATATCTACATATACAACTTGCTAGTAGGTATATATCATTTCTGCCTGATAATTTTCTCTCTCCTCTCTGTGTCTTCCACCTCAGCACAATATGACATGACACTGTCTATATGAAAATAAATGATACCACTTTCTCACTAGGTTCCCCTCAGGGAATAAAACTAATGGACAAACTGTGGGGCACCATGGGTGAGGAATTATACATGGTTGGTAGTAGCCTAGAGCTTGACAGGACCCAGGGTTACCTAACACAGTGAGGCCAAAGGAAATGGAGAAGAAAAGTTGAGGCAAGAGGAGTGATTTGAAAAGGCAGACAAAATGATAATGGGGTCCACATGAGGAAGACTAAACATAAGGTCAGAGGCTGGAAGGATGAGGACTGGAAGGCTCGGTGAAAATAGGTTCAAGACTACACAAAGGAGTCACAGCCCTGCCTCTATGAGGGTCCTGGTGTGATGTGCCTGACGACATAGGAAACTAGACAGTTACCGACATGTATTTCTCAACTGATACACCATGGAGTCTATGATGGCACTCTCTACTATACAGCCATGCCAATGGGTGGTGGCATGCCCTCTCAGACATCTGTGGTCGACTTCAATTATTTTCTTGCTACTGTAAATCTCTATCCAAACTGAATGTTTAGAAAATTTAACAATGCATCTGTTGGGCGAAACATTGGGATTTCTAAACTGAGAATGCATATTATACTCATTTTAAGAAAAAATACATTTCAAAGAAAATCTTCAAAGGGTTATAATAAGTTTCCCTCTTAAAATCCCCAGTAACTAATTTTAACAATGGCTTTCACCTCTTTCTCCAGTTGGGCATTTTGTTGAGCTCAAAAGAAAGAAATAAGTATAACATTTCTTTTCTAATAATGTCAAGAAGTTTCTGTTATTGCCCAAGTGAAAATAGTTGACCGTAGCCTAATTTCCTTCTTCATTATATAGCATAAAGATCAGGAGCCACAAAAATCATTATTTTCCTGATGACTTCAATCTTCCTATTTCATAAAGGAAAAGAAGTGAAAGAAAACTACCTCTCAACATTCCCAACCCAGTTTGCTTTTGGATTTTGCATATTCAGGCAACTAACTGTTGGCTGTTTTACTGGTTTGAATAACCCATAAGGTACAAGAGAATCTAAGTTCTACATTAGAACCCACATCTGCTTCTGCTAGAATGAAAACCCATCTGAGAATCAATGAAGCACATGGAGAGGGTCTAATTAAATCCCTATGCCATTTCCTTTAAAACTGTCAAATTGAAATTGTAATCGTGTATTCATTCACCCCCCAGTGGTGTAGTGGTAATTTTAGAAGTGGGAATATTTAAGCAATAAGAGCCAACAGGGTGTGTTTTGCTAGGATATCAATGAGCCTGGACAGTTCCTGTAAGCAGCCAATAGACTGAAAACAAAACCTTTCCTACATAGTGAGTGAATCAGGAGACCCTCTCCAAGTGTACAGCCACACTAATGACAAAGACTTAATTCTGTATTAGGAACGAAAATTTATAATAGATGTATTGAGAGAATTATACTATGAAATCACACTAAACTATTAAACGAAAATAATACAAAGCATTGGCACATTAAATCAAAGTGATAAAATGTTCAACAAATTAAAAATCAAACATCCAAGATTTCTGGCTTTTGAAGTCACCATAAAATTCCTAACACTTGTTCTGTCCACAGTCCTCTTTCTTCTTTGCCTAATTTTGTGGTTGCCTTAAATGTCCCCCAACAAAAATCTAACTGAATAAGTATGAGAGGAATATGTGCTCTGCAACTTGTTATTGGGGTACCTTTTGGCCTCATTTTAGAGGACAGCAATACTTTAAGAGTGAGTCTCTTTAGAGCATGGATTGAAATATCTATATGCTCCTCATATATACTAAAATATATGTTACCCAGGATGGTTTTTGCACTATGTTTAAATAACAAATACGAAAGAAAGGCAGCCACATTATATAGCTAATTCACTGGCTTCATGTAGATTCAGCCTGAGTTAAGAGATCACCAGGGGGGGCTTCCCTGGTGCCGCAGTGGTTAGGAATCCACCTGCCAATGCGGGAGACACGGGTTCGAGCCCTGATCTGGGAAGATCCCACATGTTGCAGAGCAGCTAAACCAGTGCGCCACAACTACTGAGCCTGCGCTCTAGAACCCGCAAGCCACAACTACTGAGCCCACGTGCCACAACTACTGAAGCCCGTGTGCCTAGAGCCCATGCTCCACAACAAGAGAAGCCACTGCAATGAGAAGCCCACGCACCGCAACGAAGAGTGGCCCCCCACTCGCTGCAACTAGAGAAAGCCCACCTGGGTATCTCCAGACCTCATCAGAAGTATCTCCACGTTCTTGCTTCTAGGCTACAGTGTGGCTTGATCTAGAGGCAGTGACCAAAAAGAAAAAAAAAAAAAGGTCTGCAGATTAATTTGTTAAACTGCTTTCCTCGATATACTTGCTGACCAGAAAATTTGGTAGAGGCCAGTAAAAAAGGCTAGCATGAAGGTGTTCAAGCAATCTTCATATTAAAAAGTCCTCCTTTCACTCACCTTCTCTCATTTCATACCTCCCATCCTCCTTCAAGCCCAATCCCCAGCATGAACAGAACTGTAGGGATGGGTGTCTGGCTGCTCTGCAGGCAGGAAAGATCATCAAGGGGGAGCAAGCATGGAGAAAAGGGAAAATAGGGAGTTCGATGTTGCTTTTGCCCTCCCCACCCTTTACGCCAGTCCCCTCTCCATACAAAATCCTCTTAGAAAAGCTTTCCTCAGTCAAGCTGAGCCATCCTCCAAGGTCACTGTATACAAATATAGCAACCTCAGAAGAAAATTAAAGGAGGTTTCCATTGGCCTATTTGTCTAGGGTGTCCTTCAGGAAAGAATTAAGATAAGCAATGTTGACAGTTTAAAAAAAATTAAATAAAGTAAAATATACTTCTGTATAAAGAACTGTGGAAAACTGAGTAGAACTAGAGGTCACATAAAAGAGAGAAATAACTGGATACTGGGAAGGCACTCTTCCCACCTTCCTCACCACTTTGCTTGAGGCCATTCAACTTCTGGTGTGGGAATGAGGGGTAAGGAGGTGATGGACACTTAGGAGAAAGGACGTCTATTGCTTTGATCAAATGAATTCACGTTTTCTGATCCGATTCTCCTAGAATATGAAACTCGCTTACACCATCAGTGTGGAGAATCATAATGCCAACTCACACATGATGTTCTCTACCTACACTGACAATAGGACTACACAGAGAGTAACAGAGTTTACAGACAAGTTAAAGCAAGATAAAATTCACAAGTAGTAAGTAAGAATTGAAAACCATCAGAATACCAAGAGAATCCATAAATTGCATCTCTCTGCAGTAAGTCAGATCCTCAACATCAGTCAGTGACAGGGAGAACATACACAAGGTTACAACGAAATTCCAACACCGAACTCTTGTAAAAAGAAGCATAAACTTATGTCTTGGGACTTTTCAAGCACAGGTCAAGTTTTGAATTCTAGAGTATTGCTCTTTGGGCCCTTATGTCACCTGAGCCAATTTTGTCCACACTTAAAAAGAAGACATTGCTTTCGAAGAGCATATGTTCCCACTCTCCAGCATTAGTGATACATTTCTAAAACCTCTGCAGGGAAAAAAAAAAAGTATTAAATTACTTGTTCTCAATGTTCATCAGACAGCAAGTCTGAGGACCCAATTTAATTGAATACTGTCCAGTAGACTATTTCAGAGGTGCCAAATACATGACCCTAAATTAGAAGAATTATTTTACAGCTTTATTTCCACAAAAAAAGTGATCAGTTTTACTGAAATAAAAGTATTATCCCTCAAACTTGTATTTCCCTTTCTTTTTTTCTGGTAAAGAACCATATAAATGGGTTTCAAAAAGTATCTTTCACTTATAATACCATAGGATATGCTTTTTTGATTTTGCTGGATTTTCATTTTTACATATAAAAGATCATAAATGTCTACAGTGCAAGGGATGTATCTCCATTTAAATAAATGTGCCGATTACTAGCATCTTATATTAAAAGGAAATAATTTTACAGCATCAGATGATTCATTCTTTCAGATATATATGCAAAACAAAAATGAACCAGTTATAAGTATTAAGCATTATTAGCACCTTAAAATGTAAGTCAATCTGGTACAATGTAAGCAGGTTAATAGTGAAAAATAATTAGTTATCTAGTTGGTATTTGGCCAGACAAGAGACGTGTAGAAGACACGCAGGTCTAAGCATTTTAGACTAGATAACACCTGACTTACCTTGAGAGAGAAAAAGAGCAAAACCTTATTAAAATCTCTGCTGTTTTAATTAGAGACGTTGCATCATGAAATACTATTTGCTTTTTTTCCTGCTGCTAGAAAAACACCTGCTTCTCGCCCATTATCTGATCTTTTCAGTGCCCAAAGAGTGGGGAGTAAATGTTCATTACTAAAAGGCTTTCTGAGTAGTACGTCTCAACTAAACTTTATACAGAGAACAAAGGCTTGATAGAGGAATATTGATCCCAATAACCCTAGTAATAATTTTGCTTTGGAAGCCAGATGTTTGTAAGCTTTCCTATTTAATGTGGGTTTTGTCACACCTGTGTAGCCTTGCCACAAGGCACGCTGGGAGCTCAATGATGGGTTCACATGAAAAGTTATGTAAACGGAAACTGTGTTGAGCCAAGCTTACGAAGATTCATTTAGCTTTAGGAACCAAAATGTTATGCCTAGGAGAACATCACGATCTCAGATGTATTCGGGACTGGTGTTTATATACAGGAGGGCATGCATGGGAAGCATGCTGTAGCTTATGCCCAACAGGAGAGAAAGGAAGAGGAATGGTAAGAGCCATCCAAGAGGTAAGCCTATAGCCAATTGGCCTGGGGTTTGTGGCAGGACCCTATTCCATCAAACAGAACTGAGTGACACCTGGGAAAGTAAGCACAGTCATGGAAACAGCACAACCAGATCAGGAGATGTGCCTGCAGCTTGCTAGGTAGTGCATGGGACTGACTCAGGACAGTAAGACTAGTGCCAAGTTCCCCCGATGGCAGAGAGCTAGCTCATATTTCTCTTTCAGTCTTAGTTCTCTCTGATCAAACCTGGACAGAAATGAGCCTACAAGTTAAAGGTTTTCGATATCTAAATTTAAATGAGGCTAGAGAAGTTGTGAATCTACCTCCACGTGGTCATTTATATTTTTTTCTATCCAACACATGCTAAATTCTACACACACACACAGAAGGACTGACACATACGCACACCTGCTAACATACTTTTATAAATATACTATGAATGATTTTCTTATATTTGGACCTTTCAAAGGTCCAGATTTATTGCTGACTGCCAAGCCTTCTTAATTTATGATAACAACTAATAAATTTTACTTAAGATTAGAAAAGCTGCATTAAGTTTATGATCTTTCACATTTGAACATACTGTTTAAAATGTTCAACAAAATGATGGACTTGACTTACAAATGAGCTTCAGGCTTCTACTTCATCACAGATTATGAAAATCAGTGGGGAAATGTAGAGTTGTGGAATAACCAGTGGGAATATACACATTTACAATTCTGGGTTTCCTAATTTTAAGCACTTGGTGTCTTGATTTATCAAATGCAAACTTTGAACTTCTTCAGTTGAAATATTTCTTAAATTCTAATATAGAAGGATTTACGTATACTCCCCATTGTTTCATTTACTTAGAAAACAGACTGAAGAACAATTATGCTGGATTTCAGATGTCTCGAGGAAATACTGCAAGCATGACATCTGTTTTCCCTGGGGTTTGACCCACATTTGCTTTAATGTACTGGTGTGTTCTTCATTACCTTAGAAGCTATATGCTAAAAACAAGAGTGTGTTTCAGTTTTGGAGGAAAAGAAAAATATCATAAATCCCAAAGCCCTTCTCTGTGAAGAAAAATAATTTAGGGGTTAAGTGTTAAAAAAGAAAAAATGCAAATGATCATGTTTCTAAATGGCCCAACTTTTTAAAGATTATGTGTAAGCCTTCTATAGACTTCCATATTTGTAAGTCTTCCTTGTTATTGAAAAATTATCCAGTGCCAGAAAGAACGTGCCTTTGAAAATCAACAGCTAAACGAAATAAGATCTTCATCTCTAAAAAGTCCAAGTCATCAATTCAAGATGTTAGAGGTATTAATCCTCTGGAAAATTATTTGGCCTCCAGAAGCAGTGAATTGCTAAACATTTCTCGTGGATATCCTGGAGTTTTGCACAAACTGACACATGAAGTTCCAGGCCAAATACAGAAATCCACCATTCTACACTATACCAGCTGGCTTGTAACATCTACATCTATGAAGAAATCCCCTTAATTAAAAACATATAAAATATCCCAAACACTTCCATGATTCTCATTCACTATCTGTTCAACCAATTTGCAAATTAAGGCATATCTCCCCCTCAGGTCACCTGAATTTAAAAGCTTTTGTCAAGTTCCTTCATACTGAAGGAACACAATTCAGTGTGAGAGCAAGTTGAAGTTCACACATCATATGGGTAGATGAAATAAAATCTCTTTTTTTCACTTTATTTGTCCTTTGCCTGAAAGGACCACATCAAATGATCAGATGTTACTCTGCAGCATGAGAACTTGATGGAGCTTTGAAATCAACTGTCTCAAATCATTTCCTAAGCCCAGACAATGATAATAAACATCTCTTGAAGGGTCTAAATCAGACCCATTAGTGAACATGAGCTGCTTCACATCGGCCGACAGGAAAACTGTCTCCTGAAATTAAAGAGCAATTGATACCAACATTTGCTTTCTCCTAGTACCATCTTTAGAATCTTGGATTCAGACTTTTGACTCATATATCCTGGTGCACTTAAATAAAACTAAAAGGACTTTAAAATCCCCCACTCAGTGAACTGAAGTATATAAGTGAATTGATATAGTAAATTGCATCCACACACTTAATTAAATGCAATTCACAACTTAAGTTGGAGAATTAGAATTAATTTTACATTTCTTGAAATGTCTTCTCCTATTAAAAATGGAGACACCAAGAGAGTCAGAGTGATTTAGAGATAGAGGTTAGAAGGGCCTATTAAAAAGACTAATAAAAAGTGACTTAAATGTCACCATCTCTCTGCCAAATTAGCGATATTTTCAGTTTGATTAGCGATATTTTCAGTTTGACATGAGAACTCTATCCTTGTTTGTTGGTGTTGAATTCTAAACATAAATTCTACAGTTTTCAGAAAGAGAGGATATGTGTGTACTTAACAGGTGAAACACTGACAGCCTTGGAAACCAAAATCCTCTGTTTATCCAAAGGTTAGGGACAGTGCACTCAGCCACCATACAAATGTAGAGTACCTACATGAGCTTGCCAACAGGAATCTTTAGGGAAGAAGAGTAACCCACCTTAGCTAGGCATTCAGCAGGGACAGCTGGCCAAGTCTAGCTGACTGAGGCAAGTTACTATTAGCAAATATGTCTGTTGAAGATGAGATTTAGTAGTTTTTATGGTCTATGTCTCTTTTGGTTTGAATATTTTGAAAGTCTAGGAGACTACAAAAATATTAAAGTGAGAGTTCCTTATTGATTTAATGAATAAAACAAAAAATTGATTTATAGATTGGTGGAGACTGAATGTATAGATGGATGAATAGATGAACTTTCAAAGACTGTAATTTATAATATAGTTTTTATTTAAATAAAAGACCAAAATGTTTTACTCCTTATTATAGTATATGGTCTTAAACTGTACCCAGTATATGGAAGACGGCTGAGGGAGCAACTGGGGAAACTTTTCCTTAAGAGGTTATAATGACATGGGACTTCCCTGGTGGTGTGGTGGTTAAGAATCTGCCTGCCAGTGCAAGGGACATGGGTTTGAGCCCTGGTCCGGGAAGATCCCACATGCCACGGAGCAACTAAGCCCATGAGCCACAACTACTGAGCCTGCGCGCTAGAGCCCATGACCCACAACTACTGAGCCCGTGTGCCACAACTACTGAAGCCCGCACGTCTACAACCCGTGCTCCGCAACAAGAGAAGCCACTGCAATGAGGAAACCTGTGCCCCGCAACAAAGAGTAGCCCCCGCTGGCCGCAACCAGAGAAAGCCCACCTGCAGCAATGAAGACCCAACACGGCCAAAAATAAATAAATAAATAAATAATTTTTTTTTAAAAAAGAGGCTATAATGACACAATTCATTTTCTGTATATCATAGACATCATCATGAAAGGTAAACTGAAGAAATTCCAAGAAAGAAAAGATGTCATGATTCTAGGTATTAATTCTTCAGCCAAGAGTTTACCCTCACAAAATTCTGTTTATATTTTTTACAAAACTTGATTTCAAATCTCTTGGCTGGATATATGCTGTGCATCAGAACAAGTAACTAGTTCATGATAAGCTACATTCTCCATACACCAGGATCATCTCCACTTGTAAATTAAGTACCAGTGGAAGTCAAATCAGCAGAGTATAATTTATTAAGCTACTGCTGTGTTAATGCAACTTCTGAAGGTAGCTCATTTACTATCCAGAATTTGATTAGCCCCTAGAAGAATCTGGTTCATTTTATTCAAATAAGGCTATTTCAAATAATAAATTCCATAAACTGACCCTCAGAGAAGAAAATATCTTTGAATTAAGTACATTGGAAATCTGTAAAATTCTAACTCATTCATTTGCCATCCATATTGACACCTTGCTAGTTGCACAGGGAGTTATAAAACATATAATCCTGCTGTTTTTCTAAGATAAGTAAGGTAATATCATGGGGAGGCATAGTTTGCTCAGGGATCCTTACACCATTATGATACTACCCAATATTTTATGGCAATTGTAATACTTTGTAGACCAGTGGAAAATATATCTAAAAATAACTGTGCCATTTCTGAGCAAAAGCAGAAGTAATTGATGTTTCCTAGAAAAATGATCCCACCTGGCTTTGTAGAAGAGCAGCATGAGCGTGTCAATGACAGGTAGATCCAGAACAGAGCTTTGTCCTCAATATCATTCCAATCCTCTGAAACCCCAAAGCAAGGTTCATAGAGATTCTTTAGAATGCTCCACTTGAAAGCCAGATTACACTATTTAAGTGGCCTATGGAGTTCTGTATTAAAGGCTCCCTGCTGCTCAGGCATTTTTTCCCATTATAATATATTGCTGTAGATTTAACACTGTAGATATTCTATCATTTAACTAATATGGCTCAAAAGGTTGTCATCGGGGACACTTCTAAATTATATCACTGCAAATAAACCTTGCTACGGAAGGAATTGCTTATTTAGCAAAGACATTTCATGGCACATTTGCATAAAAATACCACTGCTGTCTTTCAAGTTCATCTGTAACACTGCTGCTGAGCAGAAGAGCATTAGATGTGTTACAAATACAAGCAACTTTGGCGGCAAGCTAATTTGTAAATGCATATTTGCAAACTTTAAGTGCACTGCTATGCCCTAACTTATACCCAGCATAAACCCATACATGTTTGTATAATCATAAAAGAAAAAATACTTATTACTCAGCTTTCCCGTTTTACTTACAGGAAATTAGTAATCAACCACTGGATGTTAGGCCCCCGTTACATGTGGCCTGCAAAGCAGGCGAATGAAGCAATTCAAAGCAAGACAAGGCAGCTTCCAGAGGAGAAGGAAATATTGGCCGCGTGGTTAAGTTGTTTGAAGAGATTTTTTTTTACCCCTCTTCTGAAACCAACCAACAGTGAATGCTAAAGCAGACATGAGAATAAAGCTATTTACCAAGCATTTTCAAAGCCTCTTGATCTCAGTTGACTGTCTGTGCTTGCTGGATACCGCAGAACATGTTAATAGCTTAGGTTTTAGAAACAGAGAAGGCTGCGTTCAATATTTGTCTTAACGTATGAGTTATCTGATCTTAGACAAGTTGTTTGACCTAAGACTCAATTTCCTCATATATTTTTAAATGTGCATAATATACTGATCTTTGTGGTTAAAAGAAGTTAACGGCCTTTTGAGTTAAACAAGGCAGACACCTTTACTTATGTTGTTTAGATAGGGAAAGTAAGTCTCAATGAATTGAAGGGATTTGTGCAATGTTATATAGATAGATAATAGCAGAACTAGATACAAATTCCAGGATTTATGGCTCCTGACATAAAGATATTTCTGTTCCAATATGCAGTATTCTCAATTTGCCTAATTTTCACTGGGTATTCTGACCTCACTAATGTACACATGAGTTATTTTCATTTTTAATCCAAACAAATCTTTATTAGATTCAGGCATATTAAAGAGTAAAATAAAAACCAAAACATCAAACAGCTGGTCAGGTCAAAAATCTCACACCTGCTATTTTGAAAGTCTGTCCTCAGTTCTCCTAAACCATTCCTACTCGTCACAGATTCTTCCTTTATTTCACTTCTGAACTAAAAAATCATAAAGCTTCAGATTCTCTTGGAGACTCCAATAGTGTCCTGTGATACTAGGAAATACAGGACGAAGGAGGCCATTTGTAGGTATGTTATCCATGGATTAAATATTGACTGGGCACTGCCTTGGTTGCCACAAGCTTACTATAACTTTTTCCCTATTTAATTAACATGATTATCTCAAAAACGGATTACAATAATGGTCATAACCAAACATATGCCTACAAATTAATTTATTTACACATTCAATCAAGAAGTGTTTTAAGTTAGAATTTATCCATGTCATTTGTACAATATACCATACTATGTAATTTATGTATTTATTTCCTTTATTATGCCCCCACTCAAGAGAAATAGAATGCAGAATTTGTAACAATTATTATAATACTATATCCCCATCACCTGGAAAAAGTGCCTAAGACATAAACATCTATTAAATATTTGTTAGATAAATAAATGAATAAATGAATGAATGAGTGAGTAAATGAATGCATCGCTCAATATAATACATCCCCCTCTCTTTGGTACTCTTGTACTCTGACTTCCACCCATACCCTAAATGGGGGAGTAAATTCCATCTAATGCCAACCCAACCATTTTTGCATTGTATCATCTTTTCTCATCTATTTAATGTGAGGTTCTCACCTGGTTAAGGTACAAATTTCCCTTCTTTCCCCTACATCATCAATTTACACTAAATCCTTCCCATCCACATACAATTATGCATTAATATCTATCAACTTCAAAGAAATACCTTGACCCCATAGCTCCCTCCAGCTCTATTCTCATTTGTCTGCTTCCTTTAACATGAATCTTCTTGAAAAAGTAGTCTCCACTTCCTCCCTTTCCATTATTTCTTGACATACACCTCTGAAACTGTAATTGCTTTTGTTACTATTTCCAATGATCTCCATGTTTTCAAAGTCAGTGGTCAACATGGTTTTGAAACATTTTCTTTGTACAACTCTTGGGATACCATTTATCTGTTATTCTCTTCCTTTCTCACTGGTACCTACTTAGATTTCGAAACTTGAATCATTGGAAGGTTCTAGGGTGCTCTTCAAGGCTCTTTGCTTCTATTCTCTGTTAACACTCACCATCTAGGTAATCTCATTCAATGCCATGGCTTTAAATACCATCTATGTACAATTACTCAAATTTTAATCACTATCACTAATCTCCCCCCTGAACTCCAGAGTCATACATACAATACCTATTTAACATGTTCACCCTGATATATGAAAGGCACCTCAAATTTAACCTGCCCAAATGCAAACTCTTGATTCCTCTTCTACCCTCAAAACCTATGACTTTCTCCAGTCTTCTTCATTTCAATAAATGGCATGTTCATGATTTCGGTTGTTTATGCTACAAAATTTATTGTCATAATAAGTTCTCTTCCTTGCATATCCCACATTTAATCCATCAATAAATCCCATAAGCTCTACTTTCAATACTTATTCCTAACCAACTACTTCTTAATACTTTTTAACACCCTAGTTGAAATCATTGTCATCTGTCACCTATTCTATTGCCAAGGCCTCCTAAATGTGTCTGTTTCTAACCATGCCACTTTTACAGTCTATTCTCCATACAGTATCCAATAATCTTTAGAAAATATAAATTGAATCATGTCAAAACTTTGTTGACAACCATCCATTGGCTTCCCATATCACTCAGAATGAGACCAAAGGCTCTAAATGAGGGACCAGGGAAGCCCTGAGTTTTCTGGTAGGGCTAAAGTCAGTGGGGGAACACATGTTTGGGGGTGTTTGCATGTGTGAGAGAGATCACCCTCAAACCATACTGCCAGCCGGGCCTCCTTGCCGCTGAGGACTGCGTCCAGCCCCTCTAATGGCTACAACCCCAGAGCATTAAGGACTTGGGAAAGAAAGCACAACAGGAGAAAATGGATCCAGCAGCCGCAGCAGCAGCCTTGGCACATGTCCTGCCCCTGGGCAACTTAGATCACAACCAGGCTGTCAGGGGGACTGATTTCTCTCTTTTTTTTAATGATTGCATAGCTCTGCCCCATGGGGGGCCTATTTTACACTAAAAAAGACTCTAAATCATCTCCTCTGACCCATCCTGCAGATTCTCTGACTTCATCCCCTATCATTCTTTTACTAATTCTGACCAATAACGCTAGACTTCTAGCTATTTCTCAGATATTCCAAGCACCCTCCCCTCACTGCATTTATATTTTCCTCTGCCTAGAGGAAGCTCCCTCAAAATGTTTCCACGGCTGCTCCATCACTTCCTCAAGTTCTATGCTCAAATGGGACTCTGGCTGAGAAGCCCAATTTGGCCAATCTATATAAAATAATGTCCTACTGCCATCACTCTGTACTCCCTTATCCTTCCTTCATAGCATTCATCACTAATTAATGTACATTATTTATTTGTTGCCTTTTTTTTCTATTTTAGAATATAAGCTCCAAGAGAACAGAAACATTATGTTTTGTGTGAATTGCCATATTCCAGTCTTGGGACAGTTCCTGGTATGTGGTTGACACTTAATAGATCTAGAATCAGCTGAATGACCCCTCTTAATTATGAAAATATAGGGTAAGAAGAAACTGTTGTCCCAGGTAAAGTTATACTATGACCTTGGTCAGACTTAATGAGTCTGCTTCTCACTGACATTCTTTGTCATTCAGAACCCTAGGGATGGGTTCGACCAATTTGAATAGGGAGACCACAGGCCTTCAGGGAAGAAAGCTACAAAGACTCTACCACCTATTCCCCAAATTTGAGGTTAGAAACACTGTTTAAATAGACTAAGCTGATTCTGCCCATTGTCTCCTTGTCCAAAAGAACACCAAGTGCCCAAGCAGGAACTCACTAAGAAGGCAAGGGAGTCTGAGCTGGAGATTCAGACTGGACATAGAGCCTATATGCTTAGGAAGCATCAGATGCACTGAATTGTGTTGTGCTTGGTAGATCAGTGACTGAGAAATTATTACAAAATGGCATTCTAACATTAGTGCTCCAGTCAGGGCACCAGTGATCAGTGCTGGTGCTAGCAACGAGAGGCATATGGATCAGCTTCTGTTGGTCTGTGCAAAACCAGCCTTCAGCAGAGGAAAGTCAGGATTACAGTTCACTCTCTGCTCTATATTTGGAAAAAGAAAAACCTCTTTTAGGACTAAGTAAATATCAGAGTTCTTAGACAATTCAAGAGAGTGTGGATAGGATGGGGAGTGATGGAGATGTTGGCCCAACACAAGAGAGTTCCTGCAAATAATGGCAAATCAAGGCTTCAAAAATTTTTTTGAAAATAAAAAGAAGTATGACTATATTTGCAGATAGGGTTGGGGGAGCAAATCGGATCAATGACTTGAACATGTCACAAAATGTATTCCATGGACTATAAATGGAAGCTACCTAAAAAGAATTTCCATGGCCAAATAAAGTAGGAAAACACAGGCTTAAAAACATTTAAACAACTTCCTTGACTGGAGGACTTCTCAAAGAGGAAAAAGGATAGAGTGCAGCATTTCCCAAATGTATAGGATTAGGAAAGCTGTCTTTGTAAGGGAGATTTCACTAGACTAAAATTCTGGGAATACACTGAAGGAATGCTGCCAAGTTTAACTGTGTAGAATGAAATGTATTCTGCAAGAAAGTTTTATTAATGACTTGAGTGAACACTAGTGTTTTGGGCCAGTTAGATATGGCACCGGAATTTGTACAGAATAATGTATTCAATGAAAAATAGTTCATTTTAATTCTATAGGTTTGGAAAAAGTATTTTTAAACTCCCAAAGATGGGAAATTTGGAAGGGAATGGGCTACTATGTGTGGCAGGCATAAATTATTCAATTTATAAAGTCCCTCACTTCATTTTCATAGGAATGCTACATGTATTGTTATCCCTCCTTTTTATATGAAGAAAGCAAAACTTGGGGTGTTTAATTGACTTACTAAAAAAAAAAAATTAATGGTAGGAGAGTCTGAACCAGATCATTCCGTTGTCAAAAATCCCAGGACTAATCAACTGATTCCTTCCTCCTCCTCCCTCCCTTCCTTCCTTCCTTCCTTCCTTTCTTCCTTCTTCCATCCTTCTGTCCCTTCTTTCTCTTCATGATGCTTCTCTAATGCCTCTCTAAAATTCAGAATCAATAAAAGAAATCAACAGTCTCACCACCAAGGTTATGGGAGAAATACTCTGTCTTGGAAATCGGCAACTATTGTGCTGGTTACATGAAAACGGGTCCCATTTCGTATTATAGTGATCCATTATTTTATATGGACCACCCTGCACTTCCTATATTCTCTCCAGCCATTTTTATTTCACGGGAGTAAAAACTTTTTTTCTCTTAAAACAAAAGCTTCATTTAAAAGAAAAATTAACCATTATTTAAGGGGCAGTTTAAATGCCATTTCAAATCATACCCTATTTCTTTATAACCAAGGGACTCTACATAGAATATAGACTATTTGTAAAATGGTCACTTTTTTCTAGTCCACATTTCAGTCGGTTGTGTGGTAAGCAGGAAAGCAAAGACTTCATGCAGATGTGCTCAGTTACCACCTGAGACTGGTATTTTGCATTCCTGTTTTAATTCTGCTTTACAACCACACCAAGAGTTACTCAAATTTGGAAGGTATGATGGATCAAAAACTTATATAAATTCAAACAAATTGCTGAAAAGAATTTAATCTGCTTATATGCCTTTACCTTCTCTCCATTGCCCTTAAATTTGATTATGATTTTGCTGTTTCATAACCAAATAATCCTCTGCCTTAAATACAGGTTCTCTGCCCCAAGCTAAGCTCTGAAATACTACTGCTGTGATAAATCCTGGCTGTAAGAATTTGACTTAATACAACTTACCATCTATCAAATTGAGAAACTTAAATGTTATGAGGATAAATGGTGGTATACTAACTTTGTGGATTCATTCTATAGTAAATTTTAACTTTCTCTTCCTCTTATAGCATCAATTCAGGTCAAGATTGAGATTTTAAATCCATATATATATATAAATCCATAAACACAGATAAATAAATAAATAAATGAATAAATATTCATTGGTAATGAGGAAAATGCAATTTAAACAATAATGACATACCATTTTTATGTGAGGTTATGGAGTTATTAACTAATGCCACTGTGGTAATCATTTTGTTATATATGTGTATCAAATCAACACTTTACACACCTTAAACTTACACAATGCTATATGTGAATTATACCTCAATAAAGCTGGGGAAAAAAATGAGATACTACGATTCTGTTTTTGGTGAGCACTCTGTTCTGGCTTATAAACTGCCACCATCTTGCTGTGTGCTCACATGACCTCTTCTTTATTCTCTAGGAGACAGCAAGAGCTCCTGTGTCTCTCCTTCTTCTTATAAGGACACTAATCCCATCATGAAAGCCCCATCCTCATGACTTAATCCAAACCTAATTACCTCCAAAGGCCCCACCTCCTAATACCATCACATTGGCTGTTACATTTCAACATATAATTTGGGGGGGGGGGTACAAACATTCAGGCCATAACACTGATGAAGAACCACTTTTGAATATTTGTCAGTGGAGACACAAGCGTGCTTAATCCCTAAAGTGCTGCCAAAATAGATTTAATTATATTGAGTAATTGTCAAAAAAATAATACTGAGAGAAAAAGGAAGATAAAAAAATTATAAATGCAGTGATACAACTAATATTAAACATTTTTAAACATAGAAGTTATAAATTATTTATGACACATATATGTATATAAGATAAAAATGAACTAGAAAGATGTACACCAAATTCATGATAGAGATTCCCTGTGGGAACCAGAAGAGTAGAACAAGGATGATACTGGTGGTTAATGGTAAATAAATATGAAAAATTTTAACAATTGTTAATTATGAAAATGTATGTTCTATTATTCTATGTATTTTTCTGAAATATTTACATTTTTAAAGTATTTTTTAAAACAATTAAATTATTAGAATCTAGGTACTTTGGGTTTTGTAATAAATTACTAACTACACCAGGGTTCAGAAGGTTGGAGGAGGTCTTGTTATCTTTAGCATGGTTATGATAAATGGGGTTTATATTTGCAGGATAACCAGAATTGTTTAACGAACTGGTAATTATATATTGGATGTTCCAATGAAATATTTACCCAGTTTAGATGTTGAAAAGACATTTTCAAATATAAAAAAAACTGTGAAAATTTATACTATAATATGCTAAGGCCACTCTGGTTGGCATTAGTAATGTGTTACATGATTGCATTGATTGCAATATGGGTAAAAAGTAGTGTAATCACACCCAATACTGAGCAACCTAAGGGAAGATTATATTGTGGTTGGAAGATGGAAAATGTTTTTATTGAAAGACAATGTAGGCATGAATTCTAAACTAAACCACCAGTGGATTTAGCCATTTGCATTCTAAAACAAGTTTGAGATCGAGGATATTTTGCAGAAAAATGTGCAGAACAGAGGAGAAAGTAGAGAAACATGCATTTATGTGAGTGAATAATACACCTTTCTAAAAACTCCAGCTAAGCTAGTGGTAAATATTTTGAACCTATGCTTCTCTAAGCATCACACTCAGAGGATCTACTGTCAAAATTTTAGAACTAGATAACAGTGGCCATTGGCATTTTATTGAGACATGTTATATGGTAATTCATTTTTTACTTGAGGCTTGTATGTGCTAAGGATAAGTCCCTGCCAAAACTGACTGCATTAGCTCAGGCCCCATCATTTGTTACCTGCTTATCTATCAATTTACCCCCCTCCTCCAGTTCTTATCCTCTTTCTAGCTCATTGTTCACTCCAACATGATATCTCTGATAAAAAATTCTGGTCACATTGGGACTTCCCTGGTGGTTCAGTGGTTAAGAATGCACCTTCCAACACAAGGGACATGTGTTTGATCCCTGGCTGGGGAACTAAGATCCCACATGCCTCAGGGCAACTAAGCACGCACACCACAACTAGAGAGCCCAGGTGCTGCAACTACTGAGCGTGCGCACTCTGGAGCCCACATGCCACAACTAGAGAACCCACGCACCACAACAAAGAGCTCATGCACCACAACTAGAGAGAAGCCCATGTGCCGCAAGTAAGAGCCCACGCATTGCAACAAAGATCCCACATGCCGCAACTAAGACCCTATGCAGCCTAATTAATTAAAAAGAAAATTCTGGTCACGTCAGTCCCTGCAGTGAGCTCACTCTATGGACTTGGAGACATTTCCTTTAAGAATAGTTGAGTAAGAAAAGCAAGATGTAGAAAAATATGCGAAGTATTCTTTCATAAAGAAAACAATGGCCAAAAAAAGCTGTGTATGGGTACTGTACATATTCACACATACTTGAATATGATTATATAACCAAGGAGAAAACAAATAAAGGATACAAAAGAAGTGTTAATATGAGTCGGGGAGGGAAAGAGGTGAATAAAGAAGGGGAAGAAGATGGAGAAGAGACAGAAGAGTGCAAGGGAAGATCCAATTAAAAGAGGAAAAATTATTAAAATACATACAGTATGTATATGATCACCTCTATACATATTGATATACAATATGTGTGTAATACTTTAAAATAAATGTTTGAAAAGCAAAACAATAATTATGACTTCCCATTATCTGTAGGGAGGAATTGAAACTCTTTGGCGTAAAACAGAGCCTTTCCAATCCCCAAGTTCATATCTCACAATCACACCAGCCTATGTGCCAGCTGCACTTCTTCATTGTTCCCACACCACACCATCCAAACTCTTCCCTTCTTACCTTTATACAGCCAGTATGTATCTGGAAAGCCCTTTCCTCCTTTCTCTCCAGGAAATCCCTATCTCCCTTCAAGATCCAGTTTAAAAGTCCCTTGTGAGGCCTTTCTTAAATTCAGATACTCTGTCTCCCGTACTCCCTTACGTCTCTGTAGATCCCTCTACTGTGATGCTAAATTATATATAAATATAATTTATATAAATTTATATAAATATAAATTATATTGTGATTACTTTTGGACATATTTCCGCATATGATTCTCCCACTAGACTATTAGTTCTATGGGTAAAAGTACCATTTGCGTAATTTTTTCAAATCAAGCACCTAGGATAATCCCAGCATTTAGGAGATGGTAAGCAATTTTTGTTGAATTAATTGATTGACTGGTTTCTGTGTGATTCTTCATTTTTTAAATGATGTCCAATATTGTTTGCTTACTGCGTGCCAAGTTTAAGCATTTAAGTCCCCATAAACAAATTAGTTTTATTTTGGTTAATAGCCATGTTTTACACATATCTCACACTTGCCTGTGTAATGAGATGTTAGGGAGGGAACCTTTCTATTTAAGTTTTGGGGGAGGCCCCCCCAATTAAGAACAAAAGGTAGCATGTTCTCCCATACTCTTAAAATGAGGCACTATTCCTCCTGTACAAGACTTGAAGGGCAGTGAACTACAACCACATGGTGACTCAACATCGACGTTAAAGGTCTCAAAGAGTTGAAATTGAGAGGACTGAAACAACAGAATTTCTCTGGAGAAGGCTGCTGGAGGCTTTCACAATTTTCCATCTCCCTCACCCACGAGAGAGGCTTTGAGAGCACCTCTCAGAGAGGCTGATGTTTATTCCTTAAAGTCTGGAGGACGGAGAGGACAAGGGTCTGTCCACTCTTGAGAAATGTCAAGCAAACGACTAGTGGTAGAACTGTCTCTTTTGTGGCAGAAAGAAGAGATACAGCTATACTTGGAGCCAGCAGCACTCCTGACAACAGGGCAGGGTTTCATGGTTCTGTGGACCCAATGAGGGTCCTTTAGATGCAAGCTGGCTAAGGGGTTCCTCTGAAAGGAGTTTTCTAGAGATGAGGTAACCTTAGCATAGAGAAGCTACGGGGTCCTTACTGATGCTGAAGTTGAGGAGCAGTTAAAGCATCCAAGCAGAAGAGAGGGGTTATGGTGAGACAACCTCTGAGGTGCTCACGAGAGTATCCCACAGGTCAGCTGTATACACACCACAAGCCAACAAAGATGGCGAGCATACCTGTCCTATCCGTCTCCTCCTTCCCGCCCCAACAAGGAAAGGTGAAACTCCAGAGCCAGTGGTTAGGGGGATGGCAGGACGTTTCCTCTTCAGCAATAGGCTCAAAACGAGGATGAGAGAAGCTTTGAACTTCACATGAAATTGGGAGTTCATTTTAATTGCTGTAATGGGATTGTTAGTGTGACTATATATGACTAGAGTACTTCTTTTATTGTACAGAAATGAATGAAAATGCTACAGAACTCACCTGAGATTTCAACCCAATGTGGGGAAAGAGGTAATCCATAGGAAGGTTTGAATTTAACATGTTCTAATTGCTCAAACTGCTTGTGTATGTTATTTTACACAACAGAATGGAATGAGAAATATGTATCAATTAGTATACATTTATTGCCACTATCGGGGGGGAAAACCTCAAATGCATGCTTGGCTGAGAGAGAAATGTTGGATCATTGTTATTTTAAAGGTCAACAACAGAGTAAATTGCCTAGTTCATATGATATATATGTGTATATACATATATATATAATTTCATGATTGAAACACAATTAATCACTGCAGCAATTCTGACACACAAAAAAATCTTATCTTCATAAAGAATTTTAAATGGTCATACAATATAAGATATTCTCATAGTCCAAAGGAGTGATTAAGAGAACACTACTTTTAGAAATTTTTTTCTGCTATATTAATTCACTGCATGTCAGGGATGGTAGTAGGCACTGGGGGAACAAAGATGAACAAGACCACATACTTGTTACTGAGAAGTTCACAGCCAAGAAGGAAGACAAGCACACAGACAAAAAATGCCAGACACTGGGCTAGTGAAGACTTTTGTCAGATCACATCTGGACTATTATGGTGCCACCTAACTATTATGGTGCCTCCTGCCTCTAGACTCACACCCATTGTGCCCACATACATTGATTTCTAAAATAACTGTAATGTGCCCACAGCATACACTTGCACTGAATGCTCTACTAGCTTTTAGTAAACTTCAGTGTTAATTTCAAGTACCTGAATCTGGGATGGTGTTTATGATCTTCCCCCTAACTACTTCTCCAGCCTCCCTTTTATACACTCCCCTTTTGTTAACATTATACTCCAGTGCCTCAAACTATATCACATTGTTTAACACGTCTGAGCCTTGGTCCATGCTGTTTTCCCCCTAGAATTCCTTCCCTATCTCACCTGCCCCCAAAATCGCAGTTCATTCTCTGAAACCCCGCTAAGATATTCACCTCTTCTGTGAGGCCCTTCATGCCCACCCCTCTTTTCTAAACTAATCACATCCTCATTCATGTTAATTCTATTTCTTAGACATACTTCTAAAATGGCACACATGTTATTGGTTGAAAAGTATTTACTCAGACACTTATCTTTACCTCTAGACCACTAAGTGCCTGGTGTGCTGGCTGGAAATTGTAGACAATGAACAAATGAAGTAACTGAACCAAGCTGAATTTGGCTCAGTTGGATGAACATAATGACATTTATTGAGCACATTAGGAGCCATTTCTCAGGACTCAAATGGAAAGTTGCTAAAAAGCTCTTTTAATCGACTCTTTTAAAAAAGATTTATTTATTTCACTTATTTAGTTTAATTCTTTTTTTGGCCATGCTGTGCTGGCATGCAGAATCTTAGTTCCCCAACCAGGGATCGAACCTTGCCCCCTGCAGTGGAAGCCTAGAGTCTTAACCACTGGACCACCAGGGAAGTCCCAATTGATTCTTAAGAATAACTGTAAAAAATGAGGCAGATTGGAGGAAAGTTGGCTGGCTTACTCTGTGAATCAGGTTCAGGATACATAGGATGGACACTGAAGAGCCCTAAGAGGTTCAGAAGGTCCAGGTCCTATAAGGACTTGGGGATTGGAAGAAACAATTAGCTACCACTACTGAGAAGTCAAACAAAAAATCCCGGCAGCCTGGTATGTTGTTCATCTGACTCTGCTCATACTTTAGATGCCATTTGTTTTTTCATATGGCTTCCATGCTCCTCTAGCTTTCCCTAAGGCCTACTTATATTCAGAGAACCTATAATAAAAAGATTAGATAAACAATAACAATGGCTGCTTTTCACTTATTGGAAATTCACACAATTTATATAAATGTATAAACGTCAAGAAGAATTATTAACCAAACACACTCCCCACACACAATTCCTTAGTATCTTTCATTTCTTCCTTGATTGCAACTTTAAAAAACAAAAACTAAAGACTTGGACTTTTCCTCCTAATTTTTATTATTCCTGAATATAACTGAATCGGAAATATTTAAATTAATTTTTCCATAGCACCATGATCATATCTTTATTTTAACATCTGTGATTGTGATTAATGGTTTCCCATCTCCACCACTACCACTATCATGAGTAATAGAACATTTTTAGGGTCTACTTATCCCAGAGACCAACTTAAGTTAGCTTACATACATGCACCTTAGTTTTTACAGCTCACATACACAGATGAAAAATCTAGTCCATCTGGATATAGATCATGACCCTGGCTCTACATATCCCAAGAGGCAAATTACTAAGCAACCTATTCCAAGCTAACTGAGAGCCTGAAGCCTAACTATAGTTTCTGATCATTCACTCATTCAACAAATACTTAGTGAGCTTCTACTGAGGGTCAAGCACTAAACTACAATTTACAAATACTAACATACATAGAACACGCATTACCTTCAGGGAGCTCCACAGTGAATCCATAGATAATGACATATACCTGAGGAAAGAGCTATGTTAGAAGATACTTAAGGAACCCAGAGGGGGCTCCAGGGAAAATACCTAGGAGGTATCCTAGAAGATCTCGTGTTTAAGTAAGTTTTGAAGGATGAGTAAGAGTTAGGTCAGATAATGCAGAAGGGAATTCTAAGCAGCAGCAACCACAGACATAAAAGCATGAAAGCATAAGCCTGGTGTTTATTAAGAAGTTTCAGGGTTGAGAGACCTTCAAGATGGTGGAGGAGTAAGAAGTGGAGATCACCTTCCTCCCCACAAATACATCAGAAATACATCTACATGTAGAACAGCTCCTACAGAACACCTACTGAATGCTGGCAGAAGACCTAAGACCTCCCAAAAGGCAAGAAACTCTCCACGTACCTGAGTAAGGCAAAAGAAAAAAGAATAAACAGAGACAAAAGAATAGGGACGGGACCTGCACCAGTGGGAAGGAGCTGTGAAGGAGGAAAGGATTCCACACACTAGAAGCCCCTTCACGGGCGGAGACTGTGGGTGGTGGAGGGGAACCTTCGGAGATGCGGAGGAGAGTGCAGCCACAGGGGTGCAGAGGGCAAAGCGGAGAGATTCTCACACAGAGGATCGGTGCCAACCAGCACTCACCAGCCCGAGATTCTTGTCTGCTCACCCGATGGGAAGGGAGGGGGCTGGGAGCTGAGGCTCGGACTTCGATTGGATCGCAGGGAGAGGACTGGGGTTGGCGTGAACACAGCCTGAACAGGGCTAGTGAACCACAGCTAGCCAGGGGGGAGTCCGGGAAAAAGTCTGGAGCTGCCTAAGAGGCAAGAGAGCATTGTTTCCGGGTGCACAAGGAGAGGGGATTCACAGCACGGCCTAAATGAGCTCCAGAGATGGGCGTGAGCTGCAGCTATTGGCACAGACACCAGAGACAGGCATGAAACACTAAGGCTGCTGCTACAGCCACCAAGAAGCCTGTGTGCAAGCACAGGTCACTCTCCACACTTCCCCTCCCAGGAGCCTGTGCAGCCTGTCACTGCCAGGGTCCCGTGATCCAGGGACAACTGCCCCGGGAGAACACACAGCATGCCTCAGGCTGTTTCAACGTCACGCCAGTCTCTGCCACCACAGACTTGCCCTGCACTCCGTACCCCTCTCTCCCCCCAGCCTGAGTGAGCCAGAGCCCCCTAATCAGCTGCTCCTTTAACCCTGTCCTGTCTGAGTGAAGAACACATGACCTCAGGCAACCTACACTCAGAGGCAGGGCCAAACCCAAAACTGAACCCTGGGCGCTGTGCAAACAAAGAAGAGAAAGGGAAATTTCTCCCAGCAGCCTCAGGAGCAGCGGATTAAGTCTCCATAATCAACTTGACGTACCCTGCATCTGTGGAATACATGAATAGACAACGAATCAACCCAAAATTGAGATAGTGGACTTTGGGAGCAACTGCAGACTTGGGGTTTGCTTTCTGCATCTAATTTGTTAATGGTTTTATGTTTATCTTAGTTTAGTATTTAGAGTTCATTATCATTAGTAGATTTGTTTATTGATTTGGTTGCTCTCTTCCTTTTTTATATATATATATATATTTTTCCTTTTTCTCTTTTTGTCAGTGTGTATATGTATGCTTCTTTGTGTGATATTGTCTGTATAGCTTTGCTTTTACCATCTGTCCTAGGGTTCTGTCTGTCCAGTTTTTTTAGTATTACTTTTTAATTTTTTTATTTTTAATAATTTAAAAAAATTTTTATTTTAATAACTGTATTTTATTTTTTTCTTTCTTTTTTTCTCCCTTTTCTTCTGAGCCGTGTGTCTGACAGGGTCTTGGTGCTCCAGCTTGGTGTCAGACCTGTGCCTCTGAGGTGGGAGAGCCGAATTCAGGACGTTGGTCCACTAGAGACCTCCCGGCTCAACGTAATATCAAACAGGAAAAGTCCTCCCACAGATCTCCATCTCAATGCTAAGACCCAGCTCCACTCAATGACCAACAAGCTACAGTGCTGGACACCCTATGCCAAACAACTAGCAAGACAGGAACACAACCCTATCCATTAGCAGAGAGGCTGCCTAAAATCATAATAAGCTCACAAACACCCCAAAACACACCATCGGATGTGGTCCTGCCTACCAGAAAGACAAGAACCAGCCTCATCCACCAGAACACAGGCACCAGTCCCCTCCACCAGGAAGCCTACACAACTCACTGAACCAAGCTTAGCCACTAGGGGCAGACACCAAAAACAATGGGAACTACGAACCTGCAGCCTGCGAAAAGGAGACCCCAAACACAGTAAGTTAAGCAAAATGAAAAGACAGAGAAACACACAGCAGATGAAGGAGAAAGGTAAAAACCCATCAGACCAAACAAATGAAGAGGAAATAGGCAGTCCACCTGAAAAAGAATTCAGAGTAATGAAAGTAAAGTAATCCAAAATCTTGGAAATAGAATGAAGAAAATACAAGAAACATTTAACAAGGACCTAGAAGAACTAAAGAGCAAAGAAACAATGATGAACAACACAATAAATGAAATTAAAAATTCTCTAGAAGGAATCAATAGCAGAATAACTGAGGCAGAGGAACGGATAAGGGACCTGGAAGATAAAATAGAAATAACCACCACAGAGCCGAATAAAGAAAAAACAATGAAAAGAATTGAGCACAGTCTCAGAGACCTCTGGCACAACATTAAATGCACCGACATTCGAATTATATGGGTCCCAGAAGAAGAATAGAAAAAGAAAGGGACTGAGAAAATATTTGAAGGATTATAGTTGAAAACTTCCCTAATATGGGAAAGGAAATAGTCAATCAAGTCCAGAAAGTGCAGAGAATCCCATACAGGATAAATCCAAGGAGAAACATGCCAAGACACATATTAATCAAACTATCAAAAATTAAATACAAAGAAAAAATATTAAAATCAACAAGGGAAAAATAACATACAAGGGAATCCCCAGAGGGTTAACAGCTGATCTTTCAGCAGAAACTCTGTAAGCCAGAAGGGAGTGGCAGGACATATGTAAAGTGATGAAAGGGAAAAACCTACAACCAGGATTACTATACCCAGCAAGGACCTCATTCAGATTCAATGGAGAAATTAAAACCTTTACAGACAAGCAAAAGCTAAGAGAATTCAGCACCACCAAACCAGCCTTACAACAAATGCAAATGGAACTCCTCTAGGCAGGAAACATAAGAGAAGGAAAAGACCTACAATAACAAACCCAAAACAATTAAGTAAATGGTAATAGGAACATACATATCGACAACTACCTTAAATGTAAATGGATTAAATGCTCCAACCAAAAGACACAGACTGGCTGAATGGATACAAAAACAAGACCCATATATATGCTGTCTACAAGAGACCTACTTCAGACCTAGGGACACATACAGACTGAAAGTGAGGGGATGGAAAAAGATATTCCATGCAAATGGAAATCAAAAGAAAGCTGGAGTAGCAATTCTCATATCAGACAAAATACATTTTAAAATAAAGACTATTACAAGAGACAAAGAAGGACACTACATAATGATCAAGGGATCAATCCAAGAAGAAGATATAACAATAGTAAATATTTATGCACCCAACATAGGAGCACCTCAATACATAACGCAAATGCTAACAGCCATAAAAGGGGAAATCGACAGTAACACAATCATAGTAGGGGACTTTAACACCCTACTTTCACCAATGGACAGATCATCCAAAATGAAAATAAATAAGGAAACACAAGCTTTAAATAATATATGAAACAAGATGGACTTCATTGATATTTGTAGGACATTCCATCCAAAAACAAAAGAATACACTTTCTTCTCAAGTGCTCATAGAAGATTCTCCAGGATAGATCATATCTTGGGTCACAAATCAAGCCTTGGTAAATTTAAGAAAATTGAAATCGTATCAAGTATCTTTTCCGACCACAACACTATGAGACAAGATATCAATTACAGGAAAAAATCTGTAAAAAATACAAACACATGGAGGATAAACAATACACTACTAAAAAACCAAGAGATCACTGAAGAAATCAAGAGGAAATCAAAAAATACCTAGAAGCAAATGACAATGAAAACACGACGACCCAAAACCTATGGGATGCAGCAAAACCAGTTCTAAGAGGGAAGTTTATAGCAATACAGTCCTACCTCAAGAAATAAAAAACACCTCAAGTAAACAACCTAATCTTACACCTAAAGCAATTAGAGAAAGAAGAACAAAAAAAAAAAAACCCAAAATTGGCAGAAGGAAATAAATCATAAAGATCAGATCAGAAATAAATGAAAAAGAAATGAAGGAAATGATAGCAAAGATCAATAAAACTAAAAGGTGGTTCTTTGAGAAGATAAACAAAATTGATAAACCATTTGCCAGACTCATCAAAAAAAAGGGAGAAGACTCAAATCAACAGAATTAGAAATGAAAAAGGAGAAGTAACAACTGACACTGCAAAATATAAAGGATCATGAGAGATTACTACAAGCAACTCTATGCCAATAAAATGGACAACCTGGAAGAAATGGACAAATTCCTAGAAAAGCACAACCTTCCAAGACTGAACCAGGAAGAAATAGAAAATATAAACAGACCAATCACAAGCACTGAAATTGAGACTGTGATTAGAAATCTTCCAACAACCAAAAGCCCAGGACCAGATGGCTTCACAGGCGAATTCTATCATTTAGAGAAGAGCTAACACCTATCCTTCTCAAACTTTTCCAAAATACAGCAGAAGGAGGAACACTTCCAAACTCATTTTATGATGTGACCATCACCCTGATACCAAAACCCGACAAAGATGTCACAAAGAAAGAAAACTACAGGCCAGTATCACTGATGAACATAGATGCAAGAATCCTCAACAAAATACTAGCAAACAGAATCCAACAACACATTAAAAGGATCATACGCCATGACCAAGTGGGGTTTATCCAAGGAATGCAGGGATTCTTCAATATACACAAATCAATCAATGTGATAAACCATATTAAGAAACTGAAGGAGAAAAACCATACAATAATCTCAATAGATGCAGAATAAGCTTTCGACAAAATTCAACACCCATTTATGATAAAAACTCTACAGAAAGTAGGCATAGAGGGAACTTACTTCAACATAATAAAGGCCATATATGACACCCACAGCCAACATCGTTCTCAATGGTGAAAAAATGAAACCATATCCTCCAAGATCAGGAACAAGACAAAGTTGTCCACTCTTACCACTATTATTCAACATAGCTTTGGAAGTTTTAGCCACAGCAATCAGAGAGGAAAAAGAAATAAAAGGAAACCAAAGTGGAAAAGAGAAAGTAAAGCTGTCACTGTTTGCAGACGACATCATACTATACATAGAGAATCCTAAAGAGGCTACCAGAAAACTATGAGAGCTAATCAATGATCTGGTAAAGCAGCAGGATACAAAATTAATGCACAGAAATCTCTTGCATTCCTATACACTAATGATGAAAAATCTGAAAGAGAAATTAAGGAAACACTCCCATTTACCATTGCAACAAAAAGAATAAAATACCTAGGAATAAACCTACCTAAGGAGACAAAAGACCGGTATGCAGAAAACTATAAGACACTGATGAAAGAAATTAAAGATGATACAAACAGATGGAGAGATATACCATGTTCTTTGGATTGGAAGAATCAACATTGTGAAAATGACTATACTACCCAAAGCAATCTACAGATTCAGTGCAATCCCTATCAAATTATCAATGGCATTTTTCACAGAAATAGAACAAAAAATTTCACAATTTGTATGGGAACACAAAAGACCCTGAATAGCCAAAGCAATCTTGAGAAAGAAAAACAGAGCTGGAGGAGTCAGGCTCCCGGACTTCATACTATACTACAAAGCTACAGTAATCAAGAAAGTATGATACTGGTACGAAAACAGAAATATAGATCAATGGAACTTGATAGAAAGGCCAGAGATAAACCCATGCACATATGGTCACCTTATTTTTGATAAAGGAGGCAAGAATATACAACGGAGAAAAGACAGCCTCTTCAATAAGCGGTGCTGGGAAAACTGGACAGGTACATGTAAAAGTATAAAATTAGAACACTCCCTAAGACCATACACAAAAGTAAACTCAAAATGGATTAAAGACCTAAATGTAAGGCCAGGCACTATTAAACTCTTAGAGGAAAACATAGGCAGAACACTCTATGACATAAATCACAGCAAGATCCCTTTTGACCCACCTCCTAGAGAAATGGAAATAAAAACAAAAATAAACAAATGGGACCTAATGAAACTTAAAAGCTTTTGCACAGCAAAGGAAACCATAAACGAGACGAAAAGACAACCCTCAGAATGGGAGAAAATAGTTGCAAATGAAGCAACTGACAAAGGATTAACCTCCAAAATTTATAAACAACTCATGCAGCTCAATAACAAAAAAACAAACAACCCAATCCAAAAATGGGCAGAAGACCTAAACAGACATTTCTCCAAAGAAGATGTACAGATTGCCAACAAACACATGAAAGGATGCTCAACATCACTAATCATTAGAGAAATGCAAATCAAAACTACAATGAGGTATCACCTCACGACACTAAGAATGGCCATCATCAAAAAATCTACAAACAATAAATGCTGGAGAGGGTGTGAAGAAAAGGGAACCCTCTTGCACTGTTGATGGGAATGTAAATTGATACAGCGACTATGGAGAACAGTATGGAGGTTCCTTAAAAAACTAAAAATAGAACTCCCATATGACCCAGCAATCCCACTACTGGGCATATATCCTGAGAAAAACCATAGTTCAAAAAGAGTCATGTACCACAATGTTCACTGCAGCTCTATTTACAATAGCCAGGACATGGAAGCAACCTAAGTGTCCATCCACAGATGAATGGATAAAGATGTGGCACATATATACAATGGAATATTACTAAGCCATTAAAAGATATGAAATTGAGTTATTTGTAGTGAGGTGGATGGATCTAGAGTCTGTTATACAGAGTGAAGTAAGTCAGAACCAGAAAGACAAATACCATATGCTAACACATATATATGGAATCTAAGAAAAAAAAAGTTTCTGAAGAACCTAGAGCAGGACAGGAATAAAGACACAGATGTAGAGAATGGACTTGAGGACACGGGGAGGGGGAAGGGTAAGCTGGGACAAAGTGAGAGAGTGGCATGGACATATATACACTACCAAATGTAAAACAGATAGCTAGTGGGAAGCAGCTGCATAGCACAGGGAGATCAGCTCGGGTGACCACCTAGAGGGGTAGGATAGGAACAGTGGGAGGGAGACACAAGAAGGAGGAGACATGGGGATATATGTTTATGTATAGGTGATTCACTTTGTTATAAAGCAGAAACTAACACACCATTGTAAAGCAATTATACTCCAATAAAGATGCTAAAAAGAAAAAAGAAGAAAACATCATACAATGTAAAAACTGTATTACACAGCAAAAGAGATTATTATAAAATCATATTTCTTGAAAAATAAATAAAATTTCAATAGTATGAAAAAATTTTTTAAAAAGAAGCTTCAGGCTTTCGATTAGCTGGAGCTGTGGTGTACATGAGGGTGGAGAGAGAGATAGAGCTGGACTACCAGGCAGGCCTTGATGGTCAAAAGTCTCTTGGGCCATGTTTAGATTTTCCCTGAAAGTGATGAGGAGTCACTTCGGAAATTTTACCAGGCAAGTGGCTGGATCAAATTGGTGTTTTAGAAAAGTCATTCTGGCTGAAGCCTAAAGGAGGACAAAGAACCAGTGAGAGAGTTATTGCAGTAATTCAGGTAAGAAAGGGAATCCTGAGAAATGAGCTGTTTGGGATGGAAGATGCTGAGGTCAGTTTGGGGTGAGCTGAGGTAGCTGCTAGAAAATTGACTAGAATAAACACTTCTTGGTTTCTATAGCTGTATAGTTTCCCCTTCTAGCCATCCCTAGTTTCTATTCTAAACTGCATGTTTTCAGTGCAAGTAGTAAACTAGCCGGTGCACCATAAGCCTGTTGCTAACTCCAGACTTTCTGCTGTGCAGTTTTGTAGTAATATACCTGGCTGATGTAGTTTGTACTATGTCTGAATTAGCCACACTGCAAAATCTGCTTTTGGAATTTCAATCACTTTTCATTTAGCCTTAAATCACAGCAGAAAAACTCTATCCCAGTTGTCTTGCTTTCTGGGAAGTCTGGTGAGAGAATGAAAAAAAAAAGTCATGGAAATCTTGCTCCACAGCTATGTTTACTAGCCAGAGCTCCATGAGCATAACCAGGTAAGGGCAGGAAATGGTACCCAGAGGTGAAGAACTGTGCTGTGGTCCCTGGGGTTTTGGTTTGGTTTGTCAATGTATAGAAAATTAACAGGCAACTACACATCTTTGAAAATTATATCATAAAGTTTTGCCATGATTTCTTACAGGAAAATTATTTTTGATAAATGCATTTTTAGATTATTCATCCTTCTCCAATAATAATTCCATCACATATGTCAAGGAGTTACTATATATGAGTTTAGAAATAAGGAAAAAAGATCTAAGCTAGAGATATTCAAATATAATTTTTAAGTAAACAAAGTAATGAACTTTTTTAATATTCTTAACTTTTTACATATGAAAAAAGTATTGTCTCTGCCTCCATCTTACAGATGAATGACCAAAAAACATTAACGGATGTGAGTGCCAAATATTCTAAATAACGGGATCTAGTAACTAAACAAGCATGTTGGGGTTTTTATTTAATGAAAAAAAAGCCAAACGGTCACTGTGCAATGTTTTCTTATGTGAATGGATACACAAAGTCCAGCAATTCAGACACTTCACAAATTCCGATTTCCAAATTAATTTAGAAAACTTTGAAATGTTTTAAATATGATTAACTCCAAACACGATTCCATACCCCTCCCAAAAGAAGGAATTCTTCATAAACCTTGATTTAACAGGCAAATTTAAAGCGATAAGATTTTTAAAGTCTAAGATTCTACTCAGACTACTAAGAATTAAAGAAACTATACTAACCACTACTTCATTAAAAGTGTTATTTTAATTTCTAAACATGTATTATGCAAAAATAAGGAATATTTATAGTGATTTCAATTGGTGTACTAGGAAAATGCTGAGTGAAATATTGTTTTCTGTTCGTAAAACTCCAAAATGTAAATGCATTTTATATCTTCATAAAATCACCTTATATAAAAGGTGAATATGAAGTAGCACAAGAAATCAGCACATTTACTACTCCTTGATAGTAGTGACTAGAAATAGAATTCTTGAAAAAAAAATTAAACAACATAAAACTGGCTTCTTAGTTAGCAACTTTGGAGTTTCCCAGTCTGTTATGTGGTTGGACTATTGCTGGCTTGTCTGGGTTGGGTTGACCACCCATCTAGCACTCAATCCACATGCCCAGGCTTGTGGGTGTCTTTCTGTTCTCCTGTTTTTAAAGCCATGTTTGAGTTTTCACTGACCTCCTGTTATGGTGACCTCTGAAGCAAAAACATTACTACTCCCCCCATGGGCTATGTATGATGTTATAAATGTGAATTAAGTATTGGGCAGATGGGTTTAAAAAAAAAAAAAAAAGGCTAGATATCCTTGTAGGAGGCCAAACCAGTTGGGGAAAAATGCAAAAATCTAAATTGCAAACTTATAAGAATTTCCCAGGACCTTCACATCATTTCCACATTTTGAAAAGAATGTAGTAAGACGTTTTACAATACAGAAACTGATACAAATAAATAGTGGAAAGACAGAGAAATGTAGTTCATTTGCTGAAAACAAACAAAAAAAAAGATAATGTTTTGAAAAGTATATTTTATGTATAGTTACAACAATGCCTAGATGTATTCCAAGTGGTACTACATGGCTTCTTAGGGCAACTAGGGTTTGGTCCCTACTTACAAATGACACAGGAAGAGGCTGAGAAACTGTCTCTTCCCGTGGAGGCTTTGGGAGGAGAACCAACTGGGATTTCTGATCTACCACCACGACATGCCCTTTAATCCGAGGAGTACTGCTCTTAACTATTTACAGGTACCAACTTTTTGAACAAAGTGTTTCATAGCTTTAAGAAAAATTTGAAAAATACTAATCTTGTCTGGAACTCAGAAAGATAAATTCACTACAAGTAATAAAGAGATTTGAGAGTAGACCCCCTTTCTCCTAACTGTTCAGCCAGTTTTTGCTTATCTACCTCACAGTAGCTCAAAATAATTCAGCCAACAAATATGGAAGAGATTGCCACGATACAGTACAGTTAGGCAATAAACCTAACTCTCCTCTTAGACATCCTATTCTTTCGTTCACTTAGATTTTTGTTTTATTTTGAAATTCTGAGCCAGATTTCTATTCTTCTTAATTTTGAGACTTGTAGCTGATATGATTAGTTACTATATGCAATATTCATTTATTCTATATTCCACACTAACAGGACCCAGTTTAGCTGGGGGCTGCAACGTGCTCAGCTAAAAACTTTATTTTCCAACCTCCCTTGCAGGTGGGTGGCCCTATGACTAAATTCTGCCAATAAAATGTAAGCAGATGCTGTTGGGTGGGGCTGATTCAGCACATGCATTGGTTCTTTCCCCTCCCTATTCTTTCTGCCTAAAATTGGTCATGTTTTGTACAAAACTTCCCCTATCACAACTGTGGAGCAGAAAGCTAGAAGGATCCTTAGGCACGGGTGACAACATGGCACTAACACACCAGCCCTGGAACTTTGCGCTTTCCTCACAGTTGTTTCTGTTAATCACAATCCTACTTTTGGAACAAAAATCACAATCCTACACCTTTGGTACAAAAACATGGTAAAAATTCTTCAATTTCTCCCACAGTTTAAAAGTAGCATGATAACAACACCCCAAATGTGTAAAGCTTTTTCAGTAGAAATGTATCATTCATTGGTAGGAACATAGTTTAAATCTTCTACTCCCATTTTTAAAAGAATCTCAAATTCTGAATGTGATGGTAGGACTACAGCCTTTGCTTGCTATGTTGAAAAATGTTTTCCTGGGAAATTCCTGTGAAAGCAAATCTCTGTGCGGTAACTGATCTTAATCAGATTCCTTGAAGAGAAAGTCCTGTACTAGTCCAATATTTTGATTTTAAATTGGGTCTAAAAAGAAACACAGTTTTATTGTTTTCCTGATGATAATATCCATTTATTAATAGCAAACACTTTAAGGGTTTGTTCTCTTATCTTAATTAAATATATAAATCACATAATATTAGAGCCCTGAAAAAATATTGTTCATGTTTAATCCTTTTTCCAGTTTTATTGAGAAATAATTGATATACATTACTGCATAAGCTTAAGGTATAGAGCATGATGGTTTGATTTACATATTTTGTGAAATGATTACAATCGGTTTAGTTAATATCCATCATCTCATATAGATACAATAAAAAGGAAAAATATTTTTCTCCTTGTGACGAGAACTCTTAAAAGCTACTCTCTTAACTTTTCTGTATGATCATACAGCGGTGTTAACTATAGCCATCATGTTGGACATTACATCTCTAGTACTTGCTTATCTTATAACTGGACGTTTGTACCTTTTGACCACCTTCCTCCAGTTTCCCTCCCACCCAGGCCCTGCCTCTGGTAACCACGAATCTGTTTCCTTTTATTGTGAGTTTGGTTGTGTGGGGGAGGGGGTAGTTTTGTTCTGTTTCAGATTCCACATATCAGTGAAATCATACAGTATCTGTCTTTCTCTGTCTGACTTATTTCACTTAGTATAATGTCTTCAAGGTCCATCCATGTTGTTGCAAATAATAGGATTTCCTTTTTTGTATAGCTGAATGAAATTCCTCTGTGTGTGTGTGTGTGTGTACCACAATTTGAACAAATCTTGATGATACTCTAGCCTATCCTCTCATTTTTCAATGGAAAAGACAAAAAAAAAGGCAAGAGGAGCTGAAATTATATTTCTTAACTTTTCACTATTCATTGGTTTCTTTCTCAAATGGAAGAACTTTATTAAGTAGTGAAAGAAGAAAGTACTTCTACCACTTGCTTAGAGTTCTCTTTCCTTCTTTGTCTTTTATCTCGACCTCCCTCCTCCACCCCAGTGAGGATGCCTTCCTTCTCCCACTTATAACTGCTCCCCTCCTTTAACCCTGCTAACTGCAGCTCAGCCTTTAAGACCCAACAGGGTCTCATCCAGAGAGCTGTCCCTGACTGTGCCCACTTGCCATGCCCAGGCCCTGGCCAGGCAAGGAGCTTCCCCTTTGCTGGCAGCACACCGTGCACACCACCATCACCACACACCTACCTCAGATCTTGGTGATCTGGATATGGCTTCTCCTTCCCCAAAGAAAGTGAAATCCCCAAGGGCAAGGGCCAAATCTATGCCCCAGAGCGCAGCATCAGATCTGGCAGAATATACTTTCCCTAATACTTTCTTTTTACAAAATACATGCCAGTGTAATGAGGACAAATGTTGAATCAGTGGACTCTCACTCAGCTCTTTTTTGAAACCCTTTCTCCTATTGACTTCCATCCTACAGCCAAACAGATGTCCACACGCTCAGAAGCGGGTCCAAAAGGCCAAAAAGAGGTTTGGTAATACTGCAAATGTTGTGAACAACCCATTTTAATGTATGGTCGTACAATACAAAGTACATAGTTTTGTCTTTTGGGGGAGGTATAAGAATTTAATTATAAGGAGCAAGTAGGGCAGTTAAATAAACAGAGCACACTTGATAAAACCATTTGTGCAAGTCTCTGTTTGCTCAGGCTTGTTTTCCTAGCACATTGCGAAAGATATGGCTTTTTAAATTAATAGGTTAATCTAGGCTTAAGAAAGGAAGATACAACAATGGAAAAGGCACTGATGCAAAATGCAGCAGGAAATCAACTCTTGGAGGAAGCATATTTTCTAGAACAGAGATAAGGGAAACTAGAATGTTCCAAATTATATTCTTTAGGTAACATTAAATATGTTCTTTACCACATCAACTATAATTTAGTTGAAGAGATTTCTAAATGAGAGTTCTCTGGTAATTTCCCCACCTCTTTTTTAATGAGTGCTCTTTTTCCCTTCATCATATTTTAAATGATTCTATAAATAGCTTTTTCATGTTAAAAAGATAGTTTTCTCTTTAAAACAGAGTATTAAATGGGGGTCCTATATAAAATATCCTACAGAGTGAAATATTAGGAAATAACTTAACCAAATAATTGATACAGTCACTTTAATTGCTACCTTGTTATCTGTGACCTAGTTTGCTTAGTGGTTTTTATGGAGCCTGACTCTGATTTACTGGATAATCTTAGATTCAGAATGGATGTAAGAATTTTTTTTTTTTTTTTTTTTTTTACGGTACGCGGGCCTCTCACTGCCATGGTCTCTCCCGTTGCGAAGCACAGGCTCTGGACGCGCAGGCTCAGCGGCCATGGCTCACGGGCCCAGCCGCTCCGCGGCAGGTGGGATTTTCCCGGACCAGGGCACGAACCCGTGTCCCCTGCATCGGCAGGCGGGCTCTCAACCACTTCGCCACCAGGGAAGCCCGATGTAAGAATATTTTGACCTCTCTTTTGGTTTTACAGTATGTCTGTAAAAACAAATCAGGCCAGTAAAACTCCTTTTCAGTACTTTTTGTAAATAGCAAGTTTTTATTAAATTGTATTTTAATAAAGAGGAAAAGTAATTTTTTCTATAATTATTATTCTCTATAGAGTGTGTATGTATATTATATATATATATATATAAATGAAGGCAGACAAGAGAGAAAATAATCTTATCATATTCTCTTGGAACACTATTACAAACAATCACACAGGGCTTCCCTGGTGGTGCAGTGGTTGGGAGTCCGCCTGCTGAAGCAGGGGACACAGGTTCGTGCCCCGGTCCGGGAGGATCCCACATGCCGCGGAGCGGCTGGGCCCGTGAGCCATGGCCGCTGAGCCTGCGCGTCCGGAGCCTGTGCTCCGCAACGGGAGAGGCCACAGCAGTGAGAGGCCCGCGTACCGCAAAAAAAAAATACAAAAAACAATCACACAAAATTAACCTGAAGTCCACTTTTTTCTTTATAAACTAAAAGCAAGCCTGACAACTTCTGGAGTCTGCATCAGGCCTCATACCTTAGTTTTCTACTCCCCATAGTCAGTCTTTAGTCCACAAACGCTTCCTGGAAGCACTCAGCTCTAGGAATCGTCCCATCTAACCACGACACAAAATGGCACTCATTTGTGATTACAATGTTCCCAGGGCACACACACTCCATTCCCAGAATGTGTAAAGGTCTAGGTGAAAACTGTGTAGAATTGTGAGATAATTGCAGGTATGTAGAAAGGCTTTTTCATGCACAACAGTGAGAAGAATAATAAACAAATGCTGGCAAGCAAAGTAAGAGAAAGACGTAGGACACGGTATTGTGAGACACACACACGTGTGGGCACACTCACACATGCATGCCTGTGGCATGACTGCCGTGTAAGGATTCTCATCAGTCTCTCTGATCAGCCCCCATACTGGACAGTTATTCCTTAGCGATGACAGCTTCTAGCTCCAGCGAGGGTGAACACCCATCCTGAGGTGTGAACCCATCCCTCAATATTTTGTTTCTTTGTGCCAAGGCATCTGAGTGGACACCAAGCATAAACCTATATATGAGGTGGTAAGGATAAAGAAAGAAATTAAGCCAGATCACCCAAAACTTGTAATGGAAGGACATCATAAAAATCAAGCTGTATAAAACAGTGACGTTGTTTTGGGCTCTTCTGAGTAACTGGTTGTAAGCTGAATGGCTCACAAGAAAAGATGAGTCATCTTTGTCACTAAAGGAAAATCAGAGTCACCTTTGTCACTAAACTCGCATCTAGGCTCATTGTGTTTTCTTATTTTGGTCTTCACTTTGGCTATGTGATATCTTTTTTAATGGGTTTAAGTCATTTTTACCTACTTAATGGCAGTTTGCTTTTGAACCATTTGACTCTTCAACAAAAGACCAAGAGGGGATGAGAGGAAGGCAGGGAGAAGGGGGACAAAGAAGAAGAGAGTGAGTGTGTGTTCTGGGCTGTGGAGCTCAGTCACACCCAGACTGGAAGCCCACAACCTTCCAGCTTTTTGACTTTGGGCACAATCCTTAACTTGTAATTCACTTAACTGCTCTGAGCCTCAAATTCATCTAAAAGGGAGGGATATTAGTACCTACCTCAATAGAGAAAATACCATAAGGGATCAATTAATGTTAGTTTATTTCATCCTTCCTGATACTCCCATCAACATCTAAATCATATGTGTGTGAGTGTGTGTGTATATTACAGATGAAACTGTGCCTATAGAGACATCTCATCTATAGAGAAATATATATGTATACACACACGTTTATATTTACACATACACATATGCACAACCTCTCTCTCCACCCCAACTGCCACATACACACAAAGCTGATTTCTGGAATCAAAACCTTATTCAGAAAGTGCCCACTCACCAATTTCCAAAGAACTTCGAGGTGAGCAATTAGGAAACGAATCCATCCTTCATTGAAAATACTGTTTTGTTTTTTGTTAAAGTGATGACCTACAGAAGATATTGGAAGTAAGTCTAGGAAATAAGCCATTTTATTAGAGCAGAGTTTGGGCATCCTCTGTGTTAACGAGAAGCCTAAGAAAAATTCCTCCCTCTGGGTTCGTCACCTGCCCATCTGCTACAACCGTCATCGCAGGCACACAGCACTCAACCACTGACCTATCGCAGACAGGTAATCAAGAGCAGAGAGAGCAGCTTTCACAGGACAAGCAGTTACTTGTTCTCAATTTTTTGAAGTTCATAATTCAGTCTTACTGTCATTTCTTTCCTCTTGCTGGTGCTTTTATGAAAGGTAAAACTGAACAGAAAAAAACCCAGTCATTAACTGTTTGAAAGTTTAATGTGCTACCAAACCAGAATTAGATGTGATAATGAAAGTTCCACTGCTGAAAGCAGACTTTGCTAACTGATGTATGTAGTGAGAAGGTGGTCACATAACCAATGAAAATAAAAACCAGGCTCGTTTTCTATATTTCTCATACATTTTTTTAATTTAAACTGGCTAAACACCAAATTAGATTTCAGGTAAAAAGTGGATGTAGTAAAGTTCCACTTGTTTCTTTTAGAAAATATATATTCTACATTTAGAGTATAGATGTTGATCAAGTAACCTAATATCTAGAGACATTCTAGAACAATGGATCAAAATTTATGGCTTAGTATTGCTAGACTTTATTCAGCGATCTCATTGGTCAGATATGCCATCCAAGTCACCAGAATCCAGGGCTGTGGGATGGTTCGCCCTATGCATGCCACTCCTCAGTCTGGCACTCAAGGTATGTCTATATAGGACTCCAACTCACCTTTTCTAACTGCAGTAGACCCTTGAACAACGTGGGTTTGAACTGCATGGGTCCACTTATGCTCGGATTCCTTTCAATAAACACTACAGTACTAAGCGACCCGTGGTTGGTTGAATCCTCAGATGTGGAACTGTGTATACCAAAGGCCAACTATAAAGTCATGGGCAGATTTTCGACTATGTGGAGGGCGGATTCACCTAACTCCCGCATTGTTCAAGGGTCAACTGTACTTCACCTTCTGGGTTCTATGCTCAGAATTGTTAAAATGGATCATTGGTTGTTCCCCAGATACAACACCATTTTTTCTACCCCTCGGCCTTTGCACATACTGTTGTCTCCTCCTGAAGCTCTCAGCCACTGCTTCCATTTGCTTCCCCCCTCCAGGTACCTGGCCCAACTGTGCCCTTCCTCCCAAGGCTTCCACTCAGGCACCTCTTACAGATCACCATCTGTTGAAGTTACACCCATCTAAATTTCAGTTAAAATGCCCTCTTTTCAAGAAATTATTCCTTCCGGTCCATGCCGAACTGACCCTATCTCTTTCTCCTCTCCAACCAGTCACTTTGCTTTAACTCTGGTACGTCACTTTTCATAGTTTTTGGCATGCAATAGAAACTCATTTACTGTATGATAAGTGAATCAAAGAATTATAGGTTATGTTGCACTTTCATCTGCTCCCTAACCTACCCCTCCTCCCTAAGCTTTAAGCTTCTTAATGGCAAAGATGGAGTTAGTGGGAGTAGGGTGCTTATTAATCTTTATAACCTTTAAATTTTCTAATAGGTTCATTGTACATAATGAAGGCTTGATAAATATTTCTTCAATTGCATGATTAAACCGGGTCAGCCAGGCTGGGCTTGGTTAGAAGCGATTCGGGATCACTCCTTGATTTAGCAAGAGCAGTGCCAGTGATGTAAGGAGTAATTTTCTTTGCTGAATCATAACTGAGTTTATATCACACTAAGCTTTGGAAGGTACCATTTTTCAAATTAAGTATAAAAACAATAACCTTTGTGTTTGTAACAGTGTAAGTTCTCCTGGCTCCTTTCAGGCATAGGGGCATTTCTGTAAGGTGTTGACCTAAATTTCTTCTGACCTAATTTCCTTGTTGCAAAAGGAATTCGGTGCAGCCAGCCCCCACTGCGGAAAGGTTTTGTTCTATATCACTGTCACATTTCCATGACAAATGGAATGAACTTTGTTAGTCCTTTTGAGATTTCAGAATAGCTCAGGATATTCCCCTCTAATATCTAAGAGGATTTCAGTGATCTGTCCTGGTGGCTACAGAGTGTAAAGGGCCTCCCTTTGTCCCATGCATTCCCCGAAGCAGTCTGGCTTCTTCCATGTAAGTACCAGACACCACTTGCACACATTTTTACTGCACAGCAGCTGAAGAGAAGGTTCTGATGAAGTGGAGAAGAATGGAAGTGGCAAAAATGACCCACTAGGATCTTGAATCAAAGAAGAAAAAGAAAAGAAATCTTCCTCAGCAATAACCAAGTATACTTTGGTTCTAGTCCTAAGTATTTTGAAGCCAAACCAAACTAACCTCTACTCCTATGATAGGAAAAAAATTTCCTCCTAATGATACAAATAAACAAAAAAACCCTATTTTTCCCACTATGTTGTAAGCATATACACTATGTTGTAAACATATGTATATTTGTAAACTTATGTGTTTGAGAAGGAGTAAGCTAGTGAAAGAACAGGATTTAGCTCAAATAATTCAGTAGCTGTACAAGCCATGAGACAACAGACAGCATATAATAAAAATTCTTCCGCGTTTTTAAGGAAAAGAAAAGACAGTCTTCTACGAAGAATAGAGCCTCCTAGAAGATGAGTATACTACATGAGTCCCTAGGGCTTCCTTCTGGTCCTGTTATTAACCAATGACCACTATCTGAATCATGTATTCACATGCAGTTTCAATACGGGGTAGACTGATTTTCAGATTCATACATTTTAATAAGCATTTCAGTAATACAGTGAATGTGCTTTAAAAGGCTTAAGATGACTGGGATTCTCTCATGTTGAGCATAAATTATAACTCAGAAATGTTACTCCATTATTTCCATTTGGAAGCCTGTCCCCTGGAAGACCTCAAGGCACCACACCCTGCCAGTTGGTGATGTGGTCAGCAAAGTCTAGAGCAGGTCAAAGAGAGCAGCTGTCCCAGCAATTTAGCCTCAACCTAAATGGTAACATGAAAAAGAGTATAGGAGAAAAAAAAAAAAAAAACTGACAAAGGAAAACAAAAGAATCTGTTTCAAAAAGAAAAGATGTAAGAAGAGCAACAGATAATAAAGAAGTACAGGAGAATAAAAAAGTTATTTCTAACAAAAGATTAGAAGGAAAGTAAGTCTGAAGAAGGAAGAGAATTTTAACCACTCAAAAAAAGAGAGAACATCTTTGGAGTAACCCCCCCCCCAAAGTGTCAAAAATCATGAGTGAAAGATGCACCTAGACACTAGGTTATATGAACAGAAAGCCAACCAGATGAGAGCCTCAGTCGGCAAGCAGACTCTAAGAACCTACCAGGGCAGACACTGCTCTAGGTGTCAGGGAGACCGTGACGACCAAAACAGGCAAGCCCGTTGCCTCACCAAGACTTTGTCCCCAAGGGCCAGAAAAAAACCCGAATATTATTTAGACTTGCATTTCTTATATTATAGCCTGGTGCATAGTATTAGATCAAAAGCAAAGTGATGAGAGCAGATGCATATAGATAATGGGACTATTAGACTGGTTGGCTCTTGAGCAGAGAAGGCTAATATATTACCCAGATCAAACAGAATAGAGTCTCCTCTGAGAGCACTCATCTGAACCTCTAGAAGGATCATCTACTAAAGGGGAAAATAAGGGAAAATCTTTTGTGAAATCAAAGGAAATTATTCCAGGAAGTTGGTTTTGGCAAAAGAATTTCTTGGCATATTTTTGTGAACTGTAAAGGATTTCCTAGTATGAAGTAAAATTTGAAAAGTTACACTGCCCAGTAAGAAATGACTCAGCAGATGCCATTACAAAGTGGCACAGGACAAGTTGTATGTAAATTAGAGACCTTGCCTGGATCTTTTGAATCTCTTTGACATCTTCACATTGAGAATTTAGCATGACCCCTCCACCTTGATTCATGTAGGATATAGTAAACCTTTTAATAACCGAGTAAACTTGAAAATACATGTCAACTCAAATGTAAGCTCTGTGGTGAACTTGAAAGTTAGTTCTTCTTATGGGGACTAGCTCTCTATGATTGTCTATTACAGGATCCATTTGAGGAGTACAGGAACTTAGGCTACTGGGATTTATGCACCTAGCATGGCACCCCAGCACCATTAACCTCTGCTCCTGCTGGGACACACCTGCTATTCCAGGATCTACCTCTATCGAACACGTGGAAAGGAGAACAACTTCCGATGTCCGTTTTTTACACAACCGAGAAGATGACAGTGGGAAGCAAAAGCTGGGTCAGATTTAGCTCTTCATAAAATTGGCTGGGCCTGTCTCTGCTCAGGGAAAAGCCTTGCTGAATCTCCGCTTCCAGAAGCCACACTAGATTGAACAATCAGACTGTTTGAAAAACCCATCATCCCACAAGGATTTGTGGAGTGTTGAGCATCTGGCACACGAGTGTTCTGAATAAAAGGATTTTGCCAGGAGTTTTGAGATCAGAGATCCATGATTAATTCTGACTGCCTGGATCAATAAAGATTGTTTTCCTTTGAAACAGAGCACCTATAAAATTATGTAATTTGAGGTATAGGAAAATCATTGCCGAACGAGCAAAGAGTACTTTGCTACCCACAGAATCCATTTGGTAATAATTTCAGCATGGAAAGTAAGACCATTATTTTGATAGGACAAATGCATTTGAAAGTCATGAAAGATTATATCAGTTACAAATTATATTTGCATAAAATACGTTTTCAGCACAAACTCACTCAGGTGTAGTACTATTCACACCAGAAATGCAATTCAGCGTGAGCTACTTCCTAGAGGAAAAGTACATGTGAGAATTTAGATTATTTTGTCTAGCACAGCTGCTGCTTGTACTGCAAAAGCAGAGATACAGCTGATGACAAGGTAGAATGGAACTTGGCACCTCCACTGGCATCCAGCCAAGAATACAGAATGTTTTAGCCAGTCTGTGGCATGTGATCCATTTCTTAATTGTTGATAACATATAATTAGGACAATCTAAGCCTAGTTTAATGAATGGAATAAGTTAAACTGCAGCGCTTGACTATACTTGGATAGACTTTGTTAGTCTTGGAGCATGGAACTTCAGAGTAACATTTTATAAACAGTACAAAATGGAATCTTCCCTTTACAAACTATCAGCCTGGAGTTATGGCCGACATCCTAACCCACAGTATAAATTCTGTGCACTGTATAAATGTCAACTGATATTCATGGCCAATGTGCCCAAAATAAATTTTCCCCTTGAAGATTTTAACGGTAAGATTTATGTGAAGAAATTGGGCACATATTTAAAAATGACAGACTACACGTTCTGCTAATCAGTTATCAACCTGATTTATTTTGACAGACTTCTTTCTAAAATGATCAGAGCTCAGTCTAGTGTACTACATGGTTTTTAAAATGCAATGATTTTCCTGAAAATAATGAATTGATTATTAACTTTTTATTAAAATAGATTCATTGCGTTCATCTTTTCACACCCCATATTACTTACCTGTAGGTCTTGCAAAAACGTTTTTGTAAAGATATAAAAGACAGTTACCTATGCCATAAATAAATTCAGCTGAATCTTTCATCTCTCTGGTAAATGAGTTATTTTTTTCCGAAGGGGGCAAAAAATCTTACCTAGATAGAAAATAATACAAGAAATAAAACTTTTGAAAAAAACGCATTTTAGCTTCTGATTTAAAAAAAAAAAAAGGGAAGCTCTGTTTATCCACAGCATGCATGCTTTCTCTGATTGTTTTTTTTCTTCCATCTTTAAATTTGTTCTAATGTTATCAGAATTGATTTTTAGTCTCAGTCATCCCAAAGGAACTGTCTTGAGTGAAGCTCTTATCGGGGAACTGTGATGAAGAATCAGCTTGCAAAGCTGTTACTATGGTGCTCACATATCTGAAGAAATTTTTAGTGGAAATAAAATTCCAAAGCACTAAATTTAGAGGTATTTCGTTTCCTAGTAAGAGGTATAAAAATAGTACTACTAGATACAATTTAAATTCCAAGGGGGAGATATTTATTTCTGTACAATGCTCAACCATGTACATTCTAGAAAGCCAATTTCTTTCCACAGGCCTTGAGACAAATTAAAAATCATGTTAAAAATCTTAGGCCACCAAAAGAATAATACATTAAAAAAAAGAGGGATCTTCATTTTCACATTTTCATATTAGAGCTGCTTTTAAGATAACACTTTACAAAATGAAGGTATAATTACTTGAAAATGTATTTTTCTTCATATACTTAAGAAAAAGTTTTTGACAATGGCACATAACTAGTTTTAGATACCAAATTGTATATTACCTCACAGAGGACAAGGAGAATTAAAGAATGTCATCAGTGCCCCGGCTCGGTTGTCAGAATGTTCAGGTTTAAGAGACATATTCCTTTAAAAGCAGTGTGCACAGTCAACAAAATTCCCTTCTCCAAAAATAAATAAAGCTTTCCAGAAATCATGACAAATTATAGTCCTGAAATTAAAGTGATTATAAGCATCACATGTAAATATGCATCTTCCTCTGCCCACTATTAAAATATGTATCATTTCCTCAAATCAAATTGCATTCCAGAGGTGTTGTCTAAGTTCTGCGTGCAGCAGAAGACATTTTTTTGAAATCATTTTTTAAATTTCATTTTTAGGATTAAGTCACCAAAAACAGCAGAAAAAGCCTATAATAATATTACATGGGTGAGAATATTACATTACATCTATACTTCTATGTTCGTAAGAAAAAAAAGAACTGGCATCTCTCAAGAAACAAGACTAAAGCAGTTACAGATCTACACTTTCATATGAGTGATAGATACACATATAATTATTGAAGAGGAGGAAATAAAGAGCACTGCCATAATTCTTCCATCCATTATGTGTAATTTTATATATGCATATTTGAAAGAAAACCTTTTAAACATTAAAATTGGACAAGCACAATAAAGAAAAAGATTCTGTTCCATGCATACAGGAGAGAAGAGGAGGGTTCATGTCACAATTGCCTTTGGTTTTATCTGTTCTTACAAACTGTCCTTAAATGAAATTATTCAGAAAAACAATCCACAGCGCCATCATCTAAACTGAAATGTAAACCTCACATTAACACAAATAAATGTATTTGTAATTTCAGAGATTATTTTAAGAGATGTGGTCATTAGACGTGTTTCTTTTTATGGTGAATTTGGAATTTGGGAGAAATTTTGGCTCATAATTAGAATACCAAAACTAAAACATACAATGCAGTGCCATAGTCGGTAATTCCCACTATTCTTTTACAAATATCTAATTCAATACCTCTAATTATCAGTTTGTACCATGAAGGAAATACTCCTTCGAGTACAGCAAATGTTGAGCCTTCATTAAAGAATTCACATGATTTTCTAGGTACACTTTTCATGTTACCATAATTTCATTTTCACCTGTTTGACAAGGCCTGCTACAAATAGTGAAATCTAATGGGGAAAAAAGTATAAAAGAAGTGAGTTTATTTTGCTATCGTGTAAAACAGAACTCTAAACTGTAGCATTCATAAAATAAAATTTACTAAGGTTTTTTCCCTGAAAAAACACTTAGAAAACAATTTCTAAAAATGCCGGTTTAAAAACAGCTCAGGAACATTACACTGTAAAAGTCACCTTTTTGTTAATTCCTTATTTATTAATAAAAGAAGTGTTTGCCTGTTTTTTTGTCATGACGGCTGTAATTATTTTTTATAGGTTGTATTCTAAATATAATCTACTAGTTTTTAATCCACTTTTAGCTCACAATGAAACTAGTTCTCCACCTTTTCTACTTGCTAGACACAATGCATCAGAAAGTGATTCTCATGTTAATTTTACCAGAAGCTAGACAGTGTAAACTGCACATGCAGCTACACAGATTTCTGGACTTTTGACTGTGTCTATGTAAGTGTACCACAGATAGTATTTTGCAAATATTAAACCAATGCATTTCATGGCATATCCTAAATCATGTTTCTTTGCATTCTCTCACCTTCTAGGCAGAGCCAGAAAACTTACTGCCCTAGATCAGGAGAAGATAAGAATTCAGTTTGAGAGCAAGACTTTGTGGAAAGTAAATGGATTTGCTAAATTCTTTTATTTCCTACTTAACATTTCAAGCACTAAGCCTGGAGGACTCAGTCGCAGAATTTTCATTATGAAGAGCACATATCTTCCACCTATGAACTCTCCAGCCCATGCAGCTGGCTACCTTATGGTAGAAGGGCTTAGGACAAAGAGAAAAGGGAGCAAAAGCCCACCTCTTCTGTTTCTGGGGGCTGAGGATGGTGGAGCATGGAAAGCAATCTGAGACTGCTTCCCAATTTCCCATTCTGGCTTTCACTCTTCTGAGTGGTAAGGCGTGGGAAGCCCAAGAGAAGAGCAACCTCAAATTCCATATCTGACTCTAGAATGAACCTCCCCCCATCCCAGGGCCGCCCACATCAAACTCCTGAGAGCTCATCTATTGGCTTTGAGGAATGGCTTTCCTAGACTCTGCTTCGTTTCAATGCGGCCTGGATAGAAACCAGGCCTTCCCACAGCACCCCACCCCATCCCGTGGGGGACTCACGAGGCAGCTGATTTGAGAGCTAGCAGGCAAGGTGCCTCCATGATAGAGGCTCAGTTTGGGCTTTCCACAAGGGAGCCACCTGGGGAATAAAACAGAGAAAGCCAAGGTGAGGGCAAGACGACCAAGATAAATCAGCTGTGCCAGCAAGACAACAGACAAGGGACATCACCCTGAAAACCAGAGGATCAGAAGACTCCATGCCCAAAGATGCCAGCTCCTCTCACCACTCCACCACTAGGAGGGACAGAACGCTCGGAAATCTGGGAGACTAAGCATGTTTTCCTAAAGGGGCAGCATAACCTGAGGTGATGGTTTTAATTATTGGATTGGCCTGAATTTTAAACTGCATAGGACTTTAAATTTATATGAGAGCCAGAGTAGTTATAGACAAAATAATGGAGCTACATTTTCCAAGCACATCCAAGTTGCTGTGTGAGTGAAGTCAATGTTACATAACCAACACAAAGAAGAAAGTTTCTGTAGTAAAAATAATTCCCTCTCCAGACACACATTCTTACACACATACAAGATCACAATATGGTATTTGGTGACTGGGTAGACTGGGGTGGTCTTTTTTGACCTGAATTATCCCCTGTGAGTGACTATGTTAATCAAACTGACCAAACAGCCATTTGGGTTTCCTTTTTGGTTTTTCTGTGTATGTATCAGTCAGAATTACCAGTTTAAAAACAAAGAAAAAAAAAACAAAACTTGCTCTTTCTTAGTTTACTCATCTGTAGGAAGGGACCACTAATACCTGGCATGGTTATTTGGAATTACATACAGTGATGTATGTGCCGTTAAGGGCTTTCTGTAATTGGCTAGCACAGTGTCTGGCACGGGTCTCTCCATCCCCTCCCCCTCCCCATCTTCCTACCATTTCTAAGATCAGCCAGGTTCAAACCTTCAGCATCATTGTCATTCCACTTTCCATCACCACCATTTCAAAACTCTGGTCACTGAATTGGCAAGTCTTCTTTGTTCTTCACCTGAAATAGTTCTTACCCTTGACCTTCAGTGAATAGTTCTCACTGGCATGACCTTCAGTCTGGATCTCATTTCTTCTCTTTGGCACCTGTACCTTCTAACCAACTACCTGTCTCTTGTTGATTCCCTCTCATTTGCAAACTGCTGCTGAGCTCTGAGCTGCTCATTCCTTTCTCCAAGACCCTCTCTATTTTTCTTTCATCCCATCTTTTCTCCTTTCTTTTCTCCCTCTCTGCATATTTTCTTTTTCTTTTTTTAACTTCCATAAAAAATATGAAGAAACTTAAAATGTTGAAATATATAACACAAATCAATTAAAATTAAATCAAATAAAGATGAAGCAAAAGGAGCAAAGAGACAAATATTAGAAGAACCTGATAGGGCTTCCTTGGTGGTGCAGTGCTTGAGAATCCGCCTGCCGATGCAGGAGACACGGGTTCGTGCCCCGGTCTGGGAAGATCCCACATGCCGCGGAGCGGCTGGGCCCATGAGCCATGGCCGCTGAGCCTGCGCGTCGGGAGCCTGTGCTCCGCAATGGGAGAGGCCACAACAGTGAGAGGCCCATGTACCGCAAAAAAAAAAAAAAAAAAAAAAAAAAAAAAAAAGAACCTGATAGACCATTTCTCAGTTAAGGTCTCCATTTAACACGGAGCTTTTGTTTTTTACTTTTTATTTTATATTGGAGAATAGTTGATTAACAATGTTGTGTTAGTTTCAGGTATACAGATACATATACATGTATCTATTCTTTTTAAAATTCCTTTCCCATTTAGGTTGTTACATAGTATTGAGCAGAGTTCTCTATGTTATATAGTAGGTCCTTGTTGATTATCCATTTTAAATATAACAGCGTGTACATGCTTTAGGGCAGTTCAAGCAGAAAAACAGGTATTATTTTGATGGTCATGAACACAAAATTTTAAAACAATTTACATTATATTTCATGTTTTACATTTTGAAATTAGTTACAGAATAAGGAGATTTTCTAAGAAAGTGCTGAAAAATTCTGATTTTTTAAAAAGCTGATGTATTAGTAATACATATTACAACATTATCTGTAAATCAAAAAATACCTAGCATACAATTTTCTTAACATAATACATAACTACCAGAAAGTCAATCAATTGGAATCTAGTTAACTTAAATCCTTAGCTAACTGAATTTTCCTTTCTTCACTCAAATGAGGAAAAAGAAAATAAATGGGGAAAAGTCACCAAATACGTGCTCGTTACTCAGGAAGAAAAAAATAAATTCTCTAGTATGCCTTGAAAGATTCAACTCAATTTTCCATATCATTTTATATTAATTTTCTCTATGGAGATAATTAATATTCATATTTATGTATACAGACCATATTCCTAGTATCTAGCACAGTGCTTTGCCCATTTCAAACTGCCCATAAACTTTTATTTTTGAATGAATGAAGACTCTGACATGCTACAAAACCTTTCAATATAGAACTGGAGTAACTCTTATAATGAGGACCTAGCTCCTTATTTTATTTGAAACAGGAAAAATAATAATAACAAGTACAACCACAATAATAACTGGCACTTGGAGAATATGGGAGTTATCCGGGAGCTTTTACAAGCATCTCACTTGATACTCACAAGAAAACTGGGTTTCTCAGAGGTGAAACAAATTGACTGGGATTACACATCTAGTAAACAGCAATGCCGGAGCTTGAACACAGCTTTGCTTAAACCCTTTTCACAGCCCCAATCAGCTTCAATTGATTGATTAATTAAGTGAGAGTGATTAATTGCAAGCAGCTGGAGCCTGTGTCACTGAGAGTATATTCTTCACTGGAGTCTCATTCAGGCCCATTCTGATGTGTTATATTGTCCTCATTTCCTTTTATCTACTTTAACCAAATAGATGATAGAGGGGATAAATGAAGAAGGAGGAGAGTGACATGCTGCATTTGTATGAGGTATGTTTCAAAATTGGGCAGATACGACTTCAGGACAATTTGCTGAGGGCTCTTCTGGGAAAGGAGGTTCCTTAGATGCTCCTATGTCTCTGCAGGACATGGATACGAAAACACGTAGCCCGGTGTCAGCTGCCGGTGGTCATCCTGTGACCATGAAGGAAGCAGTAAAAGGCCAAGAAAGAGACAGAAAAATACCCAGTTTTCTGGATGAAATGGAGCCACCTACACTACACCACCTTTCATTAAAGAGGCCCTTCCACTCCTGTCGAGCCAGCTTGAATTGAGGTTTTTCCTCTTGCAACCAAAAATATACGAACTGATACAGGAAAGAAGTAGGAGTGAAGGACAGTTTACACTTTCTCACTAATTTCAGCCTTCTATGTAAAAGTCATCACTTTATATATTAAAGTTTAAAAGTGCCTGAGAACCTCATGGATCACACAAACATGACTCACAAGACGTGGATACTGAGGTCTAAACAGTGTACGAGGGAAACAGCAGATGCCTTTACAAGAGCTGAAGGAGGAAACAGAACAGCCCCCCTCGTCCTACACAACTCAGTATGTCAGTTGATATCCCATCTGGTTTACAGGTGCCAGAAACAAAAAAAAAAAAAAGTTGAGGAAAAATTAGACTAGAAGGGAATGTATAAGTGGAACGTCCTCTGATCAGATCTCCTCTACTCAAGAGGGAAAGTGGGACACTTCCCTGGTGGCACGGTGGCTGGGAATCCACCTGCCAATGCAGGGGACACGGGTTCAAGCCCTGGTCTGGGAAGATCCCACATGCCACGGAGCAACTAAGCCCGTGCGCTACAACTCCTGAGTCTGTGCTCTAGAGCCTGCGAGCCACAACTACTGAGCCCGTGTGCCACAACTACTGAAGCCCACGCACCTAGAGCCCGTGCTCCACAACAAGAGAAGCCACCACAGTGAGAAGCCTGCATGCAGCAAGGAAGACCCAATGCAGCCATAAATAAATAAATAAATAAAACCAAGGAAGGGGTTGTGGAAACCTCTGATTAAAAAAAAAAAAACAAAAAAACAAAAAAAAGCTCTCCGCCCACACTGGGCATTCTGTTTCTATTTTCTGGGCTCTGCCCTATCCCAGGCCCCTCTCCTACTGAAAGGCCATGGAGAAAATAGACCTCACCAAAGCACAAGACAGAATGACCCACAGTGCAGTCCTGGAAGACAGCCAGTTCCCCAGCATTGATGTGGTCCCACTTAACTCCTCTGGGGTGGACGCATGTAGAGGTTCAGTGACAGCGAGCTATCGCAGCAGCTGGCACACAAGGAGCTGAAGTGGAGTCACTGCAAAAAGGGTGGGCAGCAGAAATGCTCCAGAAAGCACTGAAGTGTAATTTCAGGCCATGCCACATTGTTTTGGAATTTGGAAAACCACAGGAGTAAACAAGCCAAGCTGGCCTGCAGCAGGCAAAAATAAGACTTTTTTTTCCTAACCCAACAGAGAAACCAGATCAAAGGCATGGAGCAGTTGGCCTGCAGCTCCAGCTCTAGGATTCATTCTGTTACCAACTGTTCATTGTGTACCTACTATGTATCACATACTCTGACAAAGGAGCATAACAGCACAGTTCCTTTTTTTGCTGCATACAAACCTACAGCCACCAAACTCAGACATGCAAAAACGGTATCATTTTATTTTTTTCTATAACAATTTATTATTTCAAGCCCACACTAACACAGTGGTAGAAATAAGGCCTCCTCTAACCCCTCTCCCCTGGGTTGTCTCTAACTTCCAGGAGACTTAAAAAGTGCCAAAGAGTCTAGAGTGCAGACTGGGGTTGAGAAATCCAGTCCTCACTGCATCATCCCTCCACACTAGACACTATGAAAAAGCCCACATCTATTCTGAGCTGATGGGGAAGAGGCGGGGGCATCCTCTGTATTCAAGAAGCAAGACTTCGCCAGGTCCCACTAGCATCTAACCTCCCTTTTTCCTTTCTCAACTCTCTTCCCTTCCTGAAACCCATGAAATCTCTACCTACCCTGGGCTGAGGAGGGCACAACAGAAACTAACCCCTTATTCTTTTAAATCTATTTTCTAAATTGGGACCTTAATTTTAAGTCACAAACACAATGAGGTTGACTCCTTTTTATTGTCACTTGTTTTGCTTTTTGTCTCCTTCCTAAAGTAGCCTAGCTTCCGGAATACAGAGGAAGGGTAGAGGTTATAGGAAATAGTAGGAGGATAGAAGCACTGGTTAATATCTCAAAAAATGATCCCACTACAATTCAGCTATGTTTTCCTTTGAGAAGATGGGACATTTTTCATAATATATGAAGAAGAGAATATATTAGCCAGGACTTGAAAACAGATTGGAGTTCACCAAAAGAAGAAAGTAAAAGAGGATCAAAGATGTGAGCAAGACTTTACCTGTATTTTTAGAACGGAATTAAGAACAATTTGTGGAACCTCATAGAAAATGAAGGTTCAATATAATTAATAGTATGAAATGTCCACCATGAGTAAAAAACTTGACCATATGCCACTTTATTTAATGTGGTTAAATGTCAATTTTAAATGTACATCCCTTCCTCACTTCAAAAGTTAAAAAACTGAAAAATTTCATTTAAGAAAAATATAACTTGGGTAAGGCCCCAAAGCAGAGGTCAGATACAACATCAAGAACTTTATTTTCTTTTCCTTCTGTGGCAAGTACCTATTTGACCTGAGCCTTCCATTAGAATAATTGAGTAATGAAACATGGTATTACGTATGAAAACAGATCCCTAATGACACTGATACTTCTGAACTAGAAATTTTTAGATCCATGCTACATAACTGTATGTTTGATTGACTCTATTGTCAAAGAAATATGGGGACCCAATAGGCAAAAGCAGTTATTTTTAATCACCCATCAATGGAAAGTTTCCTACCAGCCATCTGTATCACAAATTTTATCTACACATGTGTAACCTCCTTTACTTCAGCGAGAGTTGGGTGGGTGTCTGCGCACTGGAGAAATGAATTCCAAAAACACACATCACTCTTCCCAATTTACATTTTCAGTATCCTGAATTTAAGCATGCTCAATGAATCTGACAGGGAGTGCTACTGAAGTCTCAACTCTAAATAAATAGTTTAAAATAAAAAGTTGTATAAATATCAGTCTGTGCCAATGATGCGGTTTGGGAGGGAGTGCTATAAACACAAAGTAAATTAAATGGGATCTACTTTTGTGGGGTAAAAGGCTACTTAGACTGGTTATTATAGAGAAGATTTTGTTGTGTGGTGCGACAGCACGTACCCCTGTGGCCAACCTACAACTGGTAGAAGAAACAAATCCCACCCATACCTAGGAGCGGTGCCACAGCCAGACCACAATTCCTATGAGGGATGAACTTAATTTGCTGAAAATGAAGGCCAGGCTCTGTTGCAGCTCATTAGCTGGTTACAGACACACTGCAAGAGAAGAAAGTGGAATTTAGTCGATGTTCCAACTTCTACATGTGCTGTGAATAAAACAGACTATTGTTTTTTTGATAAAGAAGTATTGTTTTGAATGTGCAGAGTGGCTAAGTAAAGCCAGCAGAATTTTTTGGCCAAATATAGTCTCTTGCTCACTCCTAAAAATCCTAGCTTTCAAATTAGGAGCTGAAGTCATTGAAAAAAAAAAAAAAAGTTTACATTCCTGCAGCCTGCTGCAGCAAAGCCAAACAAATGTTTGGCTTAAAGCTCACTTACATCTCTTTCATGAGCCTTTTCTTTAACATGGAAGTCTGAAAAATACCATTTCTTATACCGAGTCATTTAATGTCAAGTGTTTTGTGTGTGAGTGTGAGTGTGTGTGTGGACACACACACTCAGCAACAGTACTATAGGGTCAGTGTAGTGGTTTTAAAGCATGTGGGTCGTATGTGAATTTAAAGAAACCATGGTTTTACAGCTTCTGGCATAATTTAGGTCACAGTCGCAAACTGTGATTTTTTTTTTAAGCATCATTAACCACTGAATGGACAGGGAATGTGTTATTTTCAAGGCGTTTCTTTGGTGCCAGTTCAGGCAATAAAAACTTAAGGACAGAGGTCAAACTGGGAGGGTAACCTAGTATGTAGTTGCCCTCCTCATGCACTTTTTTACCATGAAAATTCAACATGCTTTTTGGCCTTTGGTCTCTAAGGCCAAGCTGGGTAACACGGAGTAACAGCACCAGTTTGTTAGCGGCAGGCATCTTGATGACCAGTTTTGGTGTAATCGGTCAGATTGGTGATCGGCCACTCTGAAGGGCCCACTAAGATTACAAAATTGTGGAACTGAATCTGCAGTGGTCTCGTATTTTTCAAGATCGTGGGTAGATTCTCCTTACAATACTCTTCATGGATCAGCCAAATTTTTGCTATAATACAGTTGAGGTTTGTGATAATGACAACCTTCACTGAAAATAAATTCCCAATCTGAGAGCAGAAAATGAAATGGTTCAAATTGAGGTGCTTTCTAACTAACTGGTACCTGACAATCCATGCCCAGACCTGGGGAAAGGAAATGGAGGAAGCCAAGAGTTCATCATTCTCTACCCTCTCCTCCTAGCTGGCTACAGCCCTGCATGTCGGTGGTGTTATTTTGTTTTCAGGAGTAATTTGATGTTGAGGGTAGATTTCCCAGGTGGAAATGGTTGGTATGTCGGGGGAGGGGAGCAGAGAGTAAGCAAGTCTTCACGGTCAAACATGATGAGAAGCTGGGGGCCTCCACAGACCAATTCTAGTTCCCTTCTCAACTTGTAAACACTGGAAAAAAAGCTCTTTTGTTACAGAGGGCCGTTGTTACATGGAAGGCATAAAATAAAGCATTTACTAAAAAACATGATTTATATATTGAATTCTTTTTTCAATATAATATCAAAAAAACTGGGTTTTTATTGTCACATCCACAGGATCCTCAAACTCACTCTTCAGATGCCAGTGGCAGTGGCATTAATATAATTTTAATTATATTAATTATATAATTATAATTATATTAATAATTATATTAATAATATATTTTAATTAATAATATATAATAATATAATATAATATATTTTATATATAATATATATTATATATATAATATAATATAATAATTAATAATATATTAATAATATATTAATAATATAATTTTAGCCACCCAGATTTACCTGCATACTTTATATCATCAGTGTAATAGTGAACAAATCAGCATCAAAGGAAGAGTAGAAGAAATATACATTTTACCGAACTTTTTTCCAGGTATTACAGATATAGATTCTTGTGCTTTTCAAGAGTGTTTTAAGATATTACAACCTATACTATGCTGAACACCTGAAACTAATGTCATATTGTAAATCAACTGTATTTCAATGAAAAAAAGATACTACAATCTACCAAAGAATGTTTTTGATTTATATCAAAACCTCTGAGAATTAATCTTGGAGGGGCTATAAGAGAAAAAAGGAAGGTCTTTTTTTTTTTTTTTTTCGTGGTACGCGGGCCTCTCACTGTTGTGGTCTCTCCCGTTGTGGAGCACAGGCTCCGGACGCGCAGGCTCAGCGGCCATGGCTCACGGGCCCAGCTGCTCCGCGGCATGTGGGATCTTCCCGGACCGGGGCACGAACCCGTGTCACCTGCATCGGCAGGTAGATTCTCAACCACTGCACCACCAGGGAAGCCCAGGAAGGTCATTTTTTGAGAGAAGTGACGGAGACTGACTTCAATTCTAAACAGAGTACCATATCATTAATGAGCTGGCCCCAGACATACATTCTCCAAATAAATATTTGTTGAGTATATAAACTAAACACTTTAATTTTAACCATTTTTATTCAATAGTTTCTAAAATGTTTTCTAAATGCCCTTGCCTCCATAAAAAAATCTTTTAGAATACAAATTTAAAATTGTTTGTCATATGTCATCATTGTGAAACTCCACATTGTATTACACAACTGTGTGTCCTGTTTGTCCTTAAAGTTGGCTGCTTTCTCCTTCAATTCCAGGTTCTCCATTAAGACATTTCTACTACTGTGCCTCTCACAGACGATATGTCTAATATCATTTCACCTTCTCTCTTCCAATCTGCTCTGAGATAGAAAAACAGATCTAAATTTGTCAATTTATGCTAAATAATCATCAATATGACTCTGGATAAAAATCTACTATAGAAATTCCCTAGAAGTTTTGCAACTAAATTTTCTGCCAAAGAGCTTACGTTGCCAAAAGCTCAGTAGTCAGGTAAGGAGTTATTGTAGCAAGTTCTGACTGCCTTTAGACTATTTCAAAAAGTCAAGGAATACATACACAACTGAAACTTGAGTTGACAGCCAAATAAATTTTTCCTTAATAAGCATTTAAGTTTTGAGGCTAATTTAGGTCCTAAACTTCTCTAATCCCACCTCATATTTGAACACTAGCTTACAGCTTACAAATAACTTCCACATAATGTAGGATTCCATTTTACCTTCATAACATGAGTATGTTTGGCTTTTTCAGGCAACAAGGAATAGAAACCTAGTAAAGCTAACTTAAATTAGTATAAGGCATTACAGAATCTTTAAAACAAGCCAAATGGACACTGGATCTTACTGGATCTTACTAAGAGATGGGAAAACAGTTCAAAGTACAGTGAATCCACAGAGTCTAGTATCACATTGTCACCTCAACAGCAGAAACACGTTTCTCCCTTTGCCGTGACTTCACCATTATTCTCACCTATTTTCTTACTTTAGTAAATTCTTAGTAATATTCAAGACAACCTAACAAAATATTTTAAACATATTTTTAGTGTTTAAAGTATTTTTAAATTTAATAAAAATACTGTATAAAATATTAACTATTTTAAAACTATAAAAATATTTTAAATGTTTTCATTACTGTATGAAGGACTGAATGTTGCATACTTTAAATAACCAAAAATAAAGATGGTACTTAACACTCACACACACACATACAAAATGTTTCACTAGTAAAAAGAAAAAATATTGAGCTTTTGTGTGTGAAACCTTTCTGGTAAATCACAAATAACTTGGCAATTTCTACCTGAGTTTCCTTACATGGTTGATGTTCAATTAAAGGTACAGATCGGGCTTCCCTGGTGGAGCAGCGGTTGAGAGTCCACCTGCCGATGCAGGGGACACGGGTTCGTGCCCCGGTCCGGGAGGATCCCACACGCCGCGGAGCGGCTGGGCCCGTGAGCCATGGCCGCTGAGCCTGCGCGTCCGGAGCCTGTGCTCCGCAACGGGAGAGACCACAACAGTGAGAGGCCCGCGTACCGCAAAAAAAAAAAAAAAAAAAAAAAAAGATATAGATCTGAGATGTTATAGCTTTTATTTGGTCCAGAGAAAGAGGAATCATTTAGTTATTGAACTTCAACTGTTAAAACGTCAGTTTCTAGTCTGCTTGTTGTCTTGAGTGCAAACTGAGCGTTCTCTTAAATGAGGTGCTTTCACTTAGGAGAGACTGCTTTTTTAGAAGAGAAACCCAAAAATCTCAACCAGAATATAGAGATTTGTCAGGAACATAAAAGTCAGAAAACAAGCATTAACACCACAGTCTCCTCAGGGGGATGAGGGAAGGTACAGCCATCGTTTTACCAGCTTCCCTGACCAAGTCTACTTTTATAAAGCGTCAGTCTCGGTATCTTGAGAAAAGAAGCAACTCAAAAGGAAGTGTGTTGGAAATTTCCAAAATACAGAGAGTCTGTTTGGATACAAACAGTGAAGACAGGCTTCTATATTTAATGATGGGGCCTGGGTTGCCTGTCTTCTGTGATCACTGGCTCTGTGTGGTACACTTTGGTGAGTTTATGATGGTGTAATCCTCTGATGAATGAAGCCTTCCCTCCCTCCAGCACTGTTTATCCTTAGCTTATGCACACAAAGACCAAAAAAAGTCGTTGATGACACGTCCAGTTTATACACTGAACACTGCAAAGAGGTAGCTGACTCAAGTGAACCAAGAAGCTCTTGTGTCCTGAGCGTCTCTCATTCATTCATTCACACACACCAATATTTACCCTGCACCTACTGTGTGCCAGGCACAACAAAAGAAGAGGTTAAGTGGGGAAAAGTGGAGATGAGGGACATGGCAGTGGTAGCTAGGGAGGAAAGGGGAAAAAATAGTTTGTGTTTGCACTAATAAAAGGGGAGATTCTTTTCCTGACATCCTGTAAAAACTTGTGACTGTAACGTGTCAGTCATATTAATTAAATTCATTTCTAGCTGAACCATAAGATTCTAGGGAAACGACCCCATGTTGATGGGGCCTTTATTATTCTCACTGAAATTCCCATAGTAGTTAAAAAATAAATCTATGGTAGTTCTCTGAAATAATTCAGACCTAAAGAATATACAACTCCATATATTTCAAGAGCAGAGAATAATGGAGATAATAAAATGATTTGTTGCTTTTTGTAAAAAAATAAATAAATTTCCTAATTATAACTACCACTATGTGTCCATTTTACGATTAGAAAAATAAACAAATTAAAGTGAATACTTCATAGCACCTAAAGTCTAATACTTTTGACATAATCACTGGAGAGAAGAATTGGCAGAGAATGGAAGACAAGTATTTTTTAGCAGGATTTTGGAGGACTTGTATTTAAAAATGAAAGGGAAAAAATTAGTAGTCTGGCCAATGGCAGACTGTTTTAATATCATTTTGTGATGTGGAACAACAGAAATAGCACTTGTTCAAAAAATGTTTTCAAGTCATGATTTCTAGAAGTCACCCCACTTATCACTATGTCAGAATATTTTTCTCCAGTCCATTAGAAGCAGGTTTTGCTTCTATGCTGCTTTCAAGGATTCCAAAGGTTCACTCACAATGTCAGACTACAATAAAATTCAGCGTAATGTGAACCATTCTGTGATATTGCCTTTCCTTATTGCCTTTCAGTTACACTGTTCTAAATGCAATAAAGGAGAAGTTGTTCTGAATTGGACAGATAGAGAAATGAGTATCATTCCCTGAGTTGAAAAATCACAGACTGTAATATGCTAACAGCTTAGAGGAGAATTTCTTATATTGATGGTTGGTTATGCGTGTTTGAACATCTGAGTAACCTGAAAAGCATATAAGATTGCCTATTACACATCGTGGTGGTTTTTATTTGGTATGCATTCCACAATGGGCAATAAAGCAGTGCCCCCGCCAGCTGCAAATGTATTGATGCGTTTTTATGGAGAGTAAACCCGAGCAGTACCATGGTCACAGAAAAGGCGAATTCATGGCCACTTACTCTGCAGAGCAGCCCCTGTGAAAATGAGGCACTTCTTTTTACATAGAGGCTTGACTCTTAGCAACAGGTCAGAGCTAGGGAAACAAGCGCTGCCCAAGATATTCTGGGGGCTGTAAACCCAGGAATGCTCTGAGAGCTGCCAGTGGGGCCCCAAATGATCCTGAGCAGTTTGCATACAACCTTGGCACAGTACAGACCAGTCTCTCTGCATTCATTAGCCTGAGGTGAGTTTCTTGACAGGAAGGCAGGAGCACATGAAGAAGCTTAGTTTTCTATGCCTTCCGTGGGCACGCAAGCAAAGCAGAAACTTGAGGATAGCAGCACTGATCTTTGCAGGTGATGTCAGGAGCATTCCAAACGTGAAAGGCAGATTTAAAATACTCAGAGCATATAATGGTTATTTTACATACGATCATCTGTTTATTTGAAGATGAAAAGAAGGACTGCCAGACAATTCTGGCCTATAAATACCACTAACCCCAGTCATTATTGTAAGTGTTTCCTTCACCCTCTAAGAAAAAAAAAAAGAAAAGAAAAGAAAAATCTTTAAAAAAAACTCTCAAAAGTAACATTTCAAGGGTAATTATACTCATATTTTGAAGTAACTTTTCTTAAGAGTATGAATGATTCCTGCCCAGCTCACATCTTGGGCCGTTTCGTGCAGAATTCCCACTAACAATCCCTTTCCCAGTACTTAAAATAAACCCATCTATTCCTTCTCCCAGAAAGAAAATAGCAAAAATCTCAATGGTCGCAGTGAAATTATCCCCTGTGACAGAGTGAGTCATCTAAGCACTGCAGGCAAAAGCTCACTTCTTTGAAAACTTGCTCCCTGTCTTCCTTCCGGGGAACCTGCACCACTGGCATATGACTGAAAGACAAGCTGCTTGACTTCACTTTATGTACCTGGCACAGTCTGAGGAAGTTTTGTTTAAAGTTAATGTTTCTATATAAAATTATACTTTCTTGCTGACTTTCACCATAGAGTTAAGGCAGTAGACCCACAGCTAGCAGTTCGTAGTAAAACATTTTTAATTTCAGTTAAGAGTCCTAACATTTGCCTCAATGGACATTTCTTGTGACTTTTTCTCATACATAACCATTAATTCTGCAAAATAGCAGAGCTGATTCTGTGTGCTTATTATAACAAAAGTAAATATCTACAATTTCTTATCTCTTTGACGGTTTTCCTTTAATATCATAAAGTCACACTGACTACAGCAATTTTATAGTTAGTTAGCTCATTTGTTAGAAAATCCTTATGAAGATTTTATTGATTAGAATCCACCAGTCTTACCAGTAATTTTACACATAATGTATTCATTTAGTAACACCTTATTTTTCTCTTCCATTCTACTCCAATTATTAAATTTTTTAATATAAATTTATTTTTTTATTTATCTTTGGCTGCGTTGGGTCTTCACTGCTGGGCATGGGCTTTCTTTAGTTGCGGCGAGCGGGGGCTACTCTTCACTGCAGAGCATGGGCTCTAGGCTCGCGGGCTTCAGTAGTTGTGGCTCGCGGCTTCAGTAATTGTGGCTCGCGGCTTCAGTAATTGTGGCTCGCGGCCTCTAGAGTGCAGGCTCAGTAGCTGTGGCACACGGGCTTAGTTGCTCCGCGGCATGTGGGATCTTCCCAGACCAGGGCTCGAACTTGTGTCCCCTGCATTGGCAGGTGGATTCTTAACCACTGTACCACCAGAGAAGCCCTATTAAATTTTTAAGAGATGCAAGTTTCATGATTTCTATTTGTACCTCAAATCTGATGAATTAATTTCTTAAGTCACATCCTTTTTATTTAAATCAATAAAAAAGCATAACAAAATACCTACTATTGATGACACACTTTACTTCATGTCAATGAAATTAATAACTTTTATAAAGTCAACCCATTTTTTCTAGAAATTTTTCAAAAATTTAAAATAATTCTTCATCTTAAATATTGAATTTCCATTTTTCTAAAAGTTTATTGCAAGCTTCCCAGCCAACAGAGAAATTCTGAGTTACTCTAACATAAAAAAATATATATCTACCAATATTCACAAGCTTCTTTAAAATTAAAAATCTCCAGTCTGCCTATTTCTAGGCAATGTATTTACTGACACAGGTTTTAAGAAACACAACCGGAAACCATCAGTGAGTATATTATAAATCCCTCTTAAAGGTACCAGTACTTCCCATCATCTGTAAAAATTTAGAACTACAATAGAGAGAAAGGCAAGAAGATCTATGTACAATGCCATATGCTGAGACAAATGTAGTTAGAAATCTTAAGACTCATGCCAAAAATTTACTGCATGGTTATCTTGTTGGGATCAGCTCCCTCCATCAAGACTGTGCCCAAACTGACAACTTCAGAGAGATAAGCCACCACCTCGGCACCACTACCCAGTGAGAACCAGAACCAAACATCCTGAGAAATTCCCAAAGGCAAAAATACAAAGAAAGATCATAGGAAGCGAGGGCTGAAGGGAACTTTAGGGTCACTGGTGGGGAAATCAGCTATTTTCATGGAATGAGATAAGAGTTGAAGAAACCATAACACTTTTATAATTAAAAAGTTAATGAATATATAAGTTCAAATAAAGTACTCTGAAAATATAGGTCCTTTAAAAAAAAAATCAGAAATAGCTCCAGCATGATTCAGTAGATTAATTATATAACTAGGGTTTAGTGATTCTTCTAACTTAGATAAAATGAATAGTAGGCAAATTCAGAGCTTCCAGCTCCTACTTTTAAAACCTCTCTCTCCACCTTTTGTTGTCTCTTCCAGGCAACACCTCTGTATCCTATTTCCTTAGGCGTATATTCACCAAACTGATCAATGATCCAATTAAACTGTTAACTGTAGCAGTTTAGCATGTTAATCCGGCAACAAGTATTTCCACTGACGACTACAAGCTCTCAAGACCCCAAGAAATGACTAGAAGAATTTTAAACAGTTGACAAATAATGAGAATAATGTTTAGATCACAAAGGGCTTCAAATTTGTCCTCAGGGGCGGCCATCTAGTCACATACCTGTGACAGTCCTGGTGGTGGAAGCTACTGGATTATAGCGATGATATTTGCAACCAAGATGAATGGGAGAGTTTTGTTAGAATTACTCAGTTATTAATTGTTCACTTCCTAGAACTGCTAAATAATACTAAATACCACTCAGGAAAAGAAAAAATGTTTCTCCACAACATTTTCATGATGCAATTTGCTGGGAATGGGAAAAGAGAGTGATGGGAAGTATGCCTTCCCTCAAGAACATACGCATCTTACTAATTAAGCCATGTGTTGTAATTTTATCTAAGCAAGCAGGAATGCACATAAAAGCGCCTAAATTGTACCATAAGAACTTGATCTAAAACACAAGCGTGGAATAACATAACAATAGTAAATTATCACTAAGTGGAAGGTAGTAACACTAGTAGTTCAAAATTCATAGTCAGCAAAGCAGCACTACACAAATGAAAGCCCCAGGCATGTGCTTCACTTGGGTGGCATAGTGGTACAGAATCACACATCCATGCTGAAGAATTCTGTCTGTGAGGTTTATAACAGCCAGCGAGGCAAGCAAAGAAACTCACAACATGGCAGTTTTTAGAGGAGAATTATCCTTTGGATAGGGGAGATTGTATCCATGTAGTCCATGGCCTAATGGACAATACTGCTGTGAGAATTCCACAGTTTCTGCAACAATCTTTACCGCTTTCCTGAGCTTCTTAAAGCCATTGCCGCTGTGTACATCTCATTGGAGATTTCCAGTGAGTCAGCTACAAAATCCAGAGCTGCTTAAACGTTATCACTACGAAATTCCGTAGTCAAGTTGTTCAGAATTAGTCAACAGTGGAAGGCCATGTCCTGAGACCAGACAGACCACTGGTCTAGCAGGACAGGTACTGGAGGCATCTAAGGAGCAGGTACACTAGGAAGTCAGGTGAAGACTGGGCATATGCTGGAAGCTCCGTGAAGAACTAGCAAGACCTACAGGGATTCAGAAGCAGAAGTCTTTATATGGTTGAGGTGGGGTGGGGTCACGTGGGGTGGGCAGGGCAGGGGGTTGGTAGTGAAGTACCCGGATGTTTAGATCATAGATTGATCCTTTGCTTGAATGTGTGCTCGACTCTAAAGGCCCACACTTAGGTTCTGGAAAATTGAATGGTGTCTATTTAACCAAGCAGAAACAGGGCAAAAGACCTTAGAACAGAAAGGGATAAACAGGTAGGTGACAGAGAGTGAAGGAGGCCAGGAAACAAGATTGGCCCTCTACAGAGGTGAGGCTAGATTAGTTAGAAATATATTTAAACATCCCACAGGTAATTAAGTCTTTTCATCTTCTACTTTTTAAATATTGCTTTCTCTAACATTCCAGAATCAGATTATCAGCTGGCATTTCTCATTTCTTTCATTTACCTGAAGTACAAGTCCCATAATCCCAATTTTAGTAACTTGTCCCTTCCAATCTCCTAAAGGCTCGGAAACAAACAAAAGATCGTTAGAACTGTAACATAAAAATGAGTAGGCTCTGCCTAGGTGGAAGAATGAAGAGCTCTTCTACCATGATTGACATCCTGGATTTACTTCCTTTGCATTTCTATGCCCTTTTGATTATTTCTTAATTCCTAGCTATGGTCTTAATGTTTAATATTGACCAGTTATTACGTGAGGTATTAGTATTTCAGGCTTTATAGTTCATTTTCTCTACCAACTTTAGTTCTGAACTGTAGTGAATACTTTTTAAAATGGTGGACAGGTGGTTCTGTTACTTCTTTACGAGTTGCAATGTATCTTTACGAGTTGCAATGTATCTAAATTAGCTCTTCTGTGTGAAGTGTTACGCTAAAAGCAATGATGAACTGCACATGAAAATAAGCACATTATTTAAGGTAAATGAACCCAGTAAGGGCTCTTGAATGTCAATTATATGCATGGAGAGTGTTTCATTTGTAGGTAGATTTCCCAACATGTCCGGTATATGAGAGATTCTGACGATAGGTGAACTCTCACTAATGATCAGAGGCTGAAGCACAAATAATGCAAAAAGCTACATCACCATCAACAAATATTTATATGGCATCTACCATAGCCCACATACTACGCAAGATCAAAGGAATACAAAAATGGATATGATATAATCCTTATGTTCAAAAGGCTCACAGTCTAGCCTGACGGATAAAGATATTTTCAAGTCCTGTATGGTGTGATACAGTATGAATAAATGCCAAAATGGGCACAAAGCAGAGGACCTACTGACTTTCTTGGATGGTCAGAGAAAGTTTCACCAAGGACATGTCATTTGAACCCTATCTTGAAAGAGTGAATACATGTTCCAAAGATGGATAAAACTGACATGGTTTCCTGGCAAGAGACATTCCAGATATGGTCAGAACATGGTAATGTTTAGTCATTCTTAGCGTGGGTGCAGCTATGAAGAAGCAACATAGAAGAGTCTGAAAAGTGGAAGTGCATGAAGTCTTTCTGTGCCAAAGGGAGGAATCTAGACTTTATCCTGGGGGTGATAGCAGGTCATGGTATCTTTTTAATCATAAATGATAATCCGTCAAAAACACAAAACATACAATTTTAAATTTTGTGATGTATTTAGTTACCCTCTACCCTCAGCCCATTTACAAGTCTTTGCATATTACCTCTCCCCAGAACTATAGCCAGAGCAGAGTGGCCCTGGGCCTCTTTTGGAGGATCTGAGCCCTGGAGAGAAAGCCTCGCCAGTCCTCAGGTGGCCATTTATTTTAAACCTAAGTTCATCCCCAAACCCTTGCTAATATTTTGCAGTATACCCAAAAGACATAGAATCCAACCCACCAGTAAAATATTTCCGGACGCTAGAAATGTTCAGTAAAAGGGATTTCATCTTGCACGCCCCAGAAAAACACAATAAAACTTTCATACAAGTATTTATAGCATGATTGATAACATCACTTTTGTCTCATGAAATTCTCAGTATCATGAGAAAGTTCAAAAGCAAATGAGAAGCAGTCACATCCTCCTTCATCCACAAGTAAAATCCAGTCACCTTGCAAAGAGTAGTTTTATGGCCTTCAGGAGTGATAGGGTAAGGAGAAGTGCAATTGTTTGAGCTACTTACATGATATATTTCTGATATCTCACAGAAGTCCCTAAAGAACAACTTATCTTCACTTCTCTCCTGCTAGCTATTGTGTCAGGACATGAACTCAAAATGTGTATTGAAGAATATGATTGTAAGTGTTCACTCAGAGAAAGGAATTTCTATTTATACTGTATGCACAAGTAACGGTTTTATTTTCCTCACACTTTGCTTTTGTCTTTCAATAACATATCTATAAGTGGATTGAACCAAAGCCTTGGGAACATATTGGCAGTGAGAAGATCTGAGTTCCAGACAGATTATGCACTTCTGGACTTACACACAAAATCAAAATTAAGGAAGAGGCTAAGACCAGAACTTCATAAATCTCATAAATAAGATACCATTATTCAAGTACAAAAAGTCATCATCAATATAATTCTCATGAAATTTTACAAAATAAAAAATTGTGAAAATGAAAATCTGCAGGAAAAAAGGAGAACGTCCATGTTTTTCCTGCCTGCATGCCCTCCTCTATTGATACACATTTTGCTTCTCTTTATTTACTCATCTCCTTTTTTATAAACCGCTCATGTTTCTTTTATCAGTTGCTTAACCAGAGGAGCTAAACACTCTATGGGAAATTTCTCCTTTCTTTTCCCTTGGTTACATGAAAATAAAGATGCTAGCTGTGGCAAATTTTTCACAAGGATTTCTGCTTCCTAAAATGTTTAATTGACAACAGAAATAAGACAGGTATTAAAGGTTACCACAATTATACTGATTTTCATTTTGTTTCCATTAGCAACTTTTTGTTAACTTTTCAAATTATGCATTGTTACCTTGACCCATTTTGTAGATGCCTCAATGGATCTGAAAGGCAGTGATTTGGGGCTTAAAATTTGAACTTTCAATTGTTATATTTTTAGTACAGCCTAAAGGTGTTCACAGGAAAACTTGGATCTAGATTAGAAAATACATACATGTGTTATGAAAGCCACTACCCTTTCTAGTTCAAGTCTCTTTTAATCCTTAATTTTTCCTAAAATAATTTTTCACTAATATTTTTAGCTAACAACTCGCTCAGTTAATTGGATGAATTTTAATGGTGAGTTTTTAAATGGTGTCCCTTTGCTAGTTACAAGAATGAAAATATTTTAAAATTATGTATGCTAATGTAACACTGCAATATAAATGTATACCTTTTTTTAAAAAAATTTATAGCACAAAGATTTCAGACACTGTAAATGGTATTCCAATTCCTACAAGAAATTGTTGAGATTCAGGAATCATGAACCATGCCTAAGTTCTTGGAAACTATGTGTCTGCTATGGTGGCTGTTGGCTCCTGTGAATGGAAAAAAGTGCCACAGAGAATTTCAACCAACATGAAGCAACTGTTCCAAAGAATGTGGCTTAAGATTTTCAAAGACCAGTCAGACAGTTAAAGCATGCAGCTGTACTAGAAGGTGACCAGGAATAAGAATAGATGAATCAAATAACAAACGCATTACGAGACAGGTCTGCATTGCCAAGACTAAGTTAAGTTTTGTATTTTTACCTGAAGAGCATTCACATTTCAAAAGAAACTGAGTTAAAATAATATAAACAGACATAAATTTCAAAAATGAGCAGTGGTAAACAAAATGGTAAATAAATCATGTCCAAAGTCAAAAGTTATCTTGACAATGGGAAATACCTAAATCCTATATGTTCTTTTGAGGATAGCATACATGACCATTTTAAATCACACTAAAATTCAACTACAAAATTCTCCCAGAATAAATTAGCTTCCAAAAATCAAACATTTTCAGAGAGCCTATAAAAAAAAGATAAGTGTGAAGTGTAGGCCTTCTGTGGAATCACCAAAATCTCTCAGCACTTTATTCTTTCTAAAAAGTTTCCTGCCGAAATATAATTTAGAGAACATGCAGAAAATAAATGTAAGATGGGCCAAAAAAGTATGAGGCCTGAGACTACAATGACAATTTAGAGAATATAAATGTTATTACACGTCCATCAACCCATCTCTTCTTGGTGAACGCAACTCATTATTTCTGAAGGAAATCAGGCTTGACCAACACCATTGTGAATTACTTATGTAAATTAAATATGCCACTTCTATAGAAAACTTTAGGTCAGCAGCAGATGTTGGTAAATTCCTACAGAAATGCATGCCCAGAGAATGTTTTTTTTTTTAAATGGCAGAAATCTGCTAGCTATTCTTGCCTTATCTTCAACAGCTGAGCAATCTTTCAGTGCCACGCGGAGACGGAAAACTTGGCTCAGACATAGCGTGGACAAGCTTGCCTTAATCACATTGCTCTTTTACATGTGCACAAGGACATCAACATTGACAGTACAGAGTAAAGCAGCCATTTGCTGAAAACAACTGTCAACGTTGTCAAGTTTTTGGAACCTCTTATAATGTGATTTGTATGACAAATCTTGTGGCATTTTGTTTGTCAGCAACAGTAGTGAATTTCCATGTATCTGGGAAGGCAGGAGAACTGTTCAGAAGTGGATTCGGTTTCTTTACACAGACTGCGTTAAGGGAAAACAGTTATTAATTTTAAAATGACAGATTTCAAATAGATCTAGAATTTTTAAAGTGGAATTTCATTTTTTTAAAAAATCACAGAAGTCTCTTTTCCCCCTTCCGCTCAAACCTTGAAAAATTGCAAGAGTCGTTCAATTTTCTTTCATTGCACTCCAGGTTTTGAAAACTGTTACTGTAAAAATATTAATATTTTCTAAGATGGGAATCTGTAGCAGTAATTACTGGGATGTGTTCTAAGTGACAACAGTGGGTTCAGTCCTTTCCTCCAGAACTAGGTGCGCACTGCCATGCAGCTCATGAAATCGGATGTAACAAGTTATAACTAACCTAGCGCACTCCAGTGTTACTCAACAATGTGCCTATTAAGAGACGATTACAGAGATCTTATGGTTCATTAGTTTTTCAACATTCCCTTTATTCCTGCTCTGAGCTGCATTTTTCATACAGCTCTTTCTTAATGTGCTTCACACGTTTGTCCTCAGCCAAGGTCCTCCCCCGGGTGGGTGGAATTCACTTGGACAGGCCATATGACAGACGGCGTACCCTCCTTCCTGCACCTGCCATAAAATGCCCTTGGGTGCCTGAGACCAACGTACCCATCCAACCAGGAAAATCTCAGGTTCTGCACATCTACACTACTTATGTTTCTTTAGAAGAGATCTGACAAAATCTAACAAGAGAATCTTTTGTATGCTTCTTCTCATGTAGGTCTATCTGGTTAGAGAATTCCAGAAAAGATATTCTCTCCCCTGTTATGATTCTTTTCCCCTCTCCTCAAAATATGCTGAACTTATTGCCTAGAATCACCTCTGTAAATATTAGGTACTCAATGGTTTTTTAACTGAATTGAAATGATAAATAAAACGAGACACAGTTGGAGAATGAATGCTTCAAACTCCACGATACCCAGTTTACCCTCCTTTTTCTCTTCCCTTTATTTTTCTGGACGAGTACTGGATAAGGTGCCGAGAGTAGCAACAGGAAGATAATGCAAGCCATAGATGTAAGTCACATAGATAATTTAACTTTTCCCAGTAGCCATATAAAAAAATAAACAGAAACAGATGAATTAATTTTAATAATATTTTTATCTAACCCAATATATCCATAATGTTATATAAAATATTCCTGTTTCTTTGCAGTAACTTTTTGAAATCTAGTGTGTATTTTATATGTACAGCACATCTCAAATAGGACCAGGCACCTTTCAAGTGCTCAATAGCCCCAGGGCTGGGCTTCCCTGGTGGCGCAGTGGTTGAGAATCCGCCTGCCGATGCAGGGGTCACGGGTTCGTGCCCTGGTCCGGGAAGATCCCACATGCCGCGGAGCAACTAAGCCCGTGAGCCACGGCCGCTAGGCCTGCGTGTCCGGAGCCTGTGCTCCGCAACGGGAGAGGCCACAGCAGTGAGAGGCCCGCATACCACAAAAAAAAAAAAAAAAAAAAAAAAAAAAAAAAAAAAAAAAAAAAAATAGCCCCAGGGGCTAGTGGCTACCATGTTGGACAACAGAGTTCTAAAGACCTCAGTTCTAGCAGTACTATTTTGTCCACTTGCTTATGTGACTTCAGGTGAGTCTCTTTTCTATTGAGTCTCATTTTCTCCATCTCTTAAAAGTACTTTAATAATTTCTGTCCTATTTTATCTGCAGGTAGTTTGTGATGAACACATGGAAGAACACATTTAAAAGTATTTTGAAAGCTAGAAAGTTCTATCAAGTTTTAATTTTTGGTTGCTACTTCCTCTTTCATTCCCTAGAAATCCCTCACTCTTCTCTTTTTTCTTTTTTCTTTTTTTTACTGGCTGCTAGTTAAAAATCATATATGATAAGCCTTGATGTGTTTTATGGTTTAAAAAACTACTGTCAAATGCTTGAAGTATCAGTCTTTCCCCTCCCAATAGCAGTTTACCTTCATGAAATCCCAAGCTTATGATAATATCAATAGCTTGCCTTTTATATGATGATCACTATTTCTAAAAGACACTTACATTCCCTGGTTCTTGTACCCTTCTTCCGTCTTCTAGCTGGGCTTTGATACTTCTAGACTACAGTTTAGCTGAGTGTCAAAGATAATATAGAGGTAAAAAGGTAGGATGTCCATAACAAGATTTATTTTAAACACCCAGCTTATTCTCTATTTATAAAAACAGTTAAGATTGAAAATTATACACGCGGTTGAAATTTCAATCACTCTATTCTTAGCACAACCTAAAGGTGTTCACAGGAAAACATGGATTTAGAGTAGACAATGAAGAGTTTTATGAAAGCAACCACCCTTTCTAGTTCGAGTCTCTTTTCATCCTTAAGTTTTCCTAGAAGAATTTTTCAGCTAATATGTTTAGCTAATTACTTGCTCATGGGTAGGAAATGTCTGGGTAGGAAACCTCACCTCATATTCCCACTGCTCCATTGCTTTAAATTCTGGAAACCTCCTTTGCCATACCATGATCCTTACTGACTTTTCCCCTCCAGACTATGTTACATTCATTTTCGTCCTCTCCCTCTCTCTCTCTGTCTCTCTCTCCCTCTGTCTCTGTCTCTCCATCTCTCTCCCTGTCTCTCCCTCTGTCTCTCCATCTCTCTCTCCCTCTCTCTCTCCCCCTCTGCCTCTCCCCTCTGTCTCTCTCTCTGTCTCTCCATCTCTCGCTCTGTCTCTCCATCTCTCTCTCCCTCTGTCTCTCCCTCCCTCTGTCTCTCTCTCCCTCTGTCTCTCCGTCTCTCTCTCCCTCTATCTCTCTTTTCCCCTTGTCTGCTCAGTGACCTCACTAGGTGTGTTTTCAACCTAAAGCCACACTGTAACCACAGCCCTTTCATCCCCTACCCTTTCTCTAGAGCAGCTTGTACCTAGTATCTGGCAGGCTGGAAGTTGCCTGTGGCAAAAGAATTTTGAACTTTTTGTTTGTTTACCAACAACCAGTATCCTGCATCCTATAAATATAACACTTAAAATAAATCACAAATTTAACATATAAAATATATTAAGTTATAAAACATCTTAGAAAGTAGCAGAATCTAGAAGTATCACTAGCTGCCCAACTCATCTGTCCCAGTAAAACAGCAATCTATCTGAAAAGTGATCTAAACGTTGTGGGTTTTTTTTTTTTTTAATGCTTTTGAACACGATCTTAATCACCATTTCCAGTGATGTGTCTACATACCAGCTGCAGCCCTGCTGATTAAAGCATCAATACCAATTGATTTTCTAACACATACTTGCAATGTCTATTGTATCTCATTGCACACTGTACACTATTGGTATTTAGCCAAAGCTAAGAGGAAAAAAAGATTTTGTGTACAGAACACATGGGCCCCAGAGAGTTTCATAATTCCCAGGAGAACAGAAGAATCAGGTACTCAGTGTCAGGCTAAATGGTTTCTTACAGTTAATGTGTTTGGTGGCCACAGGCTCAAATAATTCTCTTGTCCAGAGCCAGGGTTACTCAGCTGTATAATGACTTCTAAGTCGCTCCTTCGTAAAGGACTCAGGATTCATGGCTTTAATTTTGCCACCGATAATATGAAAAGTATACGCCATATAGTACTGAGCAAGCATTCACTCTCAGCTTCCACTATAATGGAATTCTAATTGTTTCTAAAGTTTAAGAAGGATAAAATGGTTAATCTCCATGATGACAAAAGGAAGCCAGGAAAATAAAGTGACACACTTGAATGAACTGTGAGGAAATAAAGTGCACAACATGCGATAATGCCATGACTCCGTGTTATTGTGCATTTCTGGGCTGAAAAGATATGGCTTGATGGGTAATTTGTCATGCTGTGCAATAGAGAACAACAGTAAAGAGACTTCAGACAGAAGAAAATTACACAAATAGTAGGGTGGAAAGGTATAATTGAAGATGGCAAAAGATTGAAAGAAAGACATTTAAAATTACTGTACTGACCTACTAAATGCACTTGGGCGTGGAATCCTGGCCTCACAAGAAGAGGCATTAAATGACTGCGGGCTGTGACACTACTGCAGAGTAATGCCAATCTCCCGCGCTCTCAGAGGAGAAAAACACAATGCACAGCCGAGCTTCGACAGCCTCGACCTGCTTTCTTTCCTAGAGGAGACAGGGCTTCTGGTGAACTTAAGAGAAGTTTCCTAAATAAGTTTTGTGTTTTTTTTAATTATGAGTAGATATCGTTTAGTACCTGGGGGGGCTTAACTCCTTAACTTTCTGAAGTCAGTAAATCTCCACTCTGTAAAACTGCAAAACGACTGTAATATTTTTATTAATGAATTCATGCGAAAGGATTTTGATTCTCACATCTGGTTAAGTTTCTTCAGCAATGAAGCATCCAAGAGAGCAGCATGACATTGTGCAAAGCACATCCATAAGTCTGAGAACAGGAGACACCAGCACTAGCCCAGGCTCCTCTGCAGGCTCCTTAATCATGCAAGGCTCTGGGCAAGTGGCTTAACCTCGCTGAGCCCAGTCCTCTTCTCGGCAGAAGGAGAAGTGGACCGCTACTTTCCAAAGGTTTCCAGCAGTCCCATGATTCTACCCCAAACAGCAGAACCTCCAAAAAGCTTCTCAGTAAAGGTTATTTCCTTCTCCTTCCCAGGTTCTTAAAGCAGGGGATGTCCCAATCAACCATACTTTGTAATGGCAAAGGTCATTCATCTCCTTTGTTCCCTTCAGTTAGAGAATATGCCTTCTACCTGTCATGATTACATGGGAAACTTATGTAATCATGACAGGTAGATTTGCAGTGTCGGTTAATCATAAAGTTCTTTCTATTTCTTACATATAACTGTATAATCATAATGTACCATAAAAAGTTCATCTTAATGACAATGAAGAACTTATTACAGGGATGTGATATTTACATTTTGAGGTCTTAATAAAACAATTTTGTCTAAAAGACATCATAAGGAATACATTAAATTAAGAGATTTCAAACTTGTAAGGGTACATTTAAAAGTACTTAGAAAGACTACACAAAATGGACTTGTGACATACTCTGGGAAAACATCTAGATTTGCCTTAGAGATCTTTAGAGACTCACTAGAGAGCTGCAGAAGGTCTCTAACATCACAAATAGGATTTGGGGCCAGATTTCATTATGAGACATCATTATATATTTTTTCGTTACTCTTTTTCTTCAAGTTAAACATTTCAGATTTTTAATATTTGGTATGTTTTATATTTATATATTATAATACTGATGATAATGAGCAGCAAGTACTATATGCAACTCTATCCAAAAGCATCTTTTCATTAATTTATTTCAATATATGAAGCTTACTTTAAAACTTCAAATGGAAAATGCATTGTAGTAGAATCTAGCAAAATCTTTCCCCAACTCCATGGCGTATCACTACTATAATACACATCAAAGAATAGACAGAAAGGTAATTTCTGACTAATATAAATAAAATCATGTATTAATTATTTAATTAGAAATTCCCCAAATCATAAAACTAAAAGAAACATCAGAAAGTCACCTGAGGGACTCCCTTGGTGGTCCAGTGGGTAAGACTCCACGCTCCCAATGCAAGGGGCCTGGGTTCGATGCCTGGTCGGTGAACTAGATCCCCACACATGCCACAACGAGGAGTCCGCATGCCACAACTAAAAGATCCTGCATGCCGCAACCAAGACCCGGAGCAGCCAAAACAAATAAATAAAATATTTAATAAAGAAAGAAAGAAAGTCACCTGAGCTGGAGTTTTATCATATGGGTTAATCTTTTGAAGAATGTAGGGAGGAAAGCCTCAGTCTTCCAACAGACAAAGACTCATCCATCCAACAAATGAGCCTTGATGAATTTTAAGGTCTCATCCTACTTTGGGATTGTATAGATACACATACTATGCTTGAGAAAATTCTATTCAAAATAGTTGGTCATATCAGAGTCAAAAAACTCCTTAGAATCCACAAGACTCAGTTTCACTGCCCACATTTTATGACTATTTATAAGGACCATAAAAGTTATTACCATTCTTATCAATGTAGAAATGAACAGATCCAAATGCTGTCCTTTAGTAAAAGAATAATAAATCATTCATTCATTTCTACATTTAACAAAATTTACTAGCTCCCTATGATGCTGGAAAGCATGCTAGGCACCAGGAATAGAGGGGCCATTAATTAGACAGGCATGAACTCTGCCCTCACAGAGTCTAGTTGAGAAGAGCAGGCAGTGAATGAGTAACAATGAAGTGTGGTGAGTGTTAGGACGGGATAAGCACAGGGAACCAGGAGACCACACAAGGCTCCGTTAAACCTCCCAGGCAAGATAAGGTGAAGCTGAGACTTGAATGAGTAAGGAAGCTGCTTTTATGCAATATACTCTCTCACTTCTGTGTCTTTGCACCCATTTCCCTCATTCCCTGAATACCCTTCCCACCTCCTCATTCCTTCTCAGCCTCTTGGATTTAGTTTGGGCAGCAACTCTTCAAGAAATTCTTTCCTGAATCCCCCATCTCCATCAATCTAGAATGAATGTCCCCCTCTGCCCCACCAATGCTCCCCCTGAACCCATACATATCTGTATCCACCACTCCTGTAATTGCCTGTATAGGCTTGGCCTCTTGGGCTAATAAAATCCAAGAAGAGGTTTCTTTGAAGCTTCTGGGAAAGCCTTTCTAGCTCTTCTAGAAAGGCTCTGAAATAGCCCCTGTCACTTGATAGCCATCTTGCTACTAGCCACTGATGAAGCTGTTCCACCAAGAAGGTAAGGAAAAAGAATGAAAGGGAAGCTAAGTCAAAACTACTGGATTAAAATGTACCTGAATTCCACTCTCTGGACTTTCAGTGGTAGAGCCAACAAATTTCCTTATTCCTAAAGACTTTTGAAGCTGGTTTTTCTGTTACCTATAGCCTAAAGCATAGTGACTGACAGAAACACTATAAATGAGAATCATGTCTTTTTTCCTTAGCATCCAACATACTATTTTGCCCATAGCAATTGTTCAATAAATACTTCTTAAATAAATGAACTAAGTAACTGAAAGAAAACACCTGACAGCAATGAAATCATAAATTTTGTACCTAAGAAAACTGAAAACAAATTCAGTTTTCAACCAGAATTTTTAAGAGTGTTTTAAAACCGTAATTAGAGGGACTTCCTTGGTGGCGCAGTGGTTAAAAAAATCCACCTGCCAATGCAGGGGACACGGGTTCAAGCCTTGGTCCGGGAAGATCCCCCATGCCGCGGAGCACCTAAGCCCGTGCGCTACAACCACTGAGCCTGCGCTCTAGAGCCCGTGAGCCACAACTACTGAGGCCGCGTGCTGCAATTACTGACTGAAGCCTGTGCGCCTAGAGCCCGTGCTCGGCAACAAGAGAAGCCACCGCAATAAGAAGCCAGCGCACCCCAATGAAGAGTAGCCCCCACTCGCCGCAACTAGAGAAAGCCCGCGCGCAGCAACGAAGACCCAACGCAGCCAAACACAAATAAATTAATTAATTTAAAGCAAAACAAAACACTGTAATTAGAAAGTATGATGCTTGCAGACGTTTCCTATACGGTAAAGAAAGCAAATCTTGTCCTCTGCGGTTCTAATCCTCCTCACTCATAGCCGTTTATGTCGCCCCTACTATGCTCACAAGACATTTCCTCTTACACCCTTGTTACCCAGGGTCCTCGTATTTTTTAGCCACCCCACTTTCAAAACCTGCTCTCCAGGAAAAGCTGGTAAGCTCACTCACGCTGAGTTCTATGGATCTGATTTAAACAAAGTGTTATTTCTAGGGATACCTGCAAAATCCAAAAATTTTAATCTCTATGCAACCTCAGATATCAGCAAGCAGGTAAAGGAGACATTTGTGGAGCCCGAGAGCCGACTCTGTGGTTGAAACAACAGGAAGAGATGCCTGATTTCCTTGCCGACAAAGGCAACTCCAAACATTGTCATCAATGGCCAGCCCTAACAGCTCAACAGGAACCTACTCTTGTTCCATGTTCTTAAGAACAAAATGATCTAGTAACCAGTGTACCACATCCACCAAGTGATATTCGTGCCTCTAAGAAGTTCTGGCTGTAGACTTTATCCCTGCGATGGAATTTAACACCATCTGGTCTGTATCGCATTTGGAACTGAATAACACCATGATAATAAGAAGCATCTATACTAGAAATTCCCCTTCCTCCAAGTCCTATCAGGTAATTATAAACAATACTTGATTTACTCCAACACTGAGCAAACTCAGGATTCTTGGTTACAGACCCCAAACTCAGATGAAAAGTAAACTCTTAAAAAAAAAGTAGATGTCCCTAATGTTCCAACCTAGAACAATTACAAATTGTTTCAGCTACCTTTTATTTTGCAGATCAGATATTCCCGAGCCACCTTTATTGCCAAACATAAAAGCATCCCACTGCACACCTCAACAGAATTGCCTGTATATCCTTAATGTCTTTCCAAGCAATTTTATGCAGTCAGCACCCTATACATAAGGAAAGGAATGGATGTGTGCTTTATGGGTTTCTTATAATAACAATGAACCTTCATAATCAGACCCACTCCTTAATTTTTGCTTACTTTTTTATGCAGCTGCATTGATACTACAGAGTGAGACAAAAACAAGAATGAACATGAGACCTGAGTGAAAAAAAAAAAAAAAACCAGCAACAGTACAGCCATCCAAGGAGCAAGTGCTGAGCTTGTGAAAAAACAGCTCCCATTTTTATTAAATAATAGTGTTCATGCAAGGATGTCTGAAGTACTCTGCAAGGCTAATTAGCACAGATCAATGTACACTTACCTCTTCAGAAGGCTGAAAGGTGTGTAGTGAGTATGTGTCATTAAAAATTTACTTGACCATGGGCATCAGATGTCCATGAGAGAATGACCCTGGTGAGCACTCTTAAGTTTCCATTTTGCTCATATCATCCTCAATACATCAAAAATGCCACAGACACCATTACTATCATTCATGCAGCCTCATAGCAGCTGATGTGCTATATATGTTTGAGAGGGTGGTATCAATTAACTATGTTATCTATGAAGCCATACTTGCAATTACTACCACTTCACAATTTATCATTAACACATTTGGCAGATTTTTTCTCCAAAGTAACATTTATTTAAAGGTTAATCAGAATTCTTAGAACAGCATTTATTATAATGTGATTTCTGATAATTGACTAAATCAGTGGCTCTTAAGAAAAACACCCTTGTCTCAGTCCTGCTCAGTATACACCACAGGGCCATTTGGGGAAAAGAAATACACACTAGAAATGTTCATTTCAGACCTCGTCATGGAAGATCATATATTAATGTAATCAGGTGGTACATTTACATGCTCATTAGTAATCCATCATTAGTCCAAATGCTCACTATTAGGAATAAATGTACAACGAGTTATTCAGAATACCCAGAAATAGTATTTCTTATTTAAACATTCAGAATAAGCTGACTGAAATAAGTGCACACCTTGAGTTTGAACTTTCAAGGCACATCACTAAAGTCAATCAATTATGTCAGGACACTCTTCTATAATAATCTCAATTATAAAATTCCTGCCCCTCCCTTAAGGCATGCAGTGGTGGGAGAGAGTTCCCATTATCTAAATCTTTTTAATTCACTGTAACTGCAAAAATTCCTGATGAAGTGTGTGTTTAAATTTTATGCTTTAATACATAGCATGCCACTAAAAACCATATTAGTTATGCTTTATGCTATTTAATCATATGTCAAAATCTGTAAAATCTGTTCTAGCATGCTAAGGTAATTTAACTGCAATTAATCAATCAAAGAAATAAATAAAATGTAATAAATGCCAAATAATGTAACATCTTTAAAAACAAACCACTATATACACATTTATTCTAAAAATACTTATTAGCCAACACCACTGAAGGAAAAACAGAGTGAAAATTAGATTTACTGAATCTTCTTCCCATTAGTAGCTAGCTTGCTCTAAACTTACAAATGGTTTAAAAAGGTCTTTGGCATGTTCTGGCTTTCCAACTAAAATGTGAGCACCCTAGGGTCAAAATGCTTCATTTTTTTTAATCCCCTGTGCCTAACAACAATGTCTTAATTATAGCAGGTGTTCAGTATTTATTGAATGAAAGAATGAATGATTCAAATATGCACAGACTAGAGTCTTTCACCATAATGTTTAGGACCTAGGAAAACAGTCCTACTTTTCCTTCTGGCAAAAATTGTATATTATACTTTATTGGCATTTAACTAAAGTTAGTGTCACTTTCTCCATTAATTCTTTCCTTTTTTCATAGAGTCAGTTAGGAACCAGCAAGGAAGGTTTGTGATGTGTTTTTGTACTTCTTCCACCAAATGAAAACAGTGATTTTCTTTGCAGGGATGTAATTTAACAGTTTGATGGATACAGTTTTGGACCAAGATTAGGAAGGCCAATTGTAAGTCCTGGGTCCAGTCAGCAAGAATTCATTAAGCATCAAGTACATTCCCCACACTATGCTACAAATATACCAAAGGAGTCAAAACATGCCCCTGTTTTCCAGACCATAAATCAGAGGAGAAGACACATACGTGTTCATTCAACAAGCACTACCAACTACACTTTACTCCACGCAAGGCACTGAAGGGGAGAGGGACAGCCAACAAGTCTCAGTTCTCAACAAGGGGCTATCAAAGAAATGAACCAGTAACTGTATGTCAAGCAAAAAGTCATGAACATCTTTGAAAAAATACAAACTAATTCTCATTGGAACCCTAGAAGAGAAAGCTGGTGAAATCATGGAAGTCTTAAGGAAACAGGTGGCATAAAAATAGATCAAGAGAATCTCCCAGATAATGTAAATTATAGTACATTCACTAATGACAAGGATTGTTAAGTAAGGGTCCATAAGTTTTCAGAGCAAGTTATTTGCTTTCTTGATAATGACTGAATCTATTTGTTCTTCTCATCAAATTCATTTTGGTGACATAAAATGATAACTTTTAGATTAATGACCAACCACTCAGTACAAGGAACACTGAAGAATTTGCCTTTAAAGGTTCCTGATGATAACTGTAGCTGAGAAATCTCAAGACTGAAATTATCACAAGGATATTACAATAAACAAGACTTGTCCCTTCTACCACTACCCCACTCACCCACATGTGGCTATTGAGCACTTGAAATGTGACTAGTCCAAACTGAGTTGTGCTGTAAGGGTAAAAATATACACTGGACTTCAAAGACTTAGTTACAAAAGAAAATGTGCCAATAATTTTTATACTCATTACCTGCTGAGATAATAATATTTTTGGATATATTGAATGGAATGTGCATATCGTTAAATTACTTCCACACGTATCTTTTTACTTTTTACTGTGGATACTAGAAAATCATTGAACTGTGCTAGTCTAAAGGCATTTTGAAGAAAAATAATTTTTTGAAGCATTTCATGATAGAAAGGATTCAGCAACTTGCACTGGCATTTTAATATGATGATCAGATACAAAAATTTTATGTAACAAACCACTCAATACATTCCTCCCCAAAACGCACAGTGAGGAAACATCTCTCTTGAGGAACTGAATCTCCTGCCCCACTCTGATCTGATAGTGACTGGCTTCCATTTTTACATCTCCTTTTTTCTCTGACTGGCAAAACACTTCAGTCTAAAATTCAAGGTACTCAACTTCAGGCTTTTTTGCAGGAAGGCCCTGAATTTCTGGTTCAGTTTAATCCCACCCCTTATTTCTTACTTGGCCTGGTTCTGCTCCTTACTGTATGCGTCTTACTGAAAGTTATGAAAAAGCTTTTTGGAACTAGGAGGAGTTAAATAGCAAATAAGAAAGTGAGTTAGCCTCTGACTATGGTGTAATCAGTGAGAGGCCGCTCTCCAGAGACTCACTAGGTCTGTGGCCCTTCTCCCTGTTACAGGTGTGAGGCAGAACGGAGTTGTAGCAATACCAGGCCAGTACTCACATTTGGGATCATAAATATAGAGCGGGCCCCATCCAAGGCTGTAACCCAACCTAAGGGTCAGTGAGATAGACAGGCATAACATTCGAAGGGCAACAGTGAGTTCTGCAGTCCCATGCAGCTGTAGGTAACGCCGTCTCAAATCAGGCAGAGGAAGGAGCGACTACCTGAATACCTAGAAATCAGGACAGGAGTGGTCATTATCAGATCTGATCACATTCTGTAAGCCACCGCAGTGCGGACTAAAGACAGAGACAGCATCCAAAGATCCAAGGAGACTTAGTAGAGACCTAGTCCCATTAAAAAGAGAAAAGGGGATAATTTCTGTGACTGTGAGGTCACACAGGCCCCTGGGGCTAGGCTCAGAGTCAGGGCCTCCCAGATCCAGTGGACTACAGAGACTCGAACTGAGAATAAGCAGTGAGCCTAGCAGTTGTAGCTGGGCCACCAGATGTACCCAATGAGGGAGAAAAAGTCAGAGGCTCTAAATATGCTTTCTCTCGTCATTGGGTTTGGTCCAGGAACTGATAGGATTGGCTACAGGTGGGAGCAGAAGTACAGTCAGCTCAATTTTGTTCAGGTACACACAGGGCAAGGAAGTCAGATGGTGGCAGTGCCTCTCTATAAAGTGGAGGAATTACATTGGTGCTTATTCAACTCTTATTCCAAAATTAATGTTTCAAGGATATTTAGGCTACCTAGAAAAAACCATTTCAGAGCTTCCCAAATCTATGAAAAAGCCACTGCTTCCTGTTAATCCCTACACCTCTCCAAGAAAAATGCTTGTAATATGATTTAACAGTACTACAGAACTAGACTCACATGGTACAATCTTAAGGTTGTAGGAAAAGTACACAACATGTGGAATGTTATGTAACCTTAAGAGTCCTTATAATAAATACATTAAAAAAAATAAGAATAAGAAATAAGTAATAATTTTCTAAGATATACAGAGATAGGATAGGATACAAAAAAGATCATGGTCATATAGAAATCAGGACCACCCAGTTGGCACAAATTACCAGAAAATGAGAAAGAAATATTCTAAGTCAGCTGTATCATTGACATGGTCTGGTTTGTTTTCATTAATGGTTTTAAAGGATTTAGCACATAAATAACAAGTTTTTATTTCAGAAAATCAAAATTAATAAAATGTCAAAATAAAAAGTAATACACAACTGGACACCACAAAAAAATGAGAAAAAGTCTTAGGATCTGATCAATAATAAACTCTCTGTTAAATCTAAAACGTATTATTTCTATCTTAGCAAAATTTGAAAAAAAATGGATCAAAACCCCACCGCTTCATCAATCTTTTTTAAAAAAGAAGAATGAGTTCAAAAGATAGAACTAAGTGTGAATTTCACAAAGTAGACATAGGTAATTTCATATCGGCTGCTATGTTCATAAAGGTAAATGACACAAACAAAGCTGCCTAATCATACACCTTGAGACTCTTATTTCAGGGAGACTCAGATTGGATTTTAAAAGTCTACGGATGTTTGCTACCCAGTGAATAGTCCAGTAACACACACAGGTACAGACTCAGACACCCTCCTTAGTCCAAGGGCAACTCCAAGGAGGTCTTCCTCCCACTGAGAAGGAGGGGTGAGTTTCTGGAACAACAAGAACAACAACAAATAACATCAAAATATTTCCAGCTTATACAATGTAAGCCCACCTAGTCACGGATTTGTGAAATACAGACACAGACTAATAAAACTCTAAGACAACTGAGTTGTCACAATGTGACAAGAGTATAAATTCACATTGAATGGCTTTTCTAGTGCTTCCTACTAAATATGAATAGAACCAAAATATGTCTCCCAACATATCAGAAACAATATATATATTCTACTTAGTTTCAATGGGGAAAAACTTTCATAACTTAAGAATACTCAAAATATGTGACAATCTGTCACTGAATTAAAATACATTACAGTAACAAGTGACAATGTATGTACAAAACCCACTGCAGCTCTGTGTTCGTCCTCACACACAAAGGCTATTTCTAAACAGGTCAGAGTAAAGCTCTGGCTGACGAGGGTTGATGGCAGGATAGGACCTGAGATGAGCCAAAACTATGTGTAATCCAAAACTCATTGATACTTAAATTTGGAATAGGTCTTTGAACTTACATCTGAACATGTCATGAGAACATGAGACTCCTGTTACTGTATACAGGCTGGCTCATCCTTATTAAATGTTTGCCTTGTATGGTGACGATATTTTACTGAGGCCTTAACGAATAGGGCACATCGCTCTGTGTGGTAAGGGTGGAGAAGGGTTACTCACAAGCCTCCTGCAAGTCCATTACCACTAATACATGCCTCTCAAATAGAAGCAGGGCCTGACTGGGAAGTTGTAGGAGACAAAGGAGCAGTAGAGACATTGCCTCTGGACTTGGGAATAAGGTACTCCTCCATACACATACCCCATAGTACTTTCCATTAACTGAGTATTATTACAATGTATTGTAACTGGCTATTTCATTCCTTGTATCTTCCACGAAATTGCAAGATTTTTAAGAAAAACCATTTGATCTTGAAATAATTAAAAATTCACAAAAAGGTACAAAGAAATGTTCTGTGCCTGGGCTGTGTACCCTTTCCTCAGCCTCTCTCCCCACTCCCAGTGTTAACATCTTGCATAACTACAATAGCAAAACCAGGTAATTAACATTGGTACAATCCATAAGGCTTATTCAGATTTCACCAGTTATGCATGCACTTATTTGTATGTGTGTGTATATGTGTGTAGCTGTATGCAACTTTATCACATCTGTAGCTTTGAGTAACCACTTCCACAATCAAGACACTGAACTGTGCCATCACCACAGACTTCCAGTGCTACCTTTTCATGTCCACATCTACTCCCTCCCCTCCCCTCTCACCCCTGGCAACCACTAAACTGTCCTCCATCTCTGTAATTATGTTATTTTATGAATGTTATATATATGGAAACAAGCAATAATGTATCTGTGTAAGGTAAACTCTTTTCATGCAGCACAATTTCCTTGAGGTTTATCCAAGTTGTTGCCCATAGCAATAGTTGATTACTAGTTATTGCTAAGTAGTATTACATACTATGGATATATCACTGTCTGTTTAACCATTCATCCATTATGGACATTTGGTTATTTCCAGTTTGGTACTATTAACTAACACAGTTATTATGAGTATTCATGTACAAGTTTCAGTGTGAAAATAAATGACAAGATTTTTAAGGGGATAGGTTGTGTCATATTCATCACTGTATCTCCAATACTTTATAGAACACACAGTAGGTACTCAAAATACTTTCTGAAGGAATGAATGAAAGAACCACAGAATTGCCTCTAAATGGCAGGAAATAAAACAGAGCTCATCTTGTGGAAAAAACATAATTAATTGGGAGGGAAAATATCAGGAAGAAGTCCTTGAAGTTGCACAGTTTAAAGACTTTAGCAGTGTTTCAAAGTACACACACACACACACACACACACACACACACACACACTTCAATTCCAACATTTTTCACTTTGTTTCAAGTATTGAGCTTCATGTTAAGATACTGTTTGAATTAATAAGCTATGGTTAAACTTTTTTAAGAAACAATTGGAGAGACTTCCTATCCAGATGAAATAAGAGGGGTTGGATGTACCATCCTTCCTAAAACAACAACCACCACCAAACTCTGACAAAGTATATGAAACAATGATTTTTAAGACACAGGACATCAGGCAACAAAGAACAGTTATCCCTGAGACATGAAGAGCCAAGGAGGTGAATCTTACGAATGTCCTGCTTACTGTCTTGAGGGTTTCTTGGCAGTGGCACAGGGAGGGTAACTCAAGGGACACAAACTCCCCGAGTTGAGGAAACAGAACTGAAGGCATGGCAGAACAGGGTGGCTACAGTTCACAGGTCAGAGCACATGGCAGAGAGCTGCTGCACAGAGAAAGCTCTCCTAAGATCTGCAAAGAGTCCCACTCGGGAGTTTAGCAGAGTATTGATCTGGGCAAATGTGTGAGGAAACTACCCGAGGCTGGGTATTCCTAACCCTAAGGAATAAATGGATCCAAGCAATGATCAATACCTGCTAACATCTCAAATAGAGAGAGAACCAGCAGTTTTGCCCAGCCTGCTCCAAATGAATCTGCTCAGGTTCCTAGTCTTAATTACCAACTAATAGGATAGACATGGGACAGAGGACCTTATTAAACAACTCCACAGGAATGCATCAGCAAATACAAACTATGGAAAGCTCTACAAGCACAATCCAGTTTTCTCAACAAATAAGGAAAAATAAATACACTGAGGTGGAAACCTATAGATTAAAAGAGAAGAGAAATCCCAACCAATTGCAAAGTATGGATCTTATACATATTCTGTTTCAAACAGTAAAAAGTAATTATAAAAAATTTTGAGGCAATTGGAAAAATTTGAATATTGATTGTACCTATTTGACAACAATAAGAAATACTGACTTTTTCAGTGTGGTTTATTTTTTAGATGTGGCTCATTTTCTCAATTTAAAAAAAAAAGTCCTAATCTTTTAAAGATACCTAGTGAAATATTAAAGGATGAAGTGACGTCATGTCTGGGATTGGCTTCAAAATAATTTGGGATGCGGTGAGAGGTGGTAAGGGGATATGATGAAACAAAGTTGCCTATAAGACAATAGTTGCTGAAGTAGGTGTAATTGTAGGCAAGTTCATACCGTTCTACTTCTAAATATGTTTGGAATTTTCATATAACAAATTTAGATAAATAAACTTAAAACACACAAATAAATACATAATTGAGGTGGTAGTTAAGGACTCAGGGGTCACGGTCTGAATGAAAACAATTTCTCAGACACAGAGAGATCAGAGATGATATTTTACAAGGACACTGAAGACAGTGATTTGTCGGATTTCCTTACTGGGCTACATATATGCAAGAAATGAGTTGATTTGGGCTTCCCTGGTGGCGCAGTGGTTGAAAACCTTCCAGCTAACGCAGGGGACACGGGTTCGAGCCCTGGTCTGGGAGGATACCACATGCCGCGGAGCAACTAGGCCCGTGAGCCACAACTACTGAGCCTGCGCGTCTGGAGCATGTGCTCCGCAGCAAGAGAGGCCACAATAGTGAGAGGCCCGCGCACTGCAATGAAGAGTGGCCCCCGCTTGCCGCAACTAGAGAAAGCCCTCGCACAGAAACGAAGACGCAACACAGCAAAAATAAATAAATTAACTAATAAACTCCTACCCCCAACATCTTCAAAAAAAAAAAAAGAGTTGATTTACTGATTTTTTTAAATGTAACTTTTAAATTCTCAGTATTTTAAGTAATTATTCTGTCTATAATACTACTGTACTAGTACTATTATTAAAATATCATCATGCATCCTAATGTTCATTTTCACTAAATGTCTGAAAAGGCCCTGGGAACAGATTTAAAACCTGATGTGTGCTTTAGGAGCAGAATCAACTTTGGGGGATCAGCCTACACATTTGTGTAGGCTGGTTACATTTTGGGAACTATTTGCAAGGATGTATTGCAGAATTTGTAAGTGAACTTTTCAAAATATTTATCACCACAGTTAGAACTTTTATTAAAGTGTTTTTTGTTTTAGACACAGTCTTGTTTACAGTGGCCATTTTAAAAGTTGCTAGTCTGAGCTTAAAAAACAATATTATAATGTCTTTCCATCAACTGTATTAAAAACACTTATCTTTGGGAAATGTTATAAAAAGTTTCATTATAATGATAATTTAAATATTGAAGCAAATATAAAAAATGATATTATGTGATAGAATACCAAAGGATTAAAAATTCTTTGCGAGAGGGTATTTTAATTTCTGATAAAAGCAAAATATAGTACAGTAACCACTAGTCACATATGGCCTATGTAAATTTAAAGTAATTAAATTTAAATAAAATTTAAAATTCAGTTTCTCCATTGCACAAGCCAATTTCAAGTGCTCAACAGACCACATGTGGCCACTGGTTACCATACTGGACAGTGCAGGTAGAGAACATGTCCATCATCACAGAAAGTTCTATTGAATAATGATGGTCTTTGTTAGAGAGGCCACTACTGATGAACTGATGTGCATATATCAATTTATTTCTATTGTCATTTCCTCTTTGGTATAGGAGGTTGAATTAAACCTATCAAATTTAAATGATTTTTCTGGAAAATCTATATTCTAATGTAAATATTTAAAACTGTGCCACAAGCACTGCAGTGTAGATTTTCTTTTTCCTCTCTGTATAAGGAGAATGGAATTTTTTAAATTCCATTTCCTCAAGATAAGGAATTATAACATTACCTAGTTTTCCCTTTCAATTTGCATTTTCTTTCTTTATAATGATCTATTCTAACCATGCACTGCTTCCGAGTTTACCCAGCAATTGCCACCAATTACCTTTATTTTGTGGAAGGGAATTCCTAGTCTAGAGGGCAGTACTTCAGGCCTCCAACTCCACACTTTTGAACTTTGTAACTAGCATTAAAAAAAAAAAAAACCCTCACTGCCTATCCAGGTCCTCTGACCAGGTGAAGGGTATGTCTAATTTAGCAGAGAAACTGTGAGTGAGATCATCTCTGTCATTCATGCTTTGCAAGGAACCAGGCTGCAGAGCAAAGTCAGAAATACAACAGTAACAAAAGTAAATACAAATAATATGAAAAACTCCAAACCACAGGGCTAAACCAGCTGCATTTAAATGCAACTCCTGAAAACCTTGATGAAAAGTAATATGTCTGTGTTTAAAAGACTAAACCACATAGCTGATGCAAATAGTAAAAAAGATCTTTAATTACATGAGTATACTTTTAAGTATTTCATTAAAAAGTAAACTATAATGAATAATCATTTAGCATTGAAAATAATTTGATTTTTAAAGTAGAAAGGTCAAATATGAAAAACATAATAAAGTCCAGGTAAAGAAATACTTGAAAGAACAATCCAATTATTTTAGAAATGGATCTTTCTCCAGAATAGCATATTGTTTTGAAACTAAATTTCCATAGTAGATTCCACAGTTCCTGAAAATTAATTAGAGTCTTGAAATTAGCTACAGAAATGTACCTTAGCTTGGGGACAAAAAAAAAAAAAAAAAAAAGAATGAATGAATGAAAATAATATGCCAACCTCCCAAACCATTCTGCCAACAGATTTTTGCAATTTGGAAATTACATTTGCTTTCAAGATTCTTTGGGTCATTTAAATACTTAACCTCATCTCTTTGCTCACTTGCTCACTCCCCAAGCAAGTCTAAAACCAAATAAATTGCTATAAATGTTTACCAACAAAATATTATTTTCCAAGTCATTTTTCTTAATTTTTGAAATTTAAAAAGTTTTATTACAATTAGGTAACTACTCCTGGCACAAGGCCTCTGAAGCATTGTTTCTCAGACACTAATGGGTCTTGGAAAAGTTTGAAACTCTTAATTCATTAAGACTTTGAGTAGCTGTTTTGTACCTAAGAATGAGAATTGATGGAGAAGTTGGGACTAAACACATTATTTTCTCAAATATGATGAAAACATAAGGGTTTTCTTATGATGCATGTAACAATCAAGAACCTGTTTCTTTTTAGCAAGCTCACTTATTCAGTACTCAGCTAGCTTTTAAACTCTGAATAAGAGAAGTACACAGTGAGAGAGGTACTTACATGGTTTCCTTGGATACTGGATGATGCCATTCAGGTCTATGTTTTTATCTGAAAGTGGTGCCCTGTGGAGAAATGAGGCTTGGTGAGTGGCTGTTTATACATAGTAAGTAAATAAGAACTTTGTTTATTTTACAAAGCACTTTTGATTTTGACCCAGATTTCTTCTTCTCATCACACCCAACCCTGGTAAACGGCAATAAAAATATGGTAGAACAGGTACTTTGCACAACTCTTTTAAACACCACTTAAGAAATCATAATTAATAAAGCAAAAGCTCCGAATGCCACGGCTAAGCACATTACTCCTTGGACTGCTTTATATATCTTGACTACATTATTTATGTCAGATGTATCAATGAACACTGCCTGCCTCGCTCTTTTCCTTCAAGAGGAATTGCTCTCAAAGCATCAATAAGGAAATTAATCTAAAAAATTCACATAAATGATAAATGTCCTTACCGTAATCAAAGAGCAAGAGAACTCTAGCTTTAGCCCGCTCCTAAACACCCAAGTTGCCACAGACATTAGCTGCCATTTTTAATGTCGTAGTGGGATCCCAGATTTCCAATCGTTTAAGTGCTCTGAGCATACAATTTTGACATTCAGTCTCTCAGAACTACATGCTTTCTAATTTTGGTAGCATGATTAATCCCCCCTATGTGATGTTTTAACCTTCTAATATTTCTTTGGATCAAAAAGAACAAATGAGCTACAGCAAAGAATGGCAACTAACTTTAATGCTTAACACAATTTAATAACCTGAAATGAAGTAAATGTGTGTTATGCTTCCATTAAAAAGTTTCCAGCCACAATTAATTGAACAAAAACTCGTCTTCTTCCAAGATTATTCTTGGAAATGTAATTTTAAAGTCTGTGTGAAATAAGAAACTTACTTTTTACCATATGAAAGCAATCTCATTTTTCAGGAATGATTTTTGGATAGACTTCCGATTTGATATTTTCCATTTGAACTAGCAGCGAAGGGGCTAGTAAGGGGGGAGGAGAGGAAAGCAAGTCTGTGTTCTTTTGCCAGCACTGACAAAGGTCTGGTTGTCAGTGATACCTTTGCAGCTAAATTTACTCCAGAGTGACAGGGACAGGTGCACCTCGGCCTGCCAGACACTTGTGCACAGGGATCACGCATCTTACGGCTTGACGATCAAGGGGGGAAAGCCTGGGTCTTCATAGAAAAGGAGAGGAGGCAAAGGAAGCCCAAACTGGGGGTTTCTCTTCAAAGCCAGCTGGTCTGGCTTTATTCTACAGGAATTTTTTTACCTGTCAGGGTTTGGACAACAAAGCCCTCAGCAGGTGCTGACGGGTACAACTTCCTGGAGAAGCAGAAAGGCGCTGGTGAGTTTCAATTGCCAAAATATATTTTTTAATCTCTAAAAGTTGATTTTGTTATCTTGGAAGAGGCACTGCTGAGGTACCTACATTCAGAAAGCTGATGAGACCATTGCAATCAGAGCCAACTAACTCAACAGTGGGTTTTCCTGGTGTAGAAAGTAGGGCTGTTACAACTTGACAATTTTTTAGAGTGAAAAAAAAAAAGTTTTTTTAAAAGAAAATGCTTCATAGTTTAAATGTTGTTCTCTTTCATTACTATCTTCAGTATCTGAAAGATGAAGAATTAATTATATATAATACTAGACTATTCAAATAAATACACATTTATCATTTCATCTCCTTTTTATCTAATTCTGTTACAATCTACTCATTCTAAATAAAATGTTATTTTTCAATATATCTCCAAGTAAAAATGTGAAATGGTACATGCTCTTTGCAAAAGTTTCATGGGTTAGAATTTTTTCTGCATACATGTGACAGGAATATGATTAGAGAAAATATGAAATTAATTTTATTTTTAATACAATTTTAAAACATGTATTGCACAGAATATTTAATAATCAGAAGTGGTAACATTTTCTTGTTACAAAGAGTTTCTTCAGAGAAAAATCTTCAGAATAAACAATCAACATGCTACTAAAGCATGTTTTTATGTCATTGATTTCCAAAATTAGTAAATTTGTATAATTGGTATTTTTATTTTGTGAATTCAAAAGTTTAGGCAAAAATATTTTTTTCAGAATAGGATTTTAATTAATGCAAAATATGGAAAACGTTAGGACATATTTTTTTAAAGTTATTCTATTTCAAGGACTCATTCTTTTAACTATGCTTCATAGCATTTCTCTACACATTGTTGTATTATAGCAAATTGAAAACATTTAAGCAAGTAGGGAGCTTAAAGCTAGGGACTATACATAGTAAACATATGAAACCATTTTAATAACCAAAATCCATATTCACAAGTAACATGGACTAATGAATGTAAAGGATGAGCAGCATACATTGATCAAGAATGCTATAAATTATTATGCATAAAATCAATTTTCTCGGCTGTGGGGGGCAAAACTGTTGCTGAAGAAGAGAAATGTTCCTACCAATATAAATTAACACTATGAGGCAATTGTTTTATTCAGACAATCCCATAAATAATTTTCAATCTACATGCTTAACACATTGTCGCATAGTGGGAAAATAATAAGATCTGATTTTTTTTTAATAACCACTGTTATCTAAAACAATTTTTGGATCAATGATGACACAGATATGTCACAAATTTATATGTATCATACTCTTTCAGACTAACCTAACTGCTGTTTAAAATTATGAAATATTTGTGGTTTAAAAAGTTTTCAGAAATTATCCACCCCACCAAAAAAATCTAACATTTGTAAAACACAATCTTATCTACATTTTAATGAAACCTCAAAACTCAAATCTGATTTTCATTAAAATTATGACATGTAGAATATGGTTCAGAAGATTAAAGCATATTTTATTTTTTAAAAAGGAGTATACTTATTGAGGTTTCAAACTGCTATTTTTATGTGATATTTTGTCATCTTCGTCATATTGATTCTGGCACCTGAGTAACCATGGTCACTGAAATTTTTAGATAACTTCATTAGTCTCTTAAAGAATGAATATGTATTCCATGCACTTCATAATTTTTTTTATTTACCTGGTCTGTTAAATACTATATTCTGAAAGAATCAAAGTACTTGATTTTAAAGATGTCTAAGTACTGAAAAACTGAACATACACTTTTAAGTCAACTTCGAAATTACATTTGTTAAGTTTTTGTGTGCAATACAATTGGCTATAATTATAAATAGTTTGTCATTAACACTAAGTATAAACAATACAAAAGCTTCTTCCAAATTATTTTTTATGACTCTTGTGAATTATTTAAGTGTGACTGAACCTATTAGAAACAATGTTAGGTATAGCCCAAATATTTCTAAATAACTAAAATTTATAATTTTAACCCTGCTCTAAATTGTTGGCTTAATCTAAAATTCTATGATATTTTCTTTTACTTATGAGAAAAAGCTTTAACTCCTAGTTTGACATGCAACTACATGTTTGTCCTTTCTGATAAACTTTCACCTTTCATGTCAGTAAAATACCTATGCTAACGCCCGCAATGTATGGGAATGGTCTCTTTTAATAAGCCTTAGTTAGAAACTTGGCTTAAAGTTGCAATGACTAAAAGTTTAATTGTAAAATACATGTGCTTTAAGCATTATTTGCAATACATCTTCATATCTTAAGGACAGCTTATAGTAGAGAAAAATTAATTATTCTCCCCTTTCAGAAAGACATTTGAAAACCATTTTGTTTACCTTGTATATTCATAAGGAAAATCTTGGTTCTCCCCGCAACTAACTTCAATAAATTTTATTCTGAATATCAATCTATTTAATTTCAGGACAAAGAAGTTTCCAGCTAAAATGGTTTACTTGTAAGTATTTAAAGAAACAAAAATATTTTGGCAGCTTTATATGTATCTCCTCATTGACCAGCCACCTGACTGACAGCTGTCAACTGTCTGTGGGCCAAATGTAACCCAGTAAAGATAAAAATTACATATTACTCATCCCTGTTGATAATACCTGGTGCCAGCAGGTTTTCAAATAGGAATAACTAGACTGTAGATATAAAGAGGTAAAAGAGGAATCATTTTAATTGCCTACCATGCCTCCTTTGTCACTAACTTGTTTCCCCTTGTTTTTCTTATTTATCCCATTTCTCTCAATGTCCATATATCACACCTACAAAGAGTTAATTTCCTTAAGGAAACTTCATATGTAGGTAACAAGTATGTGTCCATGAAAATACTGAGCAGCCAGGTAATGATGGCCACACATTTCTTTCAACCAAATCTCCTTTTAAGCTTATGGAATCTTTGAAAGAGTCTTTGAAGCTTTCAACTACTCATTTTAAAGAAAATGAAACAGAAGCACAAAAATGATATTTACCCAAGGTCACCAACCTGAGGATGTAGATGCAGACTTGGATCTGTCTCACAACTTCATGATTATTTTTTCTGTTAGACTTAAAACATGTGGACTGTAAAACTATAAGTAAAAAAGAGCACAAGGAAAATTAATGTGAGTTGCATTTCTTTGGACAACCATTTTCAGTTACCAAATTTAATACCTTACTAGAGAGATAAAATTTTATCAGAGCATATTAAAAGGTAGTTTTAACAAAGAGCAAAAATATGTTAAAATATCTATGGTATAAATTCTTCGTTAGTTTCTCTTTACCATTTAAACTGATTTCCAAACTGAAAATATTTATGGTGTATATGAAGTAGCAGAAATAAAATATAATCAATGGCAGCATATATGTTTAGAAGATGAATGCAGGAATGAAAAGTCAGGTTGAAATTTTTTTTATATATTAGGGGATAATTAAAAATACCAAATATACCAAAGTATAAGCATATGTATAATACTGAAGTGCAGAATATATTAAACCTTCACATAACTGACTCAACAACTAACTAGCTTGTGTATGTATGTGTATTAATTACTAAACCTCTCTGGACCCCAGAGGCTTCATCAGCAAGTGTTTCCTAACAGCTAAGAAATTCTATAACTCAATAATCCTGTATTAATATAAGTATCTGATACTTATTCATATAATTATTAATTATATTAAAAATTTATATTGCTATAATTTTTTGATAATGCTGCTCAACACACTGATTCGAGGTCATGAAAATATAGTCAAACTTCTTCTGACCCTTCAGAAAAGAAATTGTTTAGGAGATACCTACCACGTTCTGAATTTAAAGTAATTTATATTAACCCTGGGCTTTGGAGAAATATTTGCCTTTGAGAAGTGTTTGCTTAAAATCCAGACTTGGAAATGAATTTTTTTTTAAAGGAGTGGGGAGCTTAAAACATTGATATAGGATACGGGAGGAAAATGTGGGCAGGGTTTCCTTGCAAGGAATTCATCTAAAATAATCTCCAACAGCTCTATGATACCATTTAGCAACTAAATTATATATCTAAATTTACAAATGAATTTGCTTATTCTGTTACATTTAGTCCAAATCAACATTAGTCATTAATCAGCAAACCATTTAACAATATGCAATAACAGTATGCAAATCAATTGCAAGCAAAATAATCAGTACAATAATATCCATTTCTAACAACTGGGAAAGACAGGGGTGTCACAGCAAAATATGCAAAATCACAGACTTTCAAATAAATTCAATCATCTCCCTGCATCTCAAAGGGGTGTTAGTGAAAGTGAATGACTTGTCCCTCGTCTGCATCTGAAGGATCATAAACGTTTTCTCCTTAGAGCTGAAGACTGCTGTCCAAAGAGCACCAGAGAAGAAGTAAGCAGCTAAACTGCAGTCTCTGTTTCACTACTTAAGTCATTTGGTAACTGGAAACAACTCATGTAACCTCTGTGAGGCTACTGAATAGATGAGACTCTTTGCTGGGCTGTGTGTAAATCATAGAAAAGGAAGTTTTAGTTATCCAATAGAAGGGGTTTCCTCTGCTGGGTGTGAAGTCCCAAAAGGATTCTAGCACATACTGGTGGGATTCTGCCTGCAATGGCATGCCCTGCCCTCTCCCTATTGCTGTAAGTAGCCCACCATGTCAGCATTCCAAATAATTAAAACACCAGTATTAATCTGTGAAATCAGCAGGCAAAACAAAATCACTTTGTAATACACTACTGTCCAGCTGGCCATATTTTTCCCACTTGGGTAGATGGAACATGAAAGGTCTTAGTCTCAAAATGATATTATCACTCATAGCTTTGAACTTTTCAGGGTATTCTATAAAGCTGAGTTGACTGACACAAAGGACTTAATGGTCATTTAATGTTTTCAGTTTTATGAAATGGGAGACTTTAAAATTTTTTTATTGAAGTATAGTTGACTTACAATGTTTTGTTACAGGTGTATGGCAAAGTGATTCAGTTATACATACATATATATTCTTTTTCAGATTCTTTTCCATTATAAGTTATTACAAGGTATTGAACATAGTTCTCTGTGCTGTATAGTAGGGAGACTTTTTTTAACCAAAAAAACATTCATGACACTCACTGCTGTAAGCCAGCATGTGAACATGTTTGTTCGCGTCAGAAAAACATTGGTACAAGAAACAGGCGTGGCAGAGAACCCCTAATCTGAAGTGTTATAAATATCTGGATCCAAGAGAGGTTAATGGAAGCAGCTGGGTATGGAGAGAGGTTAAAAGGCTGGGAATGTGGATCCCTGTGTTGCCTGGGATGCCTGTGTTGTAAAGGCCCCTCATGCCTAGTAATTACTTGGCAGACAGAGGTAATTACAAGGACATAAGGAACATTTGTATTGATTGAACGCGTCTTTCGCGAAAAGTCACATTTCTTAAGTGATCAAGAACAATGCTAGTCCTGGGTTTAGGGAATCTAGGCTCACAGCAGCTAGCAGTCGCTGAAGCATGCACGTGTTTGTAGGCCAGTTGTCACTAAAGGTAGAGGTTCCTGGATCCGAAGCTCATTTTACAGGTTTTGCCGAGATTCTGGAATCCAAGGAGCATATTCCACCCAAGAAAAGATAAGCACTACCCCTTAGATAAGTGAAGATGAAGAAGTGTACAGAAATTTAAGAGAATTAGGTCCTCACACTGCTTAATCAGTTTTCTAATTACCATGGGCAGAGTATATGTGACACGTCTTTTTTTGCTTGTTTATATGAACCAAAACAGGCGATGGAAAAATTTGTACCATTTTGAACTCTCATTCTTACTATTTTGAAAGGCATTCACTAACTTAAAAGCTCCATAAAACTTGTTAAGATGAGCTGGGAGAACAGGAACGAATAACGGAGAAAAGGGAAGGTTATGGAATTAGGACTTCACAGATTTTACGCTTACCCCTACATTAAGGCAGTGGCTTGCAAACAAAACGTACGTTAAGAGACAGCGGAGGAGTTAGTTAAAATGCAGATTCCTGCGGCTGAGGCTCGGCGGGCCTGCAGTGGGGGCCAGAAATCTGGGCACTCTGATAAACTGTTCTCTGTGCTCGATTGTTCAGTCCTCACTAGAGCCTTCTCTTCTTTAAGAGGGCAGTTCTGGCGCTCGCTTCGGCAGCACATATACTAAAATTGGAACGATACAGAGAAGATTAGCATGGCCCCTGCGCAAGGATGACACGCAAATTCGTGAAGCGTTCCATATTTTTTGGGAACAAAACTCAGTTATTTGTGGTGAAGTGGATGGACCTAGAGTCTGTCATACAGAGTTGAAGTTAAGTCAGAAAGAGAAAAACAAATACCATATGCTAACACATATATATGGAATCTAAAAAAAAAAAAAATGGTCTTGAAGAACCTAGGAGCAAGAAAGGAATAAAGATGCAGACCTACTAGAGAATGGACTTGAGGACACGGGGAGGGGGGAAGGGTAAGCTGGGACAAAGTGAGAGAGTGTCATGGACATATGTACACTATCAAACATAAAATAGATAGCTAGTGCGAAGCAGCCACATAGCACAGGTGCTTTGTGACCACCTGGATGGGTTGGATAGGGAGGGTGGGAAGGAGGGAGACGCAAGAGGGAGGAGATATGGGGATATATGTATATGTATAGCTGATTCACTTTGTTATAAAGCAGAAACTAACACACCATTGTAAAGCAATTATACTCCAATAAAGATGTTTTAAAAAAAAAAAAGTCAGTTCTGTTCTACAGTAGCAAGAAAACTAGAACTTAGGGATCTCAGGTTCTGAAAGATCAAAGAGAACGTGTGGATACAGCTATAGATGTTATATGTCCATTGTTACTTACTGTCTGATATAACTGTGCTTAAGTAGTTTACTTATTTTATTTATTTGCATGTGGATTGGCAAATGATAAGGTTTACCCAATACTAGAGATAAGCCAAAAATCATTCTCCAGTTCTACTTAAGTTTCAGGCACTAGATAGTATAGCTTGAAATCTGAAGAATGGCTTGAACTGACTCTTCGGGGAAGTCATGAAAAAACAGCACAGATAATGCTCATTATAAGCATGCATGCATATACATTCAAGTTTTGGAATACTCAATCATCGCTGACCTATGGAGTTTAAGAGGTTACAGCCTAGTGATAATGTAAGGAAACCAGAGGCTTTAGTCTCCCATGTGCAAGTCATTTTTGTGGCCATAGGCTACACAAACTAGAGTCTCACAGCTACATAAGGTGAGGTGAGAATGTGTGGATGGATGAACACAAATCCTTCGCAAATACTAGATAAACAAGATAAGCATGTGCTTTATTCACTGTGACTTAACCACCATTGTAATCAGAGTAATTACAGTGATTAATAACAAAAATAATCATAGAAACTCTTCTATGACCATATTGTCTACAGTATACATCATCGATTGTTTAGAAGTAAGCTCGTTTGTTAGTGGTATTTTATTTTGAGGTGATTCAGAGAAATAGAAAAATATTATTAATGAAACCCTATGGTTGTGAAACCAAAAATGTAGCTTTCCAAAGCAATGAAAAAAAATCTGATTAATTGTTAATAACCAGTTAATATAACTGGTTAATAACTGGTTAATTAACTGGTTAACCAGTTAATAACTGGTTAATAAGCAGTCGGGGGTAGGGGGGCTTTGCTGAGTTTACAACTGAAAATAAAAGATTTACAGCTGAAAGTAAAGAGATGGAGCAGAAAAGATGAAGGAAAGATGAAAGAAGGGGAAGAGGAAGGAAATGGAAAAGATGGGAGTAAATCTATTGATGAGCTATTTAACTATTTCTGAGGGGGTCAAAAGGAACAGAAAAATTGTAGAATGTTTCTTATGCATCCCTCTTTAATTAGTGTTCAAAATTATTTACTTAGAATCATATTTCTTCATTTCTGAATAAAGTGATTCCATTTGATATGGATGCTCCATATTTACAGGTTTAATGCTATACAAGGCTGGGAAATATTTATGTGCCCCATCTTTGCACATAGGAAGATGCTTTATCAGTGATTTCACGGAAGAGATAAAGGGCAGAATGCATTTTTCCCTCCAAGCTTGTATCTCTCCCCAGCCCTTCCAAATTCTTCCCTCATCCAGGTAGCAACACTATTCTCATCACAGGGTTCTTATACCCCCTTCAAGATGTTTCTGGAAGAATAATCACTAATTACACCTCTGGTAGCTTTTGGAGTGGGGACAGAAGGGAGTGCACACAGAGTGAGACCAAGTGACAACACAGTAGGCTGTGGCCCATGGGACCCGCAGTAACTGTGTGCCTCCTATGCAAAGAGGGAACAGAAAAGGTGACCAGAACAACAGGTACTAAAGACCACCAATTTTTTTAAAAAATAATAAGTAGACAACTTTTCAAGGATCAGGATATTTTGCTGATAGAGAACACGATTTCCAATCCCAGCCTTTTCAAAAACAATAAAATTTTGGGCTTCCCTGGTGGCGCAGTGGTTGAGAGTCTGCCTGCCGATGCAGGGGACGTGGGTTCGTGCCCCGGTCTGGGAGGATCCCACATGCCGTGGAGCAGCTAGGCCCGTGAGCCATGGCTGCTGAGCCTGCGCGTCCGGAGCCTGTGCTCCGCAATGGGAGAAGCCACAACAGTGAGAGGCCCGCGTACCGCAAAAAAAAAAAAAAAAAAAAAACAATAAAATTTCTTCCTCAAGTAAGAGTTGCACCCAGGACATACCTATGTCAGCAAATGAAATGGCAGCGGGCAGGAGGGAGCTGAGACATACTGAGAGTCTCCTCCCCAAAGCATCTCCTGACCAACACAGCTGGGAATTTGTGGAATCTGTGTAATCACAGATACTCCTTTGGATTATAAACTTTTTTTCAGAAAACTTTTGAAGAGAAGTTCATTTAAAGGAGTAACACATTTCTACTGCATCACTAAGTAAATGGGGCTGGAGCGCCTGTCTCCTCTGGTAGGACATAGTCCAAGAGAATTCTGGAACATAAAGAGACTTCTGAGGAAGGAAAGGACCTTGTGGGTCACATCAGGGAAAGACCGTGCTCAATAAAGAGCTATTATTGATTTTAAGAATTGCTGCTGGGTGAGTGGAGCATGCCAGAGTGAAAGGAGGACAAACTGAAGGTGAGTATAGGGAAAATGGTGACACAAAGACAAGCCTCAGCAGCCTTACGACACAGATAATGTTGATTTGAAAGGACTTAAAAACTCAGATTTAATAGGAAGCCACTAATTTACATTTATGCTAAGTTTCCTTAAATTTAAGAGTAAGATTATGTAATCAATAAGCAATTTAGAAGATGTCTGATGTAGCCTTATTCTGGGCAAATGGATATATAATTATTTTCACAAGTCTGATAAAAATCAAATATGAATACAAAAAAAAATTCTCTGAGAATATTATATGGAACACTGACGAGGATAATATAAATTGGTCACCCCAAAACATAAGACTTCTTGATATAATGTATATTTGTTTGATCAACATACTGTCATAAATGTTTTATATTTATTTCAAATATGAAATGCTCTAATATGAAATAAAACTGCTTTGAAACATGAAAGTTGATAGAAAAGAAGTCAGCTTCTAAAATTTGTTAGATAACTGATATTGAGATGCTTTTCAAGAATATGTGATAGCCCTCGAAAATGAAATAGTATAATGATAGCTAACATTTATTGAGCATTTTCTACATGCCAAGCACTAAGCGGCTACAGAAATACAATTTCATGTCCTCTTATCAGCAAAATTATCATCCAGGGGAGGTTCTGCCACTTTCCCCATTTTACAATGAGGACATTTAGAAAATTAAGGTCAAACAGTTATTTAGCATCTGAGCCTGGCTTTTAACCCAGGGTGTCTGATTTACTCTTTCCTGTCTGTTGTACATTCTCTGAAAAGGTATTTCCCACAATGTTCATACAATGATGCACAACTTTTCATTAGTGAAACTGACTTTTTAAAAAGTGATCAGACCTTTCATGAGTGTTAGTCACTAAAATGTCTCCTTAAAGGCTACACCACATTCGTATTAGGGACACTCTTGAAATTTCCCTTTTATCTCTCCGATTAATGTCAATTTATGAGGCAGATATCAAATAATCTGCTGCTTTATAATCACATCATAGTTTCTATCAAGCACCTTGTTCATTACATTTGGTTTGGATTTAGTTTCAGCAACAAATTCATCCTTAATGATAATGATTTGCCAACAATCAGACTGTTAAGACTGCAGAGCAAATTCCTAAGGATATTTCTGTTGAGACTTAAATGCAAAGACGTCATTACTGAAATAAGCAAATAACCTCCTAAAGCATCTACCTTGAAGAGGATGACACAGGGTTAGACACATATTTCTGAAATCTTTTCTGGTGGGGAAAAAATATCGATTATATCATCTCCTGCTGTCATCATCCCTGTAAGTGAGCAAAGTTTATGAGTATAATGAATCAGTATAGCATTGTAGATAAAGGCATCTATTGGAAACAAACCAACATAGTTTCACATCCTTTGGCACTTAAGAGCTATGTGACCTGGGGCAGGTAATGTTACGTCTCTAAGTTTTCGTTTTAAACCTATATAAAATGGAGAGAACAGTAGTACCTTCTAAAAGGTTGTTGTTTAGATAAAAAGAAATAAAGCTTATAAAGCAGTTAATAATACAGTATTAATCCAACACTGATAAGTAGTGAGTGGCCATTAAATATTACACACTCTGAACTTATTTCAACCCACATTCCAATAAGATAGTGTTATTTTCGCACATATACTGCAAATCTATTTGTATTAATAATATGAATATTATTTATATAGAAATATTTAGCTACAATTTATTTTAAAAACCTTCTATAAGAAATCAGACCTCTTTGGTTTGGGTCTTTGACCCAATGAACTAGTGTCCACTGGTAAAACAAACTGGTTTTAATCACGGACTTAAATTTTAAAGGTTTATGGCATTTTACTTTTAGTTCTCATCATATTCCAAAATAATTTAGAGAGACTTCATCCCAAATAATGAAAATTAATTCTTTCTCTACCTAGTAAACTAGAATATAGATATAATTATGTATCTCCTTGTTTTTAAATCTAGTGAGTATTAGAAGCATATAAATCTATGCGTGATCTCGCCTTCCTGAAAATATACAATTTTATATTGTTTTGTTTGTTTTAAAATTTTAGCTTATAAATGAAATATTTTAGAAATAATTTTTAAGTTCTCAGCTAAGTGAAAAACCATCATTTGGAAAATTACCTAGAGAGAGGAAACAAGGTAATGTGGTACCTTTATTCTCTCCTTTCAAGAATCTTTTGTCTTAACTTGGTGTTCTTAGTGAGGAGAGTTAACATGAACACCACATATAAAAGGCTTATTAACGATCTTTGAGTCTGTTTTTTTTTCCTGTAGTGCATATTTATACCTATCATGACATCAACAGGAATCATACACATCCCAAGTGGGACTTAATTAAATAAACAAAAAAATGCAAAATGCTATGGTTTCTGTTTTTCAAGAAGTGGCAAACAGTCTCCTAGACATAGCTGTAAAGTTGATTATGTGTCCAACACAGAACTACTTCTAGTAGTTCCCCCCTTCCCAGCAGGCCTCTGCTGAGCCCCATTGCCATAGATGGCCATCAGACATTTGGAATGACATCAGGAGATAATCTGAGCAAGCTCTGCCCTAAAGAATTCAAGCTAGCAGGAGACCAAAGATATCAATGTCTTCTTGGCTGACAACAGCATAAAAAGGTCAACCAGGGTGAGAAGAGGATGGACGTGGAGTTTCCAGCCCCTTTTCAACAACCAAGCAGCTAACGAGTATAAGGAAGCATACTTCAGGAAAACAAATAAATAAATAAAGACAAATGAAGCCCAAAAGTATCCTAGAGGCACCGTTCCTGTGAAAGGGAGATAAGGCAACCTATAGCCACTGAGTCAGGAAATTTTAGGATTAAAGAGATCTCTATCTCTCTTTTTTTTTTTTTTTTTTTTTTTTTTTTGCATTACGCGGGCCTCTCACTGTTGTGGCCTCTCCCATTGCAGAGCACAGGCTCCGGATGCGCAGGCTCAGTGGCCATGGCTCACGGGCCCAGCCGCCCCGCGGCATGTGGGATCTTCCGGGACCAGGGCATGAACCCGTGTTTCCTGCATCGGCAGGCGGACTCTCAACCACTGCGCCACCAGGGAAGCCCAAGAGATCTCTATCTCTTGAATGTAAAACTCACAAACAGATCTCATCCAGAACTAATCCCCACCTCTCTTACAACCTACTTCTCCAACTTCTACTGTGACTGCCCAGTATGGGTGAACATGGAACTTAATAGTGGAGAAGTAGAAATCCTTTGCAGGAGAATAAGAATGACTAACTTGTACTGCAGTTTACCACTTTCCTAGCTCTGTGCTTCACACTGAATAGCTTGTTGAATCCTCATAACAAAGTTTTGAGGGTAAGCACTTTATGTTCCACATATTATCCATGAGGAAACTGAGGCCAAAGGGAGGTTCAGTTAGTTGTGCATATGGTTATGCACAACTGTATGGTACAGTTACCACGGGATAACTGTACCATAACTGTATGGTACGGTTACCACGGGATAGAGCCAAGTGGCTTTTGATCACATAGATTCTCCCTAGTCAGACTTGCCTTTCAGTAGTCAGCCATGGAGAGGTTGAGGTTTCTAGCACACTGCAAGCACTTGAAGAATTTAAAAGATTTTTTCTTAGGCTATCAGATTTCAGGGAAAATGGGAAGAATGCTTTCTACCATGAACCACATGCAAATGGTAAATTTGTAAGAGAAATAAGACATTAATTCAAATATGCATCAGCTCAGGAGAAATTCAAGCTTTAAAAAACATTTTCTTGTTATTTTAAAAAATTATTTATCATTCATGAGTACTCTTATCTGAACACTTAAGGGTCCTTCACTAAGGGTTAACTTAAAAGCTAATTACCATAAATGGCCAGAATTAATACCAACATTTCACCCCGAAATAGCAATAAGAAATACAGGGGATAATCATGGCAAAACCAACCAACCAACCAAAGCACTGAAGTTAGAAAATGTGTGCTTTGCCTCTAAATCTGTATGATGTCTTCTGTTGTCTTTCATGTCTCAAATAGTGTAATTTGTAATTAAGTTTTGTTCATGTTATAAACCTTTCCAGTCAAATGCCACCCTAGTGATATCAGTCTAAGACATAATCAATATATCTGATAACACCTTCATCAAATTTGAGGAAGATTATGCTTTGCTAACAATTCTCACCGTATATAATACCTTTCCTCCCTGCCCTTAACAGTGCTTTCAGCTGTTACTTCAAAAGGATAATTCCATTTCCTCAGAATTTTTTAAATAGAAGTACAATGTTATACCAATTAGTCTCTTTAAAAAGGCATTATACAAATCCATGACACTACCAATAATAAATTTTTAGTTTGGGATATAGCATCATTCCCCATATACCTTATTCTTTATTAAATGGAATTTCTTTCTGGAAGAATACTTAGAAATATTTTTCTCTTGTAAAAGGGTACTGTTGTCTAAAATCTTCTGTCAGGTCACCTTTCTGTAGAGTTAATTTGCTTCACTAACCCCAGGCAACTGCCCTGGGCTGGCACAAAGTGTACTATACCCTGTCAGGTGACCTTATCTCCTTTCCAAATTGATGTCATGATTTGGGGGCACATCTCTTAACTTCCCTTCCTTGTAAAAATTAGTTACTGTGTTAAGTGTTCCCTAAGACCTCTTTCAGCAGGAAGATACTGAAATTCTGACTTTACAACTTTTCACACTAGTGCCAAGAAATACAAATGCCAAGAGTGTCCTAAAATTTACTGGTATCATAAAGCAGGGTCTTTCTTTTTTTAACCATATTCATTTAAAACTCTATAGCAGCACATGCCAACAGAACTCCATGTAATGATGGAAACGTTAAAATCCGGCAAATAAGGTAGCCACTAGCCGCCTATGGCTATTGAGCACCTGAAATGTGACTAGTGTATCTGAGGAACTGATTTTAAATTTTATTTAAGTTTATTTAATCAAAGAACCACAATGTGGCCAGGGGCTGCCATATTGGTAGCAGCTTATAGCTTCAAGAACATGACAAGATAAACATTCTACATCTTTGATTTATTCAGCCAGGTACAGTACTACGCCTTTGGAGCACTAACCTTCCCAGAGCTCCATAGACAGAGAGAAAAACAGCACAGGCATTTCCACTTCGTGATGATAATTTAGCAAGAGATCCCCGTACTGTTCTCACGTGCAAACCAATAAAGAGAGATAGAAGAGGAAAGGAAATTTGGGGGATTTTTTGTGTTTTCTCCCTCGTATCCCATTTCTCCCTGTAGTCTGTGGCCATCTCTAGCCAAGATGCGTACATATCCACTGAGGGAGCTTCACTGCTAGAGCCAACGGTTGGTTGCTGGTTTTTAAAAACAGTCCTATGGACCCCCTCCCCCGAGAGCTTGGGCTAATAAATCCAGCTCGGGGACCCCCGTCCTTTCCTCACGGTGTGCCAGGTGAGAAAGCAGGCTGGTTGGCGCTGAACCCGGGCGGCGGCCCGACCTGCGCGCACTACCCCCCGGCTCTCCCAGGTTTGCGAAGCGCTGCAGCGGAGCGCTCGGGCAGCCTGTGCCGCCGGCCGCCGACCGCGTGCCAGCGCTTTGTGCACGTGCGTGGGTGAGCTCCCTCTGTGCGTGGCTCGGCGCTTGCGCCCAGAGCTGCGGGGTCGTCTTTCGCCAACCGAGTGTAAACATCCTCCAGGTCCCCCCACCAGACCTGTAGGGCACCTCCCCTGACGCTGCCACCGCCCGTTTCCAAAACCCACCCACCACCGTTGCGCCCTCCTCCGTTCCCGGGAGCCCGCCACGCGGCCTCCTCGCCAAGCCACCGGCCGTTTGCCTCCCCCGCCAACCCGCTCCCAAGCGGTGACTTCCCCGCTCTAGACGCCACCCGGTGCACGCCCCGCCGAGGCAGCTCGGCCTCCCCTCCGCGCGCCCAGGCCCAGCAGGCCCCCAGAAGGGCCGGAGCCCGCTTCCTCCTCGCCTGGGGCGCTCGCACGTGGCGCACTCACCCCCTACCAGCTGCCTCCGAGCTCTAGACACGCTCCCGGGAGGGAGCCCCCGCTCAGCTCCGTCCGCGCGGGGAAAAGTGGGTGGGGGTAAGTGGAGACCGACACAGAAAGGAGGGTATAGGTGGTGAGAGCGGTGTTAGAGGGGAGGACCGGCAATAATTGGCTGGCTTTGCGGCTGCTGCGCCTCTGCTGAACGCCTAGCCAGCGAGGATTCACTTTCCACACAAATCAACCTGAGGGACTGCTGCTTCCCGCAGTCAATAACTCAGCGGACTGAGCTGCTGAAACCAGAGGCGTCCGGGTCTGGGTCTTTAAAAGGGGCTGTCCGGACTGAATCCCAGCCTTGTCCTTCCTAGACAAAGGAGTGGGCGCCAAAACGCAGGGCGGTATTTTTAACCCCCATCCCTACCCCGATCCCATGTAAAGATCTTTTAAAATTAAAGGGCACACATATAGGGGTATCTAGAAAAAATAGTTAAAAGGGGAAGTGTGAAAATCCTTTCTTTGAATTGAAGGATTCTGTGATATTTCAAGAAATGGGTTAGAGTCAATGTTCCGAAGAACATTGAACAGTTTTGTAAATAAAAGGTAAAGTCTATTAAATTTAGCCATGCATATGGATACTTTTTAATGAACTACACATTCGCAAGAAAATTAGTGATCAAGCCTTATTTGGGCATACTGATCCAGGAAAAGGAAGAAATGTATCATAATTTGTAGTGGCATTTTAAAAAGCTTTAACATAGCTTTCAGACATTATTTCATGAAGATTACATTTCTGTAAGGTGAAAAGGCCCTGGGAGATGTGTATTATGATTCCTGCTTAATAGACTGTAAAACCAAGCAGAGCTGGGAGAATGGTAATTCACCAGGTCACCTAGTACTGACTACCAAGTTGAGACTAACTCACTGTGTGCCTGAGTCTAAAAGACTAAACTCAGCTAACACCCCTAAAATAAAAGTGGCCAAAATTCTTCATTTCTCCTTGACTGTGAAGCAACTTAAGAATGTCAACCCAAATATAGAGGCTTTGCAAATCTTAATGACTCTTGACTATGAAAAGTCTTCTTGCTAATACAAATGGGAAAATGGTTATTGACCTTCATGGTCTGATATGTCTCAAGGTTGGGAGGACTAGACCATTCTGAAACCAAGGAAAAGTCCATTTGTGTGCTCAAAGTCATTGAAACCTGGCTTCAAATGGAGACTAGAACACAAGAGCCCTTGTCTGTGCTCAGTACAGTTAAACACTCCTTGGAAGGATCAGGTATTATTGGTAATAGAATTTATTAAGTGTACTGAATTCATATCCTTAATCCCAAAGTATTAAAAATTGGCTTTTAAGCATATTAAAAAAGCCCTTTCAGCAACTTTAGTTGCAACTTCAGTATCCCAACTAGACAAATTTTGTTAGCTTGGAATATGATGGATTTGACTTTCTTCCTTGTAATTTTTCATCGGATATTAAAATATACAAAAATAAAGATAAATACAGGATCTTTAGATATGAGATAAAGGACACGATTAAACCTTGGCTTGGAATAACAAATCCTTTTTATATTGCAGATTCTCAATCACAAGCAGTCCATATGGTGTATACTGCGCATGGACTGAGGCCGTACCTAAAGAATTTTTGAAATTTAACTATTTGGCACTATTTATATTACAGGTTATAGGTATTATCACAATTAATGATCATTTTAATTATTTTATATTCAATACACGTTCATTTGGTTTAAATTAGAATTAACAATAATGTTAGTTCAGATTAGAAGTTTTAGAAATAAATTAATCTGAATGTATTTTGGTATCAACATTCTTTAAAATTTTTTTTAACTGTTTACCTTGTACTTATGCATTTTAAGGTGCCAAAGAAGAGTTGCAAACTGTGAAGTAACTTCTATGAAGAGATGAAGTGAAGAATGGAAGGCAAATGACTGTATGTGTATGTGGTAAGTGCTTCACGTTTGTTATCATCCATCACAAAGTTAATTCATAAAGGTAAAACTGCCCAACTCTTTGTCATTAGGTACTTATAAAGTTAACATGTATAAAAGTGATAGAGTCTTACATAAGCATTAGGTGATTTATTATATAGCAACACTATACCATTTTGCATGCAGCTCTCATGTCACCTTTCAGGGCATACCTTTGCAAGTCTGTTTTACAATTAATCCATTTCAGGGGAAGTTTTGTATGTCATCTCTACTGTAACTATAAAAGATATAACTTTTTTTATGCTCTTGGAATTTGTATCTTACTACTTTTTATACCTGAACTTATATGCTCAATTATCATGTTTGTGTTGAAAGTATTCTGGCTGAAGAACAGATACTATACAGTTGAATAATATTGAGGGGTAGATTAATCTATAGACTTTCTTCATTTTAGGGTGGGTTGCTGTGGCAACCGCCCCAGCTTACTTTAGAATAATTTTTTAAAGCTCACTTCAAGAGCTACACCCAGCGTGGGCCAAGCTTAAAAGCAGGCAGACCCAGAGCACAGGTAGACTGCTGATTTAATGTAGGGAAGTAGTAAGAAGTGGAGGGTGGAGTAAGATGATATGCAACCCTGAACAGAAATTAGAAATGAGCTTTCCCTAGAGTTAAATCCTGAGAGTCATGCTCTCTGTAACTTCTGTGGCACTTTAGTTAAATATATTGCTAAACGATTCTTTGGGGGGAAAAAACAAGTTAATATATATTTACATGTTTAATAAAGCACTTATGATGCTTATTTAATGAGGGAAATATTTGGTGATTAGGAAGAAAAAAAGCTGGTTTAAACAGTACATCCATCCCAGACATCATTTTCTCTTACAGGAAGTGTCACCTTTTATTTAACAGGATAGGCCACTAGCTTCCAATTGGCTTAAAGGGTATCAGAATTTTCTACTTTCCAATCATAGAACTGGAATAGATTGGAGAAATCATTTAATGCGTAAGCAAACTGAAGCCCAGAAAGGACACGCTCGTTAGTTAGGCACAAATCTTGAACCTGAGCATCCAGGCCTCCTAACACCTAGTACATGCTTCTCCCGACACCAGAAAATACTCTCATCCTAGCCAAGTACCATTTGGTGACAAGGATCAGGATGATTTGGGTTTAAAAAAAAAAAAATTCAGAAGTATTTAAAGATGAACACAAAGCGTGTCTTGGATTAACCACTTTGTGGATTACCAGTGAATAATTTTAAGTCTCAGGTGTCTTTCTTCTATTGTATATTTCTGCACATTTCTGTTCCACTTCAACTATAAAGGTTCATGGGAGGGAAACAAATGCAAGTATTAACTTAGGTCACACATAATTAAGAAGCTAAATCTGCTGAGGGGAATATCTTATATTTTAAAAGGCCAACTGTGGTATAATCCAGATCTAAATTATTTTCAAACTATCCACAATGTGGGGTTATACATACATTTGAATGCTTGTATTATCATGGATAGTTATGGGTTTGTTATAATGTTTATTATTAAATAATTTTTAAAAATGTTAAAAGGTAAAAGTTTTCTTTTTGAAGGAAAATAAAACTAAAGAGTACTGTGGTGAAAGTCATGTGTTGCCTATGTCTTATTTGCTCATGTAAAATAAGCTGTTACAATTCATTATGTTAATTTCAGACATTATGGCAATAAACAAATGTTCCTACAAACAATTTGCTTTGTCAGGACGTTTGTGAATCTCGAAAAATTAACTTCTACCCTGTATAGACATATCTTAGTATTCAAAATGTCAATGCACCTTTAATTTTTGGATTTTTTTTGACGTTGTATCTTAAATGAAAACCTGATACAGATTTTCTCTGCCATATTATTAAAATGAATTCATGGTAGTAGCAAACTCACCAGATGAAAAGCAAACAGACAAACAAATATATTGTAGATACTAATCTGCAAGAAATAATAGTATTTCAGATAGTTTTTGCTTTGTGACAGTTTGCCATGCTCTCCTATAACAATGGCGAAAGATTCATCAATTCTGGGCTGATAGTCACAATGGTGATGAGCCAGAAGCCTGAAGATTATTCAGATCTAGTTGTACTTGCCTGTAAAATCAACCTTCCCCTTTCAAGTGAAGCCTTGGGGCAGACACCCAAATGTTGAGCCCACTCTTCTGAGAAAAGCTACTCAGATCAAATAGCCCCTATAATGAAGAAGGCGGCTTTTTGATTCACACTGCCCTCATGCATTAAAATAGTCTGGAGGCACAGTGCAGAATTTAACGGGAAATGGAACTAGTCATTGAGTTAAACACATAGTGCTGAGAGGAATTTTTTTTAAGTGAGGAAATATCTTTAATTAGCTAGATATTTCAGTATACTACTATTGTGTACTCTGGTACATTCAGTATTTTTATTTCCCCAATGTATTTTCTCTTCTTCTTTTCACAATATTAAAAATTTTTAATTTGGTTTAAACATTTTATATAGTCTATAGTTCTACTGGCATGTAATCTTATATTTTCATGGTTTGTGTACTAGTTGGTATATTTTATCTTTGGCTTTATTGGGCGTGGTGTAATTGGCTAGGGAGGGGAGGTGCTCAATCCCTAGTAGCCTTTCCTAAATCTTGAATATTAACCTTTTTTTCCTTTTTGATAAGGAAAAGTATTTACTGGGCTTAAACCTTAATATAAGTATCTTCCTTATCAGTCTCTATTGCTGCTTCCTGTGCAGCTGAAACTCTTCAGGATAAGTGAAGTCATCAGCTATCGGATAGGGAAGCCTAATGCATTTGGGAAGTTGGTTTAGTTTACATGTTAATGCCTTGGATAAAATCCAGTAAGGTGTGGAAGAGATATTGTGGGAGAAGGGAGGGGGAAATCTCCGAGGAAGCTGCCGCCTCGGTAAATATTTCCAACCTGATTAGAAAGTTCATGGCCCCGAGATGAAGTCGGGAGTTCAAATACTGGTAATCCTTTTATTATTTTGTACATTACTAACACTTGAGAAGCGTTTCGGCTCCCTTTCTAGCCCTTCAGCCTCTCAGGGCCGAAACCCGCGTATTCTGGGCGTGAAGGAAAAGCGCGCTGGAATCGAGTGCTGCAGACATCCTGGACTGGGGCTTTTACGCGTGAGTAACGGAGGAGCGCTCGGACCGGTGGAAGAACGAAGTGGTTAACGCGTCTCCAAACTGGGGGGGGGGGGGGGGGGGGGGGAGTCACAAGAGCAACTATTAGGGTCGCGCTCCTATTGGTCAGAGGAAAGATCCCGACTTTAGAAGGACTTTCCTGCAGGCTGGCTCGTAGCGTCCCCGGGGAGCGAGCGCGCAGCAGCCGGAGACTCGGTTCTCTGAGCGTCCTCGGCGGCGCCGGCAGTGAGCAGGGAGCCGCCGCTCGCGGCGTTGTCTTCATTTCGAGCAATAAAGAATTGTCATTAGGTTTGCGTATGGCATGTGCCATTACCCCACCGTAAAACTAAAATTAGCAAAATGTCAGGAATGGAAAGATTGATTCACCAAGATGCAATTATCATTTAAAAGTGCTTGATTGAGGTACTGATGTTCAGTGATTTATTCTGCATACCATATACATAATTAAAGTAGTGTAGTGGAGTAATTTATCAATCTAGTTGAGACGGGAGGGGTGAGGAGGGAACTGCTGTTATGTTTGTTTTATTAAAATGCTCCGAGGTCTGGTCCCGCCCCCCTTTTGCAAGAGTGAAACTGATGATTTCTCCAGCTCTTGAGAGAGAGAGTCAACGGTTTGGGATTGTGAGGGAGTGAGAGGAAGAAGGCAGCGCGAGGCAAAGGCAAGGACAAAATAAAATAAAGGACAAGAAGGCAAGAGGCACTTCATGGGATGTGCTGCTTAGAACCCCAAGCCGCGTGCTCCGTTTTCTCTGCCACCCCCGCCTCCCCTCCCAACATCCTTCCACTCCCCCCGCCCCCCGCCTTTTTTACGCGATGTTTCAAAGGCTGAGAGCGGCTCGCCTTTTCCCATTCGTCTTCTGTCACTTCCTTCCTGGACGCAGTTTCTGGACGAGTCTGGTTACTTTTAATCCTGCGGGCCGCTGAGAGCCACTTTCTCCTCCTCCTCCTCCTCCCCTTCCTCCCCCTCCTCCTGCTCCTTGGAGCGGCCTCGGCGCGCGCGAATGCGCGGCCCCGCGCGCGCCTCCCCCGCGCGCGCTCATTCCGCGCGCGCGCGCGCACAGACACACACACACACACACACACACACACACACGCACACACACACATCGTCTCCAGCTCTCTGCTCGCTCTGCTCGCAGTCAGACACTTGAGCACACGCGTACACCCAGACATCTTCGGGCTGCTATTGGATTGACTTTGAAGGTTCTGTGTGGGTCGCCGTGACTGCATGTTTGAATCAGGTGGAGAAGCACTTCAAGGCTGGACGAAGTAGATTATTGTTGTTGTTGTGTTTTTTTGTTTTTGTTTTTGTTTTTTTCTGTCTCTCTCTTAAGAAAGGAAAATATATCGAGGACTAATCTGATCGTTCTTCCTTCATGTAAGTACCTCTGACATTTCTCCAGGAAATAGAAATAGCCGGGGTATTGTCTCTGAAATCTGCCTCATTATATTCCACTGCACTGGGTCTATCGCTGTACCTCTTTGAAGGGTTGAAGTTGAGGCTTGTTGTGCGTTCTTTTCTTAGATTCCATGATTTCCTTGTGTGTTGCTGAAAGTAACTTTTTAGATAGTCCTATCTGTTTGCCGTCAGTTATCGAAATCACTCCTGACTCGTTCTTGTCACATCAGTGTGTTTAAAGTTTCATGAAGTTAGTTCACATCATTAGCATGTTTGATATGGTGGAGCATGTGGAGGCTGGTGGACTTTAATATTTCACAGAATGTTCTGTGACCTTGAAGTACATGCCTTAAGATTTAGCCGTTAGTTCACTGTGGAAAGATGCTCCTATGAGTCCCACCAAAGACTGATTTGCTTTGGGTTATGCTTCTGAGCCACTAAATCTTGGGATTAGTTTGAGCTAAAGCATGGCTGTCAGAGTATACCTTTGTGCATCTCCTTCCATTACCAAAGTGCTGGCTTGATAGAGGGCTTCTTAACTGGTGTAGACAAAAAATAATACACTGGCCATGGTAGTCTACACATTTCACAATTCTTGTTGGGATTTCAGTATGTGCATTGCTCTTTATGTCAAGTCAAATACATAGCTGTTTAAAAACAAATAAGGTTGAGTCACTTAAATTGCCTTCTGTTTGGACTTTGGATGAAAGTTACCAAACTCACTGATAAAGTTTGGCACAAAGGAAGTATATGTAGACATGGCACATTGTTTATTGTGTTATTAAATATTATGCAAGTATTTAAATTTAATGTTAGTGTTGTCTCCTTCCCAGAATATGGCTATTCATTCTTAAAGGAAATTGTATGTCTGAAACATGTCTGAGACTGTTCTAGGTCCACTAGTTACCATTTTGGGAGAAAAGCCCTTTTTCTTCACATTTTAGGAATGTGTGTCTTTTGTATAAAATTCCTTTATATGTAAATGCTGACAGTATAAAGCAGAATCAGGCTGTCTGCCAGTTCTTTAACGGTCCTCAGTGGAGAATTGCTTTGACACAAAGTGCATTTTACTATTGTGAATCTGATACTAACTCTAATAGTAACTGTCTTGTGAAATAGTTAGTGACTGCCTGTATTTTCTAAGTGCTATAAAAGGAACTCTAGCTACCTCATTATACCAGTCAAAAAGAGTGACCAGCCTCTTTTTCACTGGCACCTTGCGATAGAATTGCGGTTGCAGAGTAAAGATGTTTATGTAGAATATAATAACTCCAATCCCTAGAGATTTGGTAGGACATGGAAATGTGACCACCTGTGAACCCCATTTAACCTCTGTATGCATACTAATTTTAGCTTTAAAGAGATTGACAATCTCCAATTTGAAACTAAAACGTCTTATTTAATTTTAAAAATAATATCAGTTTTGGTCAATCTTTGAAAACGTTGAGTATGTACCAATATGGCACAGGGAGTTTTGGTTGAATATAAGGCAGTTAATAAACCATATTTTTGTCTTCCAGTGTATGGATGAAATTATTTATTAAGTTAAAGAGGTAGTTCTAAAGCAAGTAGATTCAGAACTTGACAGGTAAAAGATGTACATGTCTAATGTCCTATCTCAAGAGGGAAAAAAAAATCTCTAAAACTAAGTATCTCATTCTCTTTGTAGGAAAGTATATTTGGCTATGTATTAGACTTCTAACTCAAATCTAAAAGTTTTCGTCAAAACACACTTTAAACTCAACGTTTGTTTAAGATATGGTCCCCTAGTCGAGTTAAGGAGACAATAGTTGGCAGTTATCCTTACTTCAGGTTTTACTAAACTTTATAAAAATCTGATTTTTACTAATGTAATTCACACGGCTTTGGAGTATTTGTGGCATATTTTCCAGACTTCTTACTAAAGACAGTATGTTACCTCATTCATTAATTACTCTATTTACAATCTGATTTCTGTGGAATATAGTGAAAGAGAATATTACAGATGTAACTTTTATGAAATTTTAATCTGTTTCTGGGGTTTAAGTAACAAATGAGTACTTTATAATAAAAAGTCAATTTTCCAGCTTTCCTGAGCTGTTCATGCTTTAAAAGTATGCAATCATATATGTTAACTTTTCAGAACAAAAACATATCAACATTAAATAACATGAAATTTAAATAACAAGGACTTTACTGTACCTTGCCTCTTTTCTTCTTTGTTAAACATATTCAATTTTCAAAATTTGGGGGAAAGGGTTCATTCCATAAGGGAAAAGGGCTATCTAGTGATTCAAAATTGAATACTGGAAAAGCATCATGTTTTATGTTTTTCAGATGTCTGTGAGTTTCTTCCTTGGCCCTCACTTTACCAAATCAATAAATTGTATAACACTACAACCATATCTTTCCAATAAGTGATTTATTGTATTTAAACTTCTTTTATAAAAAACTGAGCTAAATAACTGCTCGGCATAGGTTAACATTATATTTCAAAACTTTCTTCTGTTTATTGTAGCGTATTTTGTGGTTTTATTTCCCAACTCTACGTGCGGTATATTTTGAGTCTATGAAATCTCAGAAAGTGACAAAAATGGGGAAATATCTGTGCAGCAACACTTGTGCTTCATAATAACAAAAAAATAGTTATTAAACAGAGAACCCTGGCTTCAGGGACACGATTCAGAACAACATGGAAGAATTCATATGCAATTAAGGATCACAGAGTGGACTTTAAAGAGACTATTAATAAAGTTCTACTTTTTTTTTTCCAAAGCACATCCTCTGAGAAAACACCACACAAATTAATATCTAAAACTTATGAAAATGCACATATTCATTTTATGAACGCAGTGATTGCCTGGACATAATGAAAAGATTTAATCATTGGTGCTCAGTCTATGTGCTGCATGTGGAAGGGTAGGTGATTAAGATCCCTGTCCTCAGCACTGTACCTTAATCTCATGGGCGCGTGGACTGCCCTGCACTCAGTAAAGCCTGACTGTTCACCGAGATCTGTCATCTTTAGGAAATCAAACCAGATTACAGAGGCGATTCACAAAACCAGGAGCGACAACAGAGTCTGTGCACCTTACAAAAGGCGGATTACGCAGTTCACATGTTATTTTGATAGGTCAAAGATAAAAGCTGATTGTTGAGGAACGGCAAGACACTCCAATTTCAAATGATTGCTAGATAAGTATACCACGACCCTGTTGCTTCATCGTTATGAAGAGCCATTCAAACAGTAGAAAACTCAGTTTTCAAATGACAGGCTTTCAATAGTGAAATAACAGAAAACATGTACTTTTTATATACATCCTCATTGCTTTCATTTTAAGTTCCATCACTTCCTTCTGAACAGACTTAAAGTTCTGGCTGCTATGTAAAAGTTATTATTATACGTCTTAATTGCAGTAGACATTTTCAGAGGCATTGTAAAGAGCACAAAACAGAGTTTGCCAGAAATAAAAGATACTCTCATGGTATTGAGTAACCGAGCAGAAAATGCATGGTAGTCAATAGCCATTATGTTATTCTGTTACCAAATATATTCTTCACAAAAATGTGGAATTACATAGTTAATGAATCCATACATTTGAAATAGATCTTGATAGGTGTTTATTGGTCAAATTATATCTATTTCATGAATGTTTTATAAAGGTCATTCTTTACAGGATATGATGTTTTCAGAGAGTTTATTTCAGAGAATAAAGTTTTGGTTTACATAATAACATTTTGAAAACCCCTACTCTTTATGCATCCAACTCTACAGTAATTTCTTGCTTCTTTAAAATTTGAAGTCCTTTTTTACCCAACTGATGCCTCCTAGTGTTTCACACAATAAAACACTAATGAGTCACCCATAAATGTAAACATTGCATTTTCATTGCCTACATCTTCTATGATACATAAAATTAATATTTATGTGTTTAATTTTCTGTGCATTATTATAATAAGATAGGAAGTTCCAGTGAATGAGATGTTTCATCTGAGTGGATTTGTGGCACACACTAGCAGGTTTTCTTTGACCATAACAATATCTTATTAAGTTTTAATAAGTTTATTACCTTCAGGTCCAGTTTATATATTCACTTTATATCCACTCTTACTCCAAGTGAAAAGCATAGGCGGAGTAGCAGAGCTTCCATTTTGTAGGCCTGAAAATTATATAGCTGAGCTCATCCGCAAATGCCTGATGAACAAATTGCAAAAGGACTAACCGTTTCATTTAAACACTGGAATACCTTAAAAGAGATATAAAATTTTGCTCACACTGTGTGTCTTTACACTTGCAAATTTCTATGTAAAAATGGAATAAAAAAAAGAGGGTTTAGGAAAATTAAAAGTAAAGATAAATGCACAGATTCCCACAAGTATGGAGTGTCTCCTTATTAGAAAATAACAGTTTAAAAAAACTTGCTTTGGGAGCATAGTATTCTACATAAGAGAAGGAAAACTTGTTGGAAGACAATTTCTCATGACCAGAAAATTGTCATATGAGGTGGAAGTTAGTGGATACCAACTTTGATGTGAGTTTTCTTTCATTAGGATGGTGAGCGTAGACTTTCAAAATTCATGCACTTCTGTGATTTCAGACAACTTTCTGATTCTGCTTACAAAAGATCGATACTTCAGTTTCTGAGTATTTTTTCTTTAAAGTATTTATGAGAGAGAGGAGGCATTCCCCTAATGTCTTAAGTTCAGAGGATGCCCTCAGAAACCTGTAACATTTACGGGCCTCCTCCTGAGTTGTCATACCACACACAAGTGCACAAAAACACTCACAGATTTCGTCCACTAACACAAGTGTTCTGAGCGTCCAAACATAGACACTAGGCTGAGACTGAACGTAGTTCATTTCCGTTACCTCTGTATGCATCAGTTAGTTGTCCTGATTCAGAACACACGCACTTTAACAATATTTGACTCTCATTTAAGATTTTCTAATTTGGTCAGTAATACAGTGCTATTCCAATTCTGTGCATGTTGGACACATTTCAAAGAATGTTAGGGGGTGTGTTCCTTTCGTTCAAGGAAGCAAGCATGTAGAAAGGGGTGGACCTTTCCCACAAGAGCCACATTTCTTCCCTTGGAGAATTGAAGCAAGTATGCAGTATGTAAGTGAATAACAGCATGAGAAAGAAAATAATTTCTAATCATGTGCTATAGTTAGTGAGCAAAGGAAACTGTCAGGTTTTTCTTAAAAGCAGTTCTTATTGACAACCTTTCTCACACTGAAAAAAGTCTATGCTGAAAAAAGTCTGGAAATTTTGTTATTTTAATATTAACTTCTATAAAGTACACTAGAATTAATTTTTCTCAAAAGAAGATTTCAGTAGTAACTATTTTACATATGTATTGAGGCATAAAGAAGTAAAGAAAGCTAAAAGCACCCATTCCTTATCTCTCTTAAGAATAAATACATAGCATCAATGTTCTTATGTTAGTTGTTTTTGTCTGTGCAAGAAAAATAATTAAAGAAAATTCTGTGACAAAGAATACCATTGAAAAAATAAGATTATAAAAAAGATTATCCAGTATAGCATTATCTCACATTTCTTTGGTATTATTTTAACATTAACTACAATAAGGAAAGTCATATTCCTACTAAGTATGGAAATTATATGATACCTGTTGTATACATATTTGGGTTTGAGGTGATAGCATGAGTAGCATTCATTTGTCATCACCATAATGCATTTGTTGTACATTGTCGTATTGCCTAAGTTAAATCTCTGTATTTATTTTTAAAACATAACCAGTCGTAAACAAAGTTCAAAGTATACATGAAGATTTTCTTTTGGAGGACATTATAAACGAAATTGGTGATATTACAAGCGATAAAAACAGTAAACTTATTATGGGCAGATTTCCACAGGAATCATTACTCTTTTATAATGCAGATGTTATAGAGACTTTATTAATTCTTAATGCTGTAAATCTGAAATGAATGGAGCAATGTTGTTCATCCTGCAAGTGGTTGCGATTCATGTAGAATGACAGTGCAAATCTTCTAGTAATGATTTAAGTAAAGTACCTTAAACTTGTTTCTAGAGACTGGAGAAACTGATCTCTGAAGCAGTCCCTGGTGAGAACCTGCTTTTTCCAAATAGTATCCCGAGTGTGGTCTGGTTTTCCTCTTGTATCTTGTTGTCATAGATAAGATGCACAGGAAGAATTCATATAAATTGTTCTTAGATACCATGGATCTCTAGTATATTGGATATAAAAAGCAGTAGATAATGGTCTTAGTAGAATGCGAAGTGTTTTTTAAAACATCTAACAACTATCCCTCTCGCTTTTTCACACATCTGTGATTCTTTCAGCGATTTAGAATGATAGCAAGAGAATGCATCTTTCCCCGAACCCTGAAGATAGGCAGCTTTGGCTTAGATATGCTTATTTATTTGCAAAATTAGAAAATAGATTCACGAATGTAAATAAGTGGGGACAGACAAGGAAATTAGTCTACTAGTTAAAAAACATGACTTTTTTTAACCTTCTAATTAATTGTTGACCACGCGTGAGGTATACAACCAAGACTTATTATGGAAAGCTGGTATTATTGCTGAACGTAACATGAGGGATTGGGATTTCTTTAAAGTAATTTTAAAGATGTGATTATTTAGCAGAAATATTCACTGGAGCATTTTATTTTTAGAAATCATGGTCACACAAGGAAGCCTTTATAGGACCAACTACCTAATTGCAGTCAAAAATCTCTTTAATGAATGAACACACACACACACATACAGAAGAACACACATTTAAAAAATATAATGGCCCTATATTTTTCAATTTTTTTGCCACATTCTTTGTATCTGAACAGAATGTATGTGTCTAAGCAGATGTTTTAAGTTATATCCTTCATGTAGGTGAGTCTGTAAATATACCATTTAACTTAAATGGCTTTGTGGGAAGGTAGTTTGAGGAGTTTAAACAGGGGGAAAAAAAAAACCCCAGTTACTATAGTTTCAGCTCTTTCTTTTTAAAAACAGTAATTACACTCAGGATAAAGACAGAAAAATAAACTCTTTTAATTCTTTGTAACATCCACAGTTTCTGGAGGTCTGATGTATTTTTATTCCTGAATATGCAGGGCAGGTACTGGCAGCAGAGCTACAAAATGAAAACTTCCTGGCTGCAGACCAGATACAGCGCACAGTGCCACATCATAAACTTCCCCTCTTCTGTCTCGGAGTGATTTCAGCCCGATGTAATGTCCTTTTTTCCCCTTGCGTAGGCTAAGGACCAGAGGGCCTTCTTCCTGGGCAATCGCTTTGGGAAAGGAAAAGCATAACGTTTCCCTTCTATAACTTGAAAACTCTGCCTCTTAAATCACTAAGACATTAACTGCAAAGTGGATTCAGTATGTTTCCTTTTTCTTCCCAGAGAGCAGTTTAGAATGCTTAAAACAATAGGTGTAAGATAGAAAATGAGCACTCTTCCCACCCCCCTCCTCCAGCGCATGCAGGCCCAATCATATGTCTGTATTTTTTTGTTTTGCAGAGAAAAATGTAATGGTTTCTTTTCAATGAAGCCTGTGCATTATATTCCAGATATGTTAGGTCATTTTGTGATGCAAATTAACATTGAATGGTTTTTCTACTTATCTCGGGAAATACCAATGTTCTACCACAATACGTGGTACTACAGTAATTTTTATTGATAAACACTCACACTTTTAATGATTACTAGGTCAAAATACAAAGGGAGAAAATAATGGGCTTTAGTTTTCAGATTTGGTTTATGCTCTTCAGCTGAAAGGTACCGTGTAAGTAATGTGCTTATTACTATGCAAAATACATCAACTTCTAAATATCTGCATTAATATTCTTCACATTTGAAACTGTAGTCTGAAAACTCGTACTTCTCCTTGTAAAATAGAGTAAAAAATTGTTAAAACCAGTTTTTAATTACCAGTTACATTTTCAGCCATTACCAGTGTGATTTTTAAAAATAATTTCTAGCTGCCATGGCTCTTTTCAATCAGTGGTAGAATTCTTATTTGTGTGAAGTATAGTCAAATTACTGCCAGCACACCTTTCTAAAACTAGCCCTCTCTTATAGAAATGTATTAAGTGAGAGCCTTAAGTAGAAAGTATTGCTACATAATAAATATTTGTTCCAACTTTATTTTAAAATTAGATTATTGATTTAATAATATACAAATAGCATATAAATGTTAGTTTATTTATTAACCCACTAAACCAATTATTAATTGCCTATATAAAATTTACCAGATAAGACCAACAGTTAAACGTAATTTAATTTTATTTCTCCTTAAACTAAAATAGATAAGAAAGATAATTTTAATTACGTTTGAATATCAAGCAACTATATTCTGTGGATGCAAATTGTTTCCTAATAAAATGTTAAGAAATTAATACAACATGGATCTTAAAATGTAAAAGGTAACTCGTAAGAGAATGATCACGATGGCCTATTCTTGCCGTAGGTGTTATGAGCAAGTGTCCTACACCTGGCACACTTTCAAGGCCCGTTAGCAAGAGGAAAAAATGTTAAACTTTTTTTTCCTGCAGGAGTCAATAATTTTTGACATTTATTTCTTAGAAAATTAAACATCCTATTTAAAAATTTAGATTCAACCTTTAAAATTATGCTTTCATTTGGGATATGGTACGAGACTTCTTTATCTTCTTGGAATTCTCCTGAACCATAGGATAATTTGAATCATCACCACTGGATAAATATTGTTAGACACATTGCAAAGTTTCAGTTGTTCAGTATGTGCAGTGGATAAATTTTTAATCGAAAATGGATTATCTTGCTCTATAAATATTATAAAACTATACCTGATTAAAACATTAATCTCTTGGAGGTTCCTGAAGTAGGTAATTCTCTGGGCAAGAATTTAAAATTTTTTAAACTGTTAATGAGTAAATTACCAAGTACTTTTTTTAAGCTGCCTTATTTCTTTTCACATTTGACGTACCTTACTAAGTTGTCGGATGGTCTTTAAGTAAAGGTTTTGTGGTCCAGAAAGTCGATCTTTTCACCCTTCTTCTGTAACAGTTAATATAAATACGTTTAAAAAGTATAAACCCAGACATAGTTTCGTCAGGATTATTTTTCTTAACTAAATGAAGACGAACAAACCTGGCTATATTTTTTTTAAGTGTATCTATTTGTTCATTTCTAGTATTTATCAAAAGACCACTTTTAACCTAGAGTCTGTCTAGGTTATAGGTTAAGGAAATAATTTTGACTATGTTTTTCTTTTCTTTCACCTTTGAGTTTTTCTCCCCCTTACATAAACCAAAAAGAAAACTTCACAATGGCATTAATGGATTTGCAAAGGGCCAGGTAAGATACTCTGAACCATTGCTTGTTTCCTTACCGTCCTTTGGTTGAAATGAATGGGCAATGTCCCTGCTAGGACTATTTGACCTTTCTTGAGTTAGTGTGAGCACTATATGATATTTTTTGACTTCTCTCATTTTTTAGCTTCAGAAATCAAAGAATTCTTGACCTTGTTCTTTTCTTCCTCAATTTTTATTGTTTTTGGATTCTCTCCTGAGTTCCCATCTTGCTTCAGAATATTTGGTATTGTGAGAAAGCAAGTGCACTTTTAACTTGTTCTAACTACACATGTGAGATCATAGAATTGTTTCAGGTGTTAACTTACCTTCTTACACTTGAGAGATTGATGTGGTTCATCACAGCCCAATGCCATGTCATGAAAGAGCTCCAGACACTGATCTTGAAGCAACAAAGGCTGCAGAATGGTGTCTTTGTAAGGAAGCACTGATGGCTTTAGAGTCAGTGAATGGTATGTCCACAGCAAAAATGCACAGCAGAGGAGATGGTACAGTTATTGGACTAGTTGAACCAAATTATGGCCGTGATTATGTTAAGTGAAGTGTTGGGCCAAATCTCCAAGGTCTGTGTGTGTGTGTGTAGAGAGGGAGATGGGTGGGGAAGACCAAAGAGAGTGAGAGACAAAAAGCATGAGAAGATGAGGATGAATGCAAGTGAAAGAGAAAATCAGTTCTTTTGATTTGCAGACATAAAGAATTTGAAGGCCACATTGCCATACTTAATACCATTTCTTTAATTTTACATACGTGTGCTATTAGACAAACAGACTCGTAAGCATTGCAGAGTAATGATTAAGAGCAAAGACCAAACTGGGTTCAAAATCCAGTCTTCCATTTACTGGTTAGTGGCTGTAGGTAGGTTATTTAACCACCAGAAAGCCTTGGTTTCAGTAACTGTAAAATGGGGATAATAATACCACCCACCTCTTAGAGTTATTGTAAGGATTAAACAGGATAATACATATAAAAATGAAAGTAAGTGATGAGTAATTAGTAAGTTATTATCATATCACTACACTATATTTTAATCATTTTATCTTCCTGCCAATGATGATCACTTAGAAATGCTTGGTGGAATAATTATTTTGAACTTTTTTTTTCAATAATACTTTCATACCATTAAAATTGAGTCACTTTCAGGGCAAGTCTCTAATTCTGATGTTATATGAGGTCAATGCTAATGATCACTCAGTACAGTATACTCCAAGAAAATCAAAATCTTTCACAGATCAGATGTTATTAGACAAATATCACATTATTTTTAGAACTAGAAATGGAAGCAAAGAAACAAAATAATTTCATCTATGATTTTTTTAAGTCATTTATTGAAAGTTCTGAATTCCACATAGATTATTGCTTAGTTTTAATAAAAATTCAGTTTGGAGGAAGTGTTTGAGGTACATAGAGTTATTATGTGGTTTTTATAGTGAAAACAGCCTCACCAAGAGTTCTAAAGGTTTTTTATTTCTCTTAGCATTAGTATTAACCATTTTTGAAGGATTTATTAGTATTCTTTATTTTTCTTATTACATAATTTTGATTGTATGTGGAGATAAATTAATTTGTGAAGAATGAGTGCCATTTTACTCATCTTTCTATTCCTTCACAATCACTCTTGCATATAATAGGTATTCTATATATATTTGTTGAATAAATTAATAAATTTTGTTTACTTATAAAGATAAAATGCATTTTTATTGGAAGTTAAAAAATAAGTAAAAGACACTTCTATCATCCTTTTTTCCCCAGATTTGAGAGATTGTTCATTTTAATTATAGTTTGTCAACTTTGAGATGACAAACAAATGAACTTATCTTAATCTGGGTATTTTCTTTATGTGAGAAGAAATATAAAGTGGTACAGAAAATGCAGAAATTTACCTGAGGATTACACCTTTTGATAACACAAATAAACAAATTTAGGTAAGATGTGGATGAAAATGGGAATAAATCTGGTCTTAGAGTCTGCTTACCACTTTTTTGTTCAGCTTTTATATTCACTTAATTTCTCAAAAAAAAATTCATATTTTGGATGACAGGTAGTGTCGATGAGGCCTGCCCCATTTAGACAGCCTATGGAGTTGCAAGCACTTGAAATTATTCTCATGCTCTTGAATAACACCCCTCCAGTGTGCACCTTGCATTTTGGCTTTCTTTTCTAGCCCTGTTTTAATGCCTGGCTAAAGAGTGTTCAGTGCAAGGAATACTTGCAGAGTGGACTTCCCTATGGTAAAACAGCATGGACAGCTCCCAACACTGCAATCAAGGATGCCTCTAAAAGCTTTAATTTAAAAATAATAATAATAGTAATAATAAGTCTGCATGAAGATGATGGAGCCCTCTAAGGCACATGGGCTTAGAGAATGATTCCCATCTGCAACCCCCTCCCCCTGCTTAGTAGCCCTTTCCAGGGTTATGATTACTGGAAAATGGCTGTTAATCACCAGATTTTTTTTTTTGACTGCAGCTGCTTCAGTCAGACTACTAATCTATTAAACAACTTCGTCTCCAGTTTAAAATTTGCATTGTATACTGTATAGAATAAATTTTCATTGTAATCAGAGCATCCAAGAGAACTTCCTGATATGATTTATAGAAGCACATTTGTTTTTATATATGGACCTGTCTAGCGCTATTGAGCCAACTGTTTAAACAATTCTGTGGTAGATCAGCATAAAATCAAATATTGTAGGACTGTTGAGTGCAAGCAGCATTTACAATAGTCACATTTGCAGAATGTTTGAAGTGTGATATCCCTAGCACTTGGCAATATACTACCCATATAATTCAGAACTTAACCCAGATATTTAAAATTTGCCTTGAACCTGAAAAGGTTTTTAGAAGTTTAGCATTCTCTTACCAGACTGTGGTAGATTGGTTTGGCCTCTTTTTCTACCCTAATGCTTATTATATTTGCTATAATTTGAAGAAATAATCCAAAACCTGAGTCAATATTTAGTGCAAGGAGAGGACAAACAGTTCTAATTTACAAAGGACCCTCCCTTTTAAAACACATTCTTATATGTTAAATTGACAGGCTACAAGAGGAGGTTGGATGAAGTTCATCATGTTGGAAAGAATGTTTCAATTAAAGTTGAGCACTTTCTCTTCCAGGTCTTTTTTTTTCTCCATTTTTTATTTGCTGTGCCAAGGTATCCATGTGCGTTTTTCCACTGTCATCTGGCTCATTCCCAGCAGATGCACACAATCTGTTCTGCTGTCACTAACAGGGTTCAGTTTATGAAAAGAATGTGTCAGAACATGCCACTATAGTCACTTTTACAGGTTTTTTTAAAGAGTAACTGAGAATATATGCGTTGCCCTAGTTTTATTGTACTCAGCCTTAAAGAGATTTCTAAGAAACTTTTATAATATTCAAAGGGCAAAAGCTTTCTTCTAAGTATATTTTGACCAAATATTTACTTTTCATTAAAAATAAAATTTTAAAAGTTCACAAACATCTATAATGATAGACAGAATGTATTGTTTTTAAATTTAAGAGTAGATTTTTATAGGAATGTTTAAAATAAAGATTTTTATGAAAAATCAAATTTCCAATTACAAAATTTATTTTATAATCATTAAATTACATATACTAAAAACAAGCCTACTTTCCTACTCAACTCAAGGATTTATTTTTTAAAATATTGTGATATACTATTTAGTATCAGTTATTTGACTTGACAGTATTGATTTCCTTGAGTCTTTGATATCATTAAATTAAATCAAAAACAGTTAAACTATCAAATACACTCTTATTCTGTAAAAGACATTTGATAAACTGTATTCTCAAAGTAATGTAACATTTCTTCTTTGTAGATGTTCACATTTTAAAAGCATAATAGGTAAATATTTCTGCACTTAATTTTTACTTGCTAAAGTGTCTCTATTCCTATCAAAGATTCTAAATACAAATTCAGAGTTTTTTTGTCTTCTTCATATAAAGCAATTTCTCTGTACCGGTAAAGAAAAACTGAGCAATGGAAACTTGCATTTATTCCTGAAATAATTAACTTAATAAGTTAGCAGAATTAGAAGTTTATGTGTAGTTAGTACATACTGCATATATATGCATGTGCAGATAGATAATGGATACATTTACATTTTGTGTACAGATCATGGTATTTAAGTCTCTCCAGAATTGAATATTTTTAAATGTACTTAAGTGCTAATTGTAGATTTTTTAAATAATTTTTGATATGAAGATCAACTCAGAGTTCAGGAAAATTAAACATTTTAAATCAAAGTTGTAATTCATATGAACTAAAAATAAAGATTCAGAAACTGTATCGATTAATAATCACAAATTAAGCATTAATTATATATATTTATATAGGAAAATTAGTTATTAGGTTTCTGCATAAAGAAAATTTATGAAATATATGTTAAGATGTAATTTATGTCATTTTTCTGATTATGAAACTGATATATTGCCACATATAGAACTCAAGCAATACACATAAAGAGTGTATTTTTTTTGAAACAACTTTGCAGATTTTAGCAAGAAAATAATTTTCTTGACACTCAATGGCTCTGTTGTCACATCATATAGATTAATTGCAAAATTGTCTTTCTAGAGTTATATCAAATGATTGTTATAGTAAGTTATCTTAATACCTGAAGAAAGAAAAATCCTTGTTGATTATATTTCAAATATAGTAATGTATACATGTCTATCATAAGTTGATTTTGTTATATTTTTGATGATGGGAGCAGGGCACATATATTTAAGATGAGTGACAAAGGTCAGTTCTGGAGGTCACTTTTTCTTGCCAACATTTTAATTTATTCATGACATTACATGTCAGATAACTTTAGTTTTTAACTAGTCTGTAGGTATTTGAATTGTTTAGTTTTGGTAATCCTGAATATTTGTTCTTGGGATAAGAAGGCTATTCTATACCAAGAATCACAGAGAGTGAACTGAAAAGAATGTTTGGTCAAACCCCATAAGATGTCAGGGCCTCTTACTCATCCCCTCAAAGCCATCAGCAGCGGGGCTGGGAGAGTAAAATAGCCATTGTGCATTACAAGATGGGAGACTTGACCTCACTAGCTACTACTGTTATTGGGGAAGGAGTCACAGGGACGGGAGAACAACCAGAATCTTTTCTTTTGCTACAATCTGAATATACAGAAGATCATTTCGAGACAAAACTCCATAGGCAAACTTAATTATACTTATCCTGAAGGGCTAATCTTTAAAATCCGCTACTTATCACTCAAAGTGTAAATACAGTTCTAAATTTCATTGGGGAAAAAACGCTTATTCCTCTTAGGGAGATTCACAGAACTTAAAGAATATTTGCCAGTATGGTTTGCATAGTGAAATACTTTTATTTGTTTATTTATAAATTTATTTATTTTTGGCTGTGTTGGGTCTTTGTTCCTGCGCGCGGGCTCCCTCTAGTTGCGGCGAGCCAGGGCTTCTCTTGTTGCAGAGCACAGGCTCTAGGCGTGCGGGCCTCAGCAGCTGTGGCTCGCGGGCTGTAGAGCGTAGGCTCAGTAATTGTTGCGCATGGGCTCAGCTGCTCCGAGGCATGTGGTGTCCCCCCGGACCAGGGCTCGAACCCGTGTCCCGTGCATTGACAGGGGGATTCCTAACCACTATGCCATCAGGGAAGTCCCTGTGAAATACTTTTAAATACCAGATCTTCTAAAAAGATAGGCCCTTTTATTTAATAATTCCTTACAAAGAAATAATCAGATTTTTTTTTCCTAATTTTATTTTTAAAAATTAAGGGAAAAGCCATTTCGAAGCTTGAAATTTTCCTGGTTCTCTAGAATATAAACTGTGGGGCCGGTTTATCTCAAAAATACTTTTGAATTTTGCCAGTTGCCTCAATTTCCGACATGGATACCACCCTGCTTTGTGGTTGGGAGGTAATTCTTTCTTTGCATTTGCTTAGTCATAGGTCTTTTTGGATCAAAGAAAGATTATTTTTGTAAAGCTGTCCCCAAAATATGTATTATTCATAGACAAGAAACCCATCAAAGAGTCTCACTGCACGGGTAATGATAGGTTAGACTGCAGTGACCAGAAGGCTCTCCACCAGCTTTCTTTGGGGAATTTAAAGACAGTTGTAGCCTTTTTCCATCTGCATCAACATATGTTGACCAGTTGGTTTTCAATTCTTGCTGGCTTGGTGGCTGGAAGTAAGACTGATCTTCTATAAATATAATTGATACTTTCAACTATGACTTAGGAATTCCACTTTTACTTTTATTCAGCATCACTACTCAAGATGTCTCTAATAATTCCAATAACTTTTATGATATGTGTAAAATTCTTGTATTATTAATTTGAAAGCATTATTACTTACAGCTATTTTTAGGCAATAACAATCACAGCTAACTTTCTTTGAGAGCTTACTGTATGTTTGGGCACTGGTCTAAGGGCTTGAACATTAATGAGCATTATCTCATTTTTTCCTCAAAACCAAACGATATAGGCATTATATATTACTATCCCCATTTCACAGATGAAGAAACTGAGACAAACATATACAGCTTGGCTAAAAGTCATCTACTTTGTTAATGGCAGAGCTAGAGCCTCAAACTGATAGCCTCCAGAGTTCACTCTCTTACCCACTGTGCCAAAAACCTCTCAGCAATGAGGTAAGAAAAAGGAAATGACTGAACTATAGAAAGTTAATTTTGCATGGCGTCGTGGGGAAAAGTGTTCAGTAACCCCAGAATGACATGATTATAACTATGTATGCGTGATATGTTAGTATGGTTTTTAAAGAGAAGTGAATTAGTTCTTGGTCCATGATACGGTTCCATATTGTTAACCTGGAAGGGAAAATATATATATATATTTTATCAACTATTTGACAGATTTTCTTTTCACAAGCAATGTCTTATTACTATTTGTGAACATAGATTTTTCCAGTTATATTATTAGCTTTAACTGAAATGTGAACGCCTAGTTTTATGTCATCTCCACCTAGTGACATACAGTTTGCTTCTCACTTTTTGAGCTGCTTTAATTTTTAACCTTTGTTTGTAGGAATCATAGTAATTTATAGAGTTTTAATTTAAAAATGTAAGCTGTGTGACAGTTTGTACATGGATATTAAATGGGTTTCAGGAGTTAGTTATTTTAACTAGTGCAGGTACATATTCTAGAGAATTTTTATTTCAAGCACACCTTTTAATTTTCTCATTATAGTTAAAAAAGAAAAATAACAAAACATTAAAACTAGAGATAGATTTGGAATACTGACAAGTTAGAACAACTTGCACCATATTTGAAAACTAGGAGATGTTATATCAAGCTTATTCATCAAATGCATGGCTTTTATTTTTTAATTGAATATTTCTGTGTCCAGTAAAAGGCCTTTTGAAAAAGAAAAGGATCACTTTTAGAATTTTACTAGGATAAATAATATAAACTTTCTTTCTTCTAATAAACAGTTTTCTTATTTTTTCATAAAAGCATTACCATGCTCTTGACTAGAAGTGAGGACAGAGAGGCTGGTCAGAGGTCAGACAGGACTCAGATACTTCTGAATTACCAAATGCATACACTTTGAACTTCAAGATTAATAACTACTGTATCTTTACATCATGGATTCCTTGACAAATTTCTACAGTGAACTTAAGTAACTACATTTGGTTCCTCCTTATTTCACTGTTGAGGAGAATCAAATGCGTATTTGGATTACCGTGCAAACACCAAAATAATCTGTGTTCTCTGTATTTAACAATGCTTTTAGTAGAAATGTGACTGGAAGATTTGAGAATTAGATGTGTAATTTGGAATTAATTGGTTACAACGATAAATGGCCTCCATGTCACTTTGTGGTGCCCGCTGGCAAGGGGGAGTTTTGTGTGCTTTATGCAATATTAAGTGCCACTGGTAATGCTGCGTTCATTCCTATCTTTCAAACAAAACAATTAAGGCTAGTTAGTGTACTTCTTAATTTGATTTTGACTATAACTGTTTGAATTTCTTCTTTGGAACCTTCCAACTGTAGAGCACACTCTTAAGACTCCATAAAACGCCAGATTTAATTTAGTATCCAGATACAGCAACAAGTGTTCTAAATGCATAGGAAACAAGAATTCACTATTGAGGCCTGGATTACCCTAAAACTGGGGAGGAAGTCATAGTCCTTGACTAATTCTGTAAATGATAATTAAATACAGTTATTAGTAATATTTTCTGGAAGCGGATTGTGATGTACTTAATATTGCATTTCGAAAGCCTTCTCAAAAATTTTGATCATCGAAGGACTACAATCAGCTAACAATTTCTCGCAGAATCCGTTCAAAAACTGAGCTGTAATTGATCTTGGGTATGTGTTAAGTGACAGGGTCGTACGTATAAAACATTGGGTGTCTGTCCTTCATACAGTGAGTTTAGAGCAGTGGTTTTCAATCATGACTGTAAGAGAGCTTTTAAAAACTGCTTAAGCCCGTCCACCTCCAGATTTGTATTAAATCGGCCTGCTGTCTTGGCATTGCTATTTCTGAAAGCTATCTGGGTGATTTTCATGCGAAGTCTGGGTGAGAACCAGTATTTAGAAGAAGATAAATGTGAATTTTGAACTTGGTCATACAACTCCATGCATTCTGAAAGTTAAAGAAATGAATAAGCTTATAATCTGAAAACGATCTTGGGCTCTGCCCACAAAATGTCTACTGCTATTCCCCAACACTTCCTCTTGGACATCAACTGAGAATTTATTAATTAATCAGTCAGTTCATTCACTAAGTGTTTAATGGGATGTGGCTTGCTAGGTGTTAGGGATACAAAAGTGAAAGATGGAGTCTCTGTCCCTGAAGAATTCAGTCTGATGAGGGAGATGAACATGCCAGATGCAATTGTGAATGTAATGTAATCACCACTATTTTACAGGTATGTTGAAGGTAAAATGGTTAAGTGATAGAATGTTCAACTTTTTCAGGAGATAACTGGTCAGGTCAGTCTTCACTAGAAGAAAGGACACCTAAAGTGAGTCTTAAATGATGAGTCAAATCATTGGCAGTATTCTGGAAAATGGAATTTTTTTGATTCATCTCCCCTCCAAAGTGTAACAGAATTTTATAAGTTTGTTTTATGGCCTGCCATATTCTCAACTTTGCCTTCCTTTTTGGAGAGGCTGCCCAGGCCTTGTCCAAGACCGCAGTCTCTTTTGAAATTGGGAGCAGCTAATGAAGCTAAGAGGATGGTACTGGAAGTAGGAAGAGCCTAGCTAATCCGCTTTCCATTCTCTGGTATGACAGAAAACCTCCCTGTTACAGATCTGGAGGTGACTTGAAGGACATGTTCTTCCTCCACACCCACTCAGGCCTTGTTTCCTGGACACAGCTGAAAGGAAGGGGGGCCTGATCCAGGTCCTCCCCTGCAGTTCACTGTTTGGACAGGGGATGTGAAACAAGTTATGAATGAGGGAGAAGAGCACCAACAGTGAGATGTTACCAAGAATACTTCATATAGTGGAGACTCAACTTTTATCTCCTACAAAAAATAATTTTAGAAAAAAACTTCACTTGGTATTTTCCTGTTTTTTCTTGTTCTAAAAAAAATCAAAAATAGGTAAATAAAAGACTTTAGGGGTGTCATACCCTTATGAAAAAATCTTGTGTACTTTAAAATTACTCTGTAAAGGTACTCTAAAAGAAGAGAATAAGCTTGTAAAAACATAGCAAACCATGACTTTATAAGACATGTAGAATCCAAGAAACTGGATTTGCTCTTTCTACATTGCCAAACAAACATAAAAGACACACACACACAAACACACACACACACACACACACACACACACACACACACCAGCTTCAGAAGACAGCAAAGGAAAGACATGCAGAGGAAATAAATACACTGGTACGACAAGTTACATAGGAAAATGTTGCATTTCTTCATAGGAAGCTTTACTGTAAAATGAGCCACATCCAGTTTTATGTAAAGGGGGGGTTAGATGGTGGTCTTAATTTTATAATGGAATAAAATTCCAAGTCTATAAACAAACTTTTCATTCCAACTTCTAGGCCATGTTACTTTCACAAACCAGATTCCTCATGAGATAAGCCCAGCTTCATATTGGGAGGGAGGAGGGGGAACTGGGCTGCACTGTTTGATTAATCATATCCCAGTGACTAGAGTTGAGAATTAAATTCGGTATGAAAGACTGGGAACTTTGATCTAATGGACTGACTTTTTTGGAAGTCATAAAATGTACTGAATTTGGTCTTAGATAGATAATGAATTAATATCACACATACAATTAGAAAATTAAGTAAAATTGAGTAATTGAAAATTAAGTAAATTGAGTAAATTAAGTATACAGCGTTGAATTAATTAGCATATTATTAGAGATTTACAAGTCAATATATATCGTAAGGTGAGTTTGTTTTTTCAATGCAATTGGAAACTCTCCAAAACTTCAATATGATCCAGATGAAAACAAGTGATTTTATTAAGTCCTCAATGCTGGTTTTGCAGGAAAGGGGCATATTTATCAGTACTGTTTTATCTCAGAAAAGCAGAGCTTTCTATGATTGCAACTAATAAATCTGTTGAGAGTCAGCGAGGTTATCCAGATGAGTTTTTTTCTCACATCATGCAGTAGCTGAGAAGCTCTTTCATAGTAATCAGCTCATAAATAGACTAGTAAATTTCAAGAACATATACACCCAAATTAAATAATGCTACAATATACCTGTAAAGGGGTGCTGTATTTCTAAGAGATTTTAATAGAGTGGATTTCAGATCTGGCTTCACATTCGAATTCTTGGAGAACTTTTTAAAAATAGCAATGCTGAGGAACCAGCTCCAACAATTCCAGTTTCATTGGTCTGGGATGGGTCACTAATTTTGAAAGTATCTCAAGTGATTCAAATGTGCAGTCAGCGTTAAAAACTGTTAACATTCAAAAATCTTTAGAACTTTGGATCATCTTTGAACACTAAAGGTGAAGTATAAATAAGGAACATTAGGATGACCTCCCTTCTAGCTATAAAATTGAGAAGAAAATAAATTGACTTAAGTTATAAAAGGGAAATTATCTCCTCTGTAGAATCTTCCTTTTACCAGTTTATGAGACCAGCTGCATCATTCCAGTTTCTAAATTATTGGCATTTCTAAAGATGAAGTAACAGGGGAAGTGATGAACTTTATAAATAGACTGCATGAAATATTTGGCATGAGGGGTCAAGATGTAGGCGAAGCTGGAAAAAGACTTCAGCTTGTGTGTTAGCCAGAGGCCAACAGTTGTTAAATTCCCTAAATTTCCTTAAGAAAGGGAAGAGTAAGAATCCCTTTAAGAGCATAATTTTTTTTTTCTCTCCAATGTGTAGTCAGTAAAACCCAGAGGGAAAAAAATGTACCTTTCAAGCCAAAATTAGGTCATGCCAACCACAGCAAATTTGGAAGCTCTACTTCAAATGTAGTCTTGCAGGATTGCTGTGGATCATCTTAATGTCACGCACGTGGTGAGGCTGACGCTTCCAGATCATGGCTGCGAGGCTCTGCTGACTGAGTCTGACCGAACCTGGTTAGGCTGCAGTTGGCACACAGACATGACGTGACCTAAGGTTGTGTCTGAAAGGTATGCTCTGGAATATGGCATTTTTTTAAGGTGAAAAATTTACAGTTTCTAAAAAAAAAAGAAATTCAACCAAGTCACATAACAGTTCATTTTGTTTTGCTTTATTATTCTAGAGGGGTAAAATGTTAAAGGAAACAGGGAATGGACAAATCTAGCATAGCAGCCTGCAGGCACAGCTTCCTAGTAATTAGGAGGAGGTTGCCAAAGAACTACCTCACCATTAAAAAAAGAAAGAAAGAAACCTACAAAGTAATAGTTTCATTCATGTATTCACCTGTTCACAGAAGTGGCAGGATTGTTCTTTTTCCAGTCTTGAGGGATGTAGGAGAAAATTAGAAGGCACTTCATTCATTTCATTGGCACTTATCTTTACTAGAATGTTGAATCTGCTGTAAAATGCAATATATTTCCATTATGTAAAAGAAACTGCTGCTTTTTTCCTACCTGCAGAACATAGTACTTCATGGGTGTTTCTATTCATTATTTGAATGTTGGACTGGACATAAAAATATAGCTTATTTCCATTACATAACAGAAATTTATACTCTTTTCTAATTGCAAAAAGTATTTAATAAAGTGACAAGGCCTGTAAGATTTAAACATCTTTATTGTTGAATGCACTAGAGAACTTTACTGAGTTGGGTAAGGAAAGTATGAATATCTGTCATAGTATCCCACGTGTCTGTTATGTTCTCAAAGAGAAAAGCTAAAGTCTTTCTTTTGTTGAACACTACTGAATTCATTCCCACCAAAAAAAACAAAAACTCAAAAGAGTTGGACTTGTTCCTAAATGAGCACATATATTTGCAGCTGCAGTCTTTGTCGCCATTACCTTTACATCTGTGTCATACCTGCAAAAAGAAGTTTTTCTCTTCCAGAATAACTTTCCTGTGTGTACAATTAGTTGCATCAGTTTCCAAGTAGTTTCCAAGTTATTGACGTCTCTTAGGATGAGGCAGCAGTGGATATATAATATTCTATCTGTTATGAACTGGGATATTGTGCAGGAGATTGAAAAAATAAAAATACTTTCCTTCTATTATAGAATAGAATTTCTGCATTCTTGAATTACTTAATATAGGAACTTTCATGTGTTAAACTACATTCCCCTTGATTTTTCTGGCGTGCTGGTTCTATAGTCTCTGATAACACCGGAAATAAAAGGCCCAATCAGTACTGCATGAGGATTCTAGAAATACTTCACAGAGGAGAAAACACTTGAAGTGGATCTTAAAGGAAGATCTTGAATGTGTCTTGTGTTGTCGCTGCATGTCTTGCCTTTTGAGTAGAGACTCTAGTGTGTCACTACACACCCAATAATACAGTCAAATCCCCCACTTACAAATAATTTGGTCCCCTCAATTTTTTTTTATAATTGGAAACAGATAATTTATTTTTCATGGAAACAGTTTTTAAATGGTTGTTAACTTCTCACATGAGCCCACAAAAACCCATTGTACACTTATAGTAATTCTTTTTAAATAGCAGGAAGCCATACAGGTGTTGTAAAACAAATAACTGAATTAGACTGTCCAAACTTTCCTTCACCAGTAATGCTTAGCCAAAGCAGTCTCTGATGAGGCAGGTGGAATTTTTGTGGAAACAATGAAAACAATTTCCAGGTTTCACAATGTAGTCTAGTACATACAGACCTCAGAATCATATGCAGTGTTCCTTTAAAGTTCAGAATTCCCACTGCCACCTTCCTGGGGAGACCTTTCAACAGATGATTAGAATGTTTATTGGAGTTTAAGGATTACTACTTAAAGATCGCAAGTATTCTTAGTTTATCATTTCTTTTTAGAATAGCTTTTTCTGTTCAGATATATAATAATCATCACTCTAAATGATTTATTAGTTATCTTCAGCTAACACGTGGAACGTACAAGAAAGAGAATTTCTCAAGGGATAAGTGAACAAGAAGAAGAGAACAGAAGGCGAGTAACAAGCATGTGTACCTGGATGAGAGTGCCTGAGAAGGATTTGACTAAACTACCATTAGGACTCGGGCACTTGGGGTCCGGCCTCCATACCTTATCAGTTGCACTCCGCTGTCCTCCGTGGCACCTAATAAATTCTTACTGCATTGCCTTCTCCAGGAATGTCCGAGGTCAAATTTGAGGGGTTTTGCCCAGGTTCCCAGAATCTAGGCACATGCCTGCGAGGCATATGGTTAATAGATACTTACTGAATGAGCAAATGAATTCTGCCACCACTTCCTCTGAATTATAATCTCTGTGGAGTCTTGTTTGCTTAGGGCCCCTGATATGACCAGGAAAGTGCCTTGAACATATTGTAGATGGATATTCTACATAAATTGAATTGCATTGAAGAAAAATTTGGTGGGACTTGAATTTCTTCTAAGCCCTGGTTGTGAGGTGATTTGCATATGTAGGAAAGTGGAGATTATGCATTGAGTTTATTTGAATTAGACGTTTTACAAAATAGATTTCATGATGAGAAAATGCCTAAATTTGTTGAAATTAAGTTAACAGAAAGAGAGTACCTTGCTGCATAGTTTTATGAGTCTAAAAACAGTACTCCAGGGGCTTCCCTGGTGGCGCAGTGGTTGAGAACCCGCCTGCCGATGCAGGGGACACGGGTTCGTGCCCCGGGCCGGGAAGATCCCACATGCCGCGGAGCGGCTGGGCCCGTGAGCCAGGGCCTCTGAGCCTGCGCTCCGCAACGGGAGAGACCACAACAGTGAGAAGTCCACGTAACACAATAAAATAAAATAAAATAAAAATTAAAAAATAAAAACAGTACTCCATATATTTAACTCAGAGTTTTTGTTGGTGGTGCTTTATTAACTTCATGGTTTTTAAAATCCTCCTTTGAGATTTTTCTCTGCACCATCTAGACTTGGACCATAATTTGTGCATAATTGAAATTGCAGAAATATGAAGGAAGAGAATAAAAATTCATGGCAACACAAAATACATTATTTTATTCACTGCCTTTTAAATTACTCTACTTATAAACTCAACTAGGTATTTTAGTCTTCTCTATTAGAAAAAGAAACTGTGAAGAATAAAGGAAAAATATCCAAAATTATTCAAAAGAAAGGTATCACCTTATTGCTTCATGTAGTACTGTCTTAAAAACTTTCATGATTCTTTTCTAAAAAATAAAGTGATTTGGGGGAGTAGATAAAAATATTTTCAGATTATTTAAGAAAATAAGCTTGAATATGGAATATATTTTAAACATTTTAAAATGTTTCTCAACATATTTTCTATAGCATTTATCAAGTCTCTTTCACATCCCAAAAGTGAATGATGGTGAAAAAAAATAAAATATAAGACAGAGAAAGAACTCCAAAGCCCCTTTATAAGTTTGTGTCTGCTCTTCAGGTTTATTCAGCAAGGACAGCACTGGGACTGACCCGCTTGCAGGTTGCCTCCCAGTCTGCCTGCTCATCTCTCTTTCCACATACAGAGCCACTTTGGAGAGTGAACCACACGTAGAATGGGTCATTCCATTCACATAAGTACTAAAATTGGAATGTGTTCTGAGAAACACAAAAGTAAAACCTTAAAGACTCTACTAAAGACAATTAGGATTCATTGCAGTCCTTTCTTCTTATCACAATAGAAAGAATGTCAACTTTTGTGTCTTCAGTAACCATGCTTCTCAAGGATTTAATGAAATGATATATGTACCATAGCGTATAAAACAGGAATCCTGTACAAATATCAGTTATTCTTAACCTACCTTAGATTGTAAACTCCTTAGGCTTGGGGATTGCACTTTATTCGTCTTTGTGCTCTCTCTGGTCTAAATAAGTCTGTTACGCATAGTAGATGTCCCATAAATGTTTGTTGAATTAAATTGAAACAAGTGAATGAAGGGTAATAATTGTTCCTAATTCAAATGAGAGAGATTTAGGAAAAACAATTAAGTGCTACCACTGTGAAACCTTTCCCTCTGGAATTATCTTTCCTATGCCTGACTTTTGTAGAATTTTATATATACCTATTTTATGGTACTGATTTCTGCCTTGTACTAAAATTCATGTTTAAATTATCTTTCCCAGTTTTGTAAAATTTAAGCTCTTTGGAGGACAGAGATGAAGTTTTATTAGCCTTTGTGTTCAGGATATACTCTCTGATGGATTTATAATCTCTAAATTAACAAATTACTTTTTGCACCAGATCTGCTATACTACCTGACTGGCTGAACGATGTTGATCATAACCAAAGATACTTCCTTGGGGTAGGCGTCCAGTTCCTTTTGTGAAATACTACTGCTTACTATTCTATGAACCTATGGTAATGATGTTATTTATTGTATACTAATACATATTTTTACAGCTGAGGAAACTGAAATTTAGAAGTCACATAGATTAAAACTTTGGTCTCTGATTAGAAAGCATGGTTCTTATATAGCTACAAAAAAACTGCCATCAGTAGCCTTTATTTCATTTCATATGTGGTAATAGATGAATGATGATTCTGCATCTTTCTTACATTATAATACTGTATTTCTTAGATTTTCCCACCATGTAAAAATTATGAATGTTTGTGGTTCTTGTTTATGTCATGAGTGAAAGTCATGAGATAATACTGCTGTAGCTGATAAAACAATGTTGAAAGACACATTTGTGATTCATTAAAAGACATAGTGTATCTCATTGGCCCAGTTTGGAGTTTAAGTTTTATCCAGCTGATTCACGTAAGTTGGGTTTTTTTGTTTTGTGATATGCTTCTGACTAGGTTGATCTCTTATTTCATAAATATATGAGGAACCAAGTACATTGGAAAGGGTTTATATCTTTTGTAAACCCATTAAGTCAACATCTAATGAAAGCTAATTCAAGCCTTTTGTTTATTCCATTGCTAGTTAGTTAGCATCGGTATGTGATGGGAGTAAGAAAAACAAAATGATAGTCAAATCATGAAGTTTTATTCTTCACCAGCAATCTTCATGATACATTTGTTTCAATGATACTGTTATCTAGAAATTATAGTCATTTTTATTTTGCATAGATTTCATTTATTCAGGCAATTTCTAATTACCTGTATTCATTTAAGTATAGCAACTTACTATTGGTGTCAATTTATTGAATGTCTAGGCATTATGTAGCTACAGAACATTTCTTCTCAGTTGTCCTAATGGAAGATATTTGGCTAGCAAGAGTACACAATTGTTTGATAATTGACTTTTGTTCAAGGGTGTACAAGTCCAGCCTAGAAGACCTCATTATCCATTAGGTACCCACCTCAGCTAGAGCTACATTTTAACACTGAATTCTTAAGAACAGCATACATATCATTTTAATTATCAGTTGGAAATATAATAATTATGATAAAAATTCTTGTTAAATTTTTTTTCTTGTTGTATAGTACACTTATTTCAAATGATAGTTAATGCAGCCAGAAGCCAGTGTTTAAATACATACTTCAATATATAGTTCTAAAATTGTTTTAATCATGTTATCATATCTAAGAAGATACTAATAACCTTTTTTTTTTGCGGTACGTGGGCCTCTCACTGTTGTGGCCTCTCCCGTTGCGGAGCACAGGCTCCGGACGCGCAGGCTTAGCAGCCATGGCTCACGGGCCCAGCCGCTCCGCGGCATGTGGGATCTTCCCTGACCGGGGCACAAACCTGTGTCCCCTACGTCGGCAGGCGGACTCTCAACCACTGCACCAACAGGGAAGCCCCTAATAACCTTTTGTTTGCAACTATACTACTAACAAATAAAAAGAATTCTGCATAAATTATTTCCATATACAATCACTTTTAGTCATTTAAATTTACATTTGTCGTTTTGGAGATGTTGCAACCTAAAAATACAAATACAGTTTGATAGTTTGTATTCTAATAGATATGTAAATCCCCTACAGATTGAGTCTGATTGTATTGGTTGCATTATAAAGCTTCAAGTAATAATTACCCCCGTACATTTTAGTACAATTAGAATTCTTTAATCTTTTTTGAGATGCTATGCTGAAAATAGATTTTAAAATTTCAGGGACCTAGGATAAATAATTACAGTCTATTCAGATAACTATAAATGCATAAATTATTATTTTAATTTTAAAATATAAGATAGAGAAGTATACCTTAGTAAATATTGAATTTTTATACCTTAAGTTAGCTAGCTGGCCAGTCAGAATGTGAAATTCACATTGGTGGTTTATGGAATGTTAGCATGTAGAAGCTGAAGTAGAAAAATCAGCTGAATTTTAGCAGATAGATGTTCACTGAGTAAATTCACTAAATCTATATCCAGTACTTGTAAGACAGGTTGATTGATATCAAAATGTGTGGATGTTTACTGGAAGATAAAGCAAAGACTTGGCATTATTCTAATAATTAAGCAGAACAAAGTTTAAATTGAAAAAAAAATACATATTCTTCACTTAAAAATTCATTATGTATAAGTTTTTAATGATATGTTATATATATATACACACACACATATATACGTATGTACATATCTAAGCATGTAAGCATGTAAGTGTGTATGTATGTATGTATGTCAGAGGAATCACCAAAGTCAGAGCCAGTACGTGAGACTGGAAGTTTCACTCACTGCTCCACTTTAAAATGAAGGGCATTCCAAACATCATGGAAGCCCTAAAGAGCAATGGCCTTCTAGGGACTGTTCCAACTCTAAATTCCTCCATTTTGTCTACTCTGGCAGTTACCATTCCTATGTTGTGTTCTTAAAACAATCAAAGTAAGACCTCATATTTCATTAAAATGTTGGAATCTGTTTAGCATGACATAAAGGGTTGATGCTGGAGTCAGACTGTGTAGTTTCCAATCCCAGAGCCACAATTACCTGTGCAAGCGAAGTCTTCTTTGTCTAAGTTTCCTCCTATGTGAAATGGATGCAGTAATGGTACCCTAAGGTTGTTATGAGGATTAAATGAGTTAATACGTGTAAATAGAACAGTGCTAGACACAAAACAAGGATTAACAATCATTATCCTTTTTTTAATTTTTACAATCAAGAAATTTTGCATTGAAAGTGATTTTGGTTTTTGCCTTTTGAGGAGGAAGGTCTAGGAAATAGATTTTATAATTACCTACATCATCCTACAAATTAAAGTCATTAAAGGCAGATTTACTACTTGATTTTATCTTTTCAAAGTTTTTTTTTTAATTCTTGTAGTGGAATTTTAATAGTTTCAATTCATATTATTAAATTTGAAATACAACTAGGGAATACCAGAATTACCAATTTCTAGAAGTTTCTTAGTTTTGAAACGTTGATGAACAACGGATCATTTCCTGAAGGAATTTGCAGATTCATCTCCCTGAAACATAAGAGAAAACTGAACTTTAATAGTGGTCAGTCATTAATTCCTTTGAAATTAAGTTAAACATTTAGACATAAATCAAATGGATAAATGTGTTGAAACCTTTATTGTAGATTTTTAAATTAAGCCTTAGACAACATTTTGTACTAGCCAAATATCACACATTTTCAGTGTATGTTATTATGTCTGTATGACTTTTTTTTTTAAACAAACAGGTTTCACAATCCTTGTAAACAAGAGAGATTTACCATAGCATTCGGTAGCATAGCCAAACTCACGTGGGGCTGGCTTTTAGAAATGCGATGCTTAAGATTTAGCAGTTGAAGCCTGTGAATGTATGAATGTCGTTTATTTTCAAATTAACTGATTTAGAAACAAGTAAATTAAAAGTACTTTAAAGTGCTTGGCACAACCATATTCTTCTAAGAAATATTTTACAACATTGAAGAACTTGTGTATCCATCTGGGAAAACAAAATACTCCCACACAGGCCACTATAACTCTAAATAACCAGTCCATTGGCAGAGGGAATCTTTCAACTAACTCTTTCACAGAGAACAGTGTCATTAGGAAACAGAATTTTATCCCAAAGTATGTCAATTTTTGGCCAAAATCTAAGTTTTATTTTTTCTTATCAGTGTGCCCCCCTCATCAGTGGGAATGAATTAATGACTTTTTTTTTTAATGTGCTTGCTGAAGTTGCAAATAACTAGTCAACATTGTGGAGTGAGAAGTTACAGTACTTAAAGTTTTCAAAATGTGTCTCAGTTTATTACCTTAGTGTGACTAAACTAATTACAATAAGAATTAAATATTATATATAAAGCATTTAGCTTATTTCCTGCTATTATTTCTATGTAGAAAGATGTAAATATGTGAAAATGTGAATTTTTATCTTAAGGAGATGGTTTTCATCCACATATGGTTTACCCAGTACTCGGCAAAGTAAGAGATGTTACATAGCTAGAAAGTTGTACCCATTCAACCAAACTTCTGGAAGTAGGTTTGTTATTTTCTACTAAACAATTTTCAGCCTGTATAGCTTTGGATTTCAAATACAGATCATGATTAGGTTATTAAATCATGCAGATTCTTTCCACCACTTCCTCTGCTATGTGCCTTTGGGGAATTTTTTTAAATAGCAACTATTCTACATCATCTTTGTGAAAGTTATCATAATAAGATTATAAATTTTGCTAAAGTATTATTTATGAATTTTAGTTACATCACCATGTGCCCATTTACTAGTTGTAAGTTTGCAGAATGGAATTTATTTGCACTTTGTGTATTGCCAATTTTTACTCATGTACTTTTTAAAAGCAATATATTTAAATCTGATTTTTGTAATTTAGATAATAGTTGTTTGTATTCGACTTCAAATTTGAGAAACTGCTTTGTAATGCGTTTGTGATCCAAGTCATTACCAAGAGTTGTGCAACTATAAATGAGATAAACAAAACAGAAATAGTGATCTTATGTGAAAGCTATAGATTGGTGTCTGATGTAGTCTCGCAACTATGTATCTTATCAGCCTGTTAAAATCTAGAGGTTCTGAAATTATTCTCTCCTTTTTTTAAAAAAAGTCGTCGTTTTATAGATGAGTTACTAAATGAAAAAAAGAAAAGTAGTAATAGAGGAAGTTGGCATGGAGAATTGTCACTGTACTCAGCTCTTTTATCTTTTTCTAAATATAGTTTTAAAATATTGTTCAGGTCAGCTGATATAAGCAGGGGAGTGCTTCTTCATGTCTTCTTTCTTTCCCAATCATTTCAATAATGTTTTGATGAATTAAAGTATATAAGTGAAACAAAGAAATCAGCACCAAGTTCTCATATTAAACTGAGAATTGAAACTGCTAATTCCCCAGATATTTTTAATATATTGCTAATCTCAAAACCAGGACTAAATTGGTATTCCAGGACTAAGGTGGTAAATTTTTAATAGAGATGTCTCTTACAAGCAGGTCTTATTATAACATACTAGAATATCATTTATTCTTTGAGGATGTGATTTATTCTATTTAAATATAAGCCCTGTAAAGGAGATGTGTTAATCTATTTTTACTCTAATTACATAAATATGTCTGTTGCATTCTAGTCAGTAGATGTATTCAGAAGCCAATATGCCTCCACTCTCACATTTCTTCTGTAAATGATGAATAATATTGATAAATGAAAATTACAAATCTGCAATAGAGCTTAACTACTGAACACTAAATCATTCTGTTACTAACTCTGTGTTCCAATGACATTTTCTAGATTTAAGAAAAAATGTCATTCCTACACTTAAAAAATATTTTGTGCTTTTGCAGCAATATAAGCAAATGTGCATTTGAAAGAAAATTCACAATGCAGCCACAAATAATTCCCTTTAAGACTCAAAGTGCCATTTTCAAAAATGGTTCAATTTTCAGAATGGAATATTTAAAACCTCTTTCCTGCCAGACTTTACATTCCACATGTTTGGTACAATTAAAATAGGAGAGTTGAAGGAATGGAACTCTTCCATCTATATTTTGGAAAAACATATTCACTCACCTCAGTTTGTCAGTGTGCATTAAGAGGGAGGTCATTATGCAGTAGAAAAAGAAGAAGAAGGCAGCTCTAACTCATGTGACTGACATGTACTGAACATGGCCATTAATACAACTTGGCAGTGACCTTGGCAGAATTACAGGTAATCTCCTTGCAGGGTTAAACTATTTGAATGATATTTCTACCATGTTAAGCACAAAGAGAAGTCTCTTTGGAATTTTACCCTTTAATTTTCTTTTATCCTAACTAATATATTTTTTAAATGATCCCTTAATTATTTTCTTTATCCCTTTGCTCTCTGAAATGACAGTTTATCCAAAACATTGTTGCTGTCATTTTTCTGTCATTATGGGGAACTACTATATATTGGTAGCACTTTCACAAAGAGTTGAAGTTGATTTTATTTTTATTATAGGTGTAAATCTGTAGTCAAGTTTTATTACACCACTCATAACCAAAGTTCTAAAAAGCAGAAAACCTATATAGAGAAGATATAGGTTGAGAACTCAATGTTGAAAAAATTCCTTTATTATATATTTTATAAAAACTCTCAGCATCGTTGTTACCATTTAGGATTTATTTGGATTATATAAGTTAAAACATGTATTTTTATCATAACTTCTTAGATTTTGCAATAGAAATTTCAAGTGCATCATTGTTTATTTCTTCCTACCTCAGGTGAGTTTGTCACATAAGAAGGGAACTTTGGCACAGAAAAGATTCAGGTAAATTAATGGAAAATATCATGACACATAGTAAAGTTGTCATCTTATTAAAACATCCTATTGCCATTGTAATCTCATATTTAGTAATAATCTGTACTGAAATGCCTATAATATGTAAGAAGTTTCACATAATGGAAGTTGGGCTTAGTAAAAAGCCTCTAAGCAGGTCATAATTTCTTACAGTTGCTTCTACATCATATTTCAATACAGGAAATGAACAGTGACTATAAAGGAAGAGCATTTTTTTTCCACAAATGTGGATCCATTTAAAAACTATTCCTTCCTGAATTGTTTCTGGGGTCTTTTGGCAATTTGAACCAGCTGTTGACAACAGCATTTATAGGAGCCATTGACACTGGAGGATATGACAGTTTCTGTTTGGTGTTCATTATTCGTAATTTTAGTTTAACTTTTAGAAGCAGGCCAAATTAGTTAATTTCTGGAATTAAAGCAAATTCACAGGTCATTTACATTTTTGAGTATCACATATATGTAGAGAATTAGAAAGCTGCTTTCAATCAATGAGTCATTTATAGTATACAAGCTGAATTATTTTCATACAGAGCACCCTTAAGAATCATTTGATAAGAAGGACATGGAAATTTATTAGGTAAGGCATGTTCAGATTACACTATCCTGCATTTCTCATCAGTTTACCTATAAATTTAACCTTTAGCAACACCTATTTCCAATTTATTGTCAAGTTGATCTATATAATCAGAATTCCATATTATGTTTATATTACCCAGGAACCCACCAAATGGAAAATTAGAGGTATCTTATCTCTGGCTATAAATTATAAGTAAATGGTTTCTGGCAGCCTATAACACTATTTAAAATTTTAACCATGGGGAAAAAGAGTTGTTCTTGAAATAATGTAGTAGAAATACATTAAGAAATATAATTTCAATCAGGGAAAAAGTTAATCCAGTTTCAAAAAATGACATGGAAAAGTCAAAGAGAAGATGAAACACCCTTCTTTAATCTAAGGGGAGTCAAACTTTTAGGTTTGTATTTAGATAAAAGCTCAGATCATGAATGTAAATGGGTTTTATATATTTTACTGTCAGCTGATTTAGGACTTTCACATATAAAATTTCAAAACTAGATGATGAAAATATTTTGTTAGAATTTGTAAAGCCCTCTAACAGATGAGGCAATATAGCAGAGGAATATGAGCTTAGAATCTGGAGTCAGGCTCCCTTATCTCTAAACCTAGCTTTGCTACTTAGTTATGGTGTAAAGTTGGGCAAGTTTTGTATTTTTTCAGTGCCTTGATTTTTTTTCTGAACCAGAAATATAATATGAATAATGATCATGATAGTACAAAATTATCCAGGTATAAGGTTCAATTGAAATAATAGAAATAATATTCCTGGGACATGTTCACTCAATGAACTATCATTATCACTATTACTAGGATGATTAAAAATAGTTTCACAGGGGCTTCCCTGGTGGCGCAGTGGTTGGGAGTCTGCCTGCCGATGCAGGGGATGCGGGTTCGTGCCCCGATCTGGGAAGATCACACATGCAGTGGAGTGGCTGGGCCCGTGAGCCATGGCCACTGAGCCTACGCGTCTGGAGCCTGTGCTCCACAATGGGAGAGGCCACAGCAGTGAGAGGCCCGCGTACCGCAAAAAAAAAAAAAAAAAAAAATTGTTTCACAGGAATAAACTATCAAGCACGAATTAAAATTCTGTTGCCAGAATTTCAAATTTTATTCTTCAAATCTTTTTCTCCTTCCACGTTTCCAATCTGAAATAGACTCTCCTAACATGATAATTTTCTGGATTAAAGGAAGTCATAGGTATTAGTTTCAATAGATTATAAAATCTTCCATTAAAAATAGAAGAAACATGTATATCATCTAGTTAATGCCTCTCACGGAGAAACTGTATCTTAGAAAAAAAATGAATTTCAGAAATATTAAAAATATAGTTTAAATGTGATTGTGTAGCCTACATTGTCTACCTAGTAATTTCTCTGTCTGATTTTCGCACAATGTCTCAACAGAATTTTAAAGATAGACTTTGATTTTTTTAACTTAATTCCAACAATTTATTGGTTTACCATTGATTTTTAAAATAGAATTTAAATAATACATACACACAAAAAAGTTTAAAATATTTTAAGTGATGGAATGTGTCTGTGTTTGGGTGTTTAAGCATAGAATACAGTTAAAGTTTTAGCGAAAGGCAAATGGCTAATGGAAAAACAGACCTAAATAGAAATGCTTTTTGTGACATGATTTTTTAAAAAATAAACAAAACACAAAAGGAATCTAAAGAGACATTTTTCAAAGCCTTGCATTCCAAAAAAAAGAAAATAAAAATGAGATAGGAAAAGCATTAAGGTAGAGAAGGCAACACCATCCCAGACATTAGGATCTTCTAAAGGAGCTCAGTCTGTTGAGTTTCCCAGATGGTTGTCAGTGATGTGCCTATCTCTGCACCATACTCTTCTTCTCCTTCTAGGGCAGGATTGGAGGAGGGGCTGTAAGTTTCTGTGGGTAGGTGGCTGTGGTGAGCATCATCATATGCCCTCTCCAGTTCATACATTTCACTATAGGATGGTGCCTTGATTTCAAGGCTTCTAGAAGAGAAAAGTTGCTTTCCTTCAAAAACCATTGAAATCCTATTCTAGGTTAACATCTTTTTTAAATTATTATTATTTAGGTTCTTATAAATACATGAAAAATTTACCAAGGAAGTTGGCATATTGGCACACATCTAGCCACACGGAAAAGGTGTGTTCTCCTTTATCGTACTGTTTTCTCTTCCTGAGAATCTTTTCAACATACTTAATGAAAACTAAAATTTTGATGAAGAATTATCACAGTATCTCCCACTTCTTTGTTTACTGTCATTTTGATGGCTGATGCTATATCCATAAATTCTCAGGGAAGGATTTTTCTTACTGTGTGTCTTTTATTTTTTTCCCATACAGTTGATGTCTGTAATTGCACTTCGTTTCTAATCTTCTGTCTTTTATTATACAATAGGGAGTCACTGATCACTTGTTTCCATCCTAGTATAATAGAAATATCCAAATATTTCAGTCATACCTTACCCAGACATACAATCAGGAAGCGTGAAAATGAGTGGCTTTCTTAATTTATTAGAATTTATTTCTCTTTCAATAAAGCTAAGACTATTATTCATTAATTAGTTTAGTTTTTATCAGACCTGCTGATTGACCAAAGATTTACATTATTTTAGGATCCAATCCCAGGCAGGAATTAAAGATCTGAAAAATTCAACAATAGAAAAAGATGAATTTAATGGAACATATTTTCAAAGGACTTGGAAATACTTAAAAGGTATTCTTAGAAAATTTAGTATGGAGGATGGAGGATGCAAAAGTAGTCAAAGACTACTTCATCTTGTACCACAAACTTTTAGAAAGGGAGAATATCTGGTTGGCTAAAGAAAGACCTTATGAGGAATGGGAATAAAAAAGTATTATGAGAAAAAAAGAAATTTAAAATAATACGGAAACGGAAGTTTCAAGAAAATAGTAAAGGCTTAAAGTTTAATAAGGAGAGTCAGTAAGATATGATATTTATGAATTTATTCAGTTTAACCAAAAACAACAGCAAAGGATAAAGAGTAGCCCAATTTTCATGTGGAGGGGAAAGTAAATACAGATAATATCAGGAATATTGTAAGTTCCACGAGGTCATGAATTTTTATCTGTTTTATTCATTTTATTCCTTTAGACCCCTTAGAATAGTGCCTGGAACATAGCAGTTACCCCCCCCCAAAAAAAAAAGGTTGAATGAAGGAATGAATTTAACGGTTCTTTGCTTTATTTTTTACCTTTATTATGCAGTGAAATGACCTCATGGTTTTGGCCACATCCATGAAATGTAACATATGTACGTATGACCTAAGGAATCAAGTGATATTAAATAACAAAGCAAATTTCATGGAACTCCTGAGCAATTCTGGCTAAAGCCTAAGATAATTTTAGTAGCAGGAATTCTTGTAACATAATGCCATTGCAAGGCCACAAGCTACACTTCTTAAGGATTTTTTAATAAAGGCTAGAAGGTAACTATCACAGTGATGACATTTTTAAAAGAAAACAAAGGGTGACCCAAGGAACCACCATTACTAACTCTCTTATTTGCAGACTTAAAAATGTACAAGAAAAAAATCACAATGATTTGTTATACATCCTGTAACACCCTGGGTGTGAGTATAAAAACTGGTCCTATGAGAATATTTTAACCTTTACTGTAGAGTGTGAAGGAGAAGGGATAGGTATAATCTCAACTCTCCAAGCCTTTTGATTTTGTTCTGTATGACATCCTCATCCATAAATTGGGAAAATATTCCTTAAACCAGACAGATTTGAATGGTAGCTAAAGGAATAGTGAAATAAATAATTTGTACATTAAATTTAAAGGGTTCTGTGTAAAGAGAGTTTTTGAAGTCTGGCCCTTGAAAAGACAAGATCAGAACGCAGTGTGACCTTGGTAGACTGGAGAACTGGTCAGAAATCATGAAGTCAAGGAAAAAAAAAAACTCTTTAAATACAAACTGTGTAAGAGTTGGCTGGAAGCAAATCTGGCAGGGGAAAAAATGCAAAATTGGAATAAATGAAAAGGTAAACATTTACTTTAGAATTCATGCAGTGTGTGGATAATTAAAAATATGTATCTGATAGGAGTATACAAGAGCCTTTTTTTAGTCCTATGCATATTTTTGGACTCCAGAGCTGAAGGCAGGTATGACTTGAAGAGCCACAAAGATGAGGGAAAAAAGAGAAACTAAAGCAAGGAAAGCACGACAAAAATAGATATAATTCAATTCACAGTCTTAAAGCACATGACATGAAAACACGATCACCCAGTGTTGTTCTTTCTACAGAGGCTAGAACAACAGGACTGGGCATAAAGCATTCTGTGAGGGATTAGCTATAAGTAAGAATTTCCTGAGAGTGAGAGTTGTGAGATATCAAAATAGGTTAGTGAGGAAGGTTATGTTGCTGCTTTTCCGGAAGGCCTTAAAAGAGAGGTGGAATCTTTATGAAATAATTTGGGTATGGTATTATCCGAAGGAGGGAAAAATGATATGACCTTGCATGGCCCCTGCCACTATTAATATCCGGCATTTCTGCTCTTACCTTGGCTGAATGGAAATGTAGATATGTATTTCTACAAAAAAAAAAGACTTTTTTTGCTCTTCTGTAACATAGCAAAATTTATCGTTCTCATAAAGAGCATTTTAAGGCAAGTGAAATGTCCAAGCCCACCCTGAAATTCTCCATATTAAATTCAGAGAAGCAGTTATTAAATATTCATCTTAGCTAATTTTTTTTCAAAGGAACTGGATAGAGATTGTGCCATCATTCATTGTTTTCCAATTCATAAGTTATAAAAGATGAACATTTTTATACAATTTTGACTTTCAGAATCCTCAGGAATGTGGCCACATAATGATTTGGTGTGTTAACTAGTTGCTTGATGATCATGTCCGCTTTTCTAACATCTAAAAGTAAGGTGCAGGCTTCCCTGGTGGCGCAGTGATTGAGAGTCCGCCTGCCGATGCAGGGGACACGGGTTCGTGCCCCGGTCCGGGAGGATCCCACATGCCGCGGAGTGGCTGGGCCCGTGAGCCGTGGCCGCTGAGCCTGCGCGTCCGGAGCCTGTGCTCCGCAACGGGAGAGGCCGCAAGAGTGAGAGGCCCACGTACCACAAAAAAAAATAATAAATAAAAAAATAAAAGTAACGTGCTCCCCCCTCCACTTCTCACAGCTCTCTTATTACTGGATCCACCCACAGGCATAAGTGACACCGACAGAAAAGTTATTCCAGAGGTGTCTTCGCTGTGAAAGGCAGTATTTGCCAACGGGTCCTTTCTTACTGAGTTAGAAATCTCAGAGATTTCCTGTTTACCACAAGCCCTCTCAAAGTGCCTGGGATACATAGGCAGCCATCTTGAGCCTTCACTTTGCAGTCACCTGCCTAGCATCTTAAATTGAATTCAGGCTTGGATATAATGTGCCATTGTTGCTTATGGAGTTTTTGAGTGGCACTGACCTATAGTGCTCATCAACTGGTACAGTAAACATGTGTAACTATATTAATGAAGACATATGTACCATCATGTTCTGCCTATGAAAGTAGGAGAAAAGGCTGATACATGCTGACAGTATACAATTACATCCTCATACTCTGTAGCTCTGATAGAGCAAGCTCTGTGATACGTTGTGGAAAACAAATGGTGTGAACTTCTGTAACACACACCAGTGTGTTATTTTTCTTCCAACCATCATAAAAATATTGCCAAGTATGTCAACTGTTACTGTACAGTTAATTTGTATATTTTATTAGGTGTGTGTCTTATAAAGCTGATAGCCATAAAATTACTTCTAAAAGAATATATTTAAAGAGGTTGCATTGCAGTTATACCCAGAGGTCTCAAACACAAAGAATTCTAAAGTAGTAGGTAAATGTATAAAATTCTAAAGTGGAAACTCTACTGCCCGTAGAAGAATATTGTAGTAGACCATAATTTGAGGAGATGAAGGAGAAGTTAGAACAAGAGGAGCAGTTAGAAATGTGGGGAAGTGAAGAGATAATGACCAGGGTAACACCAAGGTTGGTTAGATCTGGGTTAGAAACCTCCCCGAGGTACTTTGAAGGAGAGCAAAGATGACTGCCCCAAGACTGGTGGCAAGATATCTGTAATACTCTCTGTAATCATCATATCATAAATGAAGTTGACTCTTCTGACCCATCCTCAGGAAGACACCTGTTTGGATGGTTTTTACCAAGAGTCGAGATGAATATCTGCTGATTCATTCACACTCACCAGCTTTCCCTGGTGAGCAACCACATTCATTTGCAGAAAGCAGCGGGGTGGGGTGGGGGGGGGAATACCATTGGTGCTGATCAGCCAGTAAATACTGATATTGTAATGAAAGGTATCTAACTCAAGTTTCATCCTGTTCCCCTGCTAGTACAGTGAAGTAAACTCTTTTTTTGCCATCAAGAATAAGAGAATGTTCGATACATTAAAGAACATTGATTTTAAAAGAATTTCTTAGATTCCACTAAATCCCTCTGGAAAATCACATTTTCTGTATAGAATGTTAACTTTAAAATACTCTTTTGAATATTATCTTGCAGCATGGAGAAGTAGCAGAGTGTGTGATTCCAATACTAAGTCTAAGACGGGATTTATAAGGGTTCAAATTATATCTCTAACACTAGCCTTGTGACCGAGGGCAAGTAATTTAACCTCTCTATCCTCCAGCCTTTGTTTCTGTGAAATGAAAATGGTAGTAGTGCCTTCCTCATAGGCTGCTATGAGGATTAGAGTCCATATATGTAAAATTTTAGTGCCATAATATTTTATAATTTATAGCTAATTATTTATTAAATTTCTAAATATGATTAGTAGTCCAAAGAGCATAATATAACCTTGACCTTAACTGCTTATTTTGCTTGAGGCTGAGGTGAACCAACTTTTCAATGCAAAAAAAAAAATTGAAAAAACAATTATATTTACCAGGCAATTAAACATTTTTGTCAGCTTATTGTTTCTCTAGAACTATATCCTTTGGAGAAGCATTCTGACCTCATTGTGTCTTACACCTTTATTGAATTTATACCATTTAGGAACTTGAAAGGGGGCTTTAGAAATTGAACCCAGCTCCCTTTATATGTCTGAGGAAAATTAGACTCAAGGGAGTTGACTGGCCCAGAGACCTGCAGCTCCTGGGTAGCAGAACCCACCCAAGAGTCTGATTCCAAATAGAGCTTTCTTTCCACTGCACTCTACTGCTTTCTGGTGCTTTGGACTTTGGAAACAAATCGTACTAATTGCTAAATATTTTTATTAATATTTTTACTCTAAAAGAACAGCAGTTTTCTGCACCTGATGTTATGTTTGTATTCCGTTGTCAAGCTAAAAGAATAGATTGTTGTTTTATCAATTATTCAACAATAGTGTTAGGTTTTTCTTTGAGCCATGCACCGAACTAAATGTTGGTTTGGGGCATTTATATTCAGTAGTCAGAGGAAAGAAGCTTGATACTTTCTTTAAAGCTAGCGTATCCCAAGGGATATTCCTGATAAATTTGTAAATACTCCAGATTCTGGCATCCAGCATATTAAAGACTATGAAAAGTCCTCTAGCAAAGAAATCTATTTTCCTAATATTTTTGATTTCCTGACTTTTTTTTAGGGTGTGGAGGGGTAGAGTGGGCGGGAGATCACTTGTTAGCATCCTTAGAAACCAGTGATCTTTGGAATCCACTTTGGGATTTCTATGGACAGTCATGAGCTTGCTTTTTTTTAGACCCTAGATTTTAGAGAATCAGGATGAAAAACTGTCCATGTCAGTAACGTCTGATTTTTGTAGCACGGCTTTTTTATAGGGAAAGTACTATAATACTTTCCATGTAGTATTATCTGCCAAGGATGACTTGGGCTTTCCTTGAAAAGAACCTGGGACAGAATGTGTAGACATGCTGAGATAAGGAGCCTCCCACCAGGCCTTCAGCCCAGGACCCAACTCCGCTACCCCCCTGCCCGCGGCGCCCGCCCTGTGCAGCTCATTTGCCTGCCCTGCCTGCATCTTACAGAGGAAACATTCTGTTCGTCTGAGAACACCTCTATTCCTAGCTCTGACAGTTTCACTTTCCATATCCCCTCAGTTCTAAACATGTGGAAAAAGAGATAAAGAAAGGTGATGAAATGAAAAAATCGAGTGGGGAATGCTTCAAATAGAGGGAAGAAACTCATATTTATGTGCCTGCTTTGTATGCGGCTATGACTGGGTTTTGGAGGGGGAGGAAAGTGTCCTCCAAAGGTCAGCTTACAAGATAGGGAGGGAGGTGAGTATGCAGTGTGAACTATTGGTTAGCACTGAGAATAAAATAAAACACTATGCTAGTTTTTACTAGAATAATGTCTATACTGTGTGTGATTCATTTAGGAAAGGAAAGAAGACATCTTGACTGAAAAAAAAAAAAGCTTTGCAAATTTCTGATTCTTTTTCAGGGCATTTAACCAATAATAATGAACATAGCTTAGTGTTAATTTAGGCTTCATGGTAAATTGTACAACTTACCATACTTTAAAACTGATAAATTATGTTCACCAAATAGGACATAAAAAGAAAATGTTGGAATAAAGGATCAAATTTATACCACTCTCCCAAAACATGACAGGGGAGGGAAAATTGAATATATATACCCATTATTCCTTAAGTAAGGTTTCCTTGAATAGGAAATTTTGACCCCTCCCCTTACTTAAAATACTATAGTTTTTCATTGGACATTTATATTTTACAACTTTTAAAATTAAAGTGTCTATTGTCCTTCATTCTAATTTCCTATTTATTAAAATTTATAATCCTTAAATTTTGTATTTTTCCCTTAAAAATGCCTTAATTTTAAAAATACTAGATGATTCAATTTGTCTATTCATTCTAAATTGGAAATTAATCTGTTTGGCTTGAGGCTACATAGCTTACTCCAAAGATGTGTGAATGTTTCCTGTACAATGAGACACTGGGAAACATTGTCCCATTGATTATCACTGAGATCTTAATCAAAACTGTGCTGATTGCTTGGGAGTTGGGCCCTATGAGAGAGGAGATAAATCAACCTAAAACAATGACTGTTACATTAGTAATGTTGTAAGATTATTTATTTCTAAAAGAGTTTTAAAAATACGATTTAAAAAATATAATTCTGTATTTTACATTTGCAGAAATTTTCTGTTGTGTATGTCACATTGCTCATGGTACTATCCATATTTAGCACTGCAAAATGAACTTATATCCACAAGACCTATTTCAATCAGTGGGCATTACTTCAGTGAAATAGCCACATCTCAAGGGAGGACACACCGTTGGATCCAACTAATATAAATTTGGAAACCTTTTGCATTATACTATATTCTCTGTGTTTCAAAGTATTTATAATTTCCATAAAATTAAACAAGTTTACACAGAGAATTTCAGAAATTGAATTGCATCCAACTAAATTTTTATACATGAATGTGGATCTATTTTTTTATTTGAGCCTCACAACCTAATTATAGAATATATGTGTTATTCTTCCCATTCTATAGCTGAGGAAACTTAAGGTTTAGGAAACTATGAATTGGTCAAATTTATACCGCCAGTGACAGATGGAGTGCTGGAGTATTCACCCTCCAAATGCAGCTTTTCTCCATCCATGGTTTACATCTCACCTCAGATGTCATCTTTTCAAATAACCCTTCCCTGACAGCATTATTCACCTCAGTCAGCCCTTTCCTGTTTAGGCACCCCTGCCTAGCCTGTTCTGCTGTGGTATTTTCTCTGTAGCAGTTTTCTCTCTAAAATCATTGTATTCATTCTCTTGTTTATTGCTTCATTCTCCCTTTAAAGCCTCCGGTTCATGATGACTAGGACGTTTGTTTGGTTCCCAGTGGTGTCTCTGGCACCTCTTAATCGTGCTCGATGCGTTTATGTCGCTGTGACTGTTGATCAGACTTTTTCATTGATATCTGTAATATTAAACATCATGATTTTGGCTCTTGACCTCTGATGACATCAACTTCAGCCAGGATTTGATTGCCCACGTGGTCCAGGCTAGAGTTTAATTTAACATCTATGATGAGACTACACCAAATACATATAGCTGTGTATAGTTCATCTCCAAAGCTGGGGCAGATAGACTGCCTTGTGTCTCATTAGAGGATCTGCACTGCGTACAGGCACCTTAATCACATTTCTGACACGTAACTGTCACCATTTCTGACCACCAGCCCTGACAAAAGTTTTGATGTATTCAAGCCATGCGTTACACAGCCCTAGCGTGTTTTACAGTCAGAGCGTCAGTCTTGTAGAGAGTCCTCTTGTCCTGGAGTTTTACACAGATAAAGGGAGGATATAGTTTTGAGAGGAATGCTCCAACTACAAAGTGCATCCTGAAGGCCATTTAGCTCACAATGAAGGTCTGTGTTTTAAAATAGCACTATAACAAAGTAACTACAGAGTTTTGGCAAGGGTTTCAACTATTTATAGAAGTAAGTAAGGCATAGTAAATAGTGCCACAGTACCCAGTTCTCCCTTCCGCCATAACCCCAAACTTACGAGAAGCACTGTAATTATATTTTTCTACTTACGAAAAACAAAAAAAAATCATAGTAGCCATTATCAGTTGAACCATACGGAAGCTCAGGCTGAGATTTCTTTTTTAAATGCATAGTTTTGATTTTCAACAGCTGCACTGGGTCTTTAATCATATATTATCTTTATGAAGCCTTTTTCTAACATATGTTAATTGGCTGTTTTCTGTGACAAATTATGAGCTCTTACTTTGATGAGGTTCAATTGCAATCATGTTGGAGTCGAGTACATAGAGTTTCCACCCCTGCTGCACCCCAAACCACTACAAACATCCGCGCGTCACTGCAGTGCTGAGTAATGGCAGGATTTGGGCTGGCTGATTTCGCTACAGATTTTTTTTTCCACGGGATATTTTCAGCTTCTTTGTACTAAATCTGTTGCAGGGTTTGCCCTTTTTAGCAGAAGCATGCTCTAAAATTAACATCAAATCTTATTGGAGATTACTATAATACAGTGAGAAATATTTCATAATACAGTACCCGAGCGTCTGTTGTGCTTTACTAAAATTTTAATACATTTGTTAGACATTTTGTAGCAAAGTCAGTCATTTGTGAGGTTGGTGTTTTCTAAATCATCAGCACTTTGTAATAAATATTTTGAATTTTCCTCTTTGCATGAGGAAAAGGACAGTTATTTATTGAGAGCTGATCAAGTATGTATTTAGCTATCATAAAGAAAATGCACATACTCTTTTTTTTCAGGTGTTGCCAAACATCAGTATGCTAAAGATGCCATTGTATTTTCTTTTTTCTTTGTAGTTCCGTCTGTTGGTCAAATGATAAAAAGAATTACATGTTCCATCAAGGTTAATGTCCTATAAGATGCATAACATCCATCCAGTTGTCTGTCCTAATGTCAGTTTTTAGTGTATGATTAGGATGAACAGATATGTTCTAATTCTTCTACTCTGAGAACTGTGACAGATATAGCCTGTATCAGACACCACCAGATGATCAGTGATAGCTATTGTTAGACTAGGTATAAAAATACAGTGCATTTGTTTATATTCACAGGAAAGTAGTCAGGGCAATGATTAAGGTCTTCAGAAACTGTTTCAAACACCAGTCATATTGAGATTAATTTCACTGTGTTTCTGCCTTGCCACCTAAGGTAAAGGATCTGTGAACTGAGGTTCTCCAAAGCCAAAGCTAGGGGTCATATTTCCATACAGGTATTAAGAGTTTAGAATAAGATGAGCCAGATGTGAATAGGAGCTACTCCTCAAGAGGCTGTTTTTAATCAGCCATTTCCCTGGAGTAGCTCACAATCAATGAGCTCTAAATCCTGAGGCTACCTGCGCACAGAGGAAGGCCTGGGAACATCATTATAGAACTTACAATTGAGTATACGTGAAAAAATTAGAGCAGAAATTAAGGGTAAGAAAGGTTAACTTCAGAAGTCTTACTTTGGTACTGCTGTTTTAAAGGGTCTTACAGAGATCATTTCAAATGTTCAAAAAAAAAGGAGTATTAAACTCAACTAAATGCAGGTACTACTCTATTAAAAGATCCTTGTAAATAAGCCAAATGAAAAGTTGTTATTGATTTATGTTAGCCAGAACTGTTTAAACACGTGTATTATTTTGAGGAGGTACATGTGCATGAATTTCATCCTGAGTAAGTAAAGTTTTTTGTTTGTTTGTTTGTTTGTTTTCATTAATAGCACTACTGCTAGGGAGAAAGGCTTCAGGGGTCCTGCATGATGTTCAGTGTGACTGTGGAGTCAGGCGGTGCCCAGTCTTGAGCTAGTGGACACAAGGAAATTTAGTTCCACTTGATAAGACACATATACTTAATTGGCTTTAAGAAAATAAACCAAGAATGATGTGTAAATGAAACAGAACTTGGCACTTGACTACATGGAAGCCGTGAGCCATGTGGCTTAATTGGGGCCAGTTGGGATCATTTAATGATTGCTGTCAGAAGATCAGATGTAATTCTCCTTATAAGAAGACCACAGTGGGATAGAGTTAAACAAATTGTCATCAGAGGTTTCAGATGAACAAAGCCTTAATTAGGTTGATTAGGATGCTGTAAAGGAGATGAAGAGAAATCGAAAAATTGATGAATCACTGGGTTCCATGTTGAGCCACATATAATAGTAATATCAAATGTCTTTTTTTTGATTTGAGGTATGACTGGCATTTTGAATATTATATAAATTAGCATAGAAGGCTTTTATATAAACGTTTTAAATTTCTAAAGTTTAGCTAGAGACAAAAGTAAATGACATTCAGTGAATGTAAATAGCAGATGATTTATCAAGCATATTCTTCTTAATGTGGAACAAAAACATTGGCAGGAGGACAATAGTATTTCTTCTCATTTCAAGGTCTTCCTTAAATGTTACATAAATTGGTAAGGTAAATAACAACAGAGGCAAATTATTTTCAAGGACATAATTTTCAATCATTTAATGTAATGTTTGAATACAGAGTATTATTTTATTACTTAGCCTTTACTTAGAATGTCCTTTTAACCATTCATATCACAATCCTAATCATACTGTGATTATTTGCTAGTGATAATACTCAGGACTACTCAGATATCTTAAAATATACTCGTTTTACCCACATATTATGAAAGACTAAAATATGTTTTTTCCATTTGCTGCAGTTTTATAGGAAAATATTACCTCTGTACAAACACATACAGACACACACACATATGTATTAGTAAGGCTGAAGACTGTGTCTAATACACTCAGGCTTTTGAGGAAAAAATGTGTAGAATATTTACATTTTAATAATGAAATATGATATGTTAAAGATTAAGAAAATAATGAATGTAAGATTTTTCTGACAGGATCATTAGATGCCTGGAAATTCAGATTTTTGTCATAAGATGAAAATTTATAATAGCAACATCTCCCGGCTGACAGTTTTGTTTCACTGATATTGGTGTTGTGTAGTGCTTAACTTGCTTTGTTCAATAACAGCAACAAAAAATCCAGCTGCATGTGCTTTTGGAAAAGTTACAGCTGGGGAACAGAACACACTCTGTGATGCTTAGTAGCTCTTGCTTTGTGATGAGGACAGTGTGGATTTACCTTGTGGTGAGAGCCCTGCCACATCACGAAGTGGCCTTTGAAAGAAAACATGGTGAAAAATTAGGAAAACAAAGGCTTGCTAGAACCCTGACTTAATTACTCAGTATGATGTAGAAAGACTAAAAACTGTGGTGTGGTTGGATAGCACAAGGCTTTTGACATATTTAGACTATTTGGAGTTTATTTTAGCGTGGGGGTTGGAGAATGCCGTTTAAGCTCCAATGTGAAAAAAATGTCCAAGGCAAAATGTACCGTGGGTGATAATGACTGGGAAGCTGTGCTTCCCTTGTGTTTATTAAATTGTTTATAATGCAATACAGTTGTTTAAAGGTAAGTGTCTCCTAAATTCTAGAATTGTGTACATAAAATGATTTATATCAGTGATAATGGCAGGTTAGGCCCACTTATTAAATTAATTGCAGGGGTTTTCAAAACGAGTTCCTTTTTAGCCTTATTATATTTCTGACATACATTTCATCTCCTTTTGTCCTTGGGGAAAGATATTAAAGTAGGACTAGAAACATTAATGTAGAGTTTTCAGCAGCCGTGGTCATTGGGAAAATTGATGTATTTCCCTAGTTATTTCTACTTTTGCAGCCTGAAGCTCTTCCATGACTGATACTTATGAGGAACTTCTTAACTTTTATAACACTGTAAATTTCTCTTCATATAATGATTATTATCAATGGATAAATGAGGTTTTACCTTTAGAAGTTGCCCATGATCATCTCTGCAAAGTGAGGTCTTCATGGTATATGTAAAGACTATGATTCACTTGATAACCTTATTGTGTATGACTTTCAGTTTATGCCTCAAAACTGAAGCAATCGGGCTTCCCTGGTGGCGCAGTGGTTGAGAATCCGCCTGTCGATTCAGGGGACACGGGCTCGTGCCCCGGTCCGGGAAGATCCCACATGCCGCGGAGCGGCTGGGCCCGTGAGCCATGGCCGCTGAGCCTGCGTGTCCAGAGCCTGTGCTCTGCAGCTGGAGAGGCCACAGTGGTGAGAGGCCGCGTACTACAAAAAAAAACAAAAAAAAAAACCTGAAGCAATCTTACAAGTAGTAAGCCATGTTCCCAGTCCTACTATGTACCTAGTTTTCACCTACAGTACCACATTCAATGATTACAACCATCCTGCAGATGAAGAAGTACATTCCCAACTTTTTGTAAGACAAGGGAAGAGTGGTTCCAAGTGATGAAGTCATGAGTCTTTAGTCACTCAGCTTCTAAGTACCAAGTTAGAGTTCATACCCTGAGCTTTTCTGACTCCAAAATCCATTCAACTTCCACTTCTCAGTATAAATTACTTATTCCATATATGAGATGCTATATAAATATAACGAAAGATTAAGTGAGGTTATCAGTCTGCTTCTGTATAAATGAAAATGTTCTTAATAGTCATTAAAAATAGTGACTGAAGAAAATATTCACCTGAGAGATAAAAATCTTAATGAATTAATTCATTAATCAACTGATAGTTATTAACTCCTACTATATGCCTGGCACTAGGGCAGAAACTGAAAATGCAAAAGTCAGATAAAACAGACTTGGCCCACAGATGTTGAGGAAGACGGCAGACAGGCAATTTCAATTGTGACAAGTGCTACAAAGGAGGACATGGTGCTATGAGCCCTTATAGTGGAATTTGATGTGATCAGGAGAGCGCAAAGTGCTTCCTGGGGAGATGAAATGTGCTGAGACAGAAAGGAAGGGAAGAAGTTAAGGAGGCACAGAGGGGAAGGAGGACCATTCCAGGCAGCAGGAATTGCATATGCCCTGTGGTTGGAAGGAGCATGGCAGGTGTGGGGAACTGAAAGACAGTTGACATTATGTTACTGTTCTAAAGATGACTCAAAATTCATCGTATTAACTTGAAATAAATTGAGAAAATAACTTTGTTTATATTCATGATAATGAAATCCAGTGGGGAAGAATGGGTAATTTTATTACCCTTAAGAGGATGTCTTAGCTATGTGTCTTTAGGACGAATTCAGCTTGCATTCATAGCTAGGGTAGTATAACATTCTATATAATACATGGTAAGCTTAGAGAGAAGTGGCGTGACTTTCAGGACCGAAGAAATATTCCCTAACTCGTAAGATATCACGTAGTTGAGTAACAGTAAGATTAATAATTATTATATCTTTTGAAGTTCAGAATACTTCTTAAGAGAAAAAAATTAAGAGAGCTACCTGTTCCTTTTAACCAAAATATAATTACATGCCTCATGTGTCTTTCAAATATATCATAAAGTAGAAAGTTAAATGTATCTAGATGCACCATAATGAGCAAAGTTTTCCACTTAAAATAATAATGAATCATTTAATTGTTTGAATTAGTAATACCAGGCTTGCAGCAACTGGGCTTATGATCATTTTTGTCCCTTGCTAAGTATCCAGCTTGTATTTATTTAACCGTATAATTTCTTGTGTGATATAGCATGCTTGCTTTTCAGCCTGGAGTTTTTACAAAACATTTTATGAAGATGCTAGTGTTAGTGAAAATGTGAGTCAGTGAAAAAGTTATTTGTTAATATGAGTAAAAGAAAACCAGAATTCTTTATTGCAAACTGACATCACATATTTTAATGTTTTGTCATTATTCATAGGCTGTTTTTATTTAAGTGACTGCACGGTGCTTATTGTAGCAAAATACATGCTTTGCACAGATAAGTTTAGCAGCAGAGAATTAATTTCTTCCCACATCTTTCAATGTGGCATGGCAGTCTCACTCTAAGATCAAAACACAAAACTGAAGGTTATGTTTAATTTCTAAATCAAAGTGTTGTGGGAAGATGATTGAAATCTGAAGATGACTCAGATCCACTTGATATGTGGTTTTCTTCCTACAGAAATCTTATGGTAGACTGCCATTTCCATGTTAGAAAGAAACTAATAGTGATGAGACTAAAATAAATAGTTTCACTGTATACTGCAAGTTTATGTTAGTTACTTTGGTTCTTAGTCTGAATTTTTTTAAGAACTTTGAAAGTTTCAATAACATAGGAATCTCTTCCCCCCCCCCCCCGCCGCCTCACCACCACCCAGTATATCTTTTTTTTTAACTATAGGGGCAAGGAAGTAATCCGTGTATTTTCCCAACAAACATTGATTTTTTTTAACAGTTTTCATGATTCTGTTGTTTACCAAAAAAAAAAAAAAAAGTATCCATTTGGCTCTTTGCTGTATAGAATTCTTCATTTGCCTCAAGGGAGTAAATTAAGATTATATGGCTGCATTAGCTGTGTCAGATGATTTTGGTGAGGTATGGTAAATGGTAATCGCAGTGTATCTCCTACTTCACCAAAATGAACTTGTTTGTTTTCTTATTTTTATTTCTTAAAGCAGTCATATAAAATACTAACCTAGCACTGAAATGGATTTTTTTTCTCAGGTGTTTTAAAAATAGGAGTTAGAAATGTTGTCCCCGTGTCTGGATTTTTCTCCTTGTCCCTTATCTGAACCTCTCAAAGGCCTCTCTGTGTGGGGTGAGCAGCCCAGCACACTCAGACAGTTCTGCTCAGAGAAGGAAGTGAAGAGTTTTGGTTCCCATTTTACACTTCTGGAACAGTTTAGGGAAGGAAGCACCTTTACACCTTTTATTGTTCGTGGTTGCTGACATCATATCCTTCCCTGACCAGTCTGTGCGTGTTTCCTGCCATTCTGTCAAGATTCTTCTGTGTTACTGGGAGGGATTTGTGGGAGGGAGGGAGGGAGGGGAGGAGAGGGGGAAGGGAGGGAGGTGTGTGTCATTCAGGGAACTTGTTTGTAAATGAGAGAGCCGGGGTGGGAGAAGGATCTTTAGCGTCTGTCCACAAGAAATTCTTCTCTCCGGTCTCAAACCACTTTGCCTTCGTCTGTCTGCTTATGCCAAACTCAAAGTGAACAGAAGCCTCCCATAATGAAGTTCCCCTTTTTAGTAAGCAGCATGATTTTATTTTTCTTCTATTTAGGTTGGCAAAAAGAAAAAATGCTGAAGACTGTAGCTCTATAGAGTGTAACTATGGTAGAGTATTTGTTTTTCTTTTCTTTTTTTTAATTACTGATTGTTTCTCTGTAACTCTGTCATTTTCCAAGAATTCTTCTTTCATGTGGAAAGAAGTAGCGGTAAGGCTGCTGGAATTATTTTAAGCTTATGGTTGATCGTACATAATGAAAGTTCTCAGTGTAACTCAAATTCTACTATGTGCAGTTTAGCTATTATATTCTTTTCTTCCTATACATACAAAACAATTTTTCAGATTACTGAAGTTATATAATCTCTTTTTCAGCCTCTCTAGGCCTCCTACAAATTAATACTTGAAACCAACCTTACAATATAACTTTTGCATAAAAATCAGGTTAGAAAAATAGTTATGCTAAGGAAAGAGCTACTGAGCTGTTGTTGACCTTCATAACTCTGAATTTTTACTGACAGCCTTGAAACCTGGTGACCCATAATCTAACGTTCTAAGCAGAATGTCCCAAGGCACATTTTACTTCATGCAAACAGTCTCATCATCACCATATCTTACTCTGCATGTGTACTTAATCATATCAAATTTTGCATTTCAGAAATGTTCAAAAGGCAACACACTTCAAGAAATATTCATTTTTATGGGAAATAAGAAAATATTTTAATTTTATTGAAATTTAAACTTACATCTCTCTACATTACCTTGCATATTTCAAGATGTCATTTTTAATAGATTATTTTATATATATACATATTGACACATATCAGTTCTTTCTGGCAAAATATTTCCCGTAATGTTTTAAGAATTAAAAAAGAAAATCCTTGCTCTGCTCTTTTTAAGACACGTCCCTCGTTTCAGAGTTGTGAAATATGGGGTGGTGAGATGGAGGAACTCTTCTAAGTTTGATTCATCAAGAACCCTGTCTTTCCGAGGAGACTTTTCTCCAGGGATGTTTGTCTATTCGTTTGGTTATTTGTATTTTGAAATCAGGATCCACAGAAGTTTTCTTCTTCCCCGCCTCTTCCACACTCTAATCTGTTCACCCTGACCTTCCACCTTAAAGTGAATAAGCGCTTAGGCAGGCATAGTCCTGTAAGCCGATAGTGCCACGGCCTCAGCTCAGTGAAAGAAAGGAAATTGTCCCATATGCATTTGCTGTGGATTCATGGGTTGGCTTTTCTGTGATCGAGGAAGCCTGTTTGTCTCTTTGGGTTCTTGCACATGCATGGGAAATACCATTCTATCTTGCTGCTTGCATCTAAGGTAAGACTATAGGAAACACAGGAAAGTTGTCCAGTTGAGTGATATTTAAGACCGTCACTAAAAATAGGTAGATGGACCGTGTTTGGCAACAGTGAATATGCAGTTGTGCTTTGTGGATTTTTCATATTTTAATGTGATTTTTTAATATATCTTATAGCTAATTTTTTCCTGTCTGTTTGTCAAATGTGTGTTATTTATATAACTCTAAAACTCTGAACTACTTCCAACATTTAAAATTACCGCTAGAGTAATAGTTTTGATGAGCACTGTGTGGTCATGATACTACTCAACATGCATATATTCTCAGAGGCAGAAGTGAGCTACAGTTTAATAGAAGGCATTGGGCAAAAGAGAATGGATGGTCTTAGTATTTAAGCAGCACTTAATCCACCAGAACTAATTATATCATAATAGCTTCTGCAATTAGATAATCACAGAAAACTTAAATTTAAAAAATTTACTCAAGGTGATAAAGAATTTAGAAATTAAATTAAAGAAATCAAAAGACAGCCGATGTGATCAGACCAAGTGTGTAACAGTTCCAATTCCTGTTCCAATAACTTTGAATTGGAGCCAAATAATCTATTAAATAGCCAGGACAATGGCTTAGTATTACATAATACATGTGGGAATTTATCAGGTCTGTTGTCAGACACCAACTAAAGTAAACAGGGAAATTCTGAGCAATGTGTGAAGTAGTTGCATTCTTTGACATAAGACGATACAGAATAATTAAAGCTGTTGCTTGCAAATGAAGAAGCCACTGTGGAATGCCTTTTTGTTAACTTCCACATTTCATAGCAATTCACTTTCATTCAAATACTTTCAGATATAATTTAAAACAAAGAACGATACATACTTTTAATACACTGGATTCTCTGGGTTTATCTTACATTGTTGATGATTACTTCTTTCATTTTAATTCATGGCCTAAAGATATCCAGTATATGGCAAGCTTCTATAATTTTGTATCTTGCTCCCCAAAGAGATATGATGTGTCTTTTTAAAATATTTAAATTTAAGGAACTGATGGCTTTAAGAAATATAGTCATAAATGGAATAATACTCAAGTTTTCCCACCATTTCTTTCTTTTCTATGAATGATTATCTTTTTTGATTCTTGTATTCAAGATATAGCTTAAGGGCTTTCAAAAGGAAAAGGAGATTTCACTGCTGATAGCTGCTTGTTATGTAAGATTAAATATCCCACATTATTTTTACAGTGTTCTCATAGCAGTGACTTTTAAAAAATAAGATTGAAGGATTTAGATTTAAATTAGTTGACATTTACATATATCAAATAACACTTTCATAATAGTCCATCCTATTTGCATAACGAGGGACGTTATCACCTCTGCTGTCAAAACACGAGATTGTTTTCCCTTCAGAAATGAATTAGCTGCCCTACTTAGCATACACAGGTACATAAAGGTTCATTAACTCTCTGATTTAGGTAATTTTTCATAACAGAAGGGTGAAAATAGTCACCTAGTTTCATTAAAAAAATAGTAAGAAACTCTTTACAAAAGATACATTTCAAGTGTTGGGCTTTAAAGCATAGCTTTCATCATTTAAATGACTTGTTAAATTACTTACAAGATTATTTTAATCATAAAAACAAACCATTCCTACTTGATATGCTCCTGCATGTGATATAACATGTACTTTTAACAGATGCTTATTTTCATTCATTTAATTTGTTGAGTTCCATAGAGTTTTATTTTTAGAAAATTAGAATATTAAAGTGGTGCTTAGTTTTTATTTTTTTGTTCAGCAGGAACGAATGCAGGAATTTGGGAACTGAGCAGTGCAAGTGCTGAAGAAGGAGATTTGTTTGGAGGAAACAGGAAAGAGAAAGAAAAGGAAGGAAAAAATACATAATTTCAGGGACGAGAGAGAGAAGAAAAACGGGGACTATGGGGAGAAAAAAGATTCAGATTACGAGGATTATGGATGAACGTAACCGACAGGTGAGTGGGGTAAACTTCTGTGTGTGTTGTTATTTACATGGGCCATTTATTACACTTCCCCCCAGATATGTTAAGTGTACTTGAAAACACTTTGAGCTTATAAACATCCATTAAGAGAAGTTTTAGTGAATTTAATGTGGTCAGTTTAAGTGCTGATAGTAAAGGGGAAAAAAAAAATCTATCTATAAGAAATATACTTTACACATTGATGATTATTCACTCTTTACTTCAACATGAAATTTAAATGGGAGCTGCGTTTGCATAACATGAATAGCTTAATAATTAAGAGTTAATAAGCATAATATTGCTCCACTGCATTGCATCATCAAGCAGAGATAGTCTTATATTCATGGGAACGAGGCCTTTTGTGGTCATCCATTTAGAGGTTTATAATATAGACTAAATATCCTGTATAAAAACGGCTTCCAGTCTATTCACAGTAAAAGAGACTTTGAAATACATCCAAAATGTTTAACTGACAACAACAACAAGGAAGACAACCCCACGAAATATTAGTCTCTTCAAACATAGAAGGGAGAACTATCAGTTAACTCATACCATTTTCTTTAAAGCCTGAATTTTATAAACCTAGAGGCACATGATGTTATCATTTTTTTCTAGAACTCCAGTGATATCTGTATGAAACAATTAATCTATTCTAAAGACTTTATACATGCAAATTCTCTCTTCAGTGAAGACTTGTATATTATGAATATCTGTGATTTGACTCTATTTTTCTTCACCCTTGGGGGGAGTGGATTTAGTTAGGGGAAGTAAGAATAGCCGGGTGGTCTGTATGCATCCTAATGTTAAATAATGGTTAAATAGCAAATGTTAATGGTTAAATAGCAAATGTTTAACCTAATGTTAAATAGCAAGTAATGGTTCCTGAGAGATATTACGTACTGCCAGATCCCAACCATTGCAAATGGATAATGGAACCTACAGAACAGACATTCCTTCACCACGGGAGGAGAGCGTTTTGGCTGTTGCCCATTTACACTGGGGAAAGCTAAGAGGACAGCCTCAGAGACGCCCCACTGGACTGTAATTTCCCCCAATACTCTTTCTGCCCGACTGTGCCTTTCTAGCTTCTTGGACCTTCTAGTGAGACTAGAACTGATTCGTGCTTTAAAACTTTTTATTGCTACATGTGTAAATTATAATGAATAGAAGTTGTTATTTATGCCATCAAAGCCAGTATGCCATTAAGAGGTAAAGAAACTTTTTAGATTTTCAGATTTATACTCCTTTTAATTATTACACTTAAGGTACATATGACTTGAACTATTTTTGGCTGAAAATTGAGCTAAAGGATGAACAATGCTAAGATTTACGATGGATTCCTTCAGTGTTTTCCTACACATTGTGTATTGCTATGGTTGTCAAGCCAAAAAGCAATAATTCTGTCAATATAAAACCACAGTATTTTTTAATTGATTTATAGATTAAAATTGAAATTAAAACTGAAATATTGAGCATCATATACCACTAACTATTTAGCTCTTACTGTTTGGACTAGCACCTATTTGGGGTGCAGTCAAAAATTTATATGAATTAGCATCTACACTTCATTAATAATGCCAGTTAATTTGGGGGTTCATGAAATTTATTGTATCTTCCTTTTGCTTACAAGGACAAAAGAAAGCTTTTGTGGTTGAATTCATGAGCTTTCATTATGCTTTATAAAGGAATATAAAACTCACACAGGCATGCGAGAATGTTAACACTATACTTTTGAGCTAACGATTGAACGTTTTTTCGTAACTTAAATATAGTTGCGTCTACAATTGCTGTTACTCTCAACCATGTTAGAAGTCACGATAACTTTAAGAGATGAAAACTTATTTAAATTCAGCTTAGTTAATCTTACTTTTTTTAATCCTGAAGATGAATTCCTTGGTTTTATTCTATAGAATTTAGGATCTGTGTAGTCTTTTCTTCATCTTTAGGTTCAGTTGGTCCTTTAATTCAATACTCTTAAATGGAATTGGTAAAATTGAAAACTTCCATGTTTTAATATATATTTCAGTGATTATTTTAAATGGCTATTGACAATCTTAAGCAGCCATCTTACTTATAAATATTTGTCATGCGTGCCTCTCATCTACTGTAAGAGTGATCATAAGAGCCATTTGGGAGAGAGCCTCAAAGATGTAGGTCACTTCTGATAATCAGCACCAGCAAATCTGCAACAGCATGTCATACAAAGTGAGGAGACACCCCTAACCTAGGCTCCCTTTAAAGTACGTGTTCACATGTTGAAAAGAGAAACATTAACTGCTTTGCCCTTTTTGAAGCTTCCCCACTGTAGACTCCCTAACAGAACCTCACACGATAGCTCACTGTCATCTTTTCTCAAAAGCAGTAAAAGCCTGCCCTGCCATTGCAGGTGTTTATTTGGCTATACAGAGAACAGGGTGTGTTTTTACAGAATAAGAAATACTGACTTAAGGTGTGAAATGAAATATTACAGAGCTGATGAGATAAGTTGTATATCATTGAGAAATAAAACTGTGGTAAAACAGAGTGGCTGACTGTTTAAATTGAATTTTGCTCTTACTTTATTTTTCATCATTATGGCAGTAGCAACAGCTAAAAACCAGAAACTCCAATTGTATACATAAAATAGTTTAGGGGAGGAAAAAAAAGTAACAGCTAGTTGTTGTTGTTTCTTAATTTTCCAGAGTCTCCAAGTTTATGAAAACTACTTACTTCTCAATCTCTAAGCTAAACAAGGTGGATTTCTTAAGCTAGTATGTAAAAATAAATAAAATCATGAATTGTCAGTTTGTCTTACCAAAATTTTCAGATAACTTAAAAGAAGCTACATGTTCCAAGAACTACATATATATTACTCCGTTTAATCTTTAGTAATTCCATTTACAGCTGAATAACTCATTTATTTATTAAATCAACAAATATCACTTGTTTGCAATGTGCCTAACATGAAGTATTCAGCAGTAAGCAAGAAGAATCTCATTCAGCTTATTGTCTGCCATAGAAGTCAGCCAACTGTTTCTGCAAAGGGCCAGATAGCAAATACTTTTGGCCTTGTGAGCCGTGCAGTCTCTGTCTCAACTACTCGTCTCTGCCCTCTTAGTGAAAGCAGCAAAGGACAATGTGTATACAAATGAATGTGTCCATGTTTGAATAAAACTTTACTGGCAAAAACAGGGGGAAGGCAGGATTGGCCTGTGGGTGGACCCCTGGCCTGGTGGGATGAACCAGACATGAAATATGCAAATATATAACAAAAATTCTGTTCACATGTGTTATGAACGCAGCTATCCAAATGCTATGAAGGAATAACAGGAGGTGCCTTATTTAGATTGCGGGTGGGAGAAAGGCCTCCCTGAGGAATGCTGAAATATGGGAGCTAAAAGATTATTCAGAGTTAGGAAGGTGACAACATTCCAGAGGGAACAACAGTGTTTGCAAAGCTCCTGAGAAAGTAAAGAGCTTGCTAAGGAGTCTAAGGAAAGCCTATGGAGCTTGAGCCTGGTGTGTATAACTTTAGAGAGATGAGAGAAAAGGTTTAGATGCTAGGGAGGGCCCAGATCATGCAGAGCTTTGAAGTCAGATAGTTAATACTAAGAGGTGGCCAAGATTTGAGCCCAAATCTTTCAGATTCAAAAACAAAACAAGCTTTTCTCAGTTGTGTCACGCTGCATTCCGTATAATATAATGGCTAAGAGCATGGTTGTATGTCATTGCTTTCCCCAATTACATCATACTGCATCCAGTGTAATACCATGGTGAAAAACATGGTTTTTAGAGACACACAAATCTTGTTCTGGCCCTAGTTCTGCCACATGCTAGCTGTGTGACCCTCCAGCAAGTGACTTAACCCCTCTGAGTTTCATCATTTCCCTCATTAGTAGAGGGGAGATTAAAAAATAGTACCCCCTTCATTGGGTCATTGAGATGATTAAATTGGGGGATAAGGCACCTAACATATAATAAATGCTCCATAAATTTACCTGTTAGCTATTCCTGTTAAGACTCACCATTAGCTATTATAGTTAATGTGATTTCTATCAGAACAACACCTGTGCTGTGTAGCACACTAAAGAATGGTACCTGAAACCTTCATTTCAATAGGATGTTACCTTAAAAGGGTATCAGGGAGACGGAAGGAAAAGTGGAACAGAGTAGAGCTGGGGCACAGAGGAGCCTTTGGAAGCTAACAAGGGGCAAGAGAATCATTTCAGAGCAAGAGCCAGATGATGGCAGAGGATGGCTTGTGGACAGGAAGGAAAATCACACAGAACATTTATAGCTTGTGGCAAGGATGGGGAGAAGTAGTTTCCCAATTTCTGTGCTTGTAGGACGTATTTTCAAATGTATGTTACTGACCAAATTATTTTGAACTACTTATCACCATTTTTAATCACTTCTAGCTTCCAGCTTACTCTCACACTACAACTGCATTTCTTGTTCTTGTGAGTTACCTTCATCAGTTAGGCAATAATCTTACCCTCCTTCATATGGTACCAGTTGTTCTTCTGAAACAGCCATATTTTTAAATGAGTTTTGTCCTCATATGACTCTTTTTGCAAACAGAATATACTTAGAAATCTGTTATATCTGTTATATCAAGAAGAAAGATATATGAAAATTAGGCATGCTTAACCTAAATCTGTTTACTTGTGTGTTTGTATTTAAAATTTTCAGCTTTCCCACTTTGAAAGGATAGGAGAGGCAAACCCGAATTTATTTGTGTGACTTATTATAAAAAGACATTTAAATATTTGAATAACTACCAGAGAAAAATATTTGCCGAATAACACAGTTATGGCCTAATATAGTAAGTTAAAGAAAGGAGATTATTAAATGTCTTAAGTTCTTTTCTTCTATCAGACCTGGCACACTAACAGTTTTTGCCAGCAAACAAAATATCATGTAATTATCAGTGCAATAACTAGAGCACAAATTAAAGACAATTAGCAGCATTCTCTTGTTAATAGAAAAGGAGAATCCCCTTATGACTAAAGGGGATTAGTCATAGCTGTTAAATTTTCTAACTTTTTCCCTTTTCTTATGTCCTTATCTCAGTTTCTTTACATGACTTATAAATTATTTTAAATGGGCTCAGAAAAAAAAAAAACTGGAGAAATACATTCAGTGTAGATGCAGCCTCTGACAGTTTCTACATACTGAGGTTTTTAAACTAAATCCGATATTTTTTTAAACTAAACTGAAAAATAAAGAGTTGCCTTGATTTTCTCAAATGACTCTTCTTTAAAAAGAAACAGATTTTACTCCTTACTTTCCCCTGTTTTCCTCTGTTTTACGTTCTTCTTAGAATTTTAACTAAAATTTCAATGGAATTTTTACTGTAACATTCCTTCAAGGTAGTATCCAGAATATCCGTAAATAAAAGGGCTAATTACAGTTCTAACTTGAGAGTTACAACCTACTAACCTAATATAAAATTTGTGGAAGTTGAGATAGATTCAGTCTTTAAATGTGAGGATAATATAGAAATACAAATAAATTGCTTCAAGAAAATAATTTTTTGATGAATTCTAAACCATGAGTTAAAGAACAGAGTCATCCAGACAACACTGTTTTATTTTGTCATCTCCGCAAAGAGAATGTCCAAACTTGTCAGTTGCTTGTATGCATATCAAGCAAATACACATTATTTGAGAGGAAATTATGCTTTAAATACTGTAGAATAGTTATCCATGTTAGCCAGTGAATATTTGGAACCTTGCTTTAAATCAAGTGAATAAAAAGTTCAATCAGTGCAAAGGTGTTGGGTTTTTTTATCTCTAAATCCAAAGTAAACCTGCAAATAACTCACGATAATGATCATTATACTCCTTTTCCCTCGATATCATTTCTTTACAGCTGACTGCCTCCCCTATACTCATATTAAAATTTTTATTAAACTCATTTTATAAAATGAGTAAATAAATAAAAGTAGGGTGTATCATAGTAATACTTTAGGACACAGTAATGCATCTCAGAACTGAATTGCAGGGTATATTGATGCTGTGCGTGCCTACTTAAAGGTTCTCCGTGCATATAAGTTAAATCATTCTTTTGTTAATCTTAAAATCACCAAGGGGAAAATTTTTTTTTAGAGGGTTGGAATTAACTGGTGAGAGACTGAAAAAGAAAGCCAGAAGGGAAAAATGACAAACTGCATTTTTGCGAGATTCCAAATCAAAGAAAGCAGTAGCCAGAGTGCTCAGATGTATGTTTAACAGCCGTGACATCAAGCCATCCCTTTCTCTTCTGTTCCTATCAATTTGAAAACAATTCAGAAATGGTTTCCCCACTCTATAGTTGAATCATAGAGATAGTGCACAGCATACTTTCTGTACATCCCATGTTGTGTGAGACTTTTTTTTTTAATTGGCATATAGTTGCTTTACAATGTTGTGTTAGTTTCTGCTGTACAGGGAAGTGAATCAGCTATATATATACATATATCCCCTCTTTTTTGGATTTTCTTCCCAATTAGGTCACCACAGAGCACTGAGTAGAGTTCCCTGTGCTATGCAGCAGGTTCTCATTAGTTATCTATTTTATACATATTAGTGTATATATGTCAATCCCAGTCATGTGTGGGACATTTTATACTTACACAGCTAGATCTGTTCCTTTACTGCCAAGAAGATATTGTCTCAACTGCCATCAAACTATTCATTAGCTTTCCTTTAGTAGGAAGTCCAAGAGAGGCCAAAATGTTCACAAGGAAAAGCATAACTATCTCCTCTTGAATTCTGTCACTGGATTTGATAAAAGCTCCTCCTTGAACTTGAGGGCTTCAAGACTTTTTGTTGTTTCAGTTCTAATTTGTGTATTTCACACAATTTCCATTTAAAACTGTAATTTAGAAATATTCCAATGCTTATATTTATTATGTCTCAATCATTTTGTGTAGCAAGTTGACACGGAATGGCACCTTCCACCTATAAGTGCATACACACACCATTCTGTGTGCTACAAATCCCCTTTTGCTTTGCAAATGCCCAAACTTTAGGACACAGTATGACATTGTATTACTGAGAAACCAACACTAAAAATATTAACATTATAAATAGACCGCATAAACCAAGAGGTTTCTTCCAAACTGTAGATTAAAGAACATGTTGCTGATTGTTTCAAAAGCCATGTACTTTGCAGTCTAGACTTCCTATAACATTGTAATTTATTCACTTAAAATGAGCTCCTTCGAAAATTATTATAGTAAGAGTATTTTTAAAGTTGACATCCCAACATAGTCTTACTGAACACAATTGGAACTCCTGCCCCCACCAAGAATAATGGCTTTGTTTGGAAAAAAAAAAAAAAAACCAAAACAATAACAACATTGTTAGTTAAATTAAAGTAAATGAAATTCCATAGTATGGAATATGTATTTGTGTTTCTTTTGAAATATGTTGGACCATTAATAGGAATAAGAGAACTACTCTAAATGTTTGGATATTTGACTTTTAATTTTAAGTTGGAACAGTTTAGTTTCAGAAATCACTAACATTTAAATAACATTTCAACAAATGTAACTGTTTGGAAACTACAAGGGAGACCGCCTCCTGCCTTCTGTCTTGAAAGGATTGATTTGGAAGGCCCTGAGGGAGAAAATATTGGAGTTAGGAGGTAAAACTGAAGCCATTGTGGAAAGGAAGAAGTTACACTCTTCCTGTTATGACAGGAAACATAGACAAATGTGCTTCCTGAGCATTTGCTCAGCAGGGAATGAAGTAAGTAGTCTTTGACCTTTACCTTAGGTACATTTTGGCTTTGTTAAACTAGTAAACATGTTTTTGCCCCCAAAATATTAAGCTGGTTTATTTGATTCTTTTCAGACTCAAATTTTATATTTCATGTACATGAGGTATAGAGAAACAAGTAGTTATTTTATGACTGCATCTGCAGACTGGATTTAGAATGTAAATCAGCCCCTTAACAAACCAAGCGAACCTCAACAGCATGTATAAAAAATTTTAAAACATATTGTGTTACATATAGTCTTCTTTTTTAAAATCCAAAACATTCTTAGGCTTAAAAATGGACCGCAATAAAATGTTTTAAATCCTAAATTTAATAATTATAACTCATCATCTACCTTTTCCTCATGTACATAAAAATATCAGAAATCAGCTATGACAAGTTTTAAAACCCAGACTTTGAATTTGTTAATAGATACTCAGGTTTATTAATATGCATTCAGTTATTTAACTGTAATCTAACCCATTGTTTTATTATGTTTCCTCGAAATAGTGTGCAGTGCACAAGATTTAAAGTCTTATTTTGGGGTTTGGGATGTTGACTTAGGGTGAGGGGTCGGTAGAGTCCTAAATTCCACATGCTAAGCCCCCTATTTTAATCCTTCTATGGCGTTCAGAATTTTAGGAGCTACTGCTTGAAACCCTTTGGAAATCCTACTGCATTGCAGTGAAATGCGGCTCAGTTTGCTGAAGGCTAACGAGGACAATAGTCCTCTTTGCAACAGAACACACTGCTGTCTCATCCTCGCAAGTTATGCTGGAGGGTTACAAGCACATGGTAGCAGTCTGCTTAAAAGAGTCCCTCACTGCTCTTTAAAGAGCCTTTCATTTATGGTGGCAGGCCCCGTCATTGTATAAAGGAGCGCTTGTCTAGAACACAAGTCTGCAGTGGCACTACTTCCTCCCACCGAGAGTAATCATCAAGCCTAAAGCTCGCAAGCCTTTCTAATGACAGACTGAATTAAACAAAATAAAATTGAAGAGGAATACTTTAGAACAGTTGCACCATTACTTACTGTCAGGAACAAGCCAGGGGAAGAAAAAGAGCATTTAAGAGGGCATTTCCCTTTTTTTCAATTAAAGATTGTCCTTGCAGACTCTTGACTCCATCCCTAACCCTTTAAACACATAGGAAGACCTAGCGGCTCTGGATTAGAGAGCACATTGTATCCGTGAACTGCCCATCTTGTCCCTCATTAGTCACTCCTTTTCCTTAACTAGGAAGAAACTGGGAGATTCTTTAGGCTGTGGCTAAGGAGGGCTGGATCTAAAATATTTCCATAGGATTACAGTTGTATTCATCGTGACTCTATTTGGGCAAAAGAAACCCTGATAAAACCTCAAAACTTTGAAAATACAATTAGCTAGGTATATTAGTCCCAAACGCATTCTAAAAGTGTGAAACTAATATTACTTTACGATTTAAAGAAACAAGTATAAAGTTTCCCCACTCACTGAGCAGACTCACTGTTAAGTTCAATAAGATCAGGCTGAAAGAATTCTGATTGGTGGGATGAAGTATTGGAGACCCATAGGTAAAATTATCGTTGCTTCCTTTAGTAATGCATCTGAAGTCATTTCGAGTTAGGCCTCAGTTATTCTCATAGATGTGAATAGCTGCTGTTTCCAAAGGTCTTTTTCTTTCATTTATTCTTTCCTGTAAGGTGCAAGGACTCCTACCGTTAAAATACGGCAGGAAAGTTCTCCTGAGGTGACTTTATGAATGGAGCCAGGATTGGGAGGGTGAACAAAGGCCTGCGTGTGGTGTGGAGACTCATGATTAAATGCCCTTTCTGTTACAAAGTAGTCTAATTTCCGTGCCCTGTAGGAAATGATACAGGACTTGTCCTCTGTTTTAGAACTTGTTATTTACATTGACTGTGTGTAAATCAGAGACCCACCTTTTTTTTATTCTGGCTGTAAACAGGCTTGTATTTGCTACCAACCAAACTGCTTCTCATTCTGTGAAATTTAAATAAACATCCATAAATATAGAACTAGTGTGTGCCCACCAGTGCATGCATGTGGTTCTCACTGGCTTTAGTGGGAATGTCCGGAGGTCTGAGGGCAGAGGTAGCTGCAGAGTCCCCACAAAAGGAGCTTTGGTTTATTGTCAGAACCTAGAAACCAACTTCTTCTCAGTTTTAGTATTACTGGTATTTTTTTTTTATTTTAACCTAGAAAGCTGTCCTTATACTGATTAGTAAATTGTGCACTCCCCTGCTGTGCTCATCAGAATTGCTGACAGTTCTTAGTATACCTGTACAGTGCTTGATGAGTGGTTGGAGGGGTCCATGCTGTACAGACCTTCAGCCCCTGAAATGCACAGTTGTCTAAAAGAGGGAAGGAACACTGACTAATGGAAAGAAAGATGGGTTTTGTGTGAAGAGGGTTCTATTTCTAGTTCATCAGCTACTCGTTTTGTGACTGTGGATAAGGCAGTTCATGCCTTTGTTTACAGTATCATCTGAGAAATGGGGATGATAAACTGTGCCCAATAATAAGTTAAAAGAGATGCTGTCAAATGGAGCAAGATAGCTTAGAAAGTCTTTGAAAACTTATTAGAAAAAAGTCACCAAATAAAGTCAACACTCTTACCTAAAAACAATTATAAAAAATATGATATGCTCCAATTTCACCAACAAACCCACACACAAAATTTGACCCAATCCAGTTTTTCTCCTATTCATTTTTACCAAATGTACATTTTTACTATAAGTTAATGTGACAAAAAAGAAAAATAACTGTGAAATTTTCCTCTCTCAGTGGCAAACTTCTTATTAACATAATTTGAGCGTGCATGGAAATTCATTTTTAGCCATTCAGTTTTGATTGCAAACAAAAATGAGTAATTATTCCATCCATCTATCCATTCATTCATTTAACCAATATTTAGCCAAGTATTGTTCTGGGACTTCAGGTTACAAGAGCAGACAGGAGATGTTCCGGGCTTTCAAGGGAAACTTGAGGTTTAGTTGAGAGAGCAATCTTTTACAGCATGTAACAAGAAGTGACTTAGCCTGATGCATCAGAAAAAAAATACTACCTACCTTGAATAGTGTTTCACAGTCAACAAGTCACTTACACGTGTGTGTTCCTTAGTTTAACTCTCATCAAAACTCTGTAAGATACCTGTTATTACCTCCACTTTACAGGTGAGGAAACTGGGGTATGGGTAAGTTAAACAGTTTACCCGAGACCAAGGACACACGGCTCATACATGGCAGAGCTTAGACTTGATTTTCAATTCCCATGTTTTTGCTTCCACAGTACAGAGCCCCAGTAATGATGCATATATACTGCTTCTTTTAAAATATTTTGGGCTTCCCTGGTGGCGCAGTGGTTGAGAGTCCGCCTGCCGATGGAGGGGACACGGGTTTGTGCCCCGGTGTGGGAGGATCCCACATGCCACGGAGCGGCTGGGCGCGTGAGCCATGGCCACTGAGCCTGTGCGTCTGGAGCCTGTGCTCCGTAATGGGAGAGGCCACAGCAGTGAGAGGCCTGCGTACTGAAAAAAAAAAAAATTTAATGTGAATTTGCTATTTTATCAATCTGGACAGTTGTTTTTCTGTGCATTTTCAGCACTATACCTAATTTAATATTGTCTACTCCAGTTCTTTACAGTCTTTTATATCTCTTCTAACTACAAAAAGAAAGTGATCCAGTTTTATTTCTTGGAATATTAAAATTAGAATGACTGTGGTAACATATTGATGAGATTGAGTAACCAAAACATAAGACATTCTACAGAATGAAATTGCAGAAGTAGATTCTTGTTGTAAACTGTATTCCATTCACTTTAATCTTCCCCTTTACCCAAAGGTCTGTGCTACGTAGGCATAGAATCTGAATATCTAAATCTGGAATAAATCTTTTAAAGGTATCTAGTCCAGCTTCCTGTTTAATTCAGGAACGCCTTCTAGACCTTCCTTGATATGCAGCCCTACCTGAACATGTTCAGGAATGAACTGCTTCTTACTTCATGAGACTAGATCCACTCTTGGACAGTTCTCATCACTAGGTTTCCCCCTGTTTTGAACCTCTTTATGATTTTCAGCAATGCTTTCTAACTCTGCTCTATAGAACAAAACAAACACCTCATCTGCCTCTTTACAAGGCCACGAAGTCTGCAGATCTTGGAAAGTGTTTGGCATTTCTCTTTTAACTCTGTTTTTCTGGGTTAAACATTGCAGATTCCCTCAATGATTTCTCCTGCAAAATTTTTCTCAGACCCTACATCGACCTGTTTGCCATCCTATAGATGCTCTAATTTTGTCAGTGTCACCCAGTGTCTTCTTAAAATTCTCAGAGCTGAATATAGTACCAAAGATTAGTTAGTGCTGACTAACTAAGAGATCATTAGGATAATTAGTTCCCGTTGTGTAACACTATAACTTTAGATCCTTTTCCCAAAAACAGCTATCCTGTTAGTTTTCCTCCAACCTGAAATTATATAATTCTGGGTTTTTTTTAATACGAATGAAGACTTTAATATTACCTCTGTTTCTTGTCGTTTGTGACCCAGCTTTCTGTAGAGAGAGCCATGTATGTATAAAGACTCTACCATCTACTGGGTTATCACCCAGATTTGTGTAGTGCGTGGATCTGATAAGCAGGCAGGCTTCATCTTCATCTACACCACTGATAAAAATGGTGCCTGGGACTGGAAAGTTACTCTTGAACTCTGTGGCCCTTTGCAAGAGACTGTCCTTAAACTTAACACCAATTAATTCATATTTAAATCATCTATATTACTAGTAGCTAATCTCAAATATATAATAGTGTGATGAGAATTTCATCAAATACATTGCCAAATACATGTTCTTTAAAAATCTGATCTCATTAGAAAGTTCAGTAAATGTTTGCTCAATGAATGCAGTCATTTGAATTCTTAGCTCCTCTCCCCTTTACCTCTGTATCCTGTGATTGTAAAATTCAGTTTTTACCTTCACACTTTTCTGTCCTTCATGGTGAGTCATCAGGGCAAGGAATAAAGACCACTTTTCTCTGAACTTTTTGAATTATATTTTTCTTTCTTTAAGAAAAGTAAAACAATAAATTGTCAAAAAGACAAGTTTAAAAATTATCTACTTTTAGCAGAAAATTTTATTGAGACATTCTGTTTCAAATAGAGTATTTCCATTCCATAATCCATTCATTCATTGAGTATCCATTGGTCAGTCTTTGTGAGGCCAGAGGTGGGGTTTTCAGGGAGCTCAAAAAGCCAGCAGGAGAGGCAGACTCAAACAACCAATCAACTCTGTAATATTAGAATAAGTCTCATAATAAAGGTTTGTAAAAAGCTCTAGAGGATAACAATGAGGGAGGAATGAGTGTTATCTGAATGTGACAATGAAAGCTTCATAGAAGAAGTTGACATTTAAAGGGAGCCTTACAGCACCATGGGAGCCTGCCAGCGGCCAGATGGAAAGGGGGAGGGACGTAATGCCATGATCAGCTTTCTCTGAGTACAAGATAAGAAATAACCAATATGGTAGGTTTCATTTCATATTCATCTTGATTGGGTTAACATCTACCGTTATTTTTCTTGCTCAGTCTAGAAGAAGTCTAGAAGAAGTCAGAAAACAAAAACTGAATTCACCCAGCTCTGAATAAAAATACAATTCAGATCATTACACATGACAGGAAATATAACATTATTAACCAAGGAATATATTCTGATTCAAATGAAGGAAATTCCTTTGGAGCTTTAAGGAATTAAATGACTGTTTTTCCTCCAGCCATGAGGATGAGACATGAACAAGGGAGATATATATTTACATGTAGTAGAAGCCCGAACACCCAGCACCAATGTCTGATGTGGAGAACGCTCAGTCAGTATTGGTCGGCACAATGTTTGGCATGTAGAAAATGCTCAATAAAAATTGCTTGAATTACTTTCATGTTTCTGTAAATAGATTTTCCTTATTTCTTTATAAGGAATATAAATTGTATGGAGCTGTATTTAAAGAATGTTCCTTTTCTCAATTTCAAATTCTAATTTCAATTATTGATTCATACCTAATAAGTTCTAGAGTAATTGTCAGCATGAGATGTGTGATGCCTGCCCTTATGCTAGGATTTAAAATTCGAGGTTAATATAGAACTTAATACTGAATGTCTTAATAAAACATCATTACATTTGAGGCTGTTTCAAGAGGTAAAGAAAAAAACAAAAAATGCTCAATGTTTACAGAGTAATCTTGCTTTCCATACATATATTACATATGAAGTCTCTTTAATTTTGAAAACTAAATGTAAATTATAGTGCCCACTTAAATAATATTGGTTTTATTCTCTTCTTGGTGCACCTTGATGGATGTAAATGCTAGAAAAGAGCATCTCTTTGCCTAACTGCTGTAAAAACAGTTTTCCATCTCACCTAAGGTTCAAAATATGTTATTGAAATAGAAATGGACTTGTCCCCATTACAAACAGTTGTCAAGTTATGAAAAATGTAATCATTACAATACATTATTATATTTAAGTATAAAAGCTCTGAATTGCAATCTTTGTCATTGAGTGGCATATTTTAAACGAAGGGTAATATCCCAGTTCTCTTAAGAAAGCTTAATGCTGAAAAACAATTTTATCTAACTGTGAACAATGAGAAAAAGCATTATAAAATACATTTTGAGTATGCTATGAAGAATATGAACATAATACAGAATTAAACAGTACAATTAAGAGTAGGTTTTGAAGATATTTTGTTAAATGCTTTAATATAGTCATCATCATTTCAGTTTGCAGTTTTAATAAAAAGAAGCCATATGCACTGACTTTCTGACAGGTATTATTAAATAAGTATGCATTATCCAGCAGCCTATTTGGTTACACAAAAGTTGAGGAGTACCTAAAAGTAAACACAAATAGTGGCTTTAATGATATTTCTGTGCTGAAATGTACTTTGAGGGTGAGTGTTGTAACGTGCTAAATTCTGAGGTTTGAGTACAACAGAAACCATACTGTATCGAGACATTCCGCCTACAGTTTGTGGTCATGAAAGTCTGATTAAAAGTGGTTTTAGATATATGAAAGTATTTTGGGTCAGTGCCTTCTGCATTGAACGTACTCTGTAGCCTACTTCACTAAACAAAATACCAATGTGCAAGTATATTTGCATAACTAAATTGCATCTAAGAGAATTATTAAAAGACATTTTGTATAAATCTGTATAATTAATGGTGATACTTTTTATCCATTCCAAAAAGATAGTCTTTATTTAGCTCATTCCTAACACCAATCATGACTCATCTGAATGAACCAGAAAAAAAAAAGTTTCTAAAGTAGTATGATAATCAGATATGAAAATAAAACACTGGCTATATTTTATAAGAACAGTTTAATAAGACAGTCAATAAACATAAAACAGAAGGTGAGACACTAGAAATAAAACACTAGCTATATTTTATTAGAAGCACTTTAGTAAGACAATAAACATAAAACTGAAGGTGAGACATTGGTAATCATTACAAAGAAAAATTATCCCAGTTGCAACATAAATAACATATCTTAGTAGATATTGACTAGCCGAGGTGGGCTGGTAAATACCTAAATGCTGTATTTTCCAAAGAATGATCAGTGGGAATTCCATAGTTCAGCTTTATCTTTCTATCAGGAAGACTGTAGTAAGATCCTCAAATAGCCTTGATCCAGGACGCTTTGAGCCACTAAAGCAGGTATATTTTGTAAGTTCGTTTCCTGTAAGTCAACTAAGAAAGGGATGAGAACTAAGATTTATTGAGCTTCTACTTTAAACACAAAGCTTGATAGTGTACATATGTTATTTTATGTGATCCTTGCAGCAACCCCACGAGTAGGTGTTATCTCCATTTTATAGATGAAAAATCAAACTCGGAGAAAAATCAAATTTGAAGAAGTTAAGTGAATTTCTCATGGCTAATAAATAGCAGAGCAGCATTCAAATCTAGGGTCCCCTGAATCCAGACCCCATGTTCCTCCCTTTCTGTCATGCTGCCTTCAGTGCAGACGTGATTAAAGAATATAATCATTATTAAAGTGTAGATTTATCTTTTTAAACTTCTGTTTATGAGTTGCTAAATAAAAATTTGGTGGGGAAAGCTATCACAGTTTTTTATAACATACATCACTTTGATATTTCTAAAAATGACATAATAGTTTTCTCTATTTCGTTTTTTATACTACAGATTTTTAACGTGTGCTCATTTGTCCGCTGTTCTAGGCACTGGAGATACAGCAGTGGACAAAATAAAAATGGTACATGCCCTTGTGGAACGTGCATCGTAGTGGAGGAGACAGACATTAAACAAATGATCACACACAAAATTATACAAGTTATAAAATATGATAAGTACTATAAGAAAAAAATAAAGGGTGATGGGTAAAACAATAAGTATTAACAGAAGTGTGGGGAAATAAGGAGACCAGGGAGTCAGCTTTTCTGTCTGCTAGTCCACACTTCCTGTCAACACATTTATTTAGGTGTGTGGGATAGGGGACATTCAAAGTCCACTCAGCGGTCTCTAGTTTGGGTGACTGAGTTTATGGTGAGATGGGGGACCCAGGAAGGGGAGCAGATTCGAGGGTGAAGGCGAGTTTGGACTGTGGGGGTTTGAGATTCCTAGGACTTTTAGATAGACACATGAGTGGAGGACATCCATGGGGTGGCTGGAGACAAAGAGAAAGCTAAGGAGCGGGACTCTAGATTTAGGAGTTACACCCAAGTAGGTAGTAGATAAAACTGATCTGACCTCTGCAAGATGGGTTGGATTTGAAGTTGAGGAAAAAAATTTAAATAGTCACCTTTGAAAATAATAACGAAAAGTCAGTCAGCATTTCCCAGGGTAGATGCCTCAAAAACCTGGTTCAGAAGAATGATAGTAAGTGTTCCTCGAAATAAATAAATTAGCAAATAAATCAACGTTCTGTCAGCAATAAGTTTGGGAAGCAGGGTAAAGTTTAAAAAGTTCTTCAGCCTTTAGTATACCACTGTGCCTCATTTCCCAGACATATTGGACCATTGAACTTTTTGTCTTAAGGAGTATTTTGTAGAAATAATATTCTACAAAAGACCTGCTGGGAAACACTGGACCATGAAGTATAAAGGCTTATACTTAAGAATGTTCATGTTTTTGGGTGGGCAGTCTGGAGTTTAATCAAGAGAAGACTGAAACTGGAAATAGTAAAATGCATATTTGCACTGGCAGGTAGAAGTATTTGAAGCCAGGGAAGGGAGCTGTTGTAGCCCGCCCATCAGGAAATGGCAGTGACAAGAGTGAGGTTTTGAAGATTAGGATGAATCGAGAAGGGAATGGTTTCAGACAGGGAGATCGTCTAGGACAGGAAGCTGATAAAGACATGAATGATAGAGATGCCTGGGAAATAGACAAGAAAGTGTGAACCTGAGAAACATTTTGAGGGAAGGAATTGTGGGACTTGGTAATAGTTTAGAGTAAAAGAAGAGAAAGGCAAAGATGGCAATACAGTTTCTGGCTTGGGATACACAGAAGAATGAAACCAAAACCCTAACAGAGTTATGGCTAAAGCACTTCCCAACTCTCTGCTGAATTTCTAGAAAACAGAATACAACTCTGTCTGAAAGTACAGTCATATCCCTTCAGCGTTTTCAGTTCAATGGCATGAGACTAAACAGTTTTGAGAAATTTTGAACATAGATCTAAAATACTATGTCCATAATGTCATGTCCAGTCTTCACGTGGCCAAAAAATAAGCTCTGAATTTATAATTAAGAAATATGCTGGGCTTCCCTGGTGGCGCAGTGGTTGAGAGTCCGCCTGCCGATGCGGGGGACACGGGTTTGTGCCCCGGTCCGGGAAGATCCCACGTGCCGCGGAGCAGCTGGGCCCGTGAGCCATGGCCGCTGAGCCTGCGCGTCCGGAGCCTGTGCTCCGCAACGGGAGAGACCACAACAGTGAGGGGCCTGCGTACCACAAAAAAAAAAAAAAAAAAAAAAAAAAGGAAAGAAAGAAAAGAAAAAGAAATATGCTAACCCTGCTGAAATTGACTCTTTTAAATCTTGAATTGCTCAAAGAAACATGAACAGTTCTCTGGTCACCTTCATTAAAATGCCCTACAGTAAATCTGGCATTTACAGTTTCACATTCAGCAGCAAGCTAGAAATCACACATTTTCGAATTCTAAGCAGAAAGTAGTTGTAGATTTATTTGCTTTCTTTCCAAATGTGTTAGTGCCCGAGGGCTCTGACAACACACGTTGTTTTACAAAGGAAAAAAGTACTGTTTTATTTCTAAAGGCATGCTTTTTTTTTTTTTTCCTTTTTAAAAGAACGTGCCTGCTTTCTTTTTTCCAGGTGACATTTACAAAGAGGAAATTTGGGTTGATGAAGAAGGCATATGAGCTGAGCGTGCTGTGTGACTGTGAGATCGCGCTGATCATCTTCAACAGTACTAACAAGCTGTTCCAGTACGCCAGCACGGACATGGACAAGGTGCTGCTCAAGTACACTGAGTACAACGAGCCGCACGAGAGCCGGACGAACTCAGACATCGTGGAGGTGAGCGCGCATGCGTGCCTGGTGAATCCCAAACAGGCAGAGCCGCGGGTGTTCAGACGTCCCCCTCCCTTCCCCCACACACAAGCACATCTTCCTTTACCTAAGATGTTCATATTCCCACAGGTGTACCCAGGTTTATAGCCCCAACTATTACTCCACCCTCTCTCTTTCTCAAAATGCAAGTTAGAGCGGTATGGTAATAGGGCCTACATGAATCTGGTCCTTGCTAGAAATCAGGCACCTGTGTCAAATTATTAACCTCATCCTTCAAGAGTCGTCATTGTCCACTGCAGTGTCAGGCCACCAGAATGGGGAAGTGTGGCCAGGGGATGGCTCGCCCACATTTTAGATTACTTCTCATGATTTCTTTTAAGTATATGCTAGTTTCCCAGCAAAGAAAACAAATATTTTAAAATGAGCTCACCCCAACTTTTCATTTGTTTTTCATTTTATGTCTCTTCTTTCTAATTCATTCTTCCTAATGTATTCATGCTGAAGGAGTAAAGGCAATTATTCTCCTAGAAATCTTTTCCCCAAAATTATATCATTTAATATAGCACTGTTAATATACATGGAATCAGAAATCTGATGGAAATGAATTTCTAAATGTTACTTGGTATTTTATCAAAGTTAGATTTGAAACATTGTTCCATTGTGCCAAAAATAATAAGCATGGTGTTGAAACTCAAAAATATTTTTGATTTGTTAGCATAAGTAACATTGTGTACAATTTTAAATGCTTCTCACATGTATCCTATTTAAATGTTATTGCCTTATAGTACCCTTTGTAAGCAATGAATACTAAACCAAAAAGGAAGAGGTGTAACGAGGTATATGTCCCCGTTATACAGAGATATAATGCCCCCATCTGTCTATTTTCCTCACCTATCTATCGCCTGTGGTTTCCTAGATTGTGACTGCTTTCCCAGAATTAGGAGAAAATAAATGTTTCAAAAGTATGTATTCAGCATCAATCTGCCAGAGTACAAGTTATTCTTGCCATTGCTTAAATTGTTTAAATTGGTTAAAAAAAAAATCTAGTTCTAATCCTGATCAAACTAATCTGCCTCTCACATCCATCTTCTCTTTACCTGTTATAATTGTCTAAGATTAATTCTCGTTTCTTTACTTTTATTTGGAAGTTTTTTAAAAGTATTGAGCTGATCAATTAAATGTTTTTATTTTTTGCCTAGTAAGGCCAAGCAGATAATTTCAGAGAAACAAAAGTAGATGATGAGTAGACCTAATGTGGTGTGTATTTAAAATACTTTCAGATTTGCATTACTACATGTTTAGTTTTTCATTGACTGATAATTTTAATTGTGGGCTTGCCTTGATATTGAAATTTAAGATCATTTAGAAAACTTACCTAGTATGTATTTCAGATAGTATTTTATTCATGTACACATATAAGTGTGAAAATACATAAACATAAATATTAACAGACAGTTGTCAGTTGTCAAACCTCATGAGTGCTTTCATGTGCATGCTTGTGTACATTCACATACATTTAACATAAGTTCTGAACAGAAAACAACTCTATACTCAAAACTCCACCTCATTACCAAAATCATTACAACCAACATTGCAGGGTAACAAAAAAATCTGAATTGGAATTTGTCATCAGACTTGAACTGCTCCAGTTCTTAATATGATGGGAAGTGCAGTAGAACCATATTAAACTAGTTGAAAATTTGTTGGCTTTTAAAATTTGTCTTCTAAGGAGTTCAAAAATCTATAAAATTGTATTCTGAGGGCTTTGCTCAGGAATATACTATGTGGTTTAAAGGAGATTTAAAACTTCACATACTGTAGAGATTTTCATATTCTTGGACAGATGGGTATCTGAGCTAGACTTCTTCAAGGTCATGAGAAGAACATTGGGTTGAAAGTCAAGGGACTTGCACTTGAACCCTTGTGTTGCAGTCTTACTGGGTGACAAATGAGCTACTTCTCCCTGGGGGGGACTGGGGGGGGAGTTTTCTCATCTCAGAAATGAAGGCAGTGAATTTGAAAGTCTGTACAATGTAATTCTTTAAAAAGCAAAAACAGAGTAAAGTAGCAACTCCACTATTATCCTGCACTTAACATCAGTAGATGAAAGTTGTGAATCTCTCAAAACAACCTTCTGAGGCTCCTAGACCAAAACTAGAGATGGTTTGATTCTTTGGATGAAATTAACATACACGTCTAACACACTGTGGGACTGCCCTGCTCAACTACGTGAAGCACACAGTCTTCACCCATTCGGCTTTCCCACACTTTAGTAATAACTGAGATGATGGAGAAAGAAGTAAAGTGGGACCCCTAAGCTTGACAAAGTTTATACCGTAAAAATACATAGAGTACTCTCTGAAGTGCATTTCACTGAAATCAGTATGCTTGAGATACTTGGTGGAGAAGAGGGGATCTGGGTAGGAAGCTGCGTTTTTAACGAGTTTCCCAAGTAATTCTTATACACACTAAGTTTGAAAACCTCTAGAAGACTAAGACATAATTGTGTGGGAGGCTAAGAACCTGTGATACCTCAGGGACTTGAGAAATCCATTCTTAGAATGGATCTAACACAAAGTTGAAAGTTAGGGTAGTTTACTACTCCTGGGTAAAATTTTAAATCCTATTTATTTTAATTTAATGTAATACGGTTAACTGAGTAAGTTTAATGAGGAGCATAATATGTTTCATGAAGGGTCATTAGTTTTTATTTCCCATTTGGACCATTACCCCTCTCCCTTAACCTTCTGAAAAACAGTTTACTCACAAGAAAAAAAAAATTGGCGCAGAGAGAGAAATAATATGATTCCCAGCATTCAGACTGAAATACAAATTTCTGGGCCGTACCAAAGTAGTGTTACAGGGTCATAGGGAATTGTGCAGCACGTGGGTGTTGAAAAAGATTCCTTCTTTTAGCAAAAAAGCTCTTCGTAATTATCATATCTTTGCTTCATAATTAGCACTACTGTTACAATGGCGCAAAGACTTACAAAGACTTAATAGACAAACCGGGATCTTTTTTTATTATTATTACATTATAATGCAGCTTGAATATCTGTTTAGCTACAATATATAAATATGCCAGATTTTGTAAATGTGTTAAATTTTTAATCCATTGGTTAGAAAAAAAACAAAAAACAGTTATTGTATTAAAAGCACTTCCTTTGAAGAAAGTCCATTTTATTTAACTCTGTGACAAGTATACTAGGTATTTATCCAAAATGCTAGCTTGTGAGGCTGTGGAAATTCAGTAGGGGCTCTGATGGTATTAAGGAACTGCCCCCTTCATCTCTTCCACCTGTCTGGTGCCACGCCTGGTTCTCTTAGCTGCCTTCCTGCTCTCACAGTTGATGCTGAGCTCTATTCTGGAAGGAGATGTGGCGTTGAGCCCTTCAGGATGACCTGAAGACCGCAGATCCCACGGAACATGCTGTAAGCCTGTAAGGCCATTCCTTCACTCAGTGATGATTTAGCAGGCACCAGCTTATGCTCAGCACTGGTCATGGAATTCTGAACCAGGAGACAGGCATTTGTCTGTCCGTCTCTCTTCCTCTCTAGCCTTAAGGATATAAAAAATATATAAAAATCAGCTTGGAAACGATTGGAGGGCAAAGGAGCAATAATCTCTTTAATGTAGTACAAGCTACTGAAAGGAAGGCTTAAGCTAAACAATTTAATAAAACTTTCAAACAGGTCATTGATCACCAGATCATTCCAGGTGACCCTTGGAGTGATAGAAGTCCCAGACAGGTCACCTCCATATCCAGCACATGTTTTCTAACTGCAAAACCCATATGGGAGCATCACTTAGCACCCTGCCAGGAGGGAGCCTCTCATCGCTCAGTGACTCAGTGATTCTGTTGAGCTGCTCATCCAGTCTGGGCCAGTGGCTAAGAGACTAAGTGTGGACATGAAATAAAACACAATGCCCCCTGCTGCTCCCTGGCAAATCAAAAAGATGGATGTAACACTTACAGAAGGAACCTTTGATTCACAGCTCTCTCAGTAGAAGATTATTGGCTTTTTTTTTTTTTTTCAAATGCAAGGATGGGAGAGTGTGTGTGTGTGTGTGTGTGTGAGAGAGAGAGAGAGAGAGAGAGAGAGAGAAGAGCGGGGGTGGAGAAGAAAGTAAGGGGAGAATAAGAGATGATATTTACATGAAACTTTATTTTCTGTTACCTGATTCCTGTTTAGATTTAAAGACTTCTAAGAACAGTTGTTCCAGCAAAATATCTCCTTGCACGATAATATGTAAGGCCTGAATTGGGTCTGAAAAGGCCTTAAAATAGCTTATAAACTTCAGTGTTCCACAGTGCTACTGGAGGTTATCAATAAATTAACTACCTTTACATAGTTGGTGAAAATTAAGAACAATTTTTGTAGAAAAGCAAATGCAGTAAATAGTGGAATTGGACTTCTTTACAAACTCTGTATTACAAAATTCGTAAATAGATGTAAAATATAAAAATATGTCTCTTTTACTTGAGCTTTCATTGTATCTAACCCAATTAAATAGGTTCCAATTTCATACTTATATAAAAATATAGATACATGACATTATTTGTATGCATACTTTATAGATGTATATTACATAGCTACTTTTCTTAAAGAAAAAAGCACATTCACTTATTTGTTTGGTCATTTGTTGAATTTTCATTCTTTCATGTGTTCACTGAACTAAGATTGGCTGAATTCCTGCCATATGCTGTGTGCCATGGAATGCCTGGAGATATGAACATAAACAAGGCCCCTCAAGGACTCTTGGTCCTTAAGATTGCTCACAAGGCCATGCATGATCTGGCCCCTGTATTTCTCTTCCTCTCTAGCCTCACCTTTTGCTATTTCCCTCCAAACAAACCCCCCCAGTTCCCATCCTATACTCAAGCCACCTAATGATGTTTATATCCTTCAACTTCTCCAAACCTTGTTTGTTTTGTCTTCAACATTCCTTACTAGGCCTTTACTTGGCTTTTATTTATCCTTCATTCAAGTCAGGTCCCAATTTATACTTTTGGAAGTATCCTGGAGATGCCTTATAACTTGTGTTAGGTGCTTTTCCTGTATTTTAGTCATAATATGTTCTATTTTTCCCTATCAAGACACTGTTGAAGCTGTTATTCAATTGCTTGTTCCACACTAGATTTTAAACTCCTGGAGGGCGGGGACTTGCACATTTTGTTTACTATCACATCTCCTGGGCTTTAATGTGAGGTCTAGAGAATGTTAGGCCATCAGAATATATTTGTAGAAAAAAATAAACAGGGGAAGACAGTTATAATAGGATATAGCCACATGATTATCATACAGCCTAATGTTATTCATTGAAAGTATGAAAAATATTTGTATAGCTCCAATGAAAGTTTATTAAAATTTTATAAATTTTATCAAAGCACATCAAAAACTACAGTAATGTAGACCTGTGCCATCTAATACAGTAGCCACTAGCCACAGGTGGCTAGTGACTGTCAAGTGGGACAAGGGGAGATGTAGAATGCATTGATAACCAGAAAGTTCTGTGAGACAGCACCGGTCTAGACTGAAAGATGAAAAGGGAGGCATTTAAACTAATGGTGTTTTCAGATCAACACCAGGATTAATCCTTCAATATGAAATTTGAGCAGTGCATTTCAGAAGTGAAGAACTGTGTAGCCTTGAGATTTTAGAATCCAGAACATAAATGTTCGAGAGATACCAGTTTGGAACTAAACACTCCTCATAAAACTGAAAGCACATTTTACCCCTCACACCAATAACCACGCAGTCGATCGGTAAACTCACTGTCTGGTCTGAAAGCACTTTCAAGTTGTCCAGGCTGATGGAGCACGGGCCATGTAAGCTAGGTAATGTGTGCTGCTTTTTTTTAAAATGTGAAGCTTGTGAAGGTTAAGTCTTTCTTGTTACTATTTTAAACTTACTTGAAGCAACGTGGGCCAGTAATTTAACTTTATAATTAGTAATTAATTTCTTTAGAAAAGCAGTTTTTTCAGGAACTTAGAGAAGTAATATTCTTGAGCTACGTTAAAAATTCTTCTTAGGTTGCTATAAATTATATATAAAATAGTTTTATTGTGAGTAGCTCAGTAACTCTGCCCTGTCCTCTGTTAAACCAACTCTATAATTGCTTTTCAATAGATAGTATTGAAAAATGAAGAAAGGATTAGTATATTCTGTAAAGATTTAAACCTTCAGTGTTGAGGCTTCTAAGGAAAACGAGAAAGAAGTGATTTTTGTAAAAAAAAAAAAAAGTTTTGTATATTTCTTCTAAATTGTAATGCTCATTTTTGTTTATATATCTTTAAAAGACTTTTACTAGTCCCTGTAAATCATATTTATATTTGTTCCCCAAAGTCTAAAAGGAGAAATGTGTCTAAAAATATATTCATATTTCTCATTTCTATCACAATGGATTTTTATATGTCAAATTTGAAAATCCATTCCTTTTTAAAAATAATGCTCTTGCTTAATTTGCATACGTTTTGTAAACATGAAAAGCTGCTTCACATCTCAGTTATTAAGAAAATCACTGTTGAACAAACGAAGTGCATGTTAGATTATTTAAGTTATATGCACAAGTCAATAAAACTGAATTTCCTCTCATCTCTTTCACTGCACAGCTCTAATGGCTTAATACTAACACAGAGTCAACAGAAAATTGTTTAATAATAGTAGGAGCAGAAAAGACAATAGGTTTCAAAATACAGCCTTTTGTCAGTAGTGAAACTGCTTTATCATTATCAACATCACCATTTTATCATTATTATTTTATATGAACCACCTTGAACTGGGATAGACCAAAGTCCTCATGATTTTTTTTTCTCATCATCTGAAAGTGAAAGGGGGAAACATATTTAGCCTGGATCATAATCGTCAATATTTAATGATATTTACAGAGTTCATGGAATGTAGAACTTGGTGTTGGACAGCACATTTGAACCAAATGTTGCATTCTAGCCCTTGATAGCCCCTAGGTAAAAGTTACATTGTTTGGTTTAAAACATATCAAATAAGATATCAAAGAGTAGAACATCTTTACTTCCTCAGGATTGGTATTAAATATATGGCTGTGAAATATTCAAAAGTGAAGTTTTAGGAACAATTTCAGAGCCCTGCCTAGAGTCAGAATAGAAGATAATGAGTCTTTGTTCAAAGGATGTTTATTATTTCAACTGACTCACTGTGTTTTTTTAAATTATTATTATAAATCTATTTCCCTTCCCTAAAGGAAATGATGATATTTTAGTTATCTCTGTAACTCCAACTGCCAGCTCAATGTATGGCATATTGTAGACATTTAATAAATATTTTATATATATATATATATACACACACACATACATATTTATATATATATATATATACGTGTATATATAATATGTATAAAACAACTTACTGATGATCATTATGGTATAAATATTAAAATTTACCAAATTGCGCTTCCCTGGTGGCACAGTGGTTGAGTCCGCCTGCCAATGGAGGGGACACGTGCCCTGGTCCGGGAGGATCCCACATGCCGCGGAGCGGCTGGGCCCGTGAGCCATGGCCGCTGAGCCTGTGCGTCTGGAGCCTGTGCTCCGCAATGGGAGAGGCCACAACAGTGAGAGGCCCACGTACCGCAAAAAAAAAAAAAAAAAAAAAAAAAAAAAAAAAAATTTACCAAATTTTCTTCATTGAAGTCAGATAGGTTCTAATAGTAATAAAAGTGAGAATCTTTCAAGCGAACCAGAGATGAATAAAGGTTGTTGCTGTGTAAGAAAAAAACACATAGGCACAGGAGACCACATAGAAATATTCTTTGTAGTCCTGGTGGAAAGCAAAAGACTTTCAGACCAACCTATATGGATTCCTGGGAAAAAGAGACACAATGCTAGTACTTTGGCCAGGATCTGACAAGAGATATCAGAGGGTCTCAAACAAAATGCCTCTGGCCCCTTCTGAATCACTGGGGGAGCTAACTGAAAGGCTGATTCTGATTCAGTGAACATGGGACAGGGCCCAAGAGTCTGTATTTCTGACAAGCTCCCAGGTGATGCTGACACTGCTAGTCTGTGAACCAAGCTCTGAGTAGCAAGGATCCAGACTTCCCTTTCCAAATATCTATTTTCTCCAGCATGGAGTTTGAAAGTACATTTCTGAACATTTATCATACCGTAAAAAGAAGGTTTTTTAAAACCGCCATTTGGTGAAACTGACTCTTGAAAGCAAGTGCGTTACATTTTTGGAAGTACTACAATATAAAAGGCCTGTCATCACACAGTGAGGTGAGCACTGCTTCTCCTGGCTACCTCCCTTGTGAGTGCCCATCAGCTGGTAGTGGCTCCCTAGAGCACGTGTTGAGGGAACTTCTGAGTTCCAAACCAGACTCGGCAGGCAAGTGTGACATGAGTGGTTGGGCGTGTGTGCTGTGGATACAGAGAGTAGTGGCAGCTATGCTTTCCTCATTATCCTCATGAGCAAAATAATTCATAGGACATTCTGGGAAAAGACTCCAGACTCGATCATTAAAAGGACTATAATTAGGCAAATGCTGCATATGCATACAACAGATTGGATGGATAGATTATCTTATTGGAAATATATCTCATTTTACTAATAGCTGGTTGGCATGTTATCCAGTCATGTCTCAGCGGCATTTAGTGTATTCTGTGTTACCCTGAAGTTTAGCCACCTGATGGAAGTTTTGAATAAGGAAAAAAAAATTCCCTGTCAATTATTTCTAAAGGTCATAGAGTTAATGACTAGCTGAGAGGTTAATTAGATTCTGAAAGCCTCTTCATATCAATTAAATCTCTTATCTTTATGTTTTAGTAAATAAACTCAGTAACTGTTTAGAGCTACTGTTTTAGGATAAGAAATGCTGTCAACAGTAAACCCTACAATGGGTATTTGGGTTTTTTCCTCACGTATGATAAAACATTATTACAAAAAACCTTATGTATGAATTAAGAATAGTAACTCTTATTCAAGAATTTCTGAATTAAAAACTTTATTTGGGGGGCTTCCCTTGTGGCGCAGTGGTTGAGAGTCCGCCTGCCGATGCAAAGGACGCAGGTTCGTGCCCCGGTCTGGGAAGATCCCGCATGCCGCGGAGCGGCTGGGCCCGTGAGCCATGGCTGCTGAGCCTGCGCGTCCGGAGCCTGTGCTCCGCAATGGCAGAGGAGGCCACAACAGTGAGAGGCCCGCGTACCGCCAAAAAAAAAAAAAATTGCACAAAAACTTTATTTTTTGAAATACCATGCAAATTACTCCTTAGTCATAAACAAATGGCATCACTGTGACCTCAAGAAAACCATTTAGGGAAGAAAAACTAAGATCAGAGTTACCCTGAGAATGAGCTGCAAATCTAAATCCGGCCCCACTCTGTTCCCCACTCTCTGTTCTCTAAACTTTTGGTTTGAAAAGTAACCAAACCCTTTTCAAGGTTACTTGTACACATTTGTGAATAAGTAATATATTTAGTGCTTATGGCTGACAATTACATATTCAGTCATTTCTATCATGTGAATTATTTTTGGATAATATAACCAGATTTCAGATGAAATGAAACAGATGTGCACTAATCATTAAGGTACCCACTAGCTGCATGTGCCTATTTACATTTTAATTAATTGAAATTAAATAAAATTAAAAGTTTAGTTCTTCAGTCTCACTGGCCACATTTCAGGTGCTCCATTGCCACATGTGACTAGTGGCTCCTGTATTGATCAGGATAGGGACAGAAATGTTCATCACCCCCGGAAATCTTCTATTGAGCAGCCCTGATGTAGGGGTGAAACTGGCAAATCTAGCATTCTTATTCATGAGGTAACTAGCATGATGGTTGATGGATACAGCCTAATACAACACCCGTAAACTGGAGAGGCTGCACCCAGCCATTCCATCTTTCATTTCCACGGCAGGCATTGGTTGCGTCCCCACTGGGTGTCAAGGTCTGTGCCAGGGCAGAGAGAACTAATTAGGAAAGCTGGGTCACTCAGCGTTTACTCCTAGGAACAGAATATTTGTTAAAGTAAATGGGGTTCTTTGGAGCGAGATGAGAGGATGGAGGGAACACTGAAGCTGAAGTTAACCTGAGGAAGAAGAGAAAATGGAGGAAGGGACAGACAGACAAACAGACGTAGGGGAGCAGAAGGGAGACAGGTCAACTGTAAATTTTTCCACCAGGAAGGGAACGCACAGCCATGAACAGGTTCTTCTAATGTTTCCTAATTAAGTATGTGAGGAATTTTATCTTCACCTGGTCTTTTTGATTGGGTTCTCCTTCAATGTGGTGGTTCTGAATTAATTTCACATGGCGAAAAAGAAAGCTGCAGAGTGATTTTCCTAAAGAATGTTTGTTGATGCATTATCCTGAGACTTTAAATTTTACATTTGGGAAATAGAACTTTAAAATTCCCACAAATCTGGAAAGAAATTAAGTTCTAGTTGTGGCACCACACATCAGTTCTGTAACGTGGGGCGAGTTATTTAACGTTCTTGGGCTTCAGATTCCTCCTCTGAGTATTGTGGACCCTGACCCATCCTTCCTCACAGGACTGTGGTGATGATTACAGGCTATAAAAGATGTCAGAGCCCATTGTCAACTGTTAAGTTAGATAAGGTGTTTTTATTTTCAACATCAAGGGAAAAGTTCAGGTAATTAAAGATGTTTTACCAAAGGACAAAGAAGAAGCAAATTAATAGGTATATTAATTTTATATTGATAGGTATATCATTTAATAAGTATTGCATTTTTAAGTAACTATAGCATTTATATAAAGTAAGAAGATCTAATAAAGGTCAATGAATTGATTTTCTTCCACAAGCATTTGTGAAATGTTCCCTATGTACAAGGCATTGTGCTGAGTGCATTAAGAAATGCGGCACTGACTATGACACGCCACTGCCCTCCGGGGCCGATACCCCATTGTGGACACAACGTGCACAGTATTTGTTCTCTCATTCAGCAGATATTGATGAATGTGAAGGCCCTGTGCCAAACATTGTGCTAGTTACTGGTGATGCACCATGACTCTCCTACCCAACAGTCTGAACCACGATAAGACTGAGAGTACAGTGGGATAACTGAAGGAAACGAAAGTAATTACAACTGTGAGCACCTGACAGCATCCACCTCATGCTGGATTACAGATGAAAGCACAACTTTGGGCTTCCCTGGTGGCGCAGTGGTTGAGAGTCCGCCTGCCTATGCAGGAAACACGAGTTCGTGGCCCGGTCCGGGAAGATCCCACATGCCGGGGAGCGGCTCGACCTGTGAGCCATGGCCGCTGAGCCTGCGCGTCCGGAGCCTGTGCTCCGCAAAAAAAAAAAAAAAAGATCGAAAGTACAACTTTGATAAGGAGAGTAGGTTGATATGCTAAGCCAATCTGCAAGTCATTTATTCCCATTTAAAGTAAAAGTGAGACTAATAAAGGTAATGATATAGAGATATATAAATGCCTGTGTACACACACACACACACATCTATGTGTATGTGTGTTGGGTTGGCCAAAAAATTCATTTGGGTTTTTCTGTAAGACCTTATGGAAAAACCCAAACGAACTTTTTGGCCAGTCCAATATATATAGCAGCCTTTAATTTTGTTTCCCATTGGCATTGGACTTTTTAACATATGGTTTCTCTGTAAATGTGGTTACAATTTTTAGGGAAATTCTATAGAATACAAATGTTTGAAATATGCAGTCAGTATATTACCTTTAAGCTTGATAAAAGGGTCTCTGGTGTTGAGAAAGGAAACCTTAAAGTTACATTGGACATCCTCCTCTGAACTTTACAGAGGAGGTTCCCCCCACCCCTCTTCCTTAAATTCTAAAACATGCTACATCTGGCTGAGAGGCTGGGAAATTGTTACATGCCTGTGTAACATTCTTATAACCTAATAGTTCTACAACTTTTCTTGCAGTTTAATCATTGGAGAATGTTCTTTGTTTTTGCAGTCACTGTTTCACATAGTAACAGCTTGTTGTATTTTGGTCTGTTTGCCAGAGGGAAGGTTTATTTTTAAAACCCTGAACTCTGAATTTTTCTTTATTTTTCCAAGATTGAAAGCAGCTGAAATGCCTGGAGTTACAGGTTGAAGGCTGCTTTACAATATGTGAAGGGAAGCTTCTTTCCCTCCTCCCTTTGTGTGTGTGTGTGTTAAAAATTTTTCCTAACAAATGTCTTCTAACTGGTAGTTGTCTAAAAATAGAAAACTGCCTAACTAAAAATAGCCTGGCTCTCTTTCGAGCCAAGGAAAATGGAGAGGAATAGGCGTGGAATAGAAGGCTGAGTAATCCAGTTCTATTCATTCAGAGAAACCTTTGAGAATGCGGGGGATGATAAAGTGCCCTCCAAAAACCACAGGCCTGACTCTCCCTTCAGACTTCTAGGTGCCAATAAACATTTTAGCCCCAGGACACATTTTTTCTTTCTCATAGGTTGTAAACATTTTCTGAAAGGCAAGGCTTTGTTTCACAGAACCTGACAAACTTCCATAACTAACTAACTTTCCTAACGTCTTAAAAATTCATATTTAATAACATGTATTTTCAAAGAGCATCTTAAATGAAAGTATTGTAAAATAATGTACATAGTGTAATAATTAGGAGGAAACTGTTATAATAAAAACCGCTTACTGCTTGCAATTAAACTTGAAACTTTAGAGTTTCGCAGAAAGAAAATTATCCTGTGACTCATTGTAGCTAAAGAGAGCAGCTGACTTATTTTAGTTTAGCTCCCCTAGATGTAAAATTCTTTTGTTAAGCATATATCCCCTTGATATACCAATAGTCTCTTTCTTACAGCTATAGTTTTCATCCAAGCAGATTTTCACTTTTAATTTTTTTAATGGAGTAGAAACTACTTTGAAAAAGAACATTTTGAGAGTAGTATGGCTTTCAGTTTAGAGAAATGGAATTGAGTAAGCCATAAAAAAAAAAAATACATAAGCCAGTTTTGCAATGGTAACGCCTTCTTTTTTCCATTTTGTTTTGCTTCAGTAATCTGAATAACCAGGTCAAACATAGCAACAGGGTGTGGAAATGTCAGCACAGTTCATGGGGTTATAAGGGTCTGAGCATTGTTATGTTCAGTTCCTGTAATGCTGCTGGTGATAAGACTCTTGAGACAAAGGATGATAATTGATGGAAAGAGACTTAAATCATTGCTAGAAGAATCAAGGTCCTTGTATCTGTGTACATCGATTCTTTTGGTCTCCTTCCGTCTTGTAAAGCATTTTGTCATCTTGCATGGTGGCCCCCTACTGCTCTTTGTAATGGATGCAGACCACAAGTGATTCCTTCATGCCGCATACAGGGTGTAATTGTGTCTGTGTGGTGTATTAGTAATTACCAAGCTGAATTCCCATATTGTATCTTTACTGCAGGCATGGAAAAATAGGACATACAACCCTGCATAGCCATTTTCAACCTAGATAGTGAGCCACTTAGAGCTACATTCCAGGGACAAAGCCTTTTATATGCACAACAATTTTCATTGTTGAGTCATTTGTGCTATGCAGGATAAATTCAGTTTTGGAAATAATTACCTTTGATAATATATTCACTTCTGACTTTTTAGCAAAGCCTTTGTAATATGGAAAATATTGCTATTTTAATTGCTAAAAAGTCATTTTAACATTGCTAGACAACAGTGATACTAGCTAGAATAACCATGCTAGACTATCATATGGAGAGAACAGTGCATGAATTACTACATAGAACAGATTGTATAATATTCATAAACATTAAATAATTGTTAGCATTTTTACCTTACATAGGGATACTTTCATATATAATTTATCCATCTTGGCTCAAGCATTGTTAAACTTCAGAAAAAGCTGACAAATTTTTGTTACAGTGAGCAGATATAAATTAATAATTATTTCTTTGCTATAAAATTTGCATCCATTCTTTATATATTTTGTAACGAATATTGATTTGACTACCTCCTAATCATTGAGGATTTGCAATGTCTACAGTATTATTTATCTGTAATAGAAGCCAAAATAACACAAGCAGGATGTTTTAAACATGAAAAGATGTGTTTATTCTATGCACCAAATGCTTATAATGACAGTTGAAAACTATTAAATACAATAGCAAAGAAATTAATGGCTATTTCATAGTGATAACCAATGACAGTAGATTTATTTTGTGAATTATCAAAGCATGCAAGGTTTTAATTCCATTTTTACCTCCAACTTTAAAAATGGGTTTCCAATATGTATATTTTAGAAGTTTACTTCCACTTTTATCTGTAGATGTTTTTATTTTAGCAATAATTGTTAAACTCCTAGGATGTACAGAACTTTATAGTGATGCTAGGAGAGATATGTTTGGAAGACATGATCTGTGACCTCACAAAACTTACAGTCTAGCTAAGGTAGAAAATACACATGTGAGTCAACCAGACAAAACAACATAACAGGCATTATGAGATATTGGCGGGGGGGTGGTGCGCAGCATATAACGTAGTGTTTGGGAGCATCAGTCATTTTGCAAACTGGAGCTAAACTGCCTAAGTTCGTATCCCTCTCCACTGCTTACCGGTTGTATGTCCCTGGGCAAGTCACTTAGGCACTGTTCATCTTAATTTCCCCATTTGTAAATGGGGTTTAATAATAGTACCTAGTACATAGTTATTATGACAATTAAATGACTGAACATTTTTTAAATGCTTGGAACAGGGTCTGGCACATAGTAAGGTTTATGGTGATGATAACTTGTAATCAAGTAATACCTATAGGAAGTAGAATATTTTAAAAGTCAGGGAAGATGGCCATGATAGGTAGTCACTTTTAGGCACAAACAAGTCAAATGCAGAATGGTGGTTATGAATTGATGAAGAGGATGGGGGCAAACCTTTCAAAAGACCAATTATGCAAAGATCCACAAGAAGAAAGGAGCAAGGGCATGAAAAATATTAGTTTGATAAGAATAGAAGATTCACGTACAGAAGGAGCAGTAAGAAAAATGGCAAGGGAAATGAGGAAGAGGAGGAAATAGGTAAATCACAGGTAAATGTCTGGTGCAGAATTAGGTGCAATACAGGAGGTATGAGAATGATACTGTATGGTCTCAAGCAGTAGAATAGCATAATGACAGCCAATTCTTGAGGAAGATTCTACTGGAAAATGTAAATAGATAGAAGCAATATAATTGTAAAACGTAGATGTGCCAAAACATTTTAATTTGTAAAAGTAACGTGTATGTGTACATGCTACAAAGCCTAAAACTTTTCATTATACTTAATTATTTTAAGCCATTTATGTCATCCTATGAACATCTATGATGTTAATAATGATTATAATATTAAAAAGTTGTTTTGGGGGGCTTCCCTGGTGGCTCAGTGGTTGAGGGTCCTCCTGCCGATGCAGGGGACACAGGTTCGTGCCCTGGTCCAGGAGGATCCCAGATGCCGCGGAGCGGCTGGGCCCGTGAACCATGGCCGCTGAGCCTGCGTGTCCAGAACCTGTGCTCTGCAACGGGAGAGGCCACAACAGTGAGAGGCCCGTGTACCGAAAAAAAAAAAAAAAAAAGTTGTTTTTGAAATATGCATGTAATTTCAGTTTGCACTGATAACATGCACATAGATTTCTCTGACTAAAGATGATATGTCAGCTGTAGTGTCTCAAAGGAGGAAATTATCGAGACCTCAGCAGGTGTATTTAAACTATATAAGCTTCTCTAGGTTAAATTGAAGAAGTAATCAAAATCTATAAATTTTGAAGTTCCTGATGAAGTATGTGCACTTTGAATGACCACATAAACAGGTCAGGATTCTGGATACAATACTGCCAAATGTAAAAACTCTATCCTTACACTTTCACATCTACAATCTAAAAGTCCAGCCTTTTTTTTAATTGTTGTTTTTACTGAAGTCTAGTTGATTTACAATGCTGTGCCAATCTCTGCTGTACAGCAAAGTGACTCAGTTATACACGTAGAGACATTCTTTTTTCATATATTCTTTTCCAGTATGGTCTGTAAGACAGCACATGGTGTGGGAGAAGGAACAGATGCAAGTTCTAGAGAGTCAGACAAGTGGGTTTCTCCCACTTTCATAAACTCCATTCTCTAGGCAAGTTTCTTAATCTCCGCTGAAGTTTAGCTTCGGAAGCAGTAAAACAGGGATAGTAAATCTTGCTTTTGGTTTTTTTATAAGAATTCGCTTATATAAGGTATATATATAGCCATTAGCACATGTTGGGCGCATGATGCCCATAATCATGTTACTTCCTTTCCTGCTGCTCCTTAGTCCTGCATGTGTAAATGTAGGCAGTATTTTCTAACTTTGTACTCTCTCTCTGTCTCTCTGTCTTTTCTCTCTCTCTTTCTCTGTCTGTCTGTCTGTCTCTCTCTCTCTCTCTCTCTCTCTCTCTCTCTCTCTCTCTCACACACACACACACACACACACACACACACACACACACACACACACATTCATACCTTGGATATTGACTCCAGTATATTTTGTGATTACATTCAAACAAAATGTCACACTTTGTAAATTGTTACATATAATTACTTGTGTAATAAAGTCATGAAATTCTTCAGAGATAAGATCTTCGCTATACAGATTTTAAAACTAGGGAAAAGGAAGAGAAAGGTAAAAACTAGGAGTCACAAGTAACTATTAACTAAAGCCAAAACAATTGAAAAAAAAAAAAAGGTGGAACCTTGTCAGATAGAGGGGCTTTCCCAAGTTCTGTTGGTGAACGCTGGTAAATAGAGTTAGGATAGAATTTATTCCCTGGTGTTCCTTTTGAACTACCATGTATCCAGGGAAGAACAGAGTGAAAAGAGAGAAGGGGGGTGGGGGGAGGGAGGGCATGAGGGGGTGAGCTTAATTGAGGTTTTAAGGCAGTGAAAGTAATTAGCAAAGCTAAGACAAGAGGGCCCTACACTACTCGTTTCTTTTCTGATGCAAAAACAAATAATTGATTTCATTAAAATACTAGCCAGCCAACAGTGTTTCTTATGATGATATTGTTAGCAATAAAGTATATCTCTCTTACATCATTTCTAGCTTGTATCTTTGCCCTGACTCCCTCAGTATTTTGATGGCAGTAACAATACGTGCTCTTGGAAGTGAGCCAAGCACTCTAAAGTATTACACATTTGGCTTAGTTCCAAGTGAACAGGTGTTTTAAATATTCCAGTCACATACCCACAATGTATATTGCTACTGGGGAAAGGATATTGTTTCTGAACCACTGATGTTTGACACTCTCCTCTGAACCACACCTATTTTGCACTCTGAAGACCTAGCAAAGATGAATTGTGATTTGGGGAAAGACAACCATCAGAGCCCTAATATTACCTACAGGAGGTGCAAGAAATTTATAGTTCTGAACTCTGCACCTGATATCTGGTTACTGAGGCCAAAGCAGATGCTGACCAACATTCAAAGAAATGGGGAAACATTTTAGTGCTTTCCATGATTGAGTTCCTACGAACATGAGATATTTTATTTATATCAGAGAAAAATATAGTAAATTATATGATAGCGAACTATTTATTATATTATGATTAGGGAAAGAAATTTGTTTTCCATTAGACACCATCATTCAGTTTGCAGACATCCTAAAATAAAACAACCTAACTTTTGGGGAATTTAAATTATGAAAGTGAAATATTTCCTTCTGGGGGAAAAAGATTAAAACAGCTATGCAGAAATGCATCTACTGAGAAATAATTCTGAAGATCCTTTCAAAATTCTCGGCTTCATGGTATAGCTCATACACACACACACACACACACACACATACACACACACTCACGTGCAGTGCATGTGAGACTGGCAGTTTTTCTAGCAGGTGAACTCAGATATATAACTTCCATCTTCCCGTGTACCAGTTCCTATGTCAGATCAACAAAACTTTCATTGATTTCTATCTGTCCCTTTAGCTTCAGCAATGGAGTAATGTAATAAGTTGGGGTAGGGGAGCTTCCTAACTTCTCCCAGACATCTGCTTTGACTTCAAACCTCATCTCGGTATAGATTGGATTCCTCTGACCATTCATCAGTTATGTGCATTATCTTATGGAAACAGATTTTGGACTGTGTTTTGCTTCCTCTTTTAATGGTACTGTTTCCCCTCATCTTTTAACAGTGGACTTTAAAAAGAAGTGGGATTCTATTCAGAATGATGGTGATGGCTGTTTGAGGCATTTTTAAACCATTAGGTGGTTAATATGTGGTTAATATTATTTATTCAACAGAAAATTGACTTTAAGCCTGTGTAAAAAGCCACGTATCATAATTGTAAACTTCTTTTAAATATTATGCAACTTGGTTGAATTTCAATTTTCAAAAAGTCCAGTTTCCCATCTGAGAGACTGGTGTGTGTTGGCCTGGCTGGGGGATCCTCCAGAGAAAACAGGGCAGCTAAGCCACTGCGGAAGCAGAGTGGGTGACTGTGGGTGGCATTTCTCTGCTGAGTCAGGTCCGTGCCAGCCCTTCCCCAGGCTTTTACTAACAGTGAGGATTTTCTGACGAGATGCAAAACCCAAGTCTTGTGGTTCTTGAAACTCTCCTACAGTTTTCCCCTTTTCCTTGGGACTGGGAAATTTTCACTTAAGGAGATCTCACTTCTTGCTCTTTTTGTAACTACTGGAAAAAATTGGGAACTTTTACAGTCGTTCCTTTTACTTTTCCTCCCATCCGGCCTATAAAGTAACAGGGTGATCAGTATCATTTTGAAAACAAAGGAAAGGAAAGAGCTTATGTACCCATGTTTTAAAAGAAGAATTTTTATAATGCATACAAGATTTCTCCTTGATCCTGTAGCTTTGCCCAGAGAGAAACAATAGTTTCTCCATAAAAACATGCATTTCTTCTCTTTTCCCCAACCTACCCCCCTCCAACCCAGCAACAATGTCATCTCATAGTTACCAGCCTTGCATCACTTATCTACTCAAGCAAATTGAAGGGAAGGGCTGAGCAGTTAGAGTGTGAATCTAAAGAATATATGCACCAAAAAATATAAAGCAACCTTTTTTCCTTAGGAACAGAAACTTTTTCCTGCAAAGTGTTGTTCTAATAATTGCAGCAAACCTACACTTCACCCAGGTAGATACAGCCAAAACATTATTGCAAAGGACTTCCTTCCTCATCTTAAAAATATAGGGGTTGAAAAAATTAAGTCACTTTTCTTTCCTTAGGTTTTCAACAATCTCCCCTTCATTTTAATTAGATAGCTGCATCCAAAATATTATTGAAGGTGCCTTCCCCTCTCTGCAGTGGATATTCCAATAGCACAACAGGGAAAACATTTTAGATAAGCTCATTCATCAGAAAATGAATTCGCTTACAAATGTATCCCTTTAGGGGAAAATAAGATTTGTCAAACATTAACCAATTTCACCTGAGAGTAAGTGTTCAAAGAACACATAGGCATAATTTCGGCAGTCTTTATAATGGGGCAAATTTGCAGAAGCGGAATAGTGAGATAGCTAAGAGAGGTAATTCTGGAGCTTGGACATGAGTTGGTTAAGTTGCTTCTAACACTAACTAGGTTGGCGGACTTCAGCAAGTTCTTGAACCACTTCGCCCTTCTTCTTTTTCATCTGTTGAATGACAGTCATAGTGGAGGAGTGGCTGTGAGGATTAAAAAAAGATCCATGCCAAGCTACAGGCTCAGTCCCTGGCACACAGTATATGCTCAATAAATGGTAGGTGTTATTGCTGAGGAACAGATTCAGTTAAGGCGAAAATTAATATTTTGATAGTACGGGAAGACTGGTTTAATTTCCTCTTCTCACTGTAGAAGAGGAAATGTTGTTTTTATAATCACCTAATGAATAATATGGAAGAAATTATTGCACAAATGAAAAATCTTAGTTCACCACTGAACTAACAGAATCACTTGGAATTCATAAGTTACAGAAGTTGAAATGCCAAACTTAAAAATCAGGCTGCAGTACATTTCCAATGATAATGCCTAAAGTCATTAAAGCCATCCTGGCTACAAAAGCAAGCAGCTACCGCCACAGGGGCCTGGAGCCCAAGGCCACACAGACTCATCAGAGAAGGCCGTCTGGGGCCAGAGGACAGAGCAGTCTGTGAGGCCAGCAGCTGCCACTTGGCCTCACTGAGTTAGACAACAGGTGCTGAGCCGCTGTCAGGGGTGGGTATCAGGATGAGTAAACTGGCTGATGGCCCGTGATAAAGCTTTATGTTAGATCATAAAGTGCTGAGCCCGCATACCAGGAGAGGCCAGCTTACATACCAAGGGGGATCACCTGATGTGCTCACTTGATTATTTTTTCCCTCTCTCTTTCACAACACCTTTAGCTTGTCTCTCTCACTCATTTTCATTCCCTCCCTCCGTCATTTCCCACTATGTATTTTCTGTCTGTCTCCTATTTATCCTCTCTTTCTGTTCTTCATTCTTGTCATTACTTGCCTTAAATATTTACTCTCCTTGCCTTTCTGGTTTCCATTTCTCAATACTCTCTCTAGCTTTTGTAGCATCTTGTGAAATGCAAGCTAACAGAATACAAAACCTAAGAATGTTACTTATCTGCGTAATGTATGACATCATGGGAAATGTGATTTTATGAACTACCAGTTGGTCCAAGGTTCTGGGCCCACAGATTCATATATAGATAACATTCATAGCATAAGGAAAGTGAATGGAAATGAGTTTGATTTTAATTACTAGGTCATTTAATTTAGACACATAAATTTACGAAAATTTAAATTTGCACATAAAATAATAAGGTGACAGCGTACGTAGGCCTTGATCAGCACCTGATAATAATACTAGGCTTTCTAAAACATTTCTTATGAATTTTATTTTATTTGTAAATATTTAATCCAGAAGGGAAGATCCTAGTTTGCCGTAATGGAATGTATCTTAGGTATTCTCAGAATCCATTTGTAGATGGCCTATGGCCTATTTATTTCTAACTATTACCTTCAATTCGTAATTGTCTACACTAATGAGAAAGGACCCTTCACATCACAACTATAAAATAGCAGGAACTACAATGTGAGTCAAGGAGATAGCAACCCCCAATAACAAAAGAGCCAGGAAACTAGAGGGCAAGTCCCTGTGGAAAGTTGAATAAAGAGTCGTGACTTTGAAATGCTGCTGGCGTTTTTGATGTCTGTCCCATAGATACTCTGGTTATTTTTCTGGTACCATCTGGAAATAATTATATTGTTAGGAAAGCAAATAGAGAGGCCCTTTGATTAATGAACTCAAAATTCATATTAATTTATGAAATTCTAGGTGCCAGGTGCTCTGCTTGGTCCTAGGGATTCCCAGATAAAAGGCGCAGCCCTGCCCTCCAGGAGCCCAGTCTTATGTGGACACTGAGGCAGGCGCATAGTGACCCCACAGAGGGAACCACACTGAGACTGCAGGGCGGGTTAGTTAAATAAAGACCGTGACTAGAATGATAGCAGTGTGTTTTGTAAATACAACAAAAGCCTTAAAAGGGCTAGAACTGAGCAACTGCCTGAGGATTTTGAAGCACTTTTATTTTTAAGCACCTTTTATTTATCTGACGCTCCTTGATTACTAAGAAGTACAGTTTTAACAAACTTTTTTTCATTGGACACCTACTCAAGGTAATTGAATGTAAAGTCCACCACTTATTACCAATCCACGTGTTAGGTTTGTGATAGTGACATAACAGCTATAGAAGATAAATAGATTAGACCCTTTCCTTCCCCACAGTAGTTTTTAATGTGGTGAGAGAGATAAGAGGTATAAACCAAAATAAACTTATTTGCAGAAAAGAAAGGAGGGAGCATTGTAAGTGTACTGCTGTACATTTGGAGGTTTAGTCTGAGGGACTTTCTTAATGCCTAATGTGAGTGTGACAGGTAGAGATTTGTTCCCTGACGAGTAGATAACATCCTGCAAACCTAATATCCAGCACAACTACCTTACTTCCAGGACAACCCTTGGAACCTATAAGGAGCCTTTCTTCCCTGCTTCTTGACTTCCGGCTGCCAGTGCTGGCCTGTTGTTTGCTTGGGAGTACATCCTGCTTTCCTGTCCACACACCAAGACTGTTGAAGTCCCGTGGTGTCCTTCCAGCCACTGGTGTAGCTGGCCCAGTCCCTGACCAGTGACCATCCTACCCATATGATATTTTGGGCACTCTCTGCTAAGCAGAAAGTTTTCCAGTATATTAGCCTATAAAACGAAAATATTGATACTGTATTAACCAAGTTCCAGGGGATTCTACATTGAAAAAGGCAAGTCATAAGAGTAAGGCTAGAGACCAAGGTTGCTAGCCTTTGACAGACCTCACAAACATTGCTAATGTTGAACGGAGAGAGAGAAGTTTCAGTGTTAAAGGAAAGGAAAAGCTTGGATCCCCACTAGCTTTTGCTTAATCTTTCTGAGCCTCCTTATTATATGTCACCAGGCTCTCCTTAGAGGTATTCCCATGTATGACACCCATCCAAAAGAGTTAACCAATTTCTTGCAACATTCTACTGTCTACTGCACTAGTTGCCAAGGATAAAAAGAAAGCGCTCAAGAGACACTTCCTGTCTACAGAAATCTTATAATCTAGAAAATAAAATAAAACAAGACTACAGAGAGCAACATTATAAAATAAATATTAATTACAAAGTTCTGAGGAAGCATAAAAGAGAGACATATTAATTCCATTAACTCTCTAGTTCATGATTCTTTCTGTTTATAATTTAAATTCATATGTGGAATTAGAGAGAGTGATTGGTAGGGGTGAAAGCAGCCTACGCCCTGAGTACAAACCTAGCAACTGCTCCCTGTGTGTTTTCAGATCCTATTGTGTTCCATCTTAAATAAGAACCTCTGATGCTGCAGCCTTGGATTCCATTATTCTTTTATTAACAACAATATTTACTGGGTGTTATCCATGTGCTGAGCACATTCAAGTTGTTGTGGATACAGAGATGAAAAAAAAAGTTTCTGCTCTCATGGGGGTGTGTTCTAACACATTGAGACTCTTCCCTCCCCTGGCAGCCACAGTAGCTGTGACTCGCATATTGTTCTCATACAATGCTCTGCAGTCCTGATACCTCATTTTGACATATCAGAGCAGTATAGGTACAGAGCAGCATGTGTTAACACAGTTGTCAATACTAGTCTTCCAGATGGCATATCACAGATCCAGGCAAAACCCTCAGAATTGGTATTTAGGCTCTTCTTCACATGGTATACTGACTGGGGAGCTGGAGTATAAGAGGCCCTTTCCTATCGTTGCTGCCCAATCGCTATAGAATAACCAAAATCAAAACTTTCCTCTTGAGAAGTGTCAGTAGAGAATGGCTTATTGCCACTCATTGGAGAGCAGGCTAGTTTATTGGGGAGAGAGAGAAATCAATTAGGAAAAAAGTTTGAATGTCAGGTATCATGGGGAAGAAGGTGAGGAAACCATAAATAAGATCTGTGTTCACAATCCAGGATTGGTCCTTGAAAATCTCTCTCCCCATCATTTAATAAATTGAGGTATAGAAAAAAAAAACTTGGTAAAGTATTTTCAGTGATATCTCAGGCTAAAGTCTGTTAATGGTGCATTGGTTCATGTTGGGCTGGCCTGTGACCTAAGACATGGCAACTACAACGGTAAGAATGAATGACAAAGAGAGGGTTTCCCTCTCAGGCCAAGGGCCAGCTCAGGAGAGCGTGGGCCAGGGCCAAGCCCACTGGAGCTCTTTACCTCTCGTCAGCCTGGCAGAGGCTCTGGGTAGGCGAGAGGTATTAGGAAAGGAAGCAACTTAACCTTCATCTGGGAGTGGCTAGCTGTCTCAGAAGTGAGATTTGGCTATCTCAGGTACCATTCTCAGGTGTGATCAAAATTGTCAGGACTCGAGTCAGTCAGTTGTCAACCTCAAACCGGTTTTTTTGTGTTATTTTATTTTGTGTTGCCTTTTATGAGTGTACACAGAGCGCTCTTCTTTTCTGATAAGCTAGTGATAAACTATAGATCCCAACTAACAAAGATTCTTAAACTTACATCAAAGTAGTGCCCTTGGGCTTCCCTGGTGGCGCAGCAGTTGAGTGTCCGCCTGCTGATGCAGGGGACACGGGTTCATGCCCTGGTCTGGGAAGATCCCACATGCCGCGGAGCTTCTGGGCCCGTGAGCCATGGCCGCTGAGCCTGCGCGTCCGGAGCCTGTGCTCTGCAAGGGAGAGGCCACAACAGTGAGAGGCTCGCGTACGGGGGAAAAAAGAAAAAAAAAAAAAAAAAAAAAGAAGGTAGTGCCCTTGTTTCTGAGGGAAGACCTAGAAACAGAGAAAGGAATACACAAAAGCAACTCTTGCAGTATTTTTGGTTCTCACTGTGTGTATGTCCTCCTGGTGGTAACTTAGAGCACCAGTAGCCACAAAAGACTTGAGAGAATGGACAGGATCAGCCCATAGTTCCCAGGACTCCAATTCTAAACACAAAGGATCCCAACCCTTTGTGTCCCGTATACAGTACTCTATGTTACCTCCACTGTTCCCTCTATTCTCCACAAGGATATCCTGTGCCACAGTCATGAAGTAATTACAGAGATTGCTTTAACCTACCAGAACTCATGCTCCTTGAATTTTGACTTACCGATCTTATTAAAAAAACACTGTCACCTTAGGAGACCACCCAACTCATTTCAGTCAGTCTATCACCATTAGAAAGTATGTCTGTCAAATTTGTTTGCTTATTCATTCATCCAATGAACAGTTACTGAGAACATATATTGAGCCCACATATATTAATCAGACCCTCTGTCAGGAGCCAGAAATATCCAACCCTAACAGAACTCACTGTCAGGTGGTGAAGCAGACATGTTTAAAGATAAATTACAATATAAAGTACCACATATTATTTAAAAAACAGAAAAAGGTAAGGATTCTACAGGTACAGAGGATAGAGTCGCTAAGTGCCTAGGAGAGTTAGGAAGAAGCTTCGCAGAGTAAGTGATGCCTTAGGTAATAGATGTCCTAAGATGACTATGGTTTGTGTAGCAGAGAGGAGTAAAGAAGGATATTCCAGACAAGAATAAATGATACATATCGAAACAGTGTTATTAAAGGGACTACCTAACTTGGGAAGTGGTGAGAAGCTCCCCCTTGGCAAAACCTAGAGTGCTGGGGGAGAAGAGAGGCAATAGTGTAGGAAAGGCAGGCAGAGAGCTTGCTGTGAAAATTAATAGGTGAGGGCTTCCCTGGTGGCGCAGTGGTTGAGAGTCCGCCTGCCGATGCAGGGGACGTGGGTTCGTGCCCTGGTCTGGGAAGATCCCACATGCCACGGAGCGGCTGGGCCCGTGAGCCATGGCCGCTGAGCCTGCGCGTCCGGAGCCTGTGCTCCACAATGGAGAGGCCACAGTGGTGAGAGGCCTGCCTACCTCAAAAAAAAAAAAAAAAAAAAATTAGTGGGTGAGGCTGTTGGAAGCCACCATTGTTTATAAGGAGAACTGTTCTACAGTTAGATTTGCATTTTATTAAGACCCTGCCAAAAGAAGGAAGAATAATTAACTGGAAAGTGGGGGTCAGGGGACAAACAGACTAAGGATGGGAGACCAAGTATAAAAACAATGATGGTTGAGTCAAGAGATGGTGGAGTCTTGGGTGATTTCTGGGTCTCCAGCTCCAGCAACTAAGTTGTGATGTTTCCTAGGAAGGGAAAGTTGGGAAGGGAATGGGTGAAAGGAGAGGATGGAATCAAAAATATAAATGGGAAAATCAGTGATGTAGCAGAGATCATGGGAATCCTACAGAAATGAGGAAGTATGATGACTAAGTATAATCCTGAGCTGACTGATAAATAAGGCAGTGAAGGCTACTCCCTTTTCAAATGACTAATCACGCACTGGCCCAACTTGAATAAAAAGGCATTTACAACTAGATAAGAGCTACAGGGAAACAAAAATAATGATTTGACCTTACTGTCATTACTCAAGATAACATATACATCTTCTTTTGTTAAAATAAGTCATTAATGGTTTATAAATTATGCTTCAACATGTTATTTTTAAAGAATCAGTGCCCCAATATCTGCTTTTTTATCCCTGTAACCTATTTGCAAGTAAAGTGCCATAGTCCAAAATGGTTAGTAGATGAATTGCATTCATATTTTGTACTTTCAAAAATCCTGCTTCCTGGTCTTTGTTCATTTGCTTCTCTCCTCTCTTTCTCAACCTTTGTTTAATTTATAATTCTGCCTTATCTTTTCCTTCCTTATTTAAGAAATCACTAACATCATCCATTTTTCAAACTCATCTACAGTTTGATCCTTTATATCTCAGATTTTTGTTTTGTATTCCAGGCTTTATTTTCTTAGCCTGCTTTATAGCAATTATTAGGATTAACTGCATATTTTAGCATGCATTTCAGTCATTGTATATTAAAACATTCCCTGTTTCATATTTCACTTCAAATCTCTCCTGGATTCAGAATATCAGGAGACATTTCATGCCAAACTTCCCCATCTCAGTCCTGTTCTAGGCCAGCCTCTTTGATACATGTTTGTCCCGGTTCCAAAAGAGGTGTGGTGGAAGAAACCTTAATAAAAACGCAAAACCACTGACCTATCCTGAGGAAGCCTGAATCATCTGCTTGGCCCTAGAATCACCCTGATTTTCCATGAATCCTCCAGGCTAAGATTGGCCCAGAATAAGACCAATGTCAAAGCCAGAGAGAACAGTGGAGCAGGAGACCAGTATCCAAGAATGGGAAAAAAAGTGAACTTTGCCCAAGAATTTTGAAACATGCTCATTTCAGATTTATAGTATCTGACTCACATTCCCAAAAGTTTCCCTGTATTCCTTTCGTTAAGCTTTCTGCTTTTCCTTTTCTAACCTTATACATGCTGCCTAAAATACCACTCCCTTTTTTCTCCTTCTGTGCTGAATTCTGTACCCCTTTTTCCTGCTACCCATTTCATCACTGAGATTATATACTAATGGCTTTTCTCCCTTAAAGATTTCATGAATGCTGTTTTTCTGACATTCCATATGTAGACCAATACACCAGATTTTAAGTAGTTAATGATATAAATCTCCTGATAAGTTATGATCAATTTCATTCCTAGTACATATTATGCCTCTACTGCATTGCTTTCTAAGTTTAAAATGGTACATTTCAGAAAATAGTCACTTTGTAACAGTTACTTAAGAAGACTAAAATAATAATTGACTTTTAACAGTGTGAAATAATAATATAAAATGTGAAAAAAGAAAATTGCAGTTGCAAAACTCCTACACTGAGACTATACTTTCTCCCTGTAGCATTTCTTCCTGTTCTGTTCATTCATCCATTCAGTCTGTCATTAATACTGCAAACATTTATTAAGCTTCTACCTCATGGCAGGCCCTGTGCTAAGTCCTCGTGATACAGGATGACTAGTAAACAATGCCTAACCTCCAGGAGCTCACTCATGGGAAGAAAAACACGTAAACAAATTATCTTGATCATATATTCAGAAAAAGCATTCTTAACATCCAGAGGACCACAGACAACACCTGACATAGTAGCACTTAGTAATATGTGTCAAGGGGTCTAGATCCCACTACCATTTTCACCTTCAGCCAGCCAAATAGCCTCTGTCCAGTCACAAAACCTCTGCACGCAGTATCGCTGAAGTGAAATGTGTGTTCTGTTCATTCAGCAAGCATTTACTGAGCACCTACAGTGTGTCAGGCTCTGTTCTATATTGCAACTTCCAAAGTGAATAAAGGAAGTTGCTTTCATTACCTAGCGATTTAGCAATGGAGACAAACGCATAAATAATAATTTGCGATAAAAGCTCTAATAGAAAAATGTATACAATAAATGAGTGCATGAATCAGGGAGAAATTAATTCAGTCCTGGTGATCAGAGAAGTCTACAGAGAGGAGAGGATGTGTCAGCTTTCCCTTGGAGGAGGACTGTCTGCATACAGGGAACAGATACTGGTGGGGTCATTCCAGTAGGAGAGTCTGGCTTGAGCAAGGTCATAAGATATGAAAGGCCAGCGCTTGTGCAGCATTATCCTCCCTCTGGAAGGCATGAGGAAGAGCCAGACGGTCCTTGGTGGTCTCATCCAGTATTAGAGAATCAGTAATTCTAGGAACTATCACCCTCTAAATACTTATATGAAAGAATTTGTGGCCAGTTGGAGGAGTGGCTGGATATTTCTTTAGGTCTATGCATTGAAAGTCTTCAAATCTTCAATCAGTCTTTTATCTCCAGTATTTAAAGATGAAAAATTAATTCAGTGAAAATAATTTCAAGTCCAATATGAAAATTGTCTTTTGAGGAGAGGAACGAAAACAAAACAGTGAAACTCTCCAGCTCTTCCCAGCCTTACCCAAGTAGGAGTTAATATCTGGTTAGAATGAGCATTAATAACCTAGCGAAATGTAGTGTTGTTAAGGTTTACGTTTTTGATTTCTTATGAAAATTTTCACCACAAATGGATAATTTAGGATAATATTTCATTTTTGCATACTCTATACTAGCTATGATTTGCTTGTCTAATTAAAGTCTACCTACTGATTTACTAAATTCACAGTATTTTAATGTGCCTTTTCATTTCTATATTAAGAACAAAGAAGAACGATGGAACAAGGAAAGAGTATAGACAATGCTTACAGTTTTGATTATTAAAACTTATGGAGGAATTTCTTGGCACCTGATCTTCCCCCAGCCTAAGTAATCTGTGCTAGAAATCACCAAAAAACATACAATATTATAGGTCAGGTCAGAGCTTTTAGTTTGAATTTGTATTGCCTGCTTCTCTACAGGTACACAAACCAGTGTCTGGTATATAGTAGGTTCTCAGTAATTATTTGCTGAATGTGTTTTAAATGAAGTAAGTCATTGAGCACAGTGCTTAGGGTGGCAGCCACTCCACAGATACTGAAGGGCCTGGAAGCAGCAGTGTTGTGAGTATCAGCACCAGGGTGGGAGGGTATTTGTGAAATGCACTTAGAAAGTTCAGTGAAGGGCAGTCTCCATTTCAACTGCACCTCCTGTGCCTGTGTGGATTCACTGCTTTCTAAAGATTATTCAGCTTGTGAAGAGCAGACAGTTATCTTCATAAAGCTGTGATAGACAAGCACAAAAATGATTTAATATCAGAGAAAGGAAGCCATTTTTCCTAAGTTGATGTCTTTTTTTTCTTGGCTTTTGTGTGAACAGGACATTCACTCAACTTATAATACCAATTCCTGCATGTGTTCTTGATACATCAGCCCTTTGAAGGGTAATGCTAGCTGTGCAAGAAAGGGTGGTTATTTGAATTTTAACAAAAATTAGTAAGAGTATTTTGGGTTTTTTCACAGGGGGATTTGAAATTTCTGCTGTGAAATGGGGAGGCACAGAAAAAGAAAGATGATGGAAATAATATATTCTTGAGAACTAAGATTACAGACATGGAAAGAAATTGAATGATTGGAAGCTTTTAATCTGTGATGGTGGGTCTCGGAAAGAAGCTAAATTTTACTTAAATAGCATCAACATAAAATATTATAGTCTCCATACAATTGAAAAAGGCCAATGATTAGATATTTCTTTTCTACTAACAAGAAATAAATTAGGAAGGGGAAGCCAGTTTTAACCATTGTATACAGAAGGGATTTTCTAGTTGATAACATAATGTCTAAGACAAGATATGAGAGCTCCATGTGGCATTCTTTTTCATTTATATTCCTTTCAGTAATGAAGTAGAATCTGTTCCCTACATCTATTTCATTAGAATTTTTGAGGCACCTGTCACCTATCATTGTCAGTTTACATGTATTTCAAGTTTTCCCAATGAACAAATGTAATAATGCAGTGTCCATATGTCCACATGTCTGGGAGGGGAGATTCCACGTGGTTTTTGGATTACCTGTCTGCACTCCTTTTCCCATTTATTGTTTGGAGTATGTCACCTTCTGTCAATCTAATTACTTCTCTCAGAAAAGGCTGTTCTCAGCTCACTGCATGACAGTCACTGCCTTGTGAAAACATCCCAGAAGCCTCTGCAGGCAATGATCTAACCCACAAGTGTCACTCTCACATGGAAGCCTGACTCCAGATTTACAGATTTCTCTGAGGGCAGAGTTTCTTTAGATATGAAGCAAGGGAAGCTGGTGGTTTCAGTAGATCTCTTGCCTTATCTTGACATACAGAATAAATCTCTCAAAACATAGTCAGCTGAGAGACACTTAAAATATATACATCTAGGACTTCTAGCCCCTGTGAAAGAATAATGATTTAAGTGCCTACATTACCTGACCAGTAACATTTATAAAAGATCAGAGAATCTTTCAACGGCCAGTGACAGAGATTTTGATTTTACTAGAAAAAGGCCGTAGGGAATAATGCTTATTTATCCATTTAGTAATCCCTTTAGTTAATATCAGCTATTTATTACTGTGATAAAGACAGACTTGGCTGAATCTAATACTAATTCTTTTGTCATCAATTAAACAGCTGTAGATTTTTAATATAATAAAGATAAGATTAGTCTTTCGGTTCCACATTCAAACTATGGTAAAGTTTGTGCCATTACTTCCATTTTCAGAGCTTTATAATTCCACTGTAATAATTTGTACTTAGCAGAAATGTGTTCTACAAGCTCTCAGCTGAGAGTAATATTTTTGAACAGTTTTTTCAATGTTCTGGTTATGTGATTATGGGAATTTAGAGCTCAATATGTATGCTCTTGGGTTTTGTGTTTGTATTTCTCAAAATGCTCCTCTTTTAAATAACATAATATAACTTGAAATAAGACTATAAGTGCCTTTAAATGGTAGAGATATTTCATTACTTAAATAGTGGTGATATTCATTGTAGGATGATGTAGTCAGATATAAGAAGAATTTACTGGGAGAAAATGAGCCACTGTTTCCCTCTTATTCCCATCCCTGCCATTTCCTTTGTGACTTCATGCCACTTGCTTTCTTTACTTAATAGTTTATGTAAGTCTTTAGGTATAAAGGAGCTATTGATCTAATTCATTTTTTAACCTATAAACTGAGAAATGTTTTATTGAACAATAAGCATTCCCACTTGGTCTAAACCTTGACATCTAAGAACTATCAACATTTTAGCCATATTTTTATACTTACAATTTTCCCACACCCTAATTTTGTTTTTCAGTTCTACCTAATTTATTTCAGTGTTCAGTCCACTGCTGTAGTTACATATGAGTGGGAAAGGGCTATTCCACATCTCTCATTTTGCACTTCACAAGTGTGGGAAAGCCTAGGCAGGGGCAAGGTGACCACACAGTGGCCTGGCAGGAGACAGGAGCCTTGGGCCATTGTGCTGGGCCATGCTGGCCTGAGACCTGGCACAAGGTTTCCTGAAAGCTTCATGGAAGATTTGTGAGAGATAATGAGTTAATATTTGTGGAGCTCTTTCAATAAAGTATAATTGATGTTTGAATTTTTATAAACCAAACACAATATCTACCCCTGAAATCTTTGTAAGAATATTTAGCACACATGTATGTGCCAGATGGATTGTAATGACAGTTGATAGGCCTCTCCTAACCCTTGCGTTCTGTTGTCAAAAATCTGCACATCAAAACAACTATAGTTTTCACAAGAAGATTTATTGGATAAAAGATTCGGGTGCACATTGAAAAATCTACTGTCTAGATAAGACTGTAAATTAATGTTATACCAGATAAGACCTTAAATGAGGGGTTTATATAAGAATATTTTAAACATGCCCTAGAGAAATATCAGTAGATAAATTCTGAAAAAAATATCAGATAATATGTTCTTGATCTTACATACTTTTTTCTGCATAAGTGAATTTTTATGAAAAATTTGTGGAGTATGATGCAAGACACTCAGAAATTATTCTTAAAAGCTCAAGGATATGTGGAGATCAAAGCAGAACCACATCATAATACAAATAGTCTTCACCCGGAAGAATGTTTTTGTGATTGAGATAATGCTAACAAAAGAGTTTAAAATATAGGAAATTAAGTTAGCAAATAAAATTGTTATTCTAACATATTGTGACATTCTCTATAGTATTATTGTAGGAACCCTCTAGGAGTACTTATTCTGGGTGAAAAATGTAGATTCATGATAGGGGGCCAGGTGGCCCCACCAGTTATAAATTCCCCAAGATTGTAAATGTATATTTTATCACCGTGTGTCAAAATATTCATTTTAATCTTCAAACATTGTACCACATAATAAGCTGTAACCATATGTTTATTTGTTATATTATATCACTGTAACATTAATAAATATGTACAGAGCCACAGTGTATCATAGACATATTCAAAATGGTCTCAGCTTGATTTTAACTGAAAATCTTCAGTGCCTCAGAAACTAATTTTTAAAATGTTACATTTGTTACACATCAATAAGAGCCAAGGAGTTTAAATTTTTAAGACTGACACCCCCTTTTTAACTCATGTTGTTTGATTTGTTTTCCCCAATTGCATGAATTAAAAATGGAGTGTTATCTCAGCTTTGAGTTCCTTAGCTTGATGTCGCAGCTTTTGCTTTATTTGTATGTGAATTCGGTCTTTAATAAAGATGAGCTCTGCTGAACTTTCCATTGATAAGAGACACTTAGGTACATAGCTCTTTATAAATGATTTGGTAGTACCAGGAAAATTCAGAAATGTTGCTCGTCTATTAAAAGTTAACGTGGCAAGCTGTGTGATTGATTAATCAGAAGTTTTATCATTTCTAAAAACCTAACTATCTGTAAATAGGATCATGTCCAATTAAGTTGACAACCGTCAATTTTAAAAAGAAGAAAAAAAAGAAAGTAAAACTCCTGACTCATACTTTTCCTGTTACAGTGTTATATGAGTATTTATCCTTCTGTGACAGCTGAAACTAGACCAGACATACATTCAGGAGACAGGAGGTTCGAGAAGAGGCACTGACTTTTCACTTTCATGTGTCAGGAGGCAGTCTCAGGGTGACCCTCCTCAGCTACAGCCAGGAGGAACTTTTGCTACTTCAGTAGTTACTGACTTGGTTACCTCTCTGCAGTGTTCTTTGGCTTCCTTACTCAGGTCAAGATAATGAAGCCCTAAGCTCAGCTCTGTTGACTTTTTTTTCCAGCCTCTGTTTAGGCAGACACCTTCTCAGTATTATCAATTTCAATACAGGTCTTCACACATATAGAACTCTAACCAGCCTAAACAAAGGTGATTCTCCTTATGATCACAGGGTCTGAACATTCTTAATGGGTATTTCGTGAGAATGTTAGCTGGGTTCTCCTACCACCTTTTGCTGTCAAGTGCACATCCAAAGGGGTGGCAGGACACTTTTAGTGCCAACCATTATGTTAAACTCAAACTAAGGATCTGTTGCCACCATTTCTGCTTTTGTCATGATCACATTTTCTGAAATCATTGTGTAATGTCCTAACTTCTAATTTTTCTGTGGGAAAATAGTGTTGCAATTTGCCCCCTTATTTGTATTCTGTGATCGCCTGTCACTAGATATTTGGAGCACATATGAATTTCAGATCATGAAACCTCAATCCTCATACCATCTTTGTTCATCGAATTTGGTTGCAGAAGGAATATTTATTTTCCTTTTACTTTTTTTTTAAGTAGTAATGAGTGCACTGTTGAAATGACTCATGGTGTCTTTCTACGGTTTTTCTTTACCCTACCCTAATGTAATATAGCACATGTAATAACCTAAAATACTGGCAAGCTTGAACGTCTGTGACACCCCTGAATGTCTTTTACAGCCTTTGTCTAGGTTTGAACTTTCCAAATTATGTATTTCAGACGTTGAGAAAGAAGGGCCTTAATGGCTGTGACAGCCCAGATCCTGATGCAGACGATTCAGTAGGTCACAGCCCTGAGTCTGAGGACAAGTACAGGAAAATTAACGAAGATATTGATCTAATGATCAGCAGGCAAAGATTGTGTGTAAGTACTCAAAACACCCTTCATTTTTTTTACTCTTGATATTTCTCTGAACCTGGCAGGCCTTGAACAAGAAAGAAAACAAAGGCTGTGAAAGCCCCGATCCTGACTCCTCTTATGCACTCACCCCACGCACTGAAGAAAAATACAAAAAAATTAATGAAGAATTTGATAATATGATCAAGAGCCATAAAATTCCTGTAAGTACCAAAGGTAGATGGCTGGTCTGCTGATAACTGCTGCAGTAACATACCTTAACCCTTTCAGTGAGGGCTTTCTCTAAGAAACACTGCAAAGTCAAACCCAGAAAATAGCCATCTCATCCCAAGGGCAGTCACTTAGAAAGCAGACCCTAAGGGTTGCTGAAATTATGTCATCTAAAAGATGTGCCCTCAAGAAGTTCTATCAGAGGTAGCAAGTTCACAGGAGGAAGAGAAAGATCTGTGTGACACACACTGAATTTACATAATCTCTTAAACACACAGTCCGCACAAATCACCAGGCACTCGTCAAACACTAAAGTCTCCTTCTGAGCGAGGATTGACTGTAAAGATACACGAGTGAAACTGCAGTTCTCTCGTGTAAACTGACGCTCATCACCCAAGTACAAGCTTATTCCTGAATGAAGCTTCAGCCCTCTCCCTAAACATGAAATTCAGCAGCAGCACTGAAGGGTTAAAGCTAATGCTCGCTGCAGAGAAACAGACTGCATGACAACCTAATGGTAAGATTTCAACATGTTTGTGTGATGGGGTGATTTTAAAGCTTTGTCAGAATATTCGCTTTGCCTATACCAACATTTTCCATGCTTTAACATTTGGCTAAATTTTGTCTTAACCAAGTCAAAAAATTCCTAACAATCAATCATATGCCTTGCCAGATATTTAAGAGAAATAACTCTGCATGTATTATTTTGTTTGCCCATATGTAGAGGGGGAAAGTACATACCTTTTGTTCTGTTCTGTCATCAGTCAAGTGATGTTCATTTTGTGACATAAAGTGATGCAACTCGAGGTTCACATGCTTTCTGAGTAACTTTCTGTTAGTGTCCCAACTGTCATTGTAGACAAACTCCTCAGTAGATAATTAATCCCTTTCTCAAAAAAGTACATTTTTTGTAAGTTAGGGAAACAGCCTAAACCTGAGGGTTGAGAGAGACTGCAGTGAAAAGAGGCCTCAATGCAGATATCTGGGGACAAAAGCTCCAGGCCAAATCCACAACGGCACTCACAAGATAAATTAATGCTTTACACATAGTAGGTGCACAATCAACCTGTGCTGGATTAAATTGAATACTTTAAAACTTATTTATAAAATGTATGCATATTAAACTTCATGTCCGCATAAATATATGTCTGCTTCATTTGTTAAATGAAATAATGTCAACAGGAAATCTTTTATTGAATCAGAATTATTAATATACTGTATCACGAAGGAAAGCTAACTGCCGTGAATTCTTACAGGTTTTCATAAAACCGAGTACTACATACAGCATTTCCACAGCGGGCACTTGGTCAAATGAAACATTTCCTATCAGATGCAGCAAAGCATACTTGTTATACCCAGAATTCTTAAATGAAGTCTTTTAGGATTCTATCTTGCCCAGAAGGAGGAAAGAAACAATTCCTTTGGGCCAAGTTTTAGTTCTTATGGCCTGAGTTTTCTCCCACGATATAACGCACTAGTTTAGAGCTGCTGGGCAGATTTGTGAATGTAAGATGTTAAGGTGAAGCACGTTTGGTGTCTCAGGAGGAATCCCCAGCACAGTGAGGAAAAGGGTGGTGTATGTAAGACGGGTGATCACTCTCCATGTGTGTGTGGAGCTTTAACCCCCAAAGTTCTGGGAGAACGCCCGTGTTTGCACATTGGATCATTTCATTTCGCCCATGCTCTAGGGGGAAAGAGGTGTAATGCATACCTGGATTCCCTCACCATATTTCATCCTGTCGTGTAAAGAGTTCAAAATCAGGATACATGATTTCCTAAGAGGTGCAGTAATGTGCAGCGGGGGATGGAAAACCACATCAGAGTTTACAGGAGGAGCTGTGAGACACAGCTCCAGGCTGTGCCTCCAAGTCTTCGTTTCTTTAGTAAGTGCTTCAGTCTCCACGATGAAAAGCCCAGTTTTCACACATCGCTTTCAGTTGCTGGAAGTAAATTTTGTTGAAAGTTTCCACAGCTGCTAAAACATTTACACCAGGGCAAGGACACTCTGCCCTTTGTATGGAGAGAGTGTCTCTACCTCTTTAAAAACATTACAAGACTGTTTTTCTATTTCAAAGACCCAGGTTGAAGAGTTTCCCTTTTAAAATAGAAAAATGTAATATTGCAGTCACCTGTCGGTATAATCTAATTTATGCCCTTATTCCTCAATTACATGAAATAATTCATGGATGATTTGGAACCACGTTGACCAGCATTTCCTCATGTGGGGTTTGCCATGGTTCATGCTGGGCTTCACAGTGAGAAAAAACAGCTCCATTTGAGGAACCAGGAATTAGGAAATTGGCTGAGGGAAGGAGGGGTGACTGCAGGACTGGTTGAGAGAGACCAGGAGGAAGGGAGGAAGTGGAAATAGACAGTACGGATGCATTTTCTTCAAATAATGGGCTGTGAAGAGAGAGAAATAATACTGTAACTAGGATCAAGGAGGGAGTTAAAAGGAAAAGCACTTGAGATGATTTATATGTAGGAGAGGAACACTTGAAGGAAGAAAAAGGTGGAACGTGTAGGTGCAATGGGGATAAAATGGCAAAGCTTCTCAAGGAAGGGAAGGGGGCTGAGATGGGAATGGAAAGGATTTGCAGATGTAGTCAGGGTGGTAGGTGGGAGAGGGAAATTGAGGGGGTGACCACCTAATGACCTCTTTTTATACTGAATTCGGCTTCTATAGCTATTGAGATGGGGGCGCAGGGGCTTGGAAGAGAGTGACATGGGTGTAGATATTGTGAGGAACTGGGAGTGAGGGGGTAGTGAGCACAGGCCAGAGTCGTGGGGCAGCCTGGAGGGGATTTGGATACCAGCACACAGTAGTCACTAGTCATCAGCGTTGTGGGCTGCTTTTCTCAGCAACCTTGTAATGGTTGATCAAAAGTTAAGGGTGTGGGCTTCCCTGGTGGCGCAGTGGTTGAGAGTCCACCTGCCGATGCAGGGTACACGGGTTCGTGCCCAGGTCCCGGAAGAACCCACATGAGCCATGGCCGCTGAGCCTGCGCGTCCAGAGCCTGTGCTCCGCAACGGGAGAGGCCACAACGGTGAGAGGCCCGCGTACCGCAAAAAAAAAAAAAAAAAAAAAAGTTAAGGGTGTCAGTAGTGGCCCACAAAAGGGATTCAGTTCAGTCATTCACACTGAATGAAAGTAATTAAGTAAAAATACTTGATTAAAAATATTTTATTGGACTTTTCCTTGCAGTAAGTTTGGGAAAACCATGGGGTTTGGATAAGAGTTGATACCTTTCTGACCACGTTGAATCACTTTGGTAACCATGATCAATTTGTTCAGGTATAGAAACTAGAAGCTGTTTAGCTCTCATGCCTATATGAAAATGCCAGTGCCAGTGTCATGGGCGTGTGACCTGTGCAGTTGTTACACAGGGCCCTGCTCTCCTAGGGCCACACTTGGTTAAATGCTCTGCTGTCACCATCCTGAAATTCTTAGTAATTTTTTAACAAGCGCCCCACATTTTCATTTTGCCCTGAGCCTTGCGAATTATACAGCCAGTCCTACCTACAGCATTTTAATCACCCCAAATTCCTTCATCCTTCCTATCTTGAGGGTTCTAAAATTTGAAGCCTGGCCCTGAAATCTTTGCAAGTTTGGAGTTTTTAATGAGTTTTTGGCTTTCGCTTTATAGACAAAAATTTTAAAAATCTAGGTGCTTTTAAGTTCCTTAATTTTGAAAAGTCAAAAAGAAAAAGAAAAATGCCAATTTCTAATAGGCATGGGTACATTATTATAGCCTTGGCATTTCCTAAAGCATCTAGAGCTGGTTGGTCTCTTTTATGGATGCAGCCACTTCAGGTCCCACATAAGTTCTAGGGAGGTTAAATGACTTGCCTAGTTAAGTTGCTTTTTATTACACCAACTGGACTGCAACTGAGATTTCTGATACAAAGGCTGGTGTTCTTTCTCATTCCCTGAAACACCTTACTATGGTCGTATTTAAGCTTATAATTTGATTTCAAAATTATTTAGCCAGTTCCTGATACAGATAAGGAAACAAAGCAAAAGATAGAATGCAACAGATGTTACCATATTTTATGAATTGTGAATTTTTGAAGTATGCTCTGATATCAGAATTATATCAGGGGGCTTCCCTGGTGGCGCAGTGGTTGAGAGTCCTCCTGCCGATGCAGGGGATGCGGGTTCGTGCCCCGGTCCGGGAGGATCCCACGTGCCGCGGAGCGGCTGGGCCTGTGAGCCATGGCCACTGAGCCTGCGCGTCCGGAGCCTGTGCTCCGCAACGGGAGAGGCCACAGCAGTGAGAGGCCCGCCTACCGCAAAAAAAAAAAAAAAAAAAAATTATATCTGACTTCTGTTTAGCCAATCACAAGAGAGTTTTATAATAACTCTCATCAAATTGTTTACAGTCCAGAATTCTGGAAACTGAATAACTCTTGGGGATGATGGTCAGAGGAAGAGAGGAGTAGAGAGACTTCCACTAAATTGGATAGTAGAGTGGTTCCGAATTTATTAAATGATTATTAATCATCCTCTTTATTTTGGATGTGGACATAAGCATGGGGGAGGAGGGAGGTATTGGCTTTGCTCTCTCCTGAGACACAATCGATATTCTGTAGAACATTCAGGGGAGAAGTAGTTTTACAGCAGATCCTTAGGTTCCCAGGTAAACATTTGTAAGTAGTAATAGTGAATACAGATTGAAACATTTGTAAACAAAAGAAAGCTTTAAATTACCAAATCTGAGTAAATATGAATGATAGGAGTCTTTAGGGTGTATTTTTCCCCAAGCCCTCTGTCACACCCTGGCATCAGTGGGCGCAAGCATGCACCCCAACGTGGACGTTCAGCCACGTTCTGTGAGAATCCAATTAATTCATTATGTTTATGGTTCATAAATAATAAGCTACTAATATGCAGCCCATACTCACTTCACGGTATAATTTCTGACTGAAAAATTTTATTTCTATCCAAAAACATATATTGTGTTGCATGGTGATTTAGCAGCAAAACCAATAGGCTCAGTCACTAGGTTAGATGACCTTGGGCCACTTAACTTAATCTCACCAATTTTAAAAGGAAGGATTATATCTATAGTGAAGGGATGTTGAAATGGTTGAGTCATATCATGTATGTAAATTATAGTATAGTGTCAGCTCAGAAAATAATATAGAGTAAGTTGTAAGCTTGTACTTTTTATGTTAATATAGTATCTTCCTAAATATTCTTTGAATAAAAATATTCAATTAATATAATAAGAAGTAGACAAGGGTATGTATTACTTCATAGCAAAAGACCTTTAGCACCTTGATGAAAGGGAAAGTTATTTGACCAACACCTTAACTGATCTTGTAAAAATAGGGAAAGAAGAGAGAGGGAAAGAGATCAGGAGATGGGTGGGAGCAGGGGCAGGGTTAAGTAGAGTCATCAGGGTGGGCTTCCTTGTGAAGAGCAGATGTTTTTAAAATTTATTCAAGTATAGTTGATTTACAATGTTGCATTAATTTCTGCTGTACAGCAAAGTGACTCAGTTATACATATATTCTTTTTCATATTCTTTTCCATTATGGTTTATCACAGGATATTGAGTGTAGTCCCCTATGTTATACAGTAGGACCACATTGTTTAAACATCCTATATGTAATAGTTTGCATCTGCTAATCCCAAACTCCCAGTCCTTCCTTCCCACCACTCCCTCCACGCCCCCCCACCCCCAACAACTCCTCACCCTCCCCAACCCCGGCAACCACAAGTCTGTTCTTTATGGAAAAGACCAGATTTTTAGCAGAAACTTGAAGGAAGTGATGGAGTTAGCCAGAGAAATGAGACAGGAATGAGGCAGGGAGGAAGAGGATGATAGGAAATCTAACGGAGCCCGGCAAAAACTGGAATTTATAGGGCCTTATGGGACATTGGAAGAAGATGGGCTTTACTCCAACTAAGATGGGAGCTCTCACAGGGTTTGGAATAGAGACGTGCCATCATATGATTTATGCTTTTTTTTTTTTTTTTTTTTTCGGTACGTGGGCCTCTGACTGTTGTGGCCTCTCCCGTTGCGGAGCACAGGCTCCGGATGCACAGGCTCAGCGGCCACGGCTCACGGGCCCAGCCGCTCTGCAGCATGTGGTATCCTCCTGGACCGGGACACGAACCCGTGTCCCCTGCATCGGCAGGCGGACTCTCAACCACTGCACCACCAGGGAAGCCCCTGATTTATGCTTTTAAGGGCTCTATCTGTTTGCAAGGTTGAAAATAGAAGGGGGGGCAAGGACAGAAGTGGGTGACTACTAGGAAGTGACTGCAGTAATTAAGGCAAGAGATGATGGTGCTAGAACCAGCCATTAGAAGGTGAGAGGTGGTTGGAGACTCTATGGAAGTTAAGCCAGTAGGATTTCCTGATAGACTGGACGTGGGGAGTGGGAGAAAGAGAAGATTCTGGGATGACTCCAAGGATTTTATTGTGTGCGAACAACAGCATTGAGCTGTCATCAGCTGGAGGTGGGGAGAGTTACATTGGAGCTAGTTTTGAGATGTCTGTCAGACATTTAAGTAGAAATATTGAGGGTATAGCTGGATATGCAAGGCTGGAGTCAGGAGACAGATCTGAGCTAGAGATAGAAAAAGGGCTGTGGTACTCTTACATTCCGAGAGCAGGGAGAAGAGGAAGAACCCACAGCGAAGGCTGAGTAGAAGCAGCTATCAAAATAGGAGCGAAAGGGCTTCCCTGGTGGCGCAGTGGTTGAGAGTCCGCCTGCTGATGCAGGGGACAGGGGTTCGTGCCCTGATCCGGGAAGATCCCACATGCCGCAGAGCGGCTGGGCCCGTGAGCCATGGCTGCTGAGCCTGCGGGTCTGGAGCCTGTGCTCCGCAATGGGAGAGGCCACAACAGTGAGAGGCCCACGTACCCCAAAAAGAAAAAAAAAAATTGGGAAAGTTCAGGGCCATGGAAAGGGAGGAAGTTTATCAAGGAGTGACCATCTGTGTCCCAGTTAAGGACTGAGAAGTTACCATTGGATTTAGCAACCTGAAGGTTATTCACGACTATGACATGAGCATTTTCAGTGAAGTGGTGAGGAAAATTTTTTAATGGAGTGAGTTCAGAGAAAGCAGTGTGCTGTATTTACAACAAAAGTCACAAGGGCAGCATTGTCATTGATGACATGATTTTCCAAAGTGGTGAATAATTTTTAATAAAGCTCCATACCAAACAAAGTGAAACATTCCCTCACCATACCCAGTAATTGCATTTCTGGGAATTTCAGTGTATAATAAAATCTACATTTCGGTGTATTAAAAATACCTTGTGTCTACAGAACAAAGTTAGTTCTGACTTAGATCATTATTAAACAGGTTTTTCACCCACATGAATGTCCAGTGGGATATTTGAAAGTTGGATGGGCTAAGAGATAATTCTTTGTTGTGTAGAACTGTCCCACCTGTAATAGAATATACAGCATACCTACCCACCAGGAAAATACCAGCCACGCCCCCCAATCATTCTGACACCCACAAATTTCCAAAATGCTCCCTAAGGAGATAGTCTACCTGTGTAGAGTACCACTATTCTAGATCTAGTGGGTCACTAGTATATGGCTCCAGTGGGAAACAGATGGCATACTCAAAAGGGTAATTGAAGAGAGTTTAATGAAGGGACTATTTACAGATGGGTAGAGATCAGGGAAACTTGAGAAATAGTGAAGTACATTAAGGCTTACAACCTAGAAGCTATTACCACATCTAGGTCTGAAGGAGCAAGAGGAGGAAGAAGTTACTGGAGCACAGTAAGATCTATGTCTGTAGGAGAGAGGGCCCAAAAGGGGCGTGACCTTCACTAGGGGAATGCAGCCTCTGCCATCCTGTGGCCCAGCAAGAGGGATGCTACAGTAGAAGAATACCCTGACCTCTCTCCTCCTCTCTGTACTTCTGACGGTGCCTCCACTGGCCCAGCCAAAGCCAGAGGGCCAGGGGAATCTGATGGATACAGTCTGAAGCATCAACCTCCTGGGCCCAGAGCAGTGAAGAGGGTGGAGGGGCAAATGGTGAAAACCTAGAAGGCTACTTCGATTTCTTAGGTGTGCTAGAGTAGTTCTTATCTGGCCTTTTAATAAAGGAATGCAATATTTTATTGACTGTATAGACATTTATTTTACAGCATACACTAATATTTGTTGTTGTTTAAAGACTCTGGGAATTGGATATATTCATTCTTTGATGTCTTATCAAACACTCATGTTCGATTATATCATGGCGTTTATCCAAAATTGTTTTTGTTACCCTGTTTACAACAGATAAAGCCTAATAAAAAAATGACTGTGTTAACATAACACTTGAACATTTTTATTTCCCTCTAAAAAATGAAGAATCAAAAACGTGTAAAAGTAAAGAGTTATGACACGTTTGTTCTTGTCAGTATCGCCATGTCCAGATCAGGGAAGAAAAGACAAATAGGAAAAATAAAGAAAAAGGGAGCAAGAAGCCTAGAAAGAGGACAGTATTGTAATTATCACCAGGATAAACAAAGAACTATTGCAGAGCACAGCTTATGATGCAGGCCAGCCGTTGAACCAGAAAAAAACAAAACAAAACAAAACTTGATATTAGGATTACAGAAAAAAATAGTAAAAAAAGAAAACTTTGAGCCACATGCACTTATGCATTTAAGTTTGTACAATGGCTTATTAGAGACTTCCTGAGGGAATGTTCTATATAAACCCTAGTATACATATTAGATTCACACACATACACATACATATATCCATTTTATATTAAGAATGCTGTATGCTCTGACATCATGAGTCCTCTGGCAGTATATGGAAACAGTATTTTCATTTATAATGTTAAAAATGAAGAAAAAGAGGGAGGGAATTACAACTATGATTATCTAGCTAATGCAAGCAGAAAAATAAGCATGTTTGGATTAAATTGCCAAAATAATACCAAAAAATCAATGATTGGGACTTGAATTACTCTAATTAGACATCCACAAAGCCTCAGTTCACTAAATGCTTGTAACTCTCTCATTGAAGGTATAGGTCTTGCCATTTGTCAGTGTCAGTATATCCCAAAATGTGAAGTGTAACGTACATTCTGAACTATCATGTTAAAATATGAATTATTGAATGATACATGCTCTGTTGAATCCTATATCTTAAAATGTCTATTATCTTTAGAGTTAACTTTCAAAAGACAAACTTTAAAAAATAATAATTAAAGTATATGTGCTATTACACGCCTGGAGATGATTTTATATCATTAAACTTCTGCATAAATATGCTTCAATAAGCAGTTAAACCAGAGGCTCCAGTTTGCATTTTAATCCTTTTTCTCTGTGAAGTCATCACAATCATATACCTTTGATCTTGCAGTCATTTCTGGCACCAGATTCAGATATCACAGATGAACAATCACTACTTAATAGAACGGAATTCAAAGACAACGGAGTCTAATGAAATGGGGCTTTGTTTGAAACAAAAGTGAAACGTTTTCTAATAGTTGCAAAGAAGGCATTCTAAGCACATTAAAGAAATCAATTTAGGATCTGCACATCTTGAGAGCTCTTCTTAATGGTCTTCTAGACGCCAAGCAGTTTGGAATTTGCAATTTTTCTTAGAAAAGTAAAAGCTGTCTGTACCTGGAGGGCTCTGTTTCTGTTCATTTCGTTTACCCGTGGGTTTTTTTGCTGCTCCTACAGGCTGTTCCACCTCCCAACTTTGAGATGCCAGTCTCCATCCCAGTGTCCAGCCACAACAGTTTGGTATACAGCAACCCTGTCAGCTCACTGGGGAACCCCAACCTTTTGCCACTGGCCCACCCTTCTCTGCAGAGGAATAGTATGTCTCCTGGTGTAACACATCGACCTCCGAGTGCGGGTAACACAGGTATGTTCTCATAAGAACGCAATGGTAACAAACCATTGGAAGGAGCCACCCTTGGCAAAAAAAAAAGGCTATTTTACCTACAAGATGTCGTGTTTTCCAGTTTTCCATGTCTTACATCCCTTCATTGCTTAATAACCATCCCCAGCTAGGTCTTCCACATAATAAAACCTAACAGCATATCTTTCAAAATGTTTCATAATCTGCAGTTTATGCATTGAGCCTATCTGTCACCAATCTCCTCATTTGGCTATATTTTAACCACATACTTTCTCAAACAGAACATCAAATATCCTGTCTCCATGCTTTTGCTTCTCCTCTTCTCCTGCCTAAAATGCCATTTTCCCTCTTCCTCCTAGCCAGATATCACCTCTTCTGTGAAACCTTCCCCTGTGTCCTCTGATAGCATTTATCTCAGTTATTTATTATTTTGGTCGACATTTACTTATTTATACAGTAACTTATAGTACAAAAGGATTTAAGGCAGAGAAAGAAATGTGATAGGATAGCATAATTTATAAGAATGGTGAATCAAAAACAAAACTAAGTCAGTAGTTAAGAGCACATCACAAGGACGTATACACCTGCCACAAATGTGTGTCTACACTTCTAGGAGACGCTTACCGTTACACAATTCACAGTGTCCCAAAGAAAAATCATCCCTCAGGAAAAGTTCGACCATTTTTAGTACTCAGATCAAACGATACACAATATGATGTACTGTATTGAGTATGTGTCCATTTCCCCACTGAACTTACAGAACCCTGAAGGGAAGAATGTCCTCTTGATTTGTCAGACTCACTGTAAGAACTAAATAAATGTGAGTTGAATATAACTAAACAATTCCTTCATATTTCTAAAATAAGCACCAAAAAGTCATTGTATTTCTAAATCACGTACAGCAAACATTATATATTTACATTTTATTTCTTTAAAAGCATTTAATAGGAAAGTTTTAATGTCTTAGACCCACTTTTTATTAAAAGTGATTTATTCACAGAATTTTTCCTTTAGAATACTTGACTATCTGCCTTATAATTAGAATTAAACATGTGTTACTTTTTTAGTACAGAAACTTCATGTGGAGAATACAATCAAAATCAGCCACATTAAAAAAAACTTGATAAATCTTGAATCTGAGAGATGTGTATAAACAACTTATGCTATTCTTTCTACTTCTGAATATGCTGAAATTTTTCATAAGCATTTTCAATAACCATATGTATTCCTTTCAGATCATACTCAAATGCTGTTGAATCTCCTATTTGATGAACTCATGCTCATTTGTTTTTAAAAATCTCGTCATTTGTTTCCAAAATATTTATTTGATTGGAAATAATAAACATTTTCCTAAAATGTAATGAACAGTTTCTTCTAATTCCAAACCCAGAACCAAATAATAATTATAGCAATTAGAGAATAATCTAGCTGATATTCTGTTCTTTTGGCTAAATTTTGTTCCTTAAAAAATAAAAATAATTATTATATTCAGTATCTTTTTGAAACATCCCAACTCTCATAAATATACACTGCCAAATTTTAACTTACTTTCTTAAGCTAACAGTGAATAAACATATGTTTCTAAATTTGTAGTCAGTAAAACCTGTTTTATTGCGTTAGTAAGTAAAATCCGGATAGTAAATGAGATAATTCACTGTTAGAAGATTCATGAAATGACCAAAGTTCTAGACAATTAGCATTGCACAGAATTAATTGTATAAAATATACTTACAAAGAATTAAACATCAAATATATGGTTATTTGAGCATAGAGTAAACCTTACTCTTTTCCTTCACTTTCTAGAAAATATCACCTTAGGGAAAACTAGACTTGGAAATATGATAAAAATTTAGAGACCATTCAAAGACTAGATTTTTTAAAATTTATTCATTTTTTTAAAAAATTTATTTTTGGCTGTGTTGGGTCTTCATTGCTGCACGTGGGCTTTCTCTAGTTGCAAGGAGCGGGGGCTACTCTTCATTGCTGCGTGCGGGCTTCTCGTTGCGGTGGCTTTTCTTGCTGCGGAGCACAGGCTCTCGGTGTGCAGGCTTCAGTAGTTGTGATACGTGGGCTCAGTAGTTGTGGCTCGCAGGCTCCAGAGCACAGGCTCAGTAGTTGTGGCACATGGGCTTAGTTGCTCTGCAGCATGTGGGATCTTCCTGGACCAGGGCTCGAACCCGTGTCCCCTGCATTGGCAGGCAGATTATTAACCACCGCACCACCAGGGAAGTCCTAAAGGCTAGCTTTTTAAATGTAATCTTAGAAAGAAAGATTCTGCAAAATATCAGTCAGTGATTGAATGTATTTTTAATGTTTGAGCACAGCATATCACAGTGAAATGAATATCAGCCATCTGACCTAGGTAATACTTGACAAATTTAGGACTCTTGGGTGAGGACAGAATACTAAGGTTGCTAAAGGTAAAGTGTGTTGCTCTGTGGGCCTTTAGCCTTTCTCCTTTTGATCTTCCTCTTTCATCCATAGGTGGTCTGATGGGTGGAGACCTCACATCCGGTGCAGGCACCAGTGCAGGTGAGTGGAGACTTCAGAACTAGAGTACGTTTCATTGTTTAGGGTTCCTTTACTTGGTGATTTGCAGAAGTAAGTCTTTTGAACAAAGTCAAGTTGAGAGATCAGTGAGAGGCATGGGAAAATGGCCCCAAGAATTTCTAAAGCACTTTTATGAAGCAGGAGTGGTTGGATAGTAACTCAGAAGATTATTTATTAACTAGACCTTTCCTTAATAAAACTTCAACTAGTCAACATAATCAGAATTGGGGGTTCTCATCAAATCAGTTTAATCCTAGGTACCATCTATAGCCACAAAAGTACCTTTAACAAGCCTTGCTGATCATGTTCTTTGTTAATCATTTCACGTTAAATGTGAATCACTTTCTACACAAAGTACCAAACTCCTGTACACTTCTAAAGGAGAATACATAAAGAAAAGGAAGATGTGAGATTATAACCCTTCAGCAATACTGTTAATAAAATAAAGCCACATTTGGCATTAAAATGAGTTCTTAGAGAATATGAACACAGTGTACTCCTCGAAAAAGCCCCTTAAATATAGTTCAGCTCTTAAGAACTTCTTCCATTATGGCCAATTGTCTCATAGTTACACTTCTCCAGGGTTCCATATTAATTCATATAATTGTGATTATTGAGATACTGATGTCATTGTCTATGCAGCGGTAAGACAGGACAATACTTTCTGATTCTAACTGCAGTTCACTATTGGCACAACAAGTAACCATGGTAATTCCTGCAGCTGGAACATGCTCTACATTTAAAATAGTAGGAGGCAGGCATGATAACATAAGGTTATATTTGAAATGTCAAAAAAATTCAAGTTTATTGAAATATCTATGGACAGCCTAATTAAAATATTTTGCCGGGTTCAACTATAATAGCCTGCTAATTATAAGAAAGAAGATTAAAAAATTGGCATATAAAAACATTTTTATAAATATATCCATTTGGGAGTAATGTTTCTTATTCCTGATGTTGGCTCTTCACTAATTCAGTGGGTAATGAAGGAAAAGTATTAAAACTACACAGTGAATTAACAAACAGAATCAATGGCACCAGCTTCCTATTTTATCTAGCTTTTAAAAATTAGGTAGATTCAAATTAATGAGTAGACTGAATACTATTTTGCTGGACATTGAAACAAAGTGCTCATTTTTTTTCCCTCAAAAAATACTGTATGGTTTGTAGCCTGAAAATTACAGAACCAGATCAAAGCTAGACCATTGTAGCTTGGATTCAAGCCTCTGCCAAACACTGGCTAGGGAGGGTGATGGGGGCTGAAAACTGGATTGTATCAAAGACCAAGAAAAAGATAAATAAGAAAAATGGTTTCAATGTTATGATATTTTATCGAGTATCTCGATGCATCAGTTTGCTTGCTCATATGGGAATAGCCAGTAGTGGTGATGAAAGTTATTAGAAGTAGTGAAAAAAAAAGAAAAAACACGTGGGATTGGGGGGCATGGGTCACTCATCTTTGATGAACGTGGCCTCTTGTTACTGCTTAATAGCTAGAATGCTTTAGAATTCTATGTTGAAAATAAGTGTTGTTCAATTATGCTGTCATTGTCAATTCCCTGACAGTCCACTAAGGTAAATGGCCCTCCGGGGACAAAGAAGACACTCAATCTTGTAAGCATAAAAGTTAGCCACATATAGGCTATAGCGTCACTGAACTAAAAAAAGAATCTTACAGGCTTAGCAAATTCATCCCCCTGCTTCAGGACCTCTGCTGTAGCACAAGAATCTTCTACTTCAAAAATAGAAGGAAATAAAAGAAACACTCAGTTGCTCCACCTTGATGATAATAAACCTTGTATTTTGATAATTGTATCTTGTAGCCATGAGCATATAATTGTCACAGTTTCTGTATAGTTATGAAAGAGTTACTTCTCCACTTTTTAAAAATAGAGGAAGAAGCCCTTTCTAACTCTGGTTCCACAGAACACCTGTTGCACATGCCACTGAGCCTTGAGCTTAGCTGCTATGTCCTACTCACAGGCTCAGCCGTCTGCCCCTTCTTTCTCATGCCAGCCAGTATCATATGTCGGAGATGAATATATATGTGCTGATGTCACACAATCACATAATATCAAGGGAAACAAGGCCAGCAGGAATGTCTCTACATTTTCAGAAAAGATAACTAAAGCAAAATGGCCAGAAGATATCTTCCAAATTTTGAATATTGTCATTGAAATTCAAAGTCTCAGATAAAGTTAGAAACTCTGAGGTCAAGTGGCAAGACTCTGCAATTAAGTTAAATATTTTTTGGCCTGTAATTTTTTTTCAAAATCTAGTCATCTCAACTTGTAAAAAGGGTATAGTCTCATGAGGGAAGGAAATACATTTTTTAAAATAAATTTATTTATTTAATTTTGGCTGTGTTGGGTCTTTGTGGCTGCACACAGGCGTTTCTCTAGTTTCGGCAAGCGGGGGCTTCTCTTCGTTGCATTGTACATGCTTCTCATTGAGGTGGCTTCTCCTGTTGCCGAGCACAGGCTCTAGGCGCACGGGCTTCAGTAGTTGTGGCAGGAGGGCTCAGTAGCTGTGGTTCTTGGGCTCTAGAGCGCAGGCTCAGTAGTTGTGGCGCACGGGCTTAGTTGCTCCGCGGCATGTGGGATCTTCTCGGACCAGGGATCGAAACCCTGTCCCCTGCATTGGCAGGCGGATTCCTAACCACTGCATGACCAGGGAAGTCCTGGGAAGGAAGTAAATTTGGCATTTATTGTTTTCTTATAAATACCTAGAGACCAAAGAGCTCTCAGCTCAATCATAAAGTATAGCACCTTTCCCATCCACTCCCTGCACTGTACCTCCACCTCACCCCACCATCCAGTGAGTCATCAAATCTTACCAACTTTGCCTCGAAGGTATTTCCTAAAGCTAATCCTTTCTCTCCATTACTTTCCCAGTGCCCTGGTTCAGGGTTATAGCAACACTCCAGAACTATTTCCAGAGATCTCTAATTCATCTCCCAGCTTCACACTGCATCCCACTCCAGTCTCCTCGTGACTCATTAGTCTTTATCCAAACCTTAAACTAATTGTAGGTCATGGTTCAGATGCTCAAAATCCAGCCATGGTTTCCCAGCTCTTTCAGAATTAACCATGAGCCTCTTATCTCTGGCCCATCCCTACTCTCCAGTCTTCAACCTTCTTACCTTCTGCCACTGCCATCAAAAACCCTGCACTCCAACTCTAATAATGGCAAACATTTAAATTGCTCTTACTATGTGACTTACAAAAATTAACTCATCTTTTTGCATAACAGCCCTTTAGTGTATATATTCATATTAATGCCCTTTCTTTAGTTGGGGGAACTGAGGCACAGAGAGGTTAAGTAATGGCCCAAGGTGGAACCCAGGCAGTCTGTCTCCAGAGTCCATGCTCTTAACTGCATTGTGCTGCCACTTTCCAAACAGTGTCAAGGCTTCTTGCCTTTGTGTATGCATTCCTAGAACTCTCCTGCTTCATGCTGCTGAGCACCATTTGTCATCCCTCAGAATCCAGTTCAACCGTTCAAGAAGTCCTTTCCTGACTCTTCCAAAAGGAATTATGCTCTTCTCCTTGATTCTCTCTTGGCAGCCTGTGCCTACGTTATTTATTTCCTTGCATTGTAATTGCAGTATCTAGGCACACATCTCTCTCCTGGACATTCATCCCTCTAGGGGCAAACTGTGTCCTATTCAGTTTGTATTCCCAGCTCAAGAAATAAGTGAGAGGACATGGCAGATATTCAGTAAATTTTTGTTAGCTGAATAAAGGAAAAGTTGATATTCTAGACATAAATTTGTAATACTGTTTTATGTGAAAAAAAGAAAGAATACTTCAAAGAAATAATGTAATTTTAAATACAAAAAGACACACCCTTGATCTGTAATTCACAAAAATAATGTATTCTTCTGATACTGTGTATAATGAATAGTGCATTAATTATTTAATTAAATGGCTGAGCACCATTGACCAATGAAGTTTTTTTTTTTTTTTTTTTTTTTTTTTTTTTGCGGTATGCGGGCCTCTCACTGTTGTGGCCTCTCCCGTTGTGGAGCACAGGCTCCGGACGCGCAGGCCTAGCGGCCATGGCTCACGGGCTTAGTTGCTCCGCGGCATGTGGGATCTTCCCGGACCGGGGCATGAACCTGTGTCTCCTGCATCGGCAGGCGGATTCTCAACCACTGCGCCACCAGGGAAGCCCTGACCAATGAAGTTTTACTAACTTTAACTTACTTAATGGAAAACCTAAAGAGCTGATATACAGCAGTAAATGAAATGGAGGTTGGTACCTCAGACCATCACAAATTCCCTCTTAAAATAGTGACCCTCTTATTGCTTAAGTTGAAGTCATTTCAGAGATGAAGGCAAGTGGTGATAAAGAAGAAAAAGGATGGGGTTGTGCTCTTGATGTAAGGGAAACATACAGCAAGTCATTATAATACATTAGTATTAGTGACACTTGTAGGTTTCAGTTGACAGTTATTCATCCACTATTTAATCCTTTCCTTTCAAGAGACAAAATGAAAAGTCACTGCTTTTAAAATTACACTTTGTCATATCGCTGTACATTAAAGCTTTTAACATGCTAATCTTAGTGGTTACAGATGATTTTAAGATCAGGTTCAACTGAATTTTTGTTAGATTTAATAGAAATAATCGTTAGCACAGCCATGCCTTGTGTTGGATTATTCACTTCCTTCTTGGTACCCTTTGTTTTCACTTTGATAACATAGTTGCTTTTTTATTGAGTCAAAAGTACCAGTATGTTCAAGGATATACTGTTTCCTGATTGAGACCAAAAAAGGGAGGTGGGGGAGCAGAAAAAACCCTTTAGGAACCTCTTTGAAAATTTAGGAGAATTCTACAGCCTACGTAGCTATTTGACAATAAGGCAAAGGATATTTATGTATATTGATTAATAATTTTAATTGGCATTTACTGTAAATTAGATATAATTTTGTATAAAAAGAAACCAACAGCTGTTTCCTTATTTTGATGTTTATTGTTTACTATTTTATGCATTTGGTTGTCAAGCACTGTCACTTCTGGAATGCTTAATTTATATCAGCTAAATACATGGAGACTTGGTGGTGGCAGTGTACTGCTGTGGATAAACCACTGAACAGTGGCTGAGTAAGGAGACCTGGCTTCCAGACTCTGAAAAGACTCCATCCAATTAAGACTTTGGGTCATAACTTTGAGCCTCTGAACTTAGTATTCACATTAAGGATAAGACACAAAAGTCTTTAAAGTCCATTTACATGCAGTGTTTATGATCATATAATCACAAAACTTTCCTAACATGAGTTTTTTGTAATTCATTTAGCATTGGAAAAGAAAAATTTAGCATATTATAAAATAGAAATGAGAAGAGGAAAGGGTCATACAATATTTAATTATTCTATACCAGTACTATTGCTTTGCAAGAATTTGTTTTTGAGAATACTTATCAAAAATTTCTTGGCTGACTTTCTTATCAACCAAACAGACTTCTGCAATTCTTGCTCAGTGATTTAAACTATCAGTGAAGTGGTTAAAAATTCAGTTTAAAAGTATTGGCTTTAACAAGTTTATATTTTTGTTGTCTAACAAAACAAATTCAGAATGCAATATTCAAGAAAAGGAGATTGGGCTTCCCTGGTGGCGCAGTGGTTGAGAGTCCGCCTGCCGATGCAGGAGACACAGGTTCGTGCCCCGGTCCGGGAGGATCCCACATGCCTCGGAGCGGCTGGGCCGGTGGGCCATGGCTGCTGAGCCTGCACGTTCGGAGCCTGTGCTCCGCAATGGCAGAGGAGGCCACAACAGTGAGGGGTCCGTGTACCACAAAAAAAAAAAAAAAAAAAAAAAAAGAAAGAAAAGGAGATCAATACCATTTGGTTACTCTCAAATAAGGAAACTTTTTTGTTAGTATAAAAATATAATTTTATATTACTTTAAAAAATATTGTTAAGCAGCCAATGAAAAAAATCTGAGTTAATAGTTGGATTCTTTTAAAGTATTATGTTAGTTTAAATTGTCCTGAATTTAAAAAAAAAAATTGTCCTGAATAAAAATTCTGAATTCATTTGCAGTTTTACCTTGGGAGTTCAACCAAAACATAAATAAAGATCCAACAGGATTGCTTTATTATTATCTATGCAATTAAGTAACAATGATATTTTTAACCCAAACCAAGGTTATCTAGATTTATTAAAAGGAAAAAAAATACTGTCCTCTAGCTGGAGAATCTACAGCACGTGATAATCAGCCACTGCCAAGAAAATCAGTGTCCACTTCCCGTGTACAAGACCTGGAAGATGATAGGTAAAACAGTACCTTGACACCACTCTCTAGGGGTCAACGTTGAAGTGGGAGAGGCAGGTCAAAGAGGAGACAGATGAATGTTACAGGCTAAGTCAGGGCACCATCTGCTTTCAACCCTTTTGGTTTCACTTAATTCTTAAGGAGTTTGATTTCCAGAGGGAAAAACAAAATTTCAAATTATAACTTCTCTAGAGAGTGTTTCAGCAGATTTTAGAGCCTTTTGCATATCACAATTTCTGACCTCACAAGTTGTATTCCTTTTTATCACCTGTCTTTCTATTATATTCAGCAAAGCAATGTGAAAATTGGTCTCTTCACTCATATCCCATTGATTTAACCTAAGAGTGTGATTGATAATAAACCTTTGGTCTTTTTATTTTTTATTTTTTTTTGCCGTACGCGGGCCTCTCACTGTTGTAGCCTCTCCTGTTGCGGAGCACAGGCTCTGGACGCGCAGGCTCAGCGGCCATGGCTCACGGGCCCAGCCGCTCCGCGACATGTGGGATCTTCCCAGACCGGGGCACGAACCCGTGTCCCCTGCATCGGCAGGCGGATTCTCAACCACTGCGCCACCAGGGAAGCCCTGGTCTTTTTAATATTAATTCAAGAATTTAACATTTCCTCCTAAAATATTAGTTTTACTCAACACTTGTCTTTTTTCTCTTAGCATTTTTCTTTGTCCTCGCACGGTGTTGGTTTCTCTCTTTCCTGTTTTTGACATTGCCATAAGATTTTATTTGGAGATAATACAGAAGGAAAAGCTCTTTTCAAAATCATTAGTGATATGAAACTGTACATCAATAGACAGCAGATCCTGATGGAGGGATGTGGTTAAAAAAACCCCTCTTGGAAATCAATGTTTTACCTACCAGGGACTTTTCGGGGCTTCAAGGCTGTCAGCCAAGAGTATAATTTGCTGTTTTTAGACAAACCTTTGCCAGTCTTAAATTTTAGTTAGACTTATATAGAATCTTTCACTTGAATTTCAATTCTAAGAGTGTATAGTCATGAAACAGTCTCATATTTGAAAGATCAAATCAGATATATTCCTTTAGTTAACTTTCTACTAAAGAAAACTATATTGTACCAAAACCTTGGCTAAACGGTTTCAATTTATCATCTATAGATGTGTCCATAGGGTGCTAAGTATTCACTAGGTTTATTTATTATTGCTCCATTTCAGTTATTTTAACTGAACTTAATATCTACTTAGTAACTGTCTTACTAAACACTGTTCCCTCCTTTCACGATTTTTTGACCTTAGGCTCCACTTACAACTTCTAATTATGGCAAAGAACGGATTTGTCGTATTTGTAGTGTGAGGGGGGGAAAAAAATCCCTGCTATATTAGGTTATTATAATATAGTAATAACAGCAAATCTAAAGCTGTTGTCAATTTACATATTCAAACATGATAACGTTAATTTACATAACAATCATGGAAAAGAAACCTTTAGTATTAAGCAACTCAGAGAAAACTGTGAAATCTGGAGCAAAATTTTTGCTCAAGCAGTAATTTGGAAAAATATTCTGGAGGCAGATATTCAGAATAATAAAATCACCAAGAAAAATACATGATATACAAGTTACTTTAGAGATGACATCACCCTTGGAAAGTCTGTGAATTCCCATTTTTCAGGATTGTTGGTGAAAATTAAATGAGATCATCAATACAAGGCAGCACCTAGCACAGTTTCTGCCCTAGAGTAAGTGCTTGTTAATAAATGTTGGCTCTTGTTAGTATTATAATTATCTATATTCTTGACTTCCTAAGCAAAAAATAAAGCTTAGTTTAATCTAGTCCCAGTAATATTTATTAAATGTGCAGGGTGTGAGTAGTGCGCTAGTAGGCCTCACAGAGATGCCTGCCACGGCCCCTACCCTCAAGGGTGGGAGTAGACAGGAGGAGATATTAATAAATCTGAGGCAGAAAGAGAGCACAGTGCGATGCAGTGCAACACATTTCATTTGAACATTATCATCTTCTGATGTGTTTGCAGCAGTTGTGTAAATGTTAGAACCACAAGTAATTATTCTTTCTCTTCTGTCATGTTCTCTCTAATTTGAACTGTCTCAATATTTTTGTTTATAAAAATGACTGAAAGAATGAACAATTGTGTCAATAATGAAGACACCCCCTCATTTTTTAGTAAAGAGACAGCCCCCAAATCGCAAGAAGTGAACAATTAAGTGAGTCATAAATCTATCATTCATTGTTAAGTGGAACTTTTTTTAAGATAGCAAAGTTCCATATCATTTTTGTGGTGCGATGAAAAACTATCCCTTCAGTAAGTCAGTACTAAGAACAGAACGATAGAGTGCCTTTGTGCATGGGAAACATCAAATTGTCGATTTCTTTCTTATTTGCAAGTGGAGCCTTTATTCCAAGAGAAGGAACAATTCAAGGATGCATCCTAAATCTGAAACATCTGGCTTTTGTAATAATGTAGTGGAAGCAGCTTGTGCTTTGGATTCAAATCAGAGCTCTCCCACTTACTGACAAGTCTCAGAAACTCCCGGAACCTCAGTTTCCTCATCTGTCAAAAATTGGGATGATAATGCCTGACCCACATGACTTTCAGGAAAAATGATAGTGGTCTGCCAACACAAACCTGCTTTATAACACAGACTCCAATCTTTAAGAAATGAACTCAGTAATAAGTAAAAATTCTTTACGTCTGCCTCACAATCCAAAGCCCATTGTATGTGCTGAATGTTTAAAGTTCTAGTTGGCAGATAGACTTAATTTCACAAAAGATACTAAACAAAACACATCTAAGAAACATCAAGGACAAGTGGGGTAAGTAGGAAATCCATGAAGGCATGGTTCAGCATCAGGGTGACATGGCCAAGCAGAAGAGACAAGTCTCTTTTTAGAAAGTCTGCTGCCCTCTAACTGGTATAGCCAAGAATAGTCTTGGCTTGGGTGTATTCTTGGGGTATTTTCTAAGAATACACCACAAAAGGCACTGAGGTTTCACAGGAGTTTCTTCTTAGTCTAACATTATACGTTATTATATTATTTCCCCAAGAAACCCCCCGATAGATTGGAGACTTGATTTTACTTTTAAGAATCTGTAATCAGGAGTCTTTAGCTGGATAAGAATCAGAAATCTGATTTGCCCCCATTCTGCAGTAGGCACATTGAAATTTTCATCATTCCCAGATTTCTGACCTCCAAATGTTTTGTGGTTGCCTTTTCCCTTAGAGCCATCCCATGAAAAAGATCTCCTTTCCCCTCAAAAAAAAAAAAAAAAAAACCTGATTGTGATTTACAACAGCTGAATAACTTATAGTTGGTAGTGCTTTTAACAGCGTTTCAGGCATTCAGGGCAAAGTGAATGTAAGACTGAAGTCTAGAAGGTCATAATTTTTTCCCACTAGAAACTATTTTAGGTGTGTTTCTTCCAGTAGAGCAGTGGGTTGTATGAGCAATTTTACTATGTACAAATAAAATTACATGAAAATTACAGCATTTCCATAGGTTTATTTGAGACACAAAACAATGTCCTGATGTTGGAAACTAACCTACCTTAAAACTTTTAAAAAGTCAAATGTAAAATTAATTGATAGTAGTGAACGTTATCATATATGTAACATCTCTAGTTTAACAAGACTGTATGCTGTAAATATTTTCAAAATTGTTCTGTTGAAAGAAAAAAAATCTTAAGTGGGCAAAGCATTTTGCTGAAGTAAAAACCGAAAATCAGTACATCAGAGGTTCAGCTGTATGTTCAACTTAATGTTTTCCTGTGGCAGTTTGCTCCAAATTCCCAAAAATAAGGTACCATTAACAAAGTACTAAACAAAGTAATTTTTATAACCTGTGTATGAGAACTTATTTTCCAAATATCTAATAGTGGATACTATAAAATACTGGGCGTTTCCCTATCATGTTGAGTGGTTCTGATGAAGCTGGTCTCTTAAATAGACAGTAGGTAGGTAAACATCTTTACCCTCTATTACATGGGAGAAGATTATTGACTAAAGTATTACAAAATCTACCTTTAAAGCATACTTAATCATCCACTCAAAATAGCACGCTGAAAGTTAAAACAGCTGCTCTGGCATTTAGTGTAGCTGAACCCCATATTTCTTATTTGTAAATATTTATTTATCCAGAAGGAGACTAGAAATATGGTTTGGAACATCACCATTCTGTGCCCTTTATGTAAGTCCAGTGTCTTTTGAACCAGAATTGCTATTTTTGACGGCCAGGTTGACCATGTTCCACATCACTGCTGACTTAGGAGGCCCTTTGAGTCTCATGTCCCTGGTCTCACCCTTTGTTTCCTCTCTTCCTTTGTGTTCCTGTAATTTTAGGATGAGGTTTGACAGAGAAGGGTTTTCTAAATCTCAGAGTATGACCAATTCCCAGGAGCAGGGCCGTGTTGTGCTTCAGAGCATGGACTCTGGACACACTGCTGGGTTCAAACCATGGCTCAGCCAGCTGGTAGCTGTTGGACGCTGGGCAAGTTACTGGACCTCTCTGTTCTTCGGTTTTCTCTTTATGTAACACAGGGATAGTCTTAGCACCTCACAGGGTTGTTTTGAGGATTAACGTGTTTTATATCCAGGTATAATAACAAAACACATTGCATAAGTGCCTGTACTGTTCTGGGTACTTAAGATGCATGCTTGGTGTTGTTAATACTATTGGTAATTAGTACTATATAAAATGCTTACTGTTGTTAATATTGCATGGTCGTGTTGGTGAGCTGCCTTGGGAGAGTAGGTGGGAGTCTCTGATTCAGATGACTTTCATGTTTCTCTCACACTAATGAAATCATTACTTAGCGTGTGAAAACCAAGGCTCAGTATAGTTGAAGGAACTCTAATGGAGACCTCATGACTAGGAACTGGATTTATCTACTTAATCCTCCTTTGTCCTCGATGCCCATCTGCCTTGTAAATCTTCCCAACTCTGCTGCCTCATTCAGACCTCATTCCTCATGTGTTCCCTGGCAGATGTGTCCTAACTAGCTTCCTGATAACCATCTAACTCTGTAATGTATCCTTCCCACTGCCACTATTGCTGTTTTCCCAATACACAGCTAACGACGCCACTTCCTACTCACAAACAACTTTGGCTGTTCATGTTCTATGTTATAAAGTTTAGTAAAAGTGTATTATAAAGTCTACCATAGAAAGTTAACATGATCTGAGAGGCTTGTGTTAGCCTAGCCTACTTTTTCAACTTCTGAAAACTGCATCCTCTGAAATGATCTATATTTCACCTTCATAGGAATACTCATCCTTCTCAAACACAGTCGTGACTCTGAGATCTGTCATGAATTCCCTCTCTCCAGGAAGTCTCTCTCTGAACCACCTAATAAAATCCTGTGCCCTCTTAATTGCCACCCTTCTACCATTCTTTTTCCTAGGATATCATGCAGCCCGTCTTTTGGTAGAAAGGTCTGTATGAGTAAATTATTATTGAAATTCATCTTGATATAGAGACAACCTATGGCAGTAAATACTCGACAGTGTAGAAGAAAAGATCCAGCATCTCAGAGTTTTATTTCATTAGGGAAAATTTCTACTTTGAGTCTACTGCTTGCGGTTAGCTAAGGTATTGTGCTTTGAAATGATTAACAGGTGCAATCGATGAAAAAGAAGCTTTAATTAACTCTCTATTAACAAAGTTAGTAGGTGGGCATTTGCATGATTTTCTGACTTTTATATTATATGGTTGATAAACAGTTTGTCTCATTGGTGTACTTGGTCATCAGTGTGTAATCATTATCTAAAATAGAAAATGTTCTCAAGTAGCATAAATAGGAGAGAGCCTTGATGTTTGAAATTAGCAAGTTACACATTATGTTTTCAGTTCTGATCCCACATTCCCTCCGTAACTTGACTTTTAGTCCCATTCCTGAATAATTCTAATTTTTCCAGCATAATCTGCATATGTGTTTTGTGAGCATTTGAAACGCTTAACGGACTAGTGCTCTGTGTAGTATTAGCCTCTAATTATGCAGGATTTTGGAGGGGAGTGAGTTCAAGGTGGGCTGAGGTTGACTGAAAGGTATCATGAAAGCACTGGGCCTTTGCCGATCCTTAAAAACGAATTCGAATTAAACAGGAAATCAAACACTGCCAGTTATTGAACTACTAGAGCAAAGATTCAGACTTATTCAGAGTATGGTGAGCTTGGCTGTGGCCACTGGAAATTAGGTTAAATAGACAGAGTGGGTCAAACTGTGCACAGTTTGGAGAGCCAAGCCAGGGCACTGACCCACTAGTGTTAAGTATGATCTGAAAAAGGAACATGAGAGAAGCAACACTTGAGAAAGATTTTTAAAGAAAATCTTGGAAGTGTACATCAGGTTTATGATAACACATATGCACAAAAATTTGCATACAGCTTCAAGGAGCTCACAATCTTCCTACAGCCCATCTTAAGGCCTGGTGAAAAACCCTTCAGCTAGAGACCAGGAACCCAAACGGGGGATTATGGAAAGACCTAGTCAAATGGCAGCAAAAGCCTAAATTAGGATGGTGGCAATGGAAATGGAGAGAGACATTTTTGAAGAAAAGTTAGCAAGATTTGGTAACTAATTGGATATGGAGTTGGAAGAGGAAGTAGGAATGAATAGTCAAAGATGACGACTTGAGAGACTACAAAAACAGATTGTGCCAATGAAAAAATTCGCCTTGGTCCATGAGGACTAGTTTCTGTTTTGTGCTTATTAGATTTATATTCTTGTATTTATAATTGAAAGTCCAGGGGAGAAAAAAAAAAAAAGTGACATGAAAAGACTCATAATGTCTAAACATCCAAATAAGAGAAAGTTTCAGAACTTCGGGCTCAAAGAGAGCTACATACTCAATTGAGCTCTGTGAGACAAGGCAAAATGTCCTCCTCACAACATCTTAAGCCAGGAATATGTTCTTTGAATTTACAACTTCTTAAAATAGGAGTCAATTTTTAAAAAAAGAAAAAGAAAAAGCAACAAGTGTTTTCAAGTTAACTGGAAAGAAAAAAATTTTTTTCTCCTAACACCACATTTGAAGTTTTGTGTATTTACACTAGTTTTAATATGAGTGTTTAGAAACTTGTAACCAAGAGAGGTGGATTCTATTATCCTTTATTATCCTTTATGCAAATTATATCGTGAATGCTTAAATTGTTTTATGTGAAACAATATTTTTAATCAAATGAAACGATAAAACAAACAAACTCTAAAGTCTGTTCTTCGTTTTCTTATAATCTATAATCAGGAAATCCATTCACTCATGCTTTATAATTTTGGGGCTTTTAAGTGGTCAGGGGAATGTGACATCTGCATGCAGTCACATCGAAATTGATAATTGTCCCGGGCGGAGGGTAATTTTAAAACATGAAGGAAGGTGGAATCTGTATCTCAGAAGGTTATGGAAGGGTGGCGTTTCCCACCTCCCGACCCCTGACTTTGAAAGAGACTTCTTTTGGGCGAATTTATCTTAAGGTAGGACAGCAGCCTCAACCAAGGCCAAAGCGTCCTGAGTGGGGAGGAGGCTGCGACTTCCCAGCCAGTTTAAATGCAGGCTCTTCTTAGCAGTAAACCACACGAATGTATTCATCACTGATTTTCAAATGATAGGTTTCTATATCACTGGTTTAGGATCCACAGCCTCACATTCCTGAATCTATATTATGCCAAAAGAATAACAACTTGGTGGCTGGAAACAGAAATGGTTATTATACGGCTCCAAAAAGCTAGCTGGCACAATATGCTAAAAACAGCAGAAACTCACCGGTAAAAGGCAGAATTTATTTGTTCTCAAAAATAACTTTATGCTCTAAAAATATGAATCTAAGAAGTGTCATCGTGGTTCAAAATATTTTACCTTCAGTATGTAAACACCTTAAAATATGTGACTAATCTTCTAAAATGGCATAATTTCCAAACAACAGGAAATATTCCAAGGGGGAAAATAGAATGCTTTTCAAATCAATTTTTTAAGTTTTGAGGCATTTATTGGGTGAAAAACTAAAATATATGTTTGGCTTTTTTCCCCCTACTGCTTCCCCAAATCATTGTTTAAAATGTGGGCAAAAAGGGGTAGGCTTTGTTGGAATTTCTCAGAGTTTACTGTAGAAGATGTTTGGGTTTTTTTTAATTTTTTTTAAAAAGAGGTTTTCTCAGAGCCTTCATGCAGCATTTCCATTTTCGCACACTGGCCCAGTGCTCGTCATATCACAGGACAACACATTTCATAAAGCGGTTTTACTTCCTTTTAGCAAAATAACTCCTCCATGCAAACCAGTATCGGCATCTACGACGCCGGGCTTTTAGTTTCTTCAGATCTGTTCAAGCTTCATTGCACTGCTTAACTGACTTTTTTTCCCCCTTTCTTTTGAAATTACCCAGCTAATTTTCCATTTGATTGTTTATTTAAACCAGATCTCACACAGGCTTAATAGATAAGTGACATAGGCATTCAGTGTGTCTGTCAGTCTGAGCTTCAGCTGACAGGAAAGTAGAGAGCAAACTTTGTCTTGGTTTTCTCGCTCCCTTTTTATCCAGTGGAATCTATTAATTAAAACTAAAGCCCTAGCATAGTCACGATAATGATTCAGTAAGACACCTTAAATATAAGACTCCTGTGAGCATTCCATTTGATCAAGCATTTTTCTAAGTGAACATATCCTTTGTATTTCTCCTAGTGGAAAAAGGTAAATTGCATTTGTTTCATATAATAACTTTTGCCACAGAAAACAATCCAAATTAACTGTAAAAAAAATGTTTTGGGCTTTTGACATATTTAGCTGGCTTTAGAGAACTTAGCTAATTTTCTTGAAGTTTTATTATAGAAGAGTAATTTACATACAAATTCAACCAACACTTCTTAAGCAACTACTTTATACTTGACACACTTTGAGGGAGGGGTTGTTTGTTTTATTTTGTGGGTTTTTTCTTCCAGTAAAGTGGAGAATTTTATGCATAATCCAATTGACAGATTTAATCTTGTAGTTATTTGTTATATATTCAGCCCATTTATTCATGCATAAAATGAGACAAGTAAATGAATGGGGTATGAAGAACCAGTGTGCTCTACACAGTGTGCCTCAAATAGATTCTAATTCAAAAGATGTGCCCATAAATATCTCCTGAAATATACCTGGGCTTTGCCCTCCCAATTCCTCATCATAGCTTAGGTCATCATAGAAGTTTCCAGATTGGATCACACTATCAGGCCTTCCTAATGACAGAATATCCCAATACCAGTAGATCTCTCTGTCCACTTAAAGGCCTGTGTTACCTCTGCTCTGCAACCTTCAGGCGTCTGTATTTCCACCATTTAAACCCAAAACATGTAAGCCTGGAATTCACAGGCTAAACTTCTGTGGGTTCCACAGCCCAACTCTCCATATTCCTTCAGGGTCTCTGACACCCCCCTCTTTCCATGGGTTACCTTCTCACCAGGATGCTCACAGTGTCCCTGACCGTCCTCTATACATTGCCACCTTGGACCTTTCCCAGTGCCCGGTCACAAGCCCAGAGATCTTACTACCTCCTCTCTTTTTTCAAGACTCCCATCAGTTCTTGCCTCTTCCATGAATCTTGTCTGGATAATCTCTTCCCTTCTGGGAACCCAATAGCACTTAATCTGTGTTGCTCTGTGGCACCTCACCCCAGGCTGCCTTGTCTTGGTGCGTATGTTTCACGCGTGTCTGTATTAGATTGCCACAAAGGGACTGCAGGGCCTTTGAGGACTGGGGGCTTGTCTCTGCATCCCCACTGGGTAGCACACAGTATCATTCATCCTGGGGTAATAGATACTTGTGTTTTACAATAATGATAATGATGACAGTAACAACGAGTTTTGACTGTCTCCTTTAGAGAGCTTTAGAAAACAACTGTCTAGGTTTCCAGCACAGGTTGTTGAATCACCTAGGTGGTTTCTCTTACTCTCCAATCAGAGATGGTAGAGGAAGCCAGCAGGGGACTTTCTGGTTCAGCTCAGGTTGCATCGGCTCCCTCCGTAGCTCTGCCTGTCACGGGACAGTATATTTTGAATTATGACAAATGGACACCTTCAGATAGCCATTTGTCTGTTAGTGGAGGGCTAAGCATCAGAGACCAAAGAAAACCCTTTCAGGACGGTTCCCACTCAATGGCTATTCCTGTGCCCTGTGCATCAGCACGTTACTGGAGACATCATCCCCTCATTTCGGCTCCTGAGAAGGAGTCCTGCTTTTTGAACTTCTGTGTGAGCAAGAAAGCAGGGCTTCAGGTTCGTACACTGAGCTTAGTGAGGAGAGCAAACCAGATGGAAGAAAGCCATAGGGAGAAATCGCTCAAAGACAAGGGGAACTGAATAGCAAAGCGTGTGAGAGGCTGCTACTCCTCCTGCATGTCCTAGAAATTATAGTCTTGCTGGTATGCCCTTTCTCCACTTAAGGACACACAGATACACAAAATAAAACCCAAATCGTTGAACCGAAAGAGTGAGTCATGCCGGCCAGGCCTCCGCTGAGCTAGTCAATTAAAGTGCAGGACCAATTCAGTGCTTTTCTTAGACCCTGAACGACTGACTGTCTGACTTTCTTCCCGGAATTTTTTTAATAGAAAAAAAGTATATGCTGGTTTCTGGGCAAGTTGCTATCTATTAGGTCTCTTCTCATTCAGAGTTTTTAATCTTCCTTCAGAGGAATGTTAAATAACTGATTGGGTTACTGATGTGGAGGCTTCAGTCATCCTGTGGACTTTCAGTGTACATTATTGTCTCACCCTGTTAATCCTTTATTCTTAATCTCATGTAGTATATTCTCTAGAAACATTATTTGAGTCTCGATTTTTTTTTTCCTCAGTGCTCTCGTTGTTTTGTGTTAACAGGGAACGGGTATGGCAATCCCCGAAACTCACCAGGTCTGCTGGTCTCACCTGGTAACTTGAACAAGAATATGCAAGCAAAATCTCCTCCCCCCATGAATTTAGGGATGAATAACCGTAAACCAGATCTCCGAGTTCTTATTCCACCTGGCAGCAAGAATACGATGCCATCAGTGGTAATGTGAAATTACATTTTAAATAAATGTTGCTGTTTTTGTATATGTTTTGCTATTTGTGTATTTGTCTAACTTTATGAATTACTCACATGCTCCCAGAAAATTAACACGTCAGTGCTATTGCTGGGGCCCTGTTGGATTTAGCTATTATTTCTGGTAACTAGTGAGCATTTTCCCTTTTCCGTGGAAAAAAAGAACCAACATCCAAAAAACTCCACTATAAGGCTGGTGTTCTGGAGCAAAGAAAACATTTCCTTTTAAGGCCTCCAATTTATAATTAGAAAAAAATCATTACCTAGTACTCTGCTTATGACACATGATTTGATTTGACCAATGGTAGAACCACACTCACAGAATGAGGTATTTCATAACAGATTTTTACAGTATTGAACTAAATAAGTATGTCCTTAAGGTACTGACAATGAAAAATCTTCCTCAAAATTCCTAAATGAACTTTCTCCTGTTAATTAGCAATTCTTTTCTTAGGTATATTGCAGTGACAATGTTTAATGCATCACATGCCTATGCACTGCCTCAATTCATCTTTCCAAATATGCATTTTATGCCAGTAGTTACCTCTCAAAAACAAATTGTCTTAAAATTCTAGGCATTTTGAGAACAATGGTTATATTTTTATTTTACATCAAAAAAAATTGTGGCACTTATAAGAATAAATAAATATGAAATATAAATAATATCCCTGGAAGCTATCATTTTTCTTTCTCCTGGATCTGCAGGACTAAGGTGAAGATAATATTGTAGGACCACATTCAGCAAAGAGACTTACATCCATGTTCTCCAAATTAGCTTTGCTTAAGAGCGAGAACATTTAAAACCAAGACTCAGTAGACAGATTTAGATCATTCTGCAAACACATTTTTTTTTTCTTTCTCTGCTCTGTGGCAAGCTTCAGGGTAAAACAGTCCTGCAAGCTGATTAGTTTATTATGGCACAGTGCAGATTAATTTTGAATATCAACCCCCAAAAATTCCCATAATGTGCAACATTCCCTTCGGAAAAGGCTGGATAAATAAAACCTCCCACAGGGCCACAGCCAAGCAGTGTGGGCCATGCATGGCAGGCTGTCTCTATCAGCAGATTTATTCCAAGTCCCTTAAAATTGAGGCTTTCTCAGGGTTTCTTGTGAGCTATCCGTCAGGTCTCTCCCTGGCAGCCAGGTGCGGTTTCCCCCCTCCTCCAGCAAGTGGGGTTTCAAAGTACAATCTTTTTTTTTTTTTTTCCTCAAAATGTGGTAGTGAAATAATGAATGTTGAGACACTGACCTGTGCTGGAAACTGGATAGATTGTCTTCATGTTTGAGACAAACAGCTCGTTAAAGAAAACAAAGAATGTCTTTGTAAGGAGTTATCTTTTAGAGTCTGAGTTTTAAAACTGTTCAAACTGTTGTGTCTATCAAAAGATGCTTCTCCTTTTGTTGAAAAGATTTTGCCCAATTATAAATATTTACAGACACTAATTAATAAAACTCCTTCCGCATGCTCTCAGTCTGAGGATGTCGACCTGCTTTTGGTAAGTGGTGAGGGTGCTTCTCTTCAATGGCACGTGCAAGGAGAAATCCAAAGTGACTGTTAGGTGGAGAGGTAACAGTAGTAAAATTGAAAGATTTCAGGAGTTAGTGTGTGTCAGTATTGATTATATTTAAATGCCATTCATTTCAAGTATCACTCATAGGTGAGAGATCAGGTTATCTATTTCTCTGTGTCAACCTCTGTAAGTAAAGGCCATGTTTTCAGTTTATTTTAGGATTTAATTTATAGTAAAATTGTAACAAACAAAAATATCCTTAGTTATTTAAAACCATGAATATGCTTATTTTTCTAAGAATTAAATTCTCAAGATATTTAAATTTATATGAATTTTTAATCTCCTTGCTCTAAGGAATTAAATATATACGTTAGCTGCTTTGCCATCTAGTTTGAGGGAAGGTTAGAAGAATCTGAAAAAAAGTGGTCAGAGCACCACCTGCTGGTCAAAATATAGCATGAACCCTCTACCCATCTGCTCTGGTGTGTATAGAACTGAGCATAAAAACCACCATGGTTGATTTTAATTTTTTTTTAATTTGCATTTGAATAAAAACTGAAACAATAGAAGTACAGTATACATATTTCATCAGTTTTCAACATAGTCTGTTTTTACCCATAATAAAGCTATGGTACTTGTTACTAGTTCAGTTGCCTAGGAGATACTGATGTAATGGGTTACTATGGCAACAACTGGTCTCTTGAAGGATTGTAAATGATAGGGTTGGCAGAGTTCATAGAGACACATGTTAAATGATTAATTTCATGAGATTTGTACCAAGTTCTCTTTATGTGCAACACTAATACTGAAATCTAGTATTTTTAACTCTTAAAAAATTCTATAAGTAATATCTTTTTATTTACTTTAAAAGAATCAAAGGATAAATAACTCCCAGTCTGCTCAGTCATTGGCTACCCCAGTGGTTTCCGTAGCAACTCCTACTTTACCAGGACAAGGGATGGGAGGATATCCATCAGCCATTTCAACAACATATGGTAACGGTGAGTAGTTTGCCATGTTCAAATAATACATTAAATACTTTTTATTAAAAAGCAAGATGAAAAAGATATTACTCTTTAGTCTGCTAGGAAGCTATATTTAATACCTGTGGTGTCCAGAGCACTATACCATTACCTATTCATTACTAAGACAAAGTGAATATCCACATGTTTCTTTCTTAGTGAGCAAAAGTTTTATTAACCCAACCTGAATTCAATATATAAGAACAATTTCAAGAAAATGAGCCATTGTTTCTTTGATGTAATAGAAAACTCACTTTCTCCAGGTTGTTTAAAAAACATTTCTAGGTCATCAAATACTATGTACCTACTTGTGATACCAGATTGTAGTTCTAATAAACTAGAATTGCAGGCTGTATTACATTGAAGTTTTCACAGAATACTTAATTTTTGGTATATAGTATATCTCTTTTAAATTAAAATGGTCCCTAATGTTTTATCTCCCTCCCTTCCGCAAATAAAAAAAAGTATAACAATCATTAAATAATACTAATAGAATATTTTAAAAATTGAAAATGATTATTCACCATTTGATAATTTCCAAATTGAATATTTTCCCTGACTCTCTTATTCTCTTCTCTAGAGTACTCTCTGAGTAGCGCAGACCTGTCGTCTCTGTCTGGGTTTAACACCGCCAGCGCTCTTCATCTTGGCTCAGTAACTGGCTGGCAACAACAACACCTACATAATATGCCGCCATCCGCCCTCAGTCAACTGGGGTAAGCAATATTACTTCTTTCATAATACACTTTTAGAATGCATTGGTAAATGACAAGTGGCAGTCTCTAACTGTGTGCTCTAAGGTCCCTTTAGAGGATATAAAATTCTACTTTATCAAAATCTGGAAGTTTAATACCTTTCAGGTAGCTTAAATATTACTTTCCTTTTTCTTTATGAGGAGGGGGAGCTCTGTGATAATAGGGTATGTTATTTCCCAGTTGTTTTAGGCTATATTTGTCTCCACTTCTGTCAATGATAAGTTTTTCTTCAGTTAAGTTTTCACATAGTTCATGTGGGACATAAGAAAACATTTATATTTATTAGTTTTTTTAATTTTTGAGATATTTGAGAATCCTTTTCATTTAGCATAAACCACATAGTTCATGCCTAATGTAATGAACATAGTTAGCCTAATACTCAGAGGGTCAGCTATTCCACTGATATACAAACTTCATATATTTATAATGTACTCATAATATAGTTGTATATTCATAGATGTATGAATGTAAATATATGTATATGTACATACATACACTAATTATCTAAATTTGGGTATAAAAATAATTTTTGTTGTTTTCTGAAGTCAGAAGATGTCTATTTCTGCCCCCTTGTGGTACTTTTGAGATATGTCTTTATTATAGAAATAACTCCTCTGTCATTTATCAATAGGAAAGTTCAAATCTTAAAAGGCCCGGAATTCACAAATAATACTACTTGTAAAACCTTTTTTAAGTTTAAAACATGAACCAAAGACATGACTTTCAGTTTAATAACTCCAAAACTTCAATTAATCTTCAAAAGAAATTACTAGGAGGATATAAAATATTAAAGATAAACCATTTTTATATTTTTATATTTATATTTTAGAAAAGTGGGGTATGCCTACCCCGCTTTTACTTTTCTGCTGAGATGTTGGTTAAAATAGTTAGCTAGTTCTATGTTCATATTCTAAGGAGGCAATGAGAATAAAACTCTGATTAGAATAAAAATCACTGATTGCTATCGCACCTTCTCTCTTACTCCGCTCTAGCCCCACTAGCTTTCACGTGGAATTGATTTCACATAGATTACTGCTCTGGTTGTGGAGTCTTCACCCATTTACTATTTGCTTATATGCATTTTACTCACTAATCACTATTGTTGAAACTCTAACCTCTCATGTAAATAAAATAAATTCACTTGACACTGTTGCTCTGCTTTCTTGAAAGATTAACTTTGAAGATATGTTATATGTTGAACAGCAACAGAATGTCTCTTTTTAGAATAACATTTAAATTTTCCCAGAAATGTTAACTATCCAAATAGACATTTATGGCAATAACTTTTTCAGGCAGTTATCACTAAGTACATCGTATCAACCAGGCAATCTTAAAATACTTACACGTGGCATTGTACTTCTGTGGTTCGGCAGTGAATCCACTGTTCGTGCTTCTTGTCAAAAATAAAGGTAGCTGTTTACTTCTCATTTTTCACAAAATTCATCCATTACAGGACTGACTTTCCTTAGAAATTATTAATGTCAAAAGCCATATTATTTTCTCCGACTGTGGCTTTCTTTTCAGTAACACCCAATAATTTGCATTTTTACATAGAAAACACGTGTATTTACGTATTTTAACTACACTACAATTTTTTAATTCTCTTCTATTACATGGGAAGAACGAAATTCTCTGCTGCCTTTAATAGAGGCTTCAGTAAATGAGAAAGAAGTGACAGCCCTGGACTAGACAGGAACTGAATTACAACAGCCAAGAATGAAGCATTTTGTTTAATTCCAGTTTCTTTCAACACCAATTCTCATGGTGCATGAGTTGACTCTGAGTTTAGTCTATGCGTTTTTATTGCACTTAATCACTTCCCTTATCCCTCAAATAGATACCTCTTCCAGGCCTTCTAATTTCAGCCTGCCTGCCTGCCTGCCTTCTTTCCCTCCTTCCTTCCTTACTTCCTTCCTTCCCTCTTTCCTTCCTTCCTTCCTTCCTTCCTCTTTCTCTCTCTCTCTTTTCTCTTTCTCTGTCTCTCTGTCTCTCTCTGCCTCTCTGTCTCTCTCTCTCTGTCTCTCTCTCTCTCTCTCTCTCTCTCTCTCTCTCTCTCTCTCTCTCTCACTCACACACACACACACACACACACAGTAGTTTTCAAAAGGAAATTCCTTCAAATGAGCTAGCCTATGCTCACACGATTAAATATTAGAAAGAAAAAGAAAATCCCAAGTTGTAACATTCATGTAAAGAAAATTAAATGAGCTACCTTTATTCCTTACAATATAAATCAGTTTTTAAAAACTGATATTTTTCCAGGCCAAAGTAGTCCCAAACACGTGTGTGGTGCAGTCACATTCTTTCGGATAGATACAGTGTTCAAAGCAGAGTAAAATATCTTTCAGCCCACCTAAGTAGAAATTCCTCGCAGCCCAAGAGGGTTGCTACAATTCTTTCTCAAAATTAAAGAAGTATGAAAGAGTTCTTCATATTTTGTTCATAGAACTCCCTTTAAGTCCTTAAAGCTATACTGTTAGCACTACCTAGTATCTGATTTTATCTAAGCAAGTTGGATAAACAGCATAAACTGACCTATGTAGGGGGCAGAGCAGACCGGCAAAAGGAACTTGCCATCAAGGGTTATAGCAAAAGTCATTCGAATACTAATATTTGAGACCACGACCCTCAAATTTTTTGGTATTTTTCTCCTACCACCTAAAAAAAATGACAACCTATTTTCTAGAAGCATTTCCATCCTTGTTGATGTGGGTATTCAGTACATACTGAGAGATGACTTTAAGTAAAGACGATTTTTAAAAGGTTAGGTTACATATAGTTTGATAGTCTAATTTCCAGGTGGGGACAGTAAGAAATTTGAATAAAGCTATCCAGTCATGTTTCATTTCTCAACAATACGGGGAAGGTCGGTGTTTCCCCAGCTGGAAGGAAGGCATCTGTAGTAGCCAGGAGCTTGCAGCAGGACTGGATGTGGGAACGTGCATATCTGGCTTCTGTCTCCCCATCCACCTCCTCATCACCTACACATAGGAAGTATCTCACAGTTATCTGCGGCTGTAAAAATTTTGTTCTCAAGAACAAGTAGACCAACGTGCTTATATCTGAATCTAGTACATATACAGCGAAGTGCTGTTAATGCTCCTTTTTCAAGAACGTACTTCTTCTATAATGGAGACTAGCCAATTAAACTTCATTCTGTTTTGAACCCCATAGCACAGTATAATGAAGCTGAATCTAAGATATCACTTACAATGCATTACTGTGGATTTAGTGTCCCCAGAACTACTCAAAATGCTTCATAAACGCGTTCATTGTCAAATGAAATGCCACCAACTAAGTTTATCTTATCTTAGGGGCTAGCCTATTTGTTTTTAGGAAAGGTTAAACAGTTGGTGTTGTATCTTTTGCGGGGAAGAGGTATAACAAAATCTATACAAGGCAGCTGACTTTGGGAAATGGAGTGAATAAGTAGAAAAAGCAGCTTCCAAAAGCTGTATTAAAGAAACAGCATTTTGATTATATTATTTTTTGCTCAGTTTATCCAGATTAACTGCTCATACTGGTTCAACTCACCAAATTTTTTTTTTCTAATTTTCCATGTCACCCTGCCTCTGAATCTAAATGTCAAAGGGCAGGCAAAAGTATTTATTGATATGCCACTTTATTTTCAGACCCCTAATTGACATTCATTATTAAACAGTTGTGTGATTCATAGTAGAAGCATTTAATTAAATTTTAGTGAAATAGTCTTTCTTATCCAGAGCCAGGAAAATTCTTTCTTCCAGAAATCAAAAGATGATTTCCTGTGACATCAAAATGAATCATTAAGTAACTCTGAACCTAGATAAAATAGTCCACCGTTATGGATCCTTTTGAAATACACGTGTTCCCCTCCTCATTTCAATATCTTTTTGATTTAAAGATTATTTAGTTAAAAGTCTTAGAAAATTAGTGTAGTAATGTACAATGTAAAATAAAAACAAATAAACAGGTGATTGAAAATTATATACACTCAATGTGTAGTATCTTGATATAAATGCTAAGACTGCTTTGATTCTGTAAGATCATAAAAGAGAGAGAAAGAAAGCCTTATTAGGGAAACAAACAATTCTCCCTTATGTTATTCTCTACATTAGCTCATCTATTAATAAGAGAAGGAAAGTAATTCTTTGCCAGTAGGTGGTGCTTTTGTATAAAACATCACTCAGAGATAAACTCATTTCTAATTTTGTTATCTCTATATATCTTGAACCTGAATTGCATCTTCCAAAAACCCAGCCCCAAGTTACTCCACTTTTTCCTCTGAAATATATGCCCATTTTCTCACTGCTTACAGTGACATTTTTAATACCATCTAATTCTCTCCATTGGAAAGTAACATAATCACATACATGAGTAGGCGGGTTTGCTTTAAAATGGGTGTGTCTTTATGGATGATTCTTTACTGTGACTCTCCTCAGTAAAAGAGATTTCTGTTCCCTCTTGACAATATGGACAAATAACACTGACTCTAGCCGTCGATGTCAGTGCACTCAGAATGTAAGAACAGTACAAGCATCTTAAAATTGATGTCAGCAATATTACTATGGTTTATCCTGATCAAAGTCATTGTGATTGCTAGTCTACACCTAAGAGCTTAATGCTTTTCCCTCCAGAACTTCCAAGTATCTAAATTCTCCCACACCCTAGAAGAAGGGCAAGTTATGCTATCCTGGAATAAATGAGGATTAAGGGTTATAAACCCAGTAAAATCACAGTAGATCCTTTTTTACAACAACCTTTCCTTAGGCAAATCCAGATTCATCAACTAATGACAATGATAAATTAGAGGAGTGGTCTTAGTATCCCAGCAGGGAGAGACTAGCAATAATTATATTGAGGTAATTGTGGGGAAAAAAAACAGTATTTTCAACCCATGTAACTGAGAAAGGATGAAGAAAGTCAAATTCTTTCTCAGTTTTAGTGGGATAGACAGTCTTAAGTGTTTCTAAGCCAATACTTAAAATTTCCTTCCCGGTCTTTCCCCATCCCAAGCTTTTCACCAGAAACGGTTATAGGTAGCATTTTATGGATTCTATTTATTTGAAATTTGAACTCTCTTCACTTTCTCTGAAGACTATGCAACTTAATGTGCCTATTAAATTCAGGGAAACATTTATACCCATAATAAGCTCTCTACAATAATTTTCAAACACAGGCATTAGGAAATCAAAGAAGTCTAATTCAGGACCTAAGCCCTGTATTGTTAAGCCCTATTGTTAAATCTTGGATTACATTTTGGAACTAGCCTAGGGAGAAATTCCAGGGACATAGAAAATGCTTTTTCCAGCGTGTCTTGTTAAAGCCTTCCTGAACCGGTAACCCGTACATTTAGGGAGGCTGTGAGAGACTAGAGGTATGATTCATGAGGCCTGGACTAGTTAAATGCTGGAATTATTACGGGGCAAATCAACAAAAGCATCCCAATTACTCTAAGAAGGCGATGCCCCCAGGTGCTTTCAAATACGCTCTCCTCCCTCTGGGCATGCTCTGTTGTCGATGCAAATCTTTAAGCTGATGTTTTATGTAATTGTGAGTTCCTGGGGGCTCCAGGCCTCCTCCATCTGTAACTGGGTTTCCTTTCCTCCTACAGAGCTTGCACTAGCACTCATTTATCTCAGAGTTCAAATCTCTCCCTGCCTTCTACTCAAAGCCTCAACATCAAGTCAGAACCTGTTTCTCCTCCTAGAGACCGTACCACCACCCCTTCGAGATACCCACAACACACGCGCCACGAGGCGGGGAGATCTCCTGTTGACAGCTTGAGCAGCTGTAGCAGTTCGTACGATGGCAGCGACCGAGAGGATCACCGGAACGAATTCCACTCCCCCATTGGACTCACCAGACCTTCGCCGGACGAAAGGGAAAGTCCCTCAGTCAAGCGCATGCGACTCTCTGAAGGATGGGCAACATGATCAGATTATTACTTAATAGTTTTTTTTTTTTCTTGCAGTGTGTGTGTGTGCTATACCTTAATGGGGAAGGGGGGTCGATATGCATTATATGTGCTGTGTGTGGAAAAAAAAAGTCAGGTACTCTGTTTTGTAAAAGTACTTTTAAATTGCCTCAGTGATACAGTATAAAGATAAACAGAAATGCTGAGATAAGCTTAGCACTTGAGTTGTACAACAGAACACTTGTACAAAATAGATTTTAAGGCTAACTTCTTTTCACTGTTGTGCTCCTTTGCAAAATGTATGTTACAATAGATAGTGTCATGTTGCAGGTTCAACGTTATTTACATGTAAATAGACAAAAGGAAACATTTGCCAAAAGCGGCAGATCTTTACTGAAAGAGAGAGCAGCTGTTATGCAACATATAGAAAAGTGTATAGATGTTTTGGACAGACCCGGCAAAGGGTGGCCACGGTTAAATGTTAGGAACACATCAGGTCACCTAACACCCACCCCGAGAACGCTCACAAACCTGCAGGCACATCCTTGGTGTATGGCACTCATGAGAAAGGATCGACGACCATTAAAAGAGGACCATACCTATTTTTAAAAATGTGGAGTTTGAGGGCTAACGTATTTAATTAAATAAATAAATAAATCTGGGTCTGCATCTCTTATTAAATAAAAATATAAAAATATGTACATTACATTTTGCTTATTTTCATATAAAAGGTAAGACAGAGTTTGCAAAGCATTTGTGGCTTTTTGTAGTTTACTTAAGCCAAAATGTGTTTTTTTCCCCCTTGATAGCTTCGCTAATATTTTAAACAGTCCTGTAAAAAAACCAAAAAGGACTTTTTGTATAGAAAGCACTACCCTAAGCCATGAAGAACTCCATGCTTTGCTAACCAAGATAACTGTTTTCTCTTTGTAGAAGTTTTGTTTTTGAAATGTGTATTTCTAATTATATAAAATATTAAGAATCTTTTAAAAAATCTGTGAAATTAACATGCTTGTGTATAGCTTTCTAATATATATAATATTATGGTAATAGCAGAAGTTTTGTTATCTTAATAGCGGGAGGGGGGTATATTTGTGCAGTTGCACATTTGAGTAACTATTTTCTTTCTGTTTTCTTTTACTCTGCATACATTTTATAAGTTCAAGGTCAGCTGTCAAAAGGATAACCTGTGGGATTAGAACATATCACATTGCAACACCCTAAATTGTTTTTAATCCATTAGCAATCAATTGGGTCAACTGACATCCATTGTATATACTAATTAGTTTCTTTCATGCTATTTTTTTTGTTTCTGTTTTTGCATTTTTATCAAATGCAGGGCCCCTTTCTGATCTCACCATTTCACCAAGCATCTTGGAATTCAGTAAGTGCATACCCTAAACTTGCCCATATCCTAAATGATATGGTTGGTTTTCAGCCTAGAATTTGATAACGCTTTTAAGAAATATGCCCAGAATGGAGAGCTGTGTCGGGGCACATGTCCCGCCAATATAGCCCTAGAAACAAGTGATATGGAGTTTACTCTATGCATGAGTTATAAATTCCCACAGAAGAAAAATGTGAAAGACTGGGTGCTAGATAAGAAGGAAGCAGGTAAAGGGATAGTTGCTTCGTCATCCGTTTTTAATTATTTTACCTGACCCTTAACAATCTTGTCAGCAATATAGGACTGTTGAACAATCCCGGTGTGTCAGGACCCCCAAATGTCACTTCTGCATAAAGCATGTATGTCATCTATTTTTTTCTTCAATAAAGAGATTTAATAGCCATTTCAAGAAATCCCATTAAAGAACCTCTCTATGTCCCTTTTTTTTAATTTTCAAAAAATAATGATGACTCTTGTCTAATATTCGTCTATAAGGGATTAATTTTCAGACCCTTTAAAAAGTGAGTGCCATGAAAGAAAGTTGATATATATTGTTTAAAAGAGATTTCAGTCTAGGAATGATTTTCTCTTGGAATGTGAAGATCTGTCGATTCATCTCCAGTCATACACATTGACATACACAGCAAAGAAGACAGTAAGATCGACACTGCTATATCAGGTGTAGGACATTTCTTATCCAGTTTTTTCTTTTTCTTGCATAGTTGCTATGTGTTTCTCATTGCAAAAGGCTGCCGCTGGGTGGCAAAAGCCAAGAGACCTTACTAACTAGGCTATATTTTTCTTAACTTGATCTGAAATCCACAATTAGACCACAATGCACCTTTGGTTGTATCCATATAGGATGCTAGCCTGCCTTGTACTAACGTTTTATATGCTAAATCAATCAAAAAAAAATCAATCATTTCATATATCCCACTACTCCAGGTATCCATGGAACATGAAAGAAAAACATTTATACAGAGGAAAAACAAAAAATCATCCCTGAACACACACACACACACACACACACACACACACACACACATACACATTCACACATGGGGGGAAAAAAACAGAAAATTATTTTCCTCGCCATAAATTTGATCCCATTCTTACAACCCATCCTTATAACTTGATGTGTACAAAATATGCAAATGTCACAAATGTTCTTTGTCATTTCAAAACACTTATCAATAACTTACCAGTGGGTGGGAAAGGGTCATTATGTGAAAATATGAAAAAATAGCCATATTAATTTTTTACCTGCAATTTGCCTCAGCAAGAAAGAAAAAGTGATTTTCTAATGCTGAAGATAAAGTAAGCTAAAGTACCAGCAGAAGCCTTGGCTATTTATAGCAGTTCTGACAATAGTTTTATAAGAACATGAAAAGAACAGAATCACTTGAAAATGGATGCCAGTCATCTCTTGTTCCCACTACTGAATTGATATAAAGTGGTGGCAAGATAGCAAAGGGATAATCTGAGAATTTTTTAAAGATGATTTAATGAGAAGAAGCACAATTTTGATTGTGATGAGTCACTTTCTGTAAACAGTCGCTGTCTATCTTTACCCTTATACCTTATCTGTAATTTACCATTTATTGTATTTGCAAAGCTAGTATGGTTTTGGGTTTTTATCATGGTAAATCCTTTGTATTCAGGAGTTTAGGGCAGAGCCCTGAGGGAGTGTTATTTTACATAACCCATCCTAGAGTGACATTTTAGGCAACATTCTTCATTGCAAGTAAAAGAACCATAAGTGGCATTTTACACAGCTTACAAGTATTGTTATATCTAACCCTATTTTAGAAGATTTTTTTGGTAATATTAAGCTTAAATACTGGTAAAACTGATGCAATATACACAAGCTGCACAACCTGTATGCATTGGTGTGTGGAAGGCTGTTCATTTCAACCTTTTTTAAAATTGTGTTTTTTAGTAAAATGGCTTATTTTTTCCCAAAGGTGGAATTTAGCATTTTGTAATGATGAATATAAAAATACCTATCATCCTCAGATCATTTTAAGGTTAACTAAGGTGAAAATTTTAAAAAATTCCAATACACTTTTTAAAAATATGTCTGCCCTCTCACACTTTTATGTATTTATTTTTCTTACATACCCATCTTCTAACTTAGAGATAGCATTTTTTGCCCCCTTTATCCTTGTTTTTGTTTTTTTACTCGAGAGTAAATGCTTTGTATTTCTTTCTTTAAAAAAAAAAAAAAAAGATTTTTTTTTTTTTTTAAAGAAGAAGCAGCCACTTGAACCCTCAATAAATGCTGTTGCCTAAGCATGGCGTACTTCATCTGTTCGCGTTTGTGCCATCTGCTGTGATGTCATCACTTATATGGCGTTAATTTCCTGCCACTACAGATCTTTTGAAGATTGATGGAATACTGGTGTCTGTTAGAATGCTTCAGACTACAAGATGTAATTAAAGGCTTTTCTTAATACGTTTTAACCAAAGATGTGGAGCAATCCAAGCCACATATCTTCTACATTAAATTTGTGCATTTTGGTTATTTTCATAATCGGGTATTGCATTTTGCCTTCCCTGTTCATACCTCAAATTGATCCATACCTCAGTTTAATTCAGAGAGGTCAGCTAAGAGACGGATTCTGTTGTGGTTTGAATGCATTACCAGTGTTCTCTTGGAGCGAAGCAGCCCTGGGTCACTGTAGGCATAGGACTTGGATTGCTTCAGATGGTTTGCTGTATCATTTTTCTTCTTTTTCTTTTTCTGGGGACTTGTTTCCATTAAATGACAGTAATTAAAATAGCTTGTAAATGAGGGCATACAAGCATTTGCAACAAATATTCAAATAGAGGCTCACAGCGGCATAAGCTGGACTTTGTCGCCACTAGATGACAAGATGTTATAACTAAGTTAAACCACATCTGTGTATCTCAAGGGACTTAATTCAGCTGTCTGTAGTGAATAAAAGTGGGGAATTTTCAAAAGTTTCTCCTGCTGGAAATAAGGTATAATTTGTATTTTGCAGACAATTCAGTAAAGTTACTGGCTTTCTTAGTGATGCAGTGTCTGTGGTGCATTTTTTTTAATTAATGTTTTGCTGTTTAAATGTATTCCGCTTTATCGTGTTTTTTTTTAAAGCAGCTTCTCCCACAAGCACAAGTGAGCTTTCTCAGTTTTCAAGTCAAAATACTCAAAAAGAGGGGTATTTGTGTTTTTGGGGGGAGGGAGAATGTGAATTGTTTCCCTGCTCTTGGGGTGATATACGTATCCAGCCAGTGTGGGAAGTTCAAGGATGTTCTTATCAAGTGGCTCAACTTCGTTATCAAAGCAGTTCCATGAAGATCTTTGATAACTTGCTTAATTGCACGGACTTTTCCAAAACTCATTGTGCAAGGTATCCCCATGTTTAATATTTTTTAAACTAAAGTGTGTAAAAAGCACTTCCAGACATTTCTTTTTTCTTCATCAGAATAGTCTAGTTAACCAAAAGAGGTTGAAAACATAGGCTTCTATCTAAATATTTGAGGAAATTAGTGAATTCATCCATTTTTAGAAACTATAAAATATATCCATTACCAAAATTTAATTACTGATATAATTTGTAAAGGAAATGTCCTTAGAAAGATCAACATAGAGACTAATTTAGGAACTGGAAAGGAAAACGAGGCCCTGGCCAGCCGACTGGAGAGCTGGACTTTTGCATTAGCGGTGACTCCTCCTCTGATGAAAAAAAGAATGCCTCCTGCAGAAACGCTGCATGTGGCTTCAGAGTAGCAGTGCTTTTCTCTTTGTTCTCTTTATCCATTTTCAGCAAACATTTATTAAGCGATTATTATGCGTATCTCGTGGTAGATCCTAGGATGAATCAAGATGTAGCTCTCGCTATTAATAAATGTATAACCTAATAGGAGATTAAAAGGCTAATAGGAAATAGGAAGTGTTTTCAGAGACATCTGCAAAGTGCTAGAAGGGAACCACTTTGGCCAGCTTTGGAACAGAGCTGAAGCCCCAAGAATAGGCACTCCGTAATCTGCCCAGCAGAAGCAATCTTTGACTTGTCTTTGGAGGTGGGTAGGATGGAGACAGGCCCAGATGGATGAGGACAGGGCTGATTTGTGAGCACAAGACCTCTGCAGTCACACGTGGCCCTCCACTTAGCTTCATGTTCTGTTGTCACCATCTTGAAAATCTAATCTTTGAGCCTGTGTTTTGTAAGTGAAGGCATTTAGGACAATAGATCATGTATGTGAACAGAGGTGATTTTTTAAAAATGGAAGAAAAAAAAATGGAAGGCTTGAATTGTAGTAACTTTAGAGGCACTTTTTCCCTGCTCTTTAAAAAAGGACATTTTCACTTTGCAGTGAACCCTGCAAATTACAATTCCGGTCCTGGATGAGAGCAACCTACAAGGAGGAAATAGTAGGTATGAAGGCACAAGGATAGAAAAGCAAGAGACAAATTTGCAGGAATGATGTCCCACCCTGTTTAAACTGTAGCATGTGTAGGTGTTAGAGGAGATCATGGAGAGGAGGACTCGGGCAATCAGAAGTCTCTCACCCTCTCGCCCGTCTTTGGAATGTACGTTCTGCCCACTGTTCCCCCAGTGGGAGCTGTTTTCAAGAACACAGCCTCAAGAGAGCAAGGTGGTGTTGAGATCATCTGGACAGTATACATGACTGAACCCCCATTAAGTCCTTTATATAAACTTTTAAGGGAATTTCCTGGCGGTCCAGTGGTCAGAACTCGGTGCTTTCACTGCCGTGGGCCCAAGTTCAATCCCTGGTCGGGGAACTAAGATTCAGAAAGCCGCTCTGCTCAGCCAAGAAACGAAACTTTTAAGTTTCTGGTGAGCGGGTGCAGAGATCCACTTATATTGAAGCCACTCAAGACAAGCCTTCTGTGTAAGTTTCCTTGCTTATTAAACCTGCCACCCACCAACAAGGAGCGGTCTGCCTCTTTCTTTGGTCTCTCCTTACTCTCCGTGTACAGAGGCCGGGAAGCTCCCAAGGGGAGCAGTAAGACACAAAACTGCAAGAGTTGGTTGGGGTCTGATTATATAATTGCAATTTAAGAAGTCGGGGGTTTAAGGAATTAAGTGAAAGATTACAAGAGATGGAATTGTTAAAGTACAGCAAATGATTAGGTTTATGGTAGGAGTGATGATAGATAAGGAATTGTTTATAGTTTCAGCTTAAATGATTAGGATCATGGTAATGTTCAAATTGGATATGGAGAGGTCACTGCTTGGTCAGGAAGGTAATTAATTCAGTTTTCAGCCTGTGGAATTTGAGTGATATCCAAGAAGAATATGAGAATTTTGTAAATATAGACTTGAGCTCAGGATACCAGTTAATCTGAAGGTAAAGTTCTGGATGTTACTAACAGGGAGGAGCCGTGCCTTTGAAAAGCGTGTCAAGGGGAAGAAAGGGCAAGGGAGAGGGGAGAAGGAGGCTTGGAAGGGAATGTTGCAGAGGGGAGAGCTACAGAGGTTTTCCTTTTCAGACAAAGTCAAGAAGGAGCAGTGAGAAGGAAAACCAAAGAGTGCGGTCAAGGCATGGAGAGGTTTCAAGGAAAAGAAAAAAAGAAGCGTTCAACAGTGTGCAGTGCTTTATTGGGGTTCCAGAGGAGGAAGAGGAAGATCAAAGAAGGGTGATATCTGAGAACTAGTTCAATCAAATGGTGTGGGAAAGAGGAGAGACCACAGAAGTCTGTCTAAGAGATGTCGTGAAATTTCAGGCAGCGAGTATGAACTAATCTTTTGGGGGGTTTTTTTGCGGCACGCGGGCCTCTCACTGCTGTGGCCTCTCCCATTGCGGAGCACAGGCTCCGGACGCGCAGGCTCAGCGGCCATGGCTCACGGGCCCAGCCGCTCCGCGGCGTGTGGGATCTTCCCGGACCGGGGCACGAACCCGTGTCCCCTGCATCGGCAGGCGGACTCCCAACCACTGCGCCACCAGGGAAGCCCTGAACTAATTTTTTACAATGTTTGTGATTAAAAGAAAAGATTGGGCACGAGGGGCTAGCAGGGTCAAGGCTCAAAGGAAAGGTTGTTAAAAAGCCAGGTAGAAATTGAATGTGTTTATGGGCTACGGGAGACCTAAGGGAGCAGAGCACAAACATGAACCATCCTAACCAAAGCCTAGAGGATTACACTTTGTGCTCCATAGGTCCAATTTGGATGTGGTTATTTTACTTCAATGATGTTTGGGAGTCTGGATTAAATACAGTTATTGAATTTGATAAAGGCAAACCACCCAGAACAGGGCATCTTGAGTTTTCATTTTGTGAACTAAGTCCTTTTTCCATTTGTTTGCATATTTTACGGCATTTTTCCTACACATTCTCCTTACAGACAGACTTCTAAGCAAGATCCAGTGATGAAAGTGGAAAGTCAAGTTCATTTCCCCACTGTGTGTCTCCCTTGAATCCCCACTGTCTCTTATTTCCAGAGAGCAAATGTCTCCATCACCCAAAATGAGGCTATTCCTTTAACCTCTCCTCTTCTAGGTACAGCCTCTTTCCTGAGGGACTTTTGCCTGAGAGCTATAGTTAGGAAAACAGGTAGGAAAATGTTCATAGTTTCTGGCCCTAAAGTGGTTTCTGGTTTTAGCAGCAACCTTGCCACATCATCAGCTCCATCACACCCCCAATCTTGACCAGCTCCCACTTGAGGAAGAACCTCCAGCCCTAAAGCACCCATCTCTAGCAGCCAACCTCTGCTCTAGGCCAAATTAGAGATGATAATCCCCTTTGAATCTGGTAACTGGTACAAGGACCAGGCTGAAAGGGAGGAAACATGAACTACCAGTGGGGCAATTCTGCACTAAACTGAAAGTTGTTACGAAAGCACTTTCGCCGAACTCTCCACAGCCAGAAAAGCGAGATCCAAGTCAGTTCCCTTGCCCCACCTTCCTCTCCACAAAGAGAGCACCAGGGCCTGGAGGTTGCAATGGCCAGGCAACCTGAGGAAAAAGAAATTGCAGCTGGTGCATGAGTGAGGGCAAGACCCATTGAAAAGGATGTTGAGTAGCTTCTCTGTGATGGAGTTGACTTTCATTTTCTTATTTTGCCTGCTCAGTGACACTGCATGCAGTTTTTCCAGAGGTCATCTAGTCTCCTGGTTGAGAATCAGACCAGCTTTGCTCCTCACAAGCTAAGTAGCATTTCATTTGTCAAGTTATCTATGCTCTCTAAGCACCAATTTTCTCATTTATGAATAACTCACCGAGTTGCTCCGAGGCCCAGTTAAGACCTTGATAGGTGCTAATCAGGGAATAGATCCTTACTTGCCCCCAAAATTACTCAAAATACATGCTACCATACTCTGTAAAAGAACAGGAAAGGGCTTCCCTGGTGGCGCAGTGGTTGAGAATCCGCCTGCTGATGCAGGGGACACGGGTTCGTGCCCCGGTCCGGGAAGATCCCACATGCTGCAGAGCGGCTGGGCCCGTGAGCCATGGCCGCTGCGCCTGTGCGTCCGGAGCCTGTGCTCCGCAATGGGAGAGGCCACAACAGTGAGAGGCCCGCATATCACAAAAAAAAAAAAAAAAAAAAGAACAGGAAAAAGAGCTCAACAAAATTCAGATTTCTCCTATGATGATGACAATGTGCTCTTTTGTTTCTTGGGAATATCACATCCTCTCCCCAAAGACGCTTTGGTACACCCCTTTGCTGAGGGCCAAAGCACACACTCTACCGATGGAGAAAGCAGTGCTTTGCGGGTATTCATCCCCAAACTTCCCACTAGTGGTGCCACATATATCAACACACAGAGACTTTTCTACAAGTAACTGTTACAGAAAGAGAATTACCTACTTCAAGCATTTATTCCACGAATATTCCATATGGTACACTTGTTTCTCTTCACAAGAGCGTCTGCTTGGAAATGCAAACCTGTTTGTATGCAAAAGTTTGTATGTGTAGCATTTATGATTAAAATATTGGGAAGGTGCCCGTCCATAAAAGAGTGTTTAGATAAATTGTGGTACATCAACACATTGAATACAGTTGTATGATCAGGCCACCCAAGATGGCTGTTCTTTTGCTGTCTGTACATCTGCTGAAGCGGTCCCTGCTTCACCTACACCCGGCTCACCTGACATCAGTGAGTCAAAAGGGAAGATCATTCCCTCTTAACCATAGAGCCTAATCAGTAAATGCCTACACACTTGCTCCCGGCCCCAGCCAGTGATTGTTCTAATCTTTAGATCCAAATATCTTCACCTTGAGAGCTTATCAAAGAGGTGGTGAGGGGCCTGCCCCTCTGTTAGTTCCCCTGGTAACCGATGAGTCCACCTGACATCAATTCCCCCTATAACTGGTAACGTCCTCCCTCCCCTCCAGAGCGAAGACTGCCCCGTGTCCTGCCCGCCTGTGTGCCGCATGCACGGTGGGGTGTTGCTCCAGGACCTTGCTTCAGTCATGTAAGTTTCCCCCATCGTTAAACCACTGATTGCTCTTCGCTGACTCTGGGCTCTTTCCTAGGTCTTAAGGCTGGGCAAGTACAGAGCTTGCAGGCCTGCGTGGTCCAGCCCAACAGCAGTAGTTCAAAAGAAACATAAAACAAACAGAACTTCTATGTACTGATATGGAAATTTTCCAGAATATATTGTTAGATTAAAAAAGCAATCATAGGGCTTCCCTGGCGGCGCAGTGGTTGAGAGTCCGCCTGCCGATGCAGGGGACACGGGTTCATGCCCCGGTCTGGGAGGATCCCACATGCCGCGGAACCAGAGCGTCCAGAGCCTGTGCTCCGCAATGGGAGAGGCCACAACAGTGAGCAGCCCGCGTACTGCAAAAAAAAAAAAAAAAAAAAAAAAAAAAAAAAAAAAAAAAGCAATCATAGAACAGTATATGGTACGCTGATTCCAGAGAAAAATGGGAGAAGTAAACAATCAATGTTCTTATATTTGCATAAAGAAATACTGGAAGTATATACAAGGAAAACAACAAAGTAGTTTCAAAGTGATGGCGGTTTGTGGGAAGGGGTGAACAGGGTGGAAGCCAGACTTGACAACACAGACTTTTTAATATTGTTTTCCTGTTTGAACTATAGGATGTGTTACTTATATTCAAAAAGAGAAAGGTTTTAGTTTAGAAAAAAACTCTTTCCAAACAAAAGTAAATGCCACACAGTGGATTTATAGAAAGCTCTCTGCTGACTGAAGAGGCCCTTGGAAAATTCCAGTGCATTTTCAATTTCAATTTTCTAAACCTCAGGACAGGTGAGTTTGCCTTTAGGATTCTCCAGGTGCAGAAGCTTTCAAATGTCACCTTCAACTGACCTGGAGGAAACCTTAAGATTAGGAGTTTGCTTCTCTGTTGACTACACTAGCCAAACAAAAAGCCTTACTAAAGCAACAAGCTTCCCATAATTAAATCACAAATAGTATATCCTAAGAATATTTGGGTTTTCTTTGCCATTTTCCCAGCCGTTTACCTGCATTTCTTTTTGACAGACTTCAGAATTCATCCCATAAGATTTAATTTTGTCTGCCTAATCAAGAATCTGTTTATTCGATTGAGCCATCTAATTTTAAGACTGCAAAGTCGAGGGATCCTGACTGGATTTCTGTTGAACTTACAGCTGCCTGGCTCATGGTCATTGCAAGCTGCTCCCACAAGTGACCAACGCAACTCAACAGTATTAGAACACAGAAAACATGTCACCCTTGCTAACCTCTCTGTCCATACCATCAGCTGAAATGACATGGAGAGTATACCCCTTTCTGGTACTTCCTAATTCGTCAGCTAAATGACCAAGTACGAATTGGAAGGCTAAAAATAATCTAACTTTTCCACCCCACTTTCCTGTCCTCCGAATTAAATACCTTGGTTTATGTTCTTTGCATGCACAACGTTTTACCTTTAAAATATGTTAAAGAAATTATTTGGCCAAATCAAAAAATGTATTCTCTACCACAGAGTTCTACTAAGATAAAAAGATAATACTTTTCACCACCTCTCCTCCTAAACTCTCTGTTAGTGCTGGTATTTTTCCTTTGAGTTCATTTATTAAGAAAAAAAAAAACTCAGAAAAATGGTTTATTTTTCCTCAGTCAGGCATCCTCTCCAGAATCCTTTTTAAAGGTACTGACAACAATGCAAGAGCATATACAACAGCCCTTGAGAGCTCAACTACTTTGCTAAAGGCCAGTTTTCTTCCTGCCTTTAATAATGCATTTTGTAGAATCTGAGAATAGAAGAGAAAGCTACTGTGAAATATAGAATCAAGAAATATGAGACAGGATGTGTTGAACTTCTGTATTTAGAAAATTATATACAACTAGTTATTATATAAACCAGAATGTAACCGATGTTGGTGCTCATTGTGATAATAATTATTTAAACATCACTCATTAAAATGTATGCAAGGATTATATTGAATGAAAGACACTGAGCACAAAAGAGGTCATACTGTATAATTCTATTCATATGCAGACCAAGAACAGACAGAACTCATCTATGGTAATAGAAATCAGAGCAGTGGTTGACTGTGGGTGGGGGGACTGACTGGAAGGGGGGCACAAAGGGACTATCTGGGGTGATTGGGACACTGTCAAAATTCACTTAATTGCACATTTAAGATCTGTGTTTTCTCTCCATGTAAATTTTACCTCAATTTAAAAAATGATTATGTGTAAAGAAATCTCATATTCAGTATATTATACACAAAGTATTGATAGTTGTGGGAGCTCTCACTCCATGGTGCTTCCTGTTGAGGTGTAGTAAGGGCTCCTTCAATATAGAAAATCATACTTCATCCAGCCTCGATTCAAATCAAGGTAAGCTGCTCAAAATTATTCTTTCTCTTGCATACTTTGAACCTACTTTCCCATAATATTGGTTGACAAATATTAACAATATTCATAGATAAAGGGAGGTAAACTTCAGCTCGGTCATGATCAAATGATCACAAATGCTAAAATTGAAGAGATAAATTAATATGATTATATTGAGACTGATGTAATATAACAATGCACATCAAATAAATTGACTACTTCAAGGATGGAGGCATTATGTAATCCAGAATATTAAATGACTGTTTTGCTATCGAGGGTTCCTATACCATATTCTTACCAAGTTTTGCTAAATATAATGTTGAACCTCAGAAAATAAAAGAATAAGAAAGCTAGAATAAAGACACAGACCTACTAGAGAATGGACTTGAGGATATGTGGAGGGGGAAGGGTAAGCTGTGACGAAGTGAGAGAGTGGCATGGACATATATACACTACCAAACGTAGAATAGATAGCTAGTGGGAAGCAGCCGCATGGCACAGGGAGATCAGCTTGGTGCTTTGTGACCACCTAGAGGGGTGGGATAGGGAGGGTGGGAGGGAGCGAGACGCAAGAGATATGGGAACATATGTATATGTATAACTGATTCACTTTGTTATAAAGCAGAAACTAACATACCATTGTAAAGCAATTATACTCCAATAAAGATGTTTAAAAAAAAAGAAAAGTAAAAAAAAAAGAAAGCTAGAATGTTTATCTTCTGTCTCTAAACCATCCAAAAAGAGACTTCATTTGTTTTTCTCCTGGGGAAACTATTTGAAGCTGCAATATGTGTAGAACCCAAAGGGATAGTGCAACCAGTAATATTAAACCACTTTCCTATAAAATTGACCATGCATCTACCTATCCCTTGAGGGTTAAATACAGGAAAACACAACTAAGTAAAAGGCCCAGGTGCATTTTGAGGTGCCCTTAGTGAAATTAAGTGCAAGGCCTATCTGCTTAAGTACTCTGGAGCTACCAGTGGGAGGACATTACATTCTTCCCTTAATTAGTAAGAAAAAAAGATCCCAGACCATTAAAACATAAAATATTTTTCAAGAAGTATTGGGACTTTGTTTTTGTGCATTTAATCAAATACAGGTATATAACTGATTAACATTTGGTACTTACACACACACATGCCTGCACACACACACACATATGCACATACATAAATAATGTGTATATAGTTCATGAACACAAACCAGATTGATACAACAAAACAGCAGAAAAGAGGTCTTGATTTTGTCTACATGCATATCTGTCTTAGAATATAAGCTCAATGAGACCAAATACTTCTCAACTTGGCTTTTGCTCATCTTCCTTTGTCTATCACCACCGCAAGGCTGAGCACAACCAAGCAGCCAGTCAGTGTTGGAGGGCAAGCAGAGAGCATAAGAAATCCTCGTTCAAACTAACAACATTGGGTTCCCTGGTGGCGCAGTGGTTGAGAGCAAGGGACACGGGTTCGTGCCCCGGTCCGGGAAGATCCCACATGCCGCGGAGCAGCTGGGCCCGTAAGCCATGGCCGCTGAGCCCATGCGTCTGGAGCCTGTGCTCCGCAACGGGAAGGACCACAACAGTGAGAGGCCTGCGTACAGCAAAAAAAAAAGAAAAAAACCAAAAACCTAACAACATTGTAAAGCAACTATACTCCAATAAAAATTTAAACAAAAAAAAAAAGAAAGGAAAGAAATCCTCATTCTACAAAGTAGGTATTTGGGCCTAAAGTATAAGGTCACCAACTCCTCTGTTCTTCCTGGGTAACACCAAAGAGTGATTCTTGTATTACCTCCCAGTGTTTCTTCACACTGAAGAAAAGGATGTAAAGATACACATGTGTAAAAAAGGTGAGCAGGCAAGAAAGTGTCCCACAGAAATACAAAACCACCAACACTCATTTTATTATAAACTATCATATAGATTTAAATAGTCTCCAGTCGTGGTCTAGTGCTATTTTATTATGTAATAAGTAATATCTTAAGTTCTTAGGAATAAGATATAATTTATTATGGATTAAGAAATGTCTTAAATCCTTATGGTCTCATTTACAGTGTTGTGGACATTGGTAAAGCAGCAGCATGATAGTGTCAAAAGATTACAAACATTGAAGCAAATGAATCTGAATACCGTCTTGGTCAACTATGAGCTGTGTGGAAATTTGTTTAACCTATCTGGGTTGTTGCCTCATCTGTAAATAGAAATAATAAGATTTACATTTAGAGATAATTGTAAGGATTTGAAACATTCTGAAAATTTAGGATTCTACTGTGACCATTACCGGGTATGATACTTCTTTCTTTCTCTGGACAGTGACCATAAGCCGACCTAACCAGTACATATTCCAGGTGGCAAGCTAGCCAAAACAGGGCTCCATCAGTTTAGTTCACTGTGGCATCCTAAGCAGCTAGAATGGTACCTGGCATAGAATTAACTTTCAACAAATATTTATTGAGTTAAGAAATATATGGTATGAGTAATATAAAGTATTACATAACTTTTGAGTTCTTTTAGTTGGTTAAAAATTGCTTAATATGCTGACACATTCAGATCTAGTTTATTCATTTTTATTTCTAATACTGTTCCTAGTGAGAATAAACCATAGTTTTTCATTTTTCTATTGATGGACAGTTAGTTTGCATGTAATAACATGGAAAAAAATCTAAACATAATTTTTGGAGAAAAAGCAAAGTTTTAGATATAAATATGTAGTAGAAGAATTTTTTTAATGCACAGGAGAAACACATACTAACTTCTGGATAGTGGTTATCTCTGGAAAGAAAGAATAGAAAAGGGATTAGAAGGTTGAGGGATAGCTAATTTATAATGTTTTATTTCTTTTCTTTTTTAAATTTTTATTTATTTATTTATTTTTGGGTGTGTTGGGTCTTCGTTTCTGTGCGAGGGCTTTCTTAGTTGCGGCGAGCAGGGGCCACTCTTCATCGCGGTGCACGGGCCTCTCACTGTCGTGGCCTCTCTTGTTGCGGAACACAGGCTCCAGATGCGCAGGCTCAGCAGTTGTGTCTCACGGGCCTAGTCACTCTGCAGCATGTGGGATCTTTCCAGACCAGGGCTTGAACCCGTGTCCCCTGCATTGGCAGGCAGATTCTCAACCACTGTACCACCAGGGAAGCCCTATTTCTTTTCTTAAAAAAAGAGAGACTAAGCAAAAAATAAGATTTTTCAGGGACTTCCCTGGTGGCACAGTGGTTAAGAAACTGCCTGCCAATGCAGGAGACAGATCCCACATGCCACGGAGTAACTAAGCCCACGCTCTACAACTACTGAGCCTGCGCTCTAGAGCCTGCATGCCACAACTGCTGAAGCCTGCACGCCTAGAGCCCGTGCTCCGCTACAAGAGAAAAATAAATAAAATAAAAATAAATTTATATATTTAAAAAATCTTTCAAATGTGGATGGTGGTAATAAAGATTTCTGTTATTTTGTTTGCTTTATTTTTTTGGTCGCATTGGTTCTTTGTTGCTGCGCTCAGGCTTTCTCTAGTTGTGATGAGCGGGACTGCTCTTCCTTGCCGTGCGTGGGTTTTTCACTGCGTTGGCTTCTCTTGTTGCGGAGTGCAGGCTCTAGGCACGTGGGCTTCAGTAATTGCAGCACGTGGGCTCAGTAGTTGTGGCTCATGAGCTCTAGAGCACAGGCTCAGTAGTTGTGACACACGGCTTAGTTGCTCTGTGGCATGTGGGATCTTCCCTGACCAGGGATTGAACCCATGGAGTCTTAACCACTGTGGAACCAGGGAAGTCCCCCTGTTTGCACTTTTTAACATTTGAAATATTTTATACTCGAACATTTTTAAATACATAATTTTAAAAATATGATAGTATCTTCTGACTTTAACAAGCTCTTTGAAACATAAGGACTTAAGCTCAATCAGAGTACACTAACATAATATTTTCATTTACGCTCAAAAAAATGATTTCTAATACAACAGTGTTTATTTTTATCTGTGTGGAAATAAAATTAAATTGAATTTTTTGAGGAGAAATATTATCACATTTCCCATTTTATTTGTAGCCCTATAATCTTACAGATATGTTAATGTCATTTCTCATATCCATTATTTGAGTAGCTAGTAATGTCTCATTCCTGGTTGATTTATGCAGAATTTCCAAATAAACTTAATCATACACAGATATTTAAGGATTACGTAGCTTTGCAAGAGATGGTCACTCCATTCATAATAATGAATAATTCCATGGAAACACGTTCTTCCTTTCTAACACTTTACACATGACCCAAATCATTTAATTATCAGGAGTTGTATTCTACTTACAGATCCAGTCTCCTGTATGTTGCATCTTATTTTACGCAGACCCCTTGGGGGATTTTCTGAGAGAATTCTAGCTAATTTAATAATGTAAGTCTGCCATACTAGCAATAAGTCATATCTCTAAGCAGAAAGAAGCCAGAGTTCTTTAAGGTGGCTAAAAAAATGTAGTCAAAGCAAGTTAGAATATTCAATAATCTTAAGTTGAAAGACCAGGTATTATCTAAATAATTTATAACTTGTTCACTATTATGACACATCAACATGAAGTTTAAGTAGGAATAGGAGAAAGAAGCAATACATGTCATCATGTGCTCATTTGCATTTTTTCCTACAGGTCAGTCTTCTCTAATGGTGAATTTTATGGATTTTGCAATAGTGGATTGATGAATTTCTTATTCTTGCATTACAAAATACATATATTCATGAAATAGAGCCAACATAATGAAAAGTTTTACAAACTTCTCAGGTAACTGAGTATGTAATTTCATTCAGACTTTGACCATGAATTTTTTTCTTTATTGAGGAAGATGATGACTTGAACAAGAAATCATAGTCTTTTCAGTCATTTGGGATCAAAGGACATGACTGAGAGATGGCTGAGATGCTCTCTTTGTTTTTCCCTTCACTAAACAAATAGATTTTAAATCCTGGGTACAGAGCACCGGTAGTAGAGGTGCTTCGGCAGATAAAATAATTTTTCTAAAGTATAGCCCTTGTCGTCAAGGCAGTTTGAAACTAGAATGTCATGAAGAGTTAGAAATACCGTTTGTTGCTGTGGCAAAGAGCCAAGCCAACCAGTCCTACTGGACAGCAGTCCAACCAAACATCCTGGCTGGTTTACTCCCATCCTCCTCCAACTCAACCAAGTTGTTTATATGATGGCAGTAATACTAACACATGGGTTATACCATAAGCAGTATCATCAAAGCGGATCTCTAGGTAAAGATAAAATATATACTACAAAGTAAGAAAGGAAACATAACTACAAAGTCAAGACTTTGGTTTTTTGGGCTGTGTTGGGTCTTCGTTGCTGCGTGAGGGCTTTCTCTAGTTGTGGCAAGCAGGGGCTTCTCTTGTTGTGGAGCTCGGGCTCTAGGTGTGCCGGCTTCAGTAGTTGCAGCAGGCGGGCTTAGTAGTTGCAGCACGCGGGCCCTAGATTGTTCAGGCTTCAGTAGTTGGGGCATGCGGGATCTAGAGCGCAGGCTCAGTAGTTGTGGTACACAGGCTTAGCTGGGATCCCATGGCATGTGGGATCTTCCCAGACCAAGAATCAAACCCCTGCACTGGCAGGCGGATTCCCAACCACTGCACCACAAAGGAAGTCCCAAAAGTCAAGACTTTTTAGTCTCCAAAATACTACAAGTTATTTTCTTTTACTTCAGTTAAATAACATTTTTTTCCCCAAACAAGGGCATCAGATTAAGGAAAAGATACCTGCTGTATATTAATGACTGTATTGTTGTTTCTTATGTTTAGATTTGTGTTTATATATCTTTTCTATCTGGTTATTTCCAGTTTTTCTTTTTCAATTCAGCATGTTGGAATTGAATTTAAATTGTGATGGCAATGATTTAAGGGTCTGTGAAACACTGCATTTCTAGGATGACAAATTTTTCTGTTGTTTCTACTTTACATAGAAAAATTAATTTGTCATGTGGAGGCATAGAAGTTATTTTAACCCAGCTTAGAATGTGAATCCCTTTGGGTATACCTAGTGTATGTTCCTCTCATTCAGCGCCTGGGTGAACAGCAGGAGGTCCTTTTCTTCTTCAGAAATGTCAAAAGGATGAGGGGCAGGCTGGGTATTGTGACACTATTCTGCATTGATGTAATATTGAGTCCCGAGGCTTCGTGTCTCTGAAAGCTCCATAACAATGTGGAACGTTATCCTGTGTTTTCCTCTGCCTGTATTTCTGTCTGTATGTGCACACATGCATGTGTATGGTGACACAGATAACTGTTTGGATAGGTCTTGGAGTGAAAACCCTCACTTTACAGTCTTTGTATCACTAATCTTGCAGCTGCTTCTCTTCCTTGTTTAAGAAAATTGTATTTTATCTAAAGACACCATCAAGCTCATGTAGCAACACTGCAGTTACATCTCTGACCAAAATGACAAGACTCAACAATGAGCCAGAATACAGGCTTAATGAATTAAAAATGTGGCAGGCAAGAGCCTGGTAATCTTAAAACTGAGACAGTATTTTTTTAATGTAGGAAACCAATTGGAGATGTCCATAAACGATGTGTCATCACAGCATTGGTCCCAGAAAGGAGTACTGAAAAGCATAACTTTGTTAAGGCCACACAATTTCTTTAGGTAAAGACACTAAACCCTTCAGTAAATCTCCATCTCCTCTGAGTCTTTAATAGGCAATGCTTCGTGAGAGGGCTTAGTCAGAACACTTGTCCTGAACACTTGTGAACGGCCAGGCACGATGCCCTCATTGGGGGTGATGTCACAATGTTGGGGCCACCCAGCACTTTCTCTTGGAGACTACCACCTAGGCCTACTCTCTACAGGAAATGCCTCTGCTTCAGGCCGTTCTTACCTGACTTCTGGGGATTAAAAACCTATACATCTGTATCCGTTTCACCAAGACTCTACCCTCTCTTGTTCCAAGAAACAAATTCATGCCGCCATAATAATAATAATTATAATAATAAGAGCTGACACTACTCAAGTGCTTACTATATGCCAGACACTAAGTGCTTTACATGCATTAACTCAGGGAATCCTCACGATGACCTTGTGAGGTAGGCATAATCATTACACCTTTTTCACAGGTGAGAAAAAATTGAGGCACAGAGGGGTTAAGTAACTTGCTACAAAGTCACCCAGTTGATGAATCAGGAAGCCAGGACTTGAATGAGATGATCTGAGTCTATGAGCCTTAAGCTATAAATTCTGAGAATTAAGGCAATGACACTTTGTAGAGCGTCTGCCCCTCCCCTGACCAGTGTAATGAGGTTTATTCTAAAAGTAAGGGGCTTCCCTGGGCGCAGTGGTTGAGAGTCCGCCTGTCGATGCAGGGGACACGGGCTCGTGCCCCGGTCCGGGAGGATCCCACGTGCCGCGGAGCGGCTGGGCCTGTTAGCCGTGGCTGCTGGGCCTGTGCATCTGGAGCCTGTGCTCCGCAACAAGAGAGGCCACAATGGCGAGAGGCCCACGTAATGCAAAAAAATAAATAAATAAAAGTAAGACTTGTAGGCATTATATTAGATCAGGATGTAGCTTCACAAGCCAGTGGAATTATAAGCAAATCTCCATCATTTCCTTATGAACTGGACAGGGACCCATGCTGCCTTACACTAAGTGATTTCAAGAACTCTTTCTGAAGTTCATTTAAAAATTGAATCTAGGAGATATAGAATAAATGTTCCAAAAAAGATATCTCTTTTCAAGTAGTTAAGTCCCAGAACCCATATAACTGTAATAAAAGAGAAATAGGAAACTCTCCAAAATACTCTACAGGATTTGAAAGGGAAATCCGTATGGCAAATGTACTTATTCAAGGCAACTGTTTAGGCAAAGCCTGTGTCAGCTTCGGTCTTTGTGACAAGGCATGGACAACTAGTAAAAGTAGTTAAAGTGTCAAATATGGTGCACAATGAAAATCAAAAAGGGGAAAATGTGAGAGTCAATGTTTGGACAATTGATGTAAAAAAAAATATGGGTACAATATGGCAGAAGGTGAAAGAAGGTGGCTTCCCCTACAAATGCAATATGCTCAATGAAAGAATGTTTTATCTGGGCATGTCAACAGTCAGCCTAATCCGAAAACCCAACCATCAAGTGCCAGATGAAGGTGCAAAAATGCCAAGAAACATATCAAGAGGTAAAGAGAGCCAATAAAAAAAACCTTGCATCTTGTGGCAGTTTTATGAAAAGGATTTACATAGAAATCAAGGGCTAATAATGAGAGCATACAAATTACCGTGGAAAATGATGATTAGTGATAATAATTGTTCGTGAAAACATGTGTGTCACCTGCCTCTAAATGATAATTTACGTTTGAGTAATGAATAATTCAAGTCCGTAGGCTTAGGAGAGACTGCTGTTGTTACTAACTAGTATCCTACTGGGACCAAGGAGAGAGGGCCTCAACTGAATAAATCCCCAGAACTGACCATCCCTCACAAGCAATTCCTCCACTGCCACTGACTGCCTGGTCATGCTGACTGAGGCCTGAACATCTCTCTCTCTTTCACTTCAACCCTCCCCCCACCCCAGTTTATTCATCTGGTTCACCTTCAAAGCCTGAATAAAACAAATGGCTTATAACCTCCAAATTTCTAGACACTTAAAAGGTTTAGTGTATAGAACATGTGAGACTTTGAAAGAAAACATACGAAGGAATAATCTGCTTGGCAAACTAGAGGGAGAAATTGTCTGAATATTGACCAGAGTGCTCAAAAAAACGTTTCACTCTGTTTCTCTGCAAACTCATGTTCTGAAAAATAAAATGCATCAGGAGAGCTGTTAGAAATACTATTTTAAGGTTGAAAAAGGCATTAATGGAACAGAGAAGTTACTGTCACCAGTCTTCCCAAATGAGAGGTGTCATGATATCATCCTCAAAGGAAAAGAGCTATTATTACTAAAGAAAGGGGAATAGGCCTGCTGTAGACTGTTTGTAGCCACCAAAAATTCATATGTTGAAACCTAATCCTTTGGGGGTGGTGCCTTCAGGAGGTGATTAAGTCATGAGGGCAGAACTCTCATGAATGAGATTAGTACCCTTATAAAAGAGATCCCAGAGAGATCCCTCCTTCTGCTTTGTGAGGTTATATTGAAAAGACCATTGTCTATGAACCAGGAAGTGAGTCTTCACCTGACACTGAATCTACCTTGAACTTGGACTTTCCAACCTCCAGAACAGTGAGAAATAAATGTCTGTTGTTTATAAGCCATCCATTCTATGGTATTTTATTATAACTGCCTGAAGGGTACGAGACAAGGCTCAAAGTTATAATTTTAAATATACTTGAGTGGGCTTCCCTGGCGGCACAGTGGTTAAGAATCTGCCTGACAATGCAGTGGACATGGGTTCAAACCCTGGTCCAGGAAGATCCCACATGCCACAGAGCAACTAAGTCCGTGCACGACAGCTACTGAGCCTGCGCTCTAGGCCCCGCGAGCCACAACTACTGAGCCCATGTACCACAACTACTGAAACCTGCACGCCTAGAGCCTGTGCTCCGCAGCAAGAGAAGCCACCGCAACGGGAAGCCCATGCATGTCCACGAAGAGTAGCCCCCGCTCGCCGCAACTAGAGAAAGCCTGCGTGCAGCAACGAAGACCCAACACAGCCAAAAATAAATAATTTTATATATATATATATATATATATATATATATATATATATACACACACTTGAGTGGTAAGTTTCCACGCCTCTTATTGCCCTTGATGAAGGGTTTATATGACATTTTGAATTAAATGATCACAAATCAACTTAGTAAAAGTCAGCTATTCTCCATAATATCTTTGCTACAGGTAAGTTATAGAAATAGATAGCATTTTCTTTTTTTAATTTGTCTGTTGCTTGTTTTAGGAGAAGCAACTTTTTTTTTTTTTTTTAGAGTATTTCTTGTATCTTCTGGATTTCCAGAAGAAAGACAGCAAAAATAAAAAACGGGGCTTCCCTGGTGGCACAGTGGCTGCGAGTCCGCCTGCCGATGCAGGGGACACGGGTTAGTGTCCCAGTCCGGGAAAATCCCACGTGCCGTGTAGCGGCTAGGCCCGTGAGCCATGGCCGCTGAGCCTGCGCGTCCGGAGCCTGTGCTCCGCAACGGGAGAGGCCACAACAGTGAGAGGCCCGCATACCGCAAAAAAAAAAAAAAAAGAATAGTCATTCTATGGGTGTTTGTTGAATAAATGAATGCAAGTAACTAACAATTAATATATTCTTGATACTTTGTATAATCTACATGCAACATGAAACTGACTTCTAGAGACATGGTATATATAGCAAGTATTTTTTCCAACTAGCTACTTCTCTGCATTAATTTCTAAACAAGATTCTGCCTTCCCCCACAGCATTTCAGTTTCTGGTGAGGAAGTTTATTGTGTTATTTGAAAAGCAAACCAGAACAGGCACTTTTTTGTGGATATTATAGTGAAGAATGGCGAATGATAGAGACATCCAAAAAACATATTTAAAATACAGAAAAAAACATATTTAATAATTTATTCAATATTTAGGGAGTTACATGTCATGTGGCAAGTAAAGAAAGCAAATTCTCTGACTTCTTGGGATGTATAGTCCAGCAAAGGGAAGTAGACAAAGAAAAGAAGTGCAAATAAATAGAGAAACAAAGCTCTTTCAGAATGTTATAGATTTTTTTAAAAACATGAATGTGGCAGAGAAAGACTGATGGGGTAGATTTGGCCTGGGAATGCTTCCTGAGAAAGCAATGAGAAGGATACAGCCATCTTGATTTCTGGGGGAAGAGTTCCAGACTTAGGGAACAGCAACTTCGAAGACTAAGAGTAAAGTGTTCTGGGGACAGAGAGGTGAATGTAGTTTTAACATAGGAGGAGAGCAGTCTTCTTTCTCACACAAGCCCAATAATTTAAAGTGTCATTGAATATTCTTTAAAAATTAATGTCTGAGGGTTAGAGACTGGTCTTCCAAGTTGTCTAAATTGAAATCCTGTCTTTGTCATTTTTTGACTCAGCAGTCTTATGTTCCAGAGGCGTCTGTCCCAGTTCTTTCTCTAATGGGTTTTCTCCGTAATGGCACTGATGAGTTCAAGCATGAAAACAGGCCAGCCTTAGAAAAGTGAGCCTATGTGGTATGACTATGCAGCCATCACTTGAAGTCAGATGGCAAAAGCAAGAGTATTCCCTCCAAATACATTCGTTAGAATTAACTCTGAACTGGGCAGCTTGAAGGGACTGTGGCCTAGGATTTGGACATTAACACACTTATAATCATCAACACAATAGCATGGATTCATTTTATCATGTGATCTAACCATTGTCTTGGAAGGCAAAGAGTGGGAACCTAAAAGACTAGAAGAAAAGAAAACAGTTTGGCTGATGAAGGAGAAAAGAAAGGAAAGCTAAATACATGAAGACAAAGTTACTTTACACTCAAAATTTCAGCCATTCTAAATAGCGGTTCTAGAGTATTTTTGGAAGAAAGCATAAATGTTTCCTTGCTACAATAGAATATGTACGACTACAAAGCAAATGAATGTTTTTCCCTAGAGCTATGATGAAGTGCAATGTCCTTGTCTGTGTGTTGTGATTCTGTCCACTGCTGATTGTGTCTTATAAGACTTTGTGCTTTCCTTAATCTTAAAAGTGCTTGCAGTACTAAATACATCACAATGGTAGTTTTAAAATGTTATTTTTTAATATTATAGTATCATCTATTTTAATGTTAACCTAATGGTAAATCTATTGTAACTGTGAAGCAACATCTTAAAAAATAGCTGCCATTGCAGACTTTCTCTGAGATTGCACATATTTTTCTGAGTATCTGCAGCAGTTGGAAAAGGTATTCAAACTGGCATATCAGAAGATGATATTTCTTTTATATGTTTTCAAAAATACCACTGGAAGTAAAAATAAACTAATGAGGCTTATTTTCTTGTGTCTCAGAAATAGATTCCAAAGGCAAAAGGATAGGAGGAAGTGGAGGGGGAAAAGGATAAGGAGAGGAAAAAAGTAAGAGAAAGAGAAGGAGAAGAAAAGGAAGAGAAGGGAAAGAATCCAGATATATTGTGGGAAGTGACTTTATTCAAATAAGTACATAATCTCCCCAGATGAATGCTTTGCATGCATATTTTGACCCCGTTATTTAAAATTTTACTTTATTATTCACGTCATAATGTATAGGATGAATCTCTTTATAATTTTATCTCATTTGTCTTAAATGAGCTACATAAAATACAAAGATACACTAAATTTTTAAAAACACTTTGACTACAAAGATTCTCCATATCAGAACTAATAAAAGTAAAAGTAATTTTTTAAAAATGACATTTCATTAAACTATTACTTAATTTCCTCTCTGTGTTGGTAGTATTACCAACAACCTTTGAGGGACTAACACCTTTATAATCTTTATTTCTAGTGCTTGATTTCCCTCTTTATGTCATTCAGTTACGTCTTTCACAATTCTAACCTCACATTTAAAAAATAAACCACCAAGGAGAGAGGCAAAATATTTTTTTTGCGTTCCTGGAAGAGGTCCTGGCAAAGCATAGGACCAGAATTAACATCACACAGAATTTGACTCTGCCCCTGTGAAGAGCACTGAATGGGGTGGCAACACAAGCCTGTTTCAGGCGTTCTGTACTGGAAGTCAGCTCCACTTAGCTACCCACAGTTTCTGCTTCTAAACCACAGCTTTCCCTTTTAGTGGGCACCAAGAACCATTGGTTGGAAGGTAATACTGGAGGAATACGGCCTCACCTGAAAACCCTACTGACCTCTGGTGTGTTCAGACTCTGCCTCTGCTACTCACTAGCTCCTGTACCTTCCTGAAAAGTCAGTCAGTGTCTCTGCACTTTTCTCCGCAGTTTTCAAACCGGGAGGAAGGGAGGAAGAGAGAAGAAAAAACATGGTTGTTGTGAGACTTCATGAGAGTAAAATAGATAAAGCATTTAGCTCAATCCCTAGTGTTTTAAAATTATTAAATAAATGGTAACTATTTTAGCTCATAAGCCAAATACTTTCCAGATATTTTTAAAATATTTTTTATATTTTTTTTTATCCACCGAAATAAAAATTAAGTAAAAACAAAAATTCCATCAACAGAAGTATATGGGCAGGTAAATCCTGACATGCAGTTTTGTAGTTCTTTTAAATTAACCCTAAAAAAAAAAAAGATTTATGATTGGGGGCGCGAGGGGACAAGTGATATAAGGGGTGGGGGAATCACTTTAGTAAGAGTAAATATCCTAAAAGTTCACCTAAAGCAGATAGGAAAACTGAGGCCAAAAGGAGATTATCACTCGCCCACGCTCACAGGAGCTGTAGAGGGGCGCTCCTCAGGGCCTACCTAACCTTTGCTGGAGACCCGCCCCACCTTTCTCCCCACCCAGGTGCCCTAGTCCAGAAGAGCACAGAGTCCTGAGCACCCCGCCTAAGCTTCAAAGTCAGGTCCGCCCCGAGGCTCAGCCCAAAGCTCGGCCTCCCCCGGGCTGTCCTAAGCGTCTTTGAATCGCACCGTGGAGTTCCACTAGGGAGGCTCTGCTGGAGCATCTCCAGGGATGGGCTGACAAAAGCACGTAGAGGAAATGGAATAGGACGAGATTGGAGGGTCAGTGGTGTGGCAACGTCAGGATGGGGGTTAAATGCGCACAGGGAGTTTCGGAGGCGGCTCCCAGGGGTTCCGAAGGTGCTATCTCCCAAGTCCGAGCGGGGCAGCCTGTATCTTCCCTCATTCAAAAGTTCCAGGACAGGAATCGAAGTTCCTGCCGTTTGATTCCCAAGATTTTCCCAAACTGAAAGGAGGATCACCAAATAGACTCGTGTCACCGCTCAGATGATCGTCGTCGTCTTCGTCATTTAAGATGGAATGAGACGTTGAGAGTAAAATAGGGAGTGAAAAATTCACTTTCAGACCTCGGGTCCCACGCCTCAGTCTCCCGGAGGTTCATCCTCCCTAACCTCCGCCCAGGTGCTAAAATTGTGCAATCTCAGAGAAAGAAAGATAGGAAAAAGATCAGAGAAAAAAAAGACCCCGAGGCTTTTCGGGTTCTTTTTAGTATAGAGAATGGCTTAAATAGTTCAATTTTATTTTTTCAATAACTCCACACTTAAAATCTATAATTCTAGCCAAGAAAGACACGTTAATAGCCGGGATCCGGGAGAGGGATTCAGCACCACCCTTGCGCAGAGCCCCGGCGTGGCTGCCGCCTCGGGGCCCCGGTTCCGGGAGCCCACCTGCTATTTGGCCTCGGGGTTCGCCAGGCCTTGGGCGCTCTGAGCCTGCGACCCCCTCTCCATCTAACATCCCAGACTCTAGATTTGCCCCCCCAAAAAAATTTCCCAAATAAACTGTTGGGGAGAGACAGTCGCTCCGATTCCCAGCGGGGCGGCGGAGGAGCGCGCGGGAGTTGGGGAGGAGGGGGGTTTGCCCTGCGTTTGGGTCTTTCCATCCCCACTAGCGGTCGGGAACCCGGGGGATGACGAGCAATAAGAGGGTGGCCACTCGCTGGCCAAGTTCTCGGAGGTTCTAGGGGCCAACTATTCAAGTTCATCCTTTTCTAAATCTTACTGGGAAAAATCCAGAACACGAACCGTTTGAGAAGAGGGCGACCCCTTTAACAGCAGGAACGGGCTGCTAGGATACTGAAAACCGGGAAGTAAGCCCTGTCGCCTCCACCCTGGTGGAGAGGGTCCAGGGCGACGCCGAGCGCCCGAAGCTCGCTATTTGGACTCTCCAAGACAAGCCTGAGGCTGTTCCTCATCGGCGCCCACTTACATGTTGGCTGAGGAGGGCTCCTGTGAGCGCCACCAACAAAGGTGAATCTGGGCCTGAGACGGGGTCCCCGGGGGCCTGGTGGGCTCAGGTGCGCCCTTGGTAAGTGCCAGCTTACGGTGAGGAGACCCCTGGCTTGGCCTCTAATGGCAGGGCGGAAAGGGCTGCTACGTGGCCAAAGGTAAGTCCCCACATTGACAAGGGCCCAAGCCAGGCAGGACTCCGTTTTGGAGACTGCTCGAAGCTAGGTATAGGTCCCCAACTTTGGCCTCAGGTGTGCGGTCGCCTGGCCAGCGGGCGGGAGCTCCGCTCTGAGCGCCCCAAGTGGTGCTGAGGGTGACTCGCGCCACTTCGCGGGGGCACAGAGGTTAAGCGAAGGGGGCAGGAACGCGAGTCGGTCCTTGTTTGGGGCGCTCCAAGTTTTGTTCTTATTTGATTCCCAAGTTGACGGGTTTTTCTCACCCCGGAGTTACAGGGAGCTCCTGGGGCGCGGTGGCGGGGAGGTCGAGGAAAACGCCTACCGACCGAAGCACCTCTGCTGTGCGGGTCACGTCTGGGAGTATTAAAGTTGAGAATTGTTCTGTTTCCTGGTTACTTCACTGAAGAGATCATTTCTTAAACTATTACCATTCGCTTTTATCTATCAAAATCTATTATTTTATTGTTGTATTTTTGATATAAGTTATATTTTATTTTGGCGACTTAAAATGCTTGTATTTCACTCAGCCGGCTCTCACGCCTTCCTCTCTGGCCTGCAGTGAAATCTTCTTCGGCCCCCATGGGGTCCCTTTCACCGTGCATTTCTCTCCCTGCTGGGGTTCCGTACCACCACCACCCCGCTCCCCAGCACTGCAGTTTGACATCCTTGCCCGGAAGGTAGCTACTGCTGTACCCTGTGGCTGACATCCGACTCTGTACGGTCCCACTCACAGGGGCAAATTCACAGGGGACCCTCAACCTCTCTGGCCGAGAGAGGAGGGGATGGGCGGAGCTGAGCCCCCCACGGCCAGAGTCCACTGGGAAAGCCGGACACAGCCCTGCGGAGAGAGGCCTTACTCCTTCCGCAGCCTCAGGGCCTCTGCGACTTACTTCCAGGACACTTCCGAAGACACAAAGGGGAGAGGGGAAAGTTCGGAGAAATAACACTGTTCTCCTCCCCCGCCCAGTGCCCGGTTCTGCTCTTCCTTCCCCCGTGGTCCAAGCTTTATTCAGGAGTGACTGTCCCTCTGGCCCCGCTGTCCCTCCCTAGGACTGCTGTCCCCTGACAGAGGGCCCCAGACGCGCTTCCTGCGGTACGTGCCGGCGCCACCCGACTACCGTGCTCCATGCACGGATTCTCAGTCACTGGCGCTGTGAAACCAGCCCCAAGCGGACTGTGCACACGGTTTGGGAAGAGGAAATGCCTCGGGTTCCCCAGATCCGCCTCCCGGTCCATAAGGACGGATTCGGGTACCCGATTAACAGCTTGGCACAGAGGGAGGCACGACCCGCGACCTGCTGGAGGCTACCCTGGGGGGAGGGGATCATCCCCACTTTCCCGATCCGAGCGACTCATAACTCTGGCTTCAGCTCTCAAGGAAAGAGTGCCCCGGGGGTGGGGGGTGGAGAGAAAGGAGACTAAAAACATCCTCAAATGCCTTAAGGGCGGGACCCGGGAGGAAGGGCCCGGGCAGCCACGGCGGAGGGCGAGGTTAGCTCAGCCACTGACGGACGGCGGGACTCCGAGCTCCGAGGCGGTGGGATTTTATTGGGGCCTCTCCAGCTTCTGTGTTCTGCTGAGGTGTGCTCGGAATGGGGAAAGAGAAAATGCAGAATTCCGTTTATTCAGAAAAGGGACGTTCGGTCTGAATTACCAAGGCCCACGTTTTGCTTTTGACGCACGCAGCGCGGGGACCATCTTTTCCAAAACAACTTCTGCACTAGTTTAGTAACTGATAAAATAAATGAAGGGGGTGAGGGGGCGACAGGTCATTTTATCCTCCTGGCCTTTTTCTTTATTTTTATTATGCGAAAAGGCTCTTATGTGTTATTGTTATTAGTTTTTCTGTGGTGTTGTCTTATTTGCCTGAAGGGTGTGAACTCAGAGGCATATGGGCTGTTCAACACATCATTTGTTCTCTTGCTTTCCTCTTGTTGAGCCAACTAAGCGTCTTCGTTATTTATTTTTATTCTTGAAAGCAGAAATAGGTGATAGGAGTACTGATGAACTTTGTTTACAGAAGCACATTCTGACTCCTTTCCCTGACTGGCTGAAGACCCCCGAAGCTTTGAAAGCCCTGCTTTCCTCACCAAAGTTCTTGGAGCCCATTTCTCAAACCCCTTCCATAGGCTCTCCCTCTGCTGCCGAAAAGAACGGTAAATAACTGTGTGTGTGTGCGTGCGTGCGCGCGCGCGTTTTTAACCGCGTTTGGTTTGGATTTCAGATACACCAGAAGAGCTAAGGCCCTCGCTCGACATCACTTGCTGAGGGCCTTTTCTCCCTTAATTTGGGGACTAATGTTCCTCCTCTTCGCTGGATTCCGAGGAGACACCAGGCATCCACGCAGGCAGAAGTTTTCTCGGCTACCGAGCCCCACGGGCAGACTCGCCCGAGCTGCATATCCCCTCATGTCCACTAGAGGGCACTGGCCCCTCGCGGCTCGCGGCGCGGCCGGCCGCCTCCCGCTCCTCCAGCTCAAATTAGCCGCGCGTTAATTAACACCCGAGTCCATCAAGGCGAGTTCCTCGGTACGGTACTCCAGCAGGGCTTATATAGGCAATCCAAACCCAGCCAAAGCAAACCTCCCCAAACCCAACACTTCCAGCATGTCCAAAATGGGAGACAGGAGCCTGAGTAACCCGGGCCAAGGTATAGTGCCATCACGCTTTAACTTTTGTTCGGTTGGGGCTTGCTAAATTGCTGTGAAGGTAGCATTCTCCGCAAGCGCAGGCTCGGCGGGACCGGCTCTGCGCGCCAGCTTTTGGAGGCTGGGCAGCAAGCGTTCTAGCCCCTCCAGCCCACCGATCCTCCGGGCAGATCTCTCCAATTCGGTAGCCACCGGGGAGAGGGGCCCATGTCTACACCGTCTTAGGGGCACACGAATGTAAAAGAATATTTATTTAAGGTGTAGGGTACCAAAAAAAAATTTCCAGATGTCTTTGAAATCGGTAGAGGAGAGAAACAGAAACGACGACATTTCTCATGCCTATTGATTCTGTCTGGGGAAGTGGGGATGGGGGCCATTGAGAAGGACGCAAGGAAATCAATAGATCCTGGTGATTTTAACCCGCTAGGAAGGGGGAGCCTGCCGATGTCCAGGGAAGATCCCTGCTTTTTGCTGAGTGAGCGTGGTTTTGTTTTTGTTTTTGAAAGATCCACACGGAGCTTGAGGTCTAGCTTCCCCCCACACCCCAGCCAAAGCCCAAAAAGCATTTTCCACTATGAACTAGGGATACTGAGTCATGTCTCCAGGGGCTCAACTAAATCCCTAAGAACGGTATGAAAGTAAGCCCGGGTTTATTTCAATAGCACTATCCAAGTTCTTGATATTTATAAACCGCCACGACAAATTCCTTTGACACTGTGTCCTGGTGGGTGGAAGGGTCACCTGAGGAGCTTGTAATTCTTTTGTAGAAAACTCTCGGAAACATTAATACAAGTTCTGACAGAGGAGTTTACACGGTCCGAGGTCTTTGCCTTAGCTGGGGAGCAGGAGGTTTTGGGAGGAGGATTGTGGATATCCTAGCAGTCTGAGGACTCGTCTCTTTTCACGGAGGCATTGGTGCAGACCCCCAAAGATCTGGACTGTCAGGTCTTTGGGAGAGCAGGATTCAGTGCTTTAACCACCGTTTTCCCAAACTGCTCATCTATAGGTAAAAGATACCGGACGCGCCCTCATTGCCGGATAGGGTTTCTCTTGGGTTGGTCTAGTGATGGTCGATTAATGAAGCCACTGTCCGCCTTCAGGGTAAAGTGGCATCCCATCAGGCCCCGCCTTGAGTACCTCCAAGATGGGCATGAATAGTACCCAGGAGGCAAACGCGGGCCGCGAGTGAGGGCCCCGCAGCAGGTGAGTAGCCCGTGTCTAATGAGGCCGGAGGGGGCGCCCCAGGGAGCCCACCCTAGCCTGGAGCAGCAAGGGGCGTCGGATGTCCTCTGGGGACTCGGGATCCTCGAAACCGCGGCTTTGCCTTTTTCGCGTCCCGGATGTACCGGGGAGCCACCCTTGAAGGCTCCCCTCCAGGATCCAGCCCCCACCTTTCCCCCAGACCGAGGCGCCGCCCTCCAGCCCGAAATTCGTTCCTCTTCCCCTTGGCCTCTGGCCGGGGCGCTGCCGAGCCCCAGTTCCAGGCCCGAGGCCGCCAGCACCGGATCTAGCTCCAGCACCGCACAGGTGTCAGCTTGAGCTGGCATTATGTAATGGATTTGGCAGCCCGGACTCTAAGCAAACGGAATTAAGGAGGGTGGGGTTTTCTCTTTTCCTTTTTCTGTTGACTACGTCTGGTATCAGGTGTACTTGATCCGAGGCAGCAGGTGTTTTTTGCAGGCAAAGACCAAAAGGAATGGTGGTCCAGGTCAAGGCGCTCCCGGAAAGGGACCCGAGGCAGGCCTGGGGGCTGGGACGAGCCTCCAGCGCCCTCCTTCCCTAGGCGCTCACCCGAGGTCGCCGCCGCAGCCTCGCGTGGCCTGAAGTCCAGGCTCAAGGGGCGTGGGGCTGCTTTCTCCCGCTTGCTCTCTGTTTTGTGGCCAAAGTCCCTCGGGTAGAGACTGTGGAGTTCTACCCCATGGCTATTCGACTTTTATTAGCCTACCAATCCCCTTGCAAGTGTGGCTGAGTGTGAATTAGGACGCAAAATCAGAAGATTCTAGGTAAAATACCTTGGCAGGCAACAGGGAGCTCCGCCTTTATCTGGGTAGTTTTGCTTGAGAGCTGCTTCCGCCGGCACAGGTCTCCAATAATCATCCAAAAAGAGCCAGTTCGGGACCCTTTCTAAGATACAAGACCATGGGACTCTTGCTCAGAGTTTTAAAACACATTTTACCAATTTTGGTAAGCTGTAGAGGGAATTTCATACAGTCCGCCTCCATTTTATTAGACAGAAACGAAAGAAAATTTAGGATTGGTGGCATCTCCCTCCCCCAGCCTTCAGTTTACTTGTGGACACCAAATAGTTGCCTTCATGGAATTCGATGCTAAGGGCCGGTCTGAACCCTTAGAGACCTAAGGAAGGGTTTGAGTCTTAAAGAGCCAAATGCTCAATTTGGGGGAGTGGGCTTAATTTTGGATGATAAAATAGGGAATAATGTTTAAGTGACCAACTCTAAGGCTAAATTTAAATCTGTGTGTGTAGTCCCGACAGGACTAATTCATATTAAAAGTGATAAGAAGGTTTAAAACAAAGGCTTGGAGAGTTGTGACAGTAAATGTGAAGAGGCTGGGCGTCCAAGTGGTTATTTACAGGGGAGTTGGGATAAGTATCCCAACTCCTTAATTCCTGACTGATGAGTTCAGCCAGAAACTCACATTCATAAAGACTTGAGTTGCAACTACAGAAATGAAGATATCGCTCTTTCTCTGGAGTAGCTCCCACTTATTAGATAAAGCTGCCAGGTAAAGAGGGCAGACCCTTTACACGGATATTTACACGGCCCCAAAGTGCCCCTGTATCTCTGTGTTGTTAATTGTAGCAGGACCCCAGCAATGACTACCTAAAATGAGATTTTAGAAAATCTTGTAAAAGATAATCAGGGAGAAGAGTAATATCTGCAGGAGAATTTTAAAAACAAAGTTTAAACTAGCCCCATTAAATACATCATGTTCAAAACTGTTTAGTAGTGAATGCTTGCTTTCTTTGATGCTGTGACCACCACTGATTGTTATCACATGAGCTCTCAACAAAAAGAATCAGGAAGCAGCACCTCCTTACCCCTCCCCCCCTTTTTTAATGCACAAGAATTTCTTCATGAATCCCATTTGCTGGATCTCATCTGCCAGCTGAAAATCCTGTCCTGATCCGGATAGGGACCAGCCCTGACATGCAGCCGTCTGCTTCTGGGCGGAACTTGGAGATAAAACAACGTTTTCATGCCAAAAGGACAAAATGATTTTGCCCAGAATCAGGTGGTGTTTTCAAGTTACCTTTCCTGTCTGATCACGCGGTGCTTAAAAGACTGATAACTTAAACTCAGTGCAGTCACCGCCAAACCAGTTTCAGATTTGGGGTTTTTCTTGAGTCCTCATACAGGGTCCCAAACCTTCAAAAGGGGCAGGCCAGACATCGTTGGGGCTACTTGGTGTCTAATTCAAGCCTTTGGGGCCGTTTTGCTAGCAAGAAAGATAAAATCTCCGAGGTTGTAGATGATTTAAAAGAATAAGAAAAGGAATGTAATTTATAAAGTTCGCTGTTTAAACTACAAAAAGAAAAGTTTTTGCAAACTGGTAAACCCTATTTAAATGTGACCCAAAGTTTCTTTTTTCCTCCTTTACCTGTTAGATAATCAATTACTTTCTTTCACATTAATTGTTCTGTACCTCAAAGCTATGCCTTGTTGAGTCTCACCCCCTCTGCCGGAAACTCAATCCTAAGGTCTCAGAAGCAAACTGTGGCTGATAATTTCAAAGAAAGAGCCAAAATGGTATTCAATAAGCAGAGCAGTTTAATTATTAAGCAATTGTTAAATGATTTTTTTAAATGAGTTCTATCTCCATCATGCCATTGTGCTACAGCCTGAACGTTACCCTTATACAAATACCCATTTCTAAACGGGTGGCTGATCCACGGAGACTGCACTCATCCTCAGAAACCGAGCCCCAAACCGCGCGGGTGCGCGAGGGCTGGGATATCACTGCGCGCGAGCGTGCGTTCCCGGCCCAGCGACCTCTGAGTGCAGGCTGGGCTAGGGGCTGCGTGTTTCCTACTTCCCCTCCTATCGCCGCTTTCCTAAAGAATTTTTAAAACTCCATTTCGGATTAGTAAAATATGATCCTCGTCTAATAGATTGCACACCAGCTCATTCTGATGATGGGAAATATTTTTATTTGCCTATGACTAACAATTTTTAAAGAACAATTTCGTTTGTTTCATTTTCCTTCAAAACTATGGTGGGCACAACGTTTTATTCTGGAACAAGATGTGACAGGTAAACGGGTTCTAAAACATGCCAAATGTTCCAATAATTTAATGTTCAGAGATTTTTTTTTATGCCACGGGATGGTTCTATATAACTCTATAGCAATAATAATCCCTTAACCAAAATATACAATGCATTGTTCACCAAACCATCCAGTAGTTTCACTGGAGTGGGAGAAGGAGGATGGTTACCGTGACATCATTGCTATTATTTAAACAGCTAAGGGAGAGTATAATTGTTAATAAAAGCCATCTCCCCTCCCCTCATGGTTTCCTCTCCCCCTCTGGCATTTTATGACGTGTCATCCACGATAAATGTAAGCAGAATTATGTCGATCCGAGTAGCCTACAGTATAACTATAACATTGCATCTACAGGTCAGCAAGGAAAGGCAGAGGAAAATTACCATATTTAAAGGATAGTTGTTTGAGAAAATATACGTATTTATGAGTTTAGGGTGCTGATGATCAAAGTTTTTCTCTTTATAAATGTGTATGTGTGTGTGTACACAGAGTTCTATAAACGCTTGTGCGCACCCTCTGTAGTATCCCTGTGTTTGCACATTGAAGGCGGCCATGTAAACGGTCCATGGGGCTGGCTTAATGCAGTTAACAGAGAACTAATGGGTCGTCTATGTCGAAAAGCATGCTCCTATTTTTTAATCCCATCACGTAATGAATTGGCTTCCACCTTTATGCATCATGGATGCTCCTGTCCAAAAAAAAATTTTTTTTCAACCACTTTTGGTTCATTCATGACCAAAAATGAACCCCTTCTGTCTCTGCAACTATTCTTTATTTTTTAAACCCTATTTTCTTATTTAATAATAATAATTATAAACAATCCTTGCTGTATAGAAACTCAGTTGAAATGATCCAGTGAGCTCCCGCCTTGGTCCTTGCTGCAGACTGTAATCTCATATACTGGATATAATCGGACTAGGTCGCGGGGCTCCAAGCTGCAGGAGACCGAAGCTACTTTTTCGTGCCGGGATTTCACCTTCTTTCTAGCCTGGAGCTTGCGCGCTGCGCGCATACACACACACACACACACACACACACACACACACACACATACACACGCGCGCGCGCGCGCACACACACACCTCCGTAATAACAAGCTGTGGGGGAGCCCCAGATGTGAACAGAGACACGGGGCTGAGGCTGACTGAGCCCTGGCAGTGTGGCAGCCGCCCGGGTGAGCGGCGCCCGGCCCAGGGGCTGTGGCTAAGGTGGGCGCCGGCAGTTAGGGCGAGGACGCACGAGGGCTGCGCGGACTTTCAGCTCTTGTCTGAGACGCGGGCGAGGGTGGCCAGGAGCCCAGGAATGAAATCTAAGTTCCGTGGAGCTTGGAGGCCCTAGACAGCCACCCCCGTCAGGGCGGAGGAGAGCCCTCCGCGGTCCGAGCTCGAGCGTGGAGCGGCCTCCGGCGCTCGCTCTGGCGGGATAGAAGCCCGCGAAGGGGGTCCCGCGGCGCTTTTGTACTGCCCCGCCTGAGCCAGCCGCGATCTGACGCACCTGCTCCCCCGGGACGCTGGGGGCGTCGCACTGCAGCTGGGTGGGAGCACTGTATTCCTCGCCGTCGCATCCCAGCCGGTCTTCGGTTACTCCACCCTACCCCTCCCCTCCCTCCTCCTCCTCTACCTACGCCTTCACTACCTCTGATTCTCCACCTCCTCTACATCCTCCATCCCCCTTCTACTTCTGTCTCCCCCTCTCTCTCCTCCCTCCCGCCTCCCTTCCGTCTCCCCTCCCTCGCGTCTCTGAATAAGCAAGCTTTTGCCTCTAAAAGTCACAAGTAATCCTCGTGTGTGACAGAGGGGAGAGAGAGAGAGAGAGAGAGAGAGAGAGAGAGAGAGAGAGAGAGAGAGAGAGAGAGAGAGAGAGAGAGAGAGAGAGAAGGAGGGAGGGAGAGAGAGCGGGGGGAGAGGGGGAGAGAGAGAGAGTCTGCTGAGAGGAGCAGCAGGCTGAAGGAGAATCTGGCACAGCGGCTGGGAGAGGAAACTTGATGCTTCAGGGCCACCATTTGCCAGGGCCTTCCTCGAGGTAAGTACTCTGGGGACAGCGGAGTTCGATTCCTGGCATGGTCCAGCCTCTGGCCATAGCCCAGGCCCGGGAGATGGGCACCATTACCTGGGGCTACTCAAATGAGGATAAAATGGGGGTGGGGTGCGAGCAGGCGGGCGGGGTGAGGTGCGGCCGGCAGGGATCCGATCAGAGGGCCGGGGTCAAAAGGGTGCTTTGCGCCTGGGAAGGTTGGACTTCCGGCTCCTGTCTTGGGGCACCCTGTGCGTCCCGCCGGGGTTCCAAGCTACTACAGGACAGGGGGTTCCCGCTACCTGATTTCTCTCCCTAGGCTGAGCGTCCCCAAGCTCCCCTCTTTCACACACTAGCGTGCAAATCAGCCCCTGCTCTGTCATGAAGTGGACATTTGCGCCTCGCTCAAATCTTGGAAAGGGAAAGTTTGGCAAGGCGGGTGCTGCGCAGCTCTGCGGTTCCCTGGAACCTAAACTGGGAACCCAAGACTTGCACAGGAAATCGACAGATTTCCTTTTTTCTTTTTAAAAAAAATTACCTTGAACGAAAAATTGTATGCATTCAAAAAGATTATTGGATTACTATGTCTGATCAGCTGCTGATGACCTACCAATAAGCGTTTTAAACACACACGCACATTCGCGCGCGCGCGCACACACACACACACACACACACAACACACCAGGGGCAATGTGCAGTAGGAAAGGCCGTCATAAGTAACCAAGAATTCAGAGGAAGTCGCGAGGGCTTTTAAATGTGTAAAGGCTGTGTACGTGTCCTCCATGTGTACAGAGAGCAGGGGGAGGGGACAGAGGGAACGCGCGTTGGCTCGGCGTTTTCTCTGTGCCTGTGTGTTTCGTGTGCTGTCAGCTGGCTCTGGTTTCTAAGCGCTGAACGCTGCCAGGGGCGGGGGCCGGCATCCACCATCCACCTCGGCACCCTAGTGGCGAAACAGGACTCATTTGTTTGGTGCAGAGCGGGGACGACCTAGAAGAGACTGAAGTGTGGTTAGGTCGGCCCCCTGCCATCCATTACACCTGCGGCAGACGGCTCAAGTGGTAGAATGGTTTTGTTTGCGCGGATCCAAAAGAGAGGAGGGGGAGGCTAGAGCCTCGCCCCACTCTAAGGAAGTACCATAGAGAACCAAAGACATGAAAGAAGCCATATTCGTACCATCAAAAGCAATAATGTTCCGCGGTCCATGAGTGAACCTGGAAATGTTGGTGACCTTGGTGCCTGACTCCAACTGATGATATGGCAGAATTTTAGGGACAATATTTTTTCAATGAATTTTTGATGAAGTACCTACTCCTCACTACACGCAAGCACGCACACACTCACACAGACGTACGCACACACACCTGTCTCCAACCAGATGCACACATGTGTCCTTGGAGCTCTACTCCCTGAAGCCAAAAGTCATTGAGCCCCTGCGTGTTTCACCGCAGCTGAAAGGGAGGCCACTCCAGGCGCTGGGAGCCTCTCCCCGCTCCCCAAGTGATTTATGCGATCAGCCTGCCAGCTACCACACACAAGTTCCCCCACCCCAGATAACCATCTAGCTGGGATCTAGCAGGGTTTCAAATATTTCCATCTCATTTTACATTCAATGATGTGCCTTTCTGATCAATAATCCCATCCTTGCATCCCTTCCTTCCTTCATGCTTCTCAACAAGCAGGAAAGGAAGTGCATACACACACACACACACACACACACACACACACACACACACACACACCCTCCTAGGTGCGCCCAGAGGGAGGGCAGGTGTGACAAAGGAACATAAACACAGTCTAATGACAGTTTAGCCTGTCTTCATTCCTTAATTTACTTGCTAAATAAGAGGAATTTAAAGAGAAATATATTAAAGAAGACCTAAACAGAATCAGAAGGCTTGTCTTCACCCTTACTTCACACACACACTGTAACAATCCACTGTAAGATTCATGGATATCCATGGTTTATATATTTATATATATATCCATTTTATATAAAATGCTACATGTAATATAATAATATGCATACGTTCGTATTTCTTGTGAATAGAAACAATTTCACCGGCCTAATTTTCTGTTCAAAATAAACAAATAGTCCTTTAATTAGGGTTTAACATGCTTATGCTTTGGGGGTGATTAGGTATATAGAGAAATTCCACTATTTTGACACTTAAATTCTATTCTTCTATTCTCTTTAATGTTAAATCAACAATATTTGGAGTAAATAAAACCAAAGAATATCAACAATAAGAACCTATTCTAGATAAGATCTTCAAGTCACAAATAAAACTACATTCTAGAAACTTAATGCTTCTTCTTAAGAAAGGAAAACATTTCAACCCCTCCATTTTTCAAGGTGCTTTCAATACCCAAAGACACCTCTGAACTGGGTTTGATTAACACTTGCTTGTTGTGTGCCCAGTGTAATTTAATTTTTCTGTAATCATTTTCTATTTTATGAAGATTTCCATTGTACCAGGAAAAAGCTGACTCTGATATTCAGTGGGGTACAGGATTCATTGACAGAGAATGTCATTAGAATATAGCTCTGTTTTATTCATTATTAGTAATATGGATTTATTCATACATCATACATACTGCTAAGGGCCTGCTCTGGGATGTGAATTCATACATTATCAGAACACATTCAGATACACTTGAAGAAAAATTTTATAAAAAAGAAAAAATACTTGCAAAACTGAGTTGAAGAGCAGCCTTCATAAGCATTTTAGAGATTTTTTTTTAAAGCAGAAATCTTGATCTAAAACTCTTGACTTTAGAGTCCCTAAGGGATTCCAATTGTATTTAAACAAAACAGAATTCGCAAAATTTTGTAATTATAGAGAATGCAGACAAAAATTTAGCCCTAACAAGACCTTCCTCCCCTTTTCCTCAAAAAACTTTAGACCCTAGTTCCAACCAGTATCTAAAGCTAAGGAAAATAACTTCCAAAATGAACTCAAACTTTAAGTGAAAAGTGTTTTGTTTTTTTTAATTCTGGAATTTTAAATGAGTAGTATTTTAAATGGAAAATCTCAAGGATTCAAATTAGTTCAAATAGGCCAATCTTTCTAGGAGAAGGAATATATTTTAATGTTTAAGCAAGTTAACACCTGAATCACACTCAGGTTTCTCAGGCTCAGGTGAGCCTCAGAACCCAACACTGGAAACGGAGGCATCTGGGGAAGAAGAGCCCTCCCTCTCCACACAGTGTGGGACCACCTACTTCTCCTTTGCATAGGAAATAGTTATTTCCTTGATAGAAAAGACTGAGCAGAGAAAGGAAATCTGGAATACACGATTTGGTTTCTTTTCATCCCCATCCTTGCTAGGTTTTCCTCGGGCCTCTCCTTCCCTTGGCACTCTCTCCCACCCTTCCCAACGGAAGCTAGCAATCGAAACATTCACATTTACATTTAGCAGGATATCTCTCTCTCCCTATCTATCTATCTATCTAGTCATCTGCCCTTAGGTCTCAAAATATCACTATCACCCCAAATTTGCCTTTGCTTCCTGTGTAATTAAGAAGATCATAATTCTGAAAGAAAAGCTACCAAATCTCAATCGTCGGCGGCTGTGAGGGTGCGCTCAACGTGCCCGAGGCTAGCTAGCAGGAGGGCTCGGCCGGCCACTTGGCGCCAGCCACTGAGCGTGTTGTGTCCTTGACTCGTACATTTCCCTTCTTAAGGGAGGATAATGAACTCTCCTCGGTTCCTAATTTGTAAAGATACCGTCTTTAGTCAGCACTGAGATGGGGGTGGTGGAGAAGAGGTCTGGGTCATGAACCCGGAGAGGTCAGGGCTCCAACCTCTGGCTGAGTCTCTCCTACAACCGGGAGACGGTGGCCAACTGTGTCTGCGTGTCCCTCGGTTCCCCAGAAGAAAGAGCCTCGGGCTGGAGGGAGTGTGTGCCCGCGCGAGTGTGCAGGCCGGTCCTGCAGTCCCCCTAGGGGTCTCTAGAAGGGGAGGCTTTGCCTTCCCCGGGGTAAGCGAGGCCTAGAGGGCGGAGCCGAGCCTTGGGCGCAGATTCCTGCGGCCTCCAGAGTCCAAGCAGCCGGGTACCCCCAGCCCAGGGCCGCCCCGACGGCCCCGACTCGGTGCCCGCGCGGCCAGTAGGTGTCGCTGTTCCCCTGCTGGCCGGAGCCGGGAGCCCAGCGCTGGACCCCCCGAGCCACTCAGCCTTCCGCGCCCGGCGGGTTCACAGACCCACCAGAGCTCCCGAGAGAGGGTCGCTGCCCCCGGGGACCGTCCCCTCTCTCACCTGGCCAAGACCGCAGCGACACTGGCCGGCCTAAGAGAGCGCCTTCGGGGAGAGAAGGAAGAGGAGTCTGTTGGGGCGAAACGCGGGGCCCCGACGGAAGCGGCTCGAAGCCACCAACTCTCCTTCCTTTCTCTTCTTTTCATGTGCTATGGGCAGCGACTGGGCACTGGGGCCATCCTGGTAAAATCCCGAGCCGGACATTCAACCGGGGCGCCACACTGGCTTTAAAAATAAACAAGAGGTTGAAATCCCAGCTTCGTGGGAGCTAGCCACAGAAACAGTGGATTGGTTTCGATTTCTTGCCTTAAAAAAACAGAAAAAGAAAAGAAAAAAGAAAATAGAAAGAAAAAAAGGAAGAAGAGAAAGAAAAAAGGAAAAGAAAGAAACCTGGGCCTGGCCACATGCATGAGCTACATACCATGTTGTACGCACGTCTGTACGCAGAAATGCCGGGTAATCGCGACCGCCCCCCTCCCCCGACCCAGGAAGGAGTCAGTATTTGGAGGCGGTTGTCTTCACCGAAAGCACTGCTTGCCAAGTATTATTCCCCTTCGGAAACCTAGCAGTTAGCACGTCTTTGGAATCTGTATTGAAATTCTAGGTATTGAGAGTTCTGCCCCCTTCTTTGGCGTCCTGCGGCTCCCTGCCTTCAGCCTCGGTGTGCCGCGTGAGAGATTATTAATCAGAAGCGTTCTTTTTGTGTGTGTCTCAAAAGGAGGGGAGTTTGGCTTCTGAATACCGAGAGGATATTTACAATGGGTACATCCTCTAGGTGACTGGAGATTTTATTATGATTCCGATTATTTTGTACTGGGAAATTCCTTCTCCGATTTGAAGATAGGGAGGGGGGCACCGTATTGAAAACGCTAAGTTCGGAATCTCAAGTTATTGAAAGAATTAGTATGCAAAATGGAACTGGCTATGTATTTAAACCAACGTTTAAAATCATATCCTCAGTTAAGATGTGGGGTTACTTGGCAGCAAAAATTTTAAAAGACCCACACTTTATCTACATTTTCTTTTGGTAAACATAATCAGTTCGTGTAGAAGAAAAATGTAACAATAAAATGCCAAAGAGGAAGAAAGAAAAATTCTTACTTAAAGTCCAAAATATTTCGGAAAACCTCTTGTTTCTGACTCTGGGCCTCGGTCTCACTATCTCAGAAGACAAGGCTGGCCAAGTGCCTGAGTCTTCAAGGCAAGCCTTAAATTTTTAACGTGAGGTGGCCAACATCATATTTAAATGTCATGCCTTTCGCTGTTTCCCAAAATTGGCTCCTTTCTTTAAGTCCTATATCTGTTATACAATTCTAAATAATTATTTCTGATTGAGATGGCAAATTAATCATTCGGTGACGTGGGAGGAGGGGAGAAACACGTGTCTAATTGGAGGTTGTGAAGTTCAGTGAGGTGGTATTTTTAGCCTGGAGAGTCCAAATTCAGATATTTGGGCAACTCTCCCCCTCCCATAGTTTCCCCACTCCCTCCCCATTTTGCTCCCTCTTTCACCCAACTCTTTGGGCTCCTCTCCCCGATTTTGTCCCTTTCCTCAGTTTCTGTCTCTCCCCCTTCCCCCCCTCAAACGCCTCTCTTCTTTCCTCTCCCTTCCCCTCTTCCCCTCCGCCCCCCCATCTCTCCGTGTGTATCTCTCTCTGTTTCCCTCTCCCCTATTTATTGTCAGATCCTGTCAGCCAAGTTAACATAAAAGTAGCAAGTGGGAGGCCCAACACCTTCCCTCCCGCGCTCCCAGGGCACTTTGGGGAGGTGTCAGCCGCTGACAGGTTACCGGCCGGAGTGTTGGCCCTTGGTGCTGGGCACGCTGCTTGCGGGAGAGTAGGGGTCTGTGCGGCTTGCGGGCCTTATTCAAATACCGCCCGCTGCTGCTGTGATTCGCAGGGACTCGGCCTCCATATGGTAATGCGTGGCGGGCGGGGGGTGGCGGGGAGGAGAGGAGGCGCAGAGGGGAGGGGAGGATGGGGGTGAGGGCGGGGTGGGAGGGGGCTCCGGCACCGCGCGCTTGGCTGCCGGGCTGGGACAGAGCACCCGGACCCGCGGTGGCAGCGGCAGCGGCGCTACCCACCCTCCACCACAACATCCACCGAACCAGCGAGCCATCGAGCCGCAGGCCCCTGGGGTAAGCTACAGCGCGCACACGGCAGTGACGGTGACGGTTCAGAGGATTCAGGTTACTACCATGCGCCAATAAGGGAGATTAGAAACAGAAAAGGAGATTACAGAGAGATCAGAGATAAGAGGTGTACCTCTCTGTGTCCCTTGTCACACAGCGCGAGCGCGCGCGCGCGCACACACACACACGCGCGCGTCTGTACACAGATGCATGCACAGACATCCCTACAAGAACACATTCCTTGCTACTACCATCTAAATATATGCACCGCCACTGTAAGTCCTGCAACGTGGCTGGTGTGTTTGTCCTGATTCCTGCATAAAGGCGGGCAGGTATGTGCCAGAGTCCAGGTAGGAACAAACCGCCACGCACGATTGGATTGCAGCCAAACTCGAAGAGACATTTAACCTGCTGAATTGTTTCACTCAGCCGGGTGCCCCCCAGAAACTGGCAATTCTGCAACCGGTTGTGGAATCCTGCAACTGTTCATAAAATGTGCTGAAAATGTACTTTAGGAAATGTAATCTTGCTATATATGGCAAAGTAGGGACAAACCTAAAGGATAAGTGCATCTCCATTTTTAAATGTTTTACGTGTAGCCATCTGACCACTTTTTATTGGGTAACATATCATATGAGCACTTTGGTGTAGGCTTGGAAAAACTACAGCCAGGGGTAAGGCTGGAAATGCCATAAGAATTAAGGGTGCTAAAAATGGATGCTGGATAGTCCAGCATGAAAGATGGCATAGAGCTTGTAGGTTTAAAATGGGGGAAAATACATGTGAATATTTATACATGAAAGCCATTGGGGAGGGTGAGTCTTGCCCTGAGTATCTGTGCAGGTAAGTCATTCATAAGAAAACTAATTACCTGTGCATGTACTCGGATTTGTTTAATTGAATAAGCTGCATGTGTGCCTTTTGCTGTTCTTTGTGGCTGTGCAGTTATGGATTCGGTCTTCTTAAAATGATAGCTTTGGGGAACTTTTTTAAGTGGACTTTATACATATATAATTTTCAGAAGCCATTGTGCTGAATAGACATATTGCCAGAAAGAAAAATTCGACCCTATAAATAAGATTTCCATTGCTTGAAATCTAACTCAAGGCCTGTGTATTTTAGGGCAAATCAACTGGCTTAATACAGTAAACTGTTTTGTTTATTTGTTTTAATTCCAAAGTCAGGAACTAAGGATGCTTTTGAATCAAGATAATATGCCTTGTTTCCAGTCATATTAAGATAAAAATGAAATTCAGTAAATTTTGAATGAAGCAGATAAGGTACAACATAAAACATGGTTGAAAATGTCTTCCTTGCAGAAGGCTGTCCGTTGCTGTTTCTACACATTTTAAAATAGATTTTTTTTTTTTTTTGCAATAAGAAATGCTAAAAAGCAATAGGATGGTGAATGCTGCACCTCTCAGTTAATCAGCACAAAAATTCTTTAGAAATCTTTGGGGTCACTTTCTTTTATACATACATTATCTCAAATGCACTGGCCCAAACTGTTTTGCTAATATGAAGTTAATTAGACAATCAAACTTTGAGCCTTGAGCGATGGACATCACAGCCGATCAAGGGGGGGGGGGGGTATGTCAGGAAAGAAAAAAAAAAAAATGTGTCTTTTCTTTTATGACCAAACCAGGAGGTTATACAGCTGGCATTACATACATGACAGATGTGCATATTTGGAGCCTTAAATAAACAGAAGCAGGAAGACAACTGTGCATATTATCTAGCAAGAGACAGCATCAGACACTTGCCAAAAAATAAAGACAGACAGAAAGGGACAAGAGAGACAGAGAGACATAATAAGATAGCAAGAAATAAAAGAAAAGAAAAGAAAGTGGGGGAGAGAATCAATAAAACGATAAACCTGAACTTTTCGCGAATTAAAAAATGCAAATATACCTTTTACATATGCATCAGTATTAAAAATAATACACGCTGGAACCAACAGGAGCGGGAGCAGGAGGAGGAGGAGGAGAGGTGGAGGAGGAGGAGGAGAGGAGGAGGAGGAGGAGGAGGAGGAGGAGGAAAGAATGGAGGCGCCGCGGAGCCCTGATTATGCATGGGCTGGAGCTGCCTCCTCTAACCTGTTCTTCTCCGAGCCGGGCAGCCGGCGGTCCTCAACCGCCCACAGAACAGGAGCCGAAACAACCGTTCCCGAAGGCTACAGCGTTTATTTTTCTCTTTTGGGGGTTTTGGCGGTTGTTTCAGGGGCTCGCCAACTGGCCCCTTTAATTAAAAGCTTCAATAAAAGGCGATCGCGCCAGGAATGCACAGGCTCCTCTTCGCGCAGAATTTGCATATTTTTTAATGCCCTAATTTCCTTGATGTATGTAAATGTAGCCGGACGTAGAGGGAGACAGGGAGCTGACGTCAATGGACGTGACCTCGCAGCTAAACCTTGAACGTGAAGCCGGGATGGGAGAAAACACGGAGCGGCAGCCGACGGAGCCCGCTTGTTCGGGCGGCGGCAACGGCGGTGGCAGATCCAAGGCCCGAGGGGGCCAAGGGAACCCGTGTGTCGACCCCGGGGGAGGACGAACCGCCGCATTCTTTCTCCACTGCTCGGCTTCCAGCCTCGCCAGCCTTCAGGCCGCACCGCAGGCTCCTGTCCTGCACCTCCAGCCCCACCAAACACACGTTCTCTTGCTTCCCTCAGAAAAACAACACACCCCAAAACAACAAACCAAAAACAACAGATAACAAACCAAATCAATCAGCTCCCCAAATGCTTTAGACCAATGCTCGGGTAGCTTATCAGAAAGAAGACTCTGACAATGGAACATGATTTTTTTTTTTTTTTTTTTTTGGCTTCTCTCCACAAGAAGAGGAGGGGGAGACCTCAGACAAGAGCAAATCACTCCTAAAACACGATAAGCTACACGTGTTTCCAGTAGGGAGAGGTAAATCGCCCAGTCGAGTGGTGGGGGCTTCTCGTTTCGGTGCCTTTTTACCTGTGCACTCATGAAGCGCGTCGGCTTCATTAACAGCCATGCCTTGAGCGTGAGTTTCAATGTGATGCGAGTGTCGTGTGTGTGTGTTGGGGAGGTGCTTGGGCTGGTGAGCACCGAGGCAGGCGCTGTGAGCGAGACGTGCGAGAGATCAGTGTCTCTCCACGGCCACCTCTGGGACTTATCTTCGGGGCCATCTAGGCCAGAGATCCTGGGCTGGAGTTCGAGTTACACCCATTTGAAGGGGGAGGGGGTCAGAGAAGGCTGTCTCTGAACAGCCAGGCCCTTTCGATTACATTGTCTGGGGAGGGGGGCTTGAGGTGCGAGCGATTCGGTGGCCGCAGGCCCGGGTGCTGTCTTGCGGGATTTAGCCTGGTGTACTTTTCACTTGGAGCTCGGCAGCCTCTGCGAGGAGGTAGTGGCTCTTGGCTACGCGGCAGGGAGGCCTTCAGACTCCCCACCCCTGCCCCGCGCGCCCGTGTGTGCGTGCCCGCGCACCCGGCGGGGTTCGCTGGCACCTCCCTGCGCACATCCGCCCCTGCCTCTGCTCTCCACCCTCTTCTAGGCAGCTAAGAAACGGTCCTCGGCCTTTTCTGGGCCAGGGCCGTGCAGAGCCGGGGGCGGAGGGCCGGGCTACGGGCTGGCAAGGAAGGGGCGCCGGAGGCCGCGGTGTTGGCTTCCCAGTCCTGCCCTTGGCCGCCAAGACTGCCGTTTCTTCGTTCCACCTCGCAGCCCTAGCTTTGTTTTCCTGACATGCTCGTGGCCACCGGGCCCCACGCAGGCGATGGGAGTGTGTGCGTGTGCGCGGGGGCAGGCGCGCGCGGCGGGCGGGGGCCCTCCCGCCAAGGACACGCATGGCTGTCTGTCCTCCCGCTGCACTTGGCGGGAAAGCTGGGGGCCGCCGGCCGGGCTGCTCGCCCGCGGCTCTCATTACCTCCTCCCCGCTCCCCCCGGACCGCATTTACATACGGGCCACTCGTCAGAATTTTTACAGCCCCCCTCCCGCCCCCTGTCGCACGCGCGCAGGCTCGGAAGAGGCGCCCGCGCGCTCAGACACTCGCGCTCAGGCTGCGGCCGGCCGGGGCGCGCGAACAGGCCCAGGGGTGCAAGCCGCCCTCGGCGAGACGGATTCTCGCACCTCCCCCTCGCGCCTACACCCCTGACAGCCTCCCGGCTCGTGTTCCAGGAAGCCCACCTTCTCTCAAGGCTTCCACCCTTCTCTCCCTGCACACTCCCACCCACACCCTTCCACATCTTTCTGCCTCTTTCCCTGGAACACACACACACACACACACACACACACACACACTCACACACACGCTTTTCTTCCCCCTCAAATAGCTAACCCCTATGGAGCGTCCCTCGTACCTTTTGAATAGCTCTGGAGTTTAAAGAATAAAAATCCTTATAATGTATTGCTGTCTCTAGCCAAACACATTTAAGGACCACAACAAAAAGAGGAGGAGGAGTGAGGAAGGGGGACTTGAACCAAAAGACCTTTCTTTAAAAAAAAGAAGTCTGCAAGTCAAAAGGTCATTCTCCAAGTTTGTAAATAAAATTGCAAAGGAGTCCTTTAAAAAGAAAGAAGGGGAGGAAAGAAGGAAGGTAGAAAAGATCCACAAGTTACATAAAAATCATGCATTGGGAAAACAAGACAGGGCTATTCTTTTTTTAAAAAGAGTCTAAAGAAATCAAGAGAAAAAAAACTGGAGGAAAAAAGAAAAATAGGGAGAAGGAAATAAAAGGCAGAAAAGGCAAAAGAAGTTTCCAAAGAAATGTGTGCTTTGCTTCCTACAATAGGAAAATGTAGCCATTGCCTCCTTCAGACGAGACATTTCTAATTTGTTCCGTCTGTCAGGAGGGGACTATGAGAGGTTTGGGTGCAAATTCATTATCTCTGGCAACGCAGAACGTAGTGTGGGGACTGAAAAAGACCGTGGCAATGGATGAACAATAGGGCTTCAGTTCATCAGTAACAAAAGCAGTGGGGAAATTGGTTGAGTTTCAGAGCACGTCCTCCTCGGCAGAGGGGGCTGGACTAGACCTTGGACAGCCCCCCCAAAAACTTGCCGAGCCTCGCACACACCACTTCACTCTCCACTCCGAGGCTCAGGGAGCAAGTGCCTGGCGTGGGGGGGGGAAAGTTGGCTTTTTTTCCTCCTTCGTCTTTTGCGCCTTTCTCTCTCTCCCCAGATGGGAAGATCCGTTTAAACTATTTTAGACGCAATCAAGCAAGAATCACCGTGTGGAATTGAGCGGCAGTTTTAAATGTGCGAAGGAGAGGGATGGTCTGAAAAATTTTTTTTCTTTTTTCGAGACGCCGAAAGGAGGCTGTTTGCGTACTGCGGCTGCCCTGTGATTCTGGATCTTGTCTTCTGGCCGGCGCCTCGATTCCTGCCCAGCTGGATTGGGGGGCAACACTGCCTGGCGCAGGGACGAGAGCGAGTGAGTATCGTGGCGGCCCGCAGGCGGCAACTCGGCCGGCGGCGCGCGTCCAGCAGTGCCTGCCGCGGCCCGGCGCCCGCGCTCCTCACCTCGTCCGCGAGCCGGTGCCCGCAGAGCCCCGCTGCGGGCCGCTCCGAGGGCCAGTCCGGGGCTTTGCTTCAGCTAATTGATTGTGTGTTTCGATGCTAAACCTGTTGATCTCGTGAGTTGTCTGAAGCAGGACTGTTAATTATCCAGTGACCTGACCCCCCAACTGAAGAACGATTCCAGGAAATTTTCGCGTTGGAAAGGGGAATTTTGTATGTAATTTTGTGTTGTTGCTGGTGCGACTTTTCCCTCTTAAACCTAGAGTCAAGTGCAATTGTATTTTGCGTTCCTGGATTCAGGATTCGCATTTTGAACCATTCTTTTAACCACCTCAAAGTTGCAGTTACCTGGCAGTGAAGTGAAGGTCTGATGGGATTCTGGTGGAAACTTATATACAGTAGCTAACTGGAACTGGTCGATTTCCACTTCCTTTTTCTCTTTGCCTTTTGGATTCAGGGAAGCGAGAGGCCGCTTTACAGTGTTATCCCAAGTTCAGATTCATCAAGATGCAACCATCGCGATTACTTATTGGAGCGTTTCAGCTTCTGACTCCTCTGGTATCTGAGCGAAAGCGGTTTGCTAGGAGCCCAGGCCCCGCTGAGGGAGGCAAGACCTTCCTTCCTTGGCTTGGAATTGTCTGAGGGAACCCAGGGCGGTGGGAACCCAGGCAATGTATTTGCATTAGTGTCTGCGACGTTTTCTCTTGCAAATGTACCCGCGGTGTTTGAATGGGGAACTGTCTTGAGGGGTCAGGGCAGCAGTGGAATTGATCAGAAGTTAGTCCGTAGACTCTGTCAAGTCACGGCCACGGCCGGGGGCTCTTTGGGAGCTGTGGCTGCCTTGGGCCTAGAGCTGCGGGGTCGGATCCAGTTTCCTCCCTACCGTGGTGCCTACCTCTGCCGGCCACCCTCCTTCCCCACCTCGGCACCAGTAGTTCGGGCGCTGTCTCGAGAAATGAGCTCCCGTAGTCAGCGTAATTGAACCAGTGCAGTACTTTCATTTTGCAAAACTGGTAGCCCCACCCCGGCCACTCCAAAATAACAATAAGCATTAAAAAAAATCATAAAAGAAACGCACCTATTTTCGGGAGTGTAAGACTTCTTGAATATTGAGTCAAGGAAGGATGGGGGAAGGGAATAAAAAATCCACCACTTTACAGCAATCAGGTTTTACATTATTCATTGATTTACTGGAGGAAATAGCCAATCAGGAGCCACAGATATGAATGCACATCTCACCGTGCTGTGGCCTTACAGTAAACTATTTGCATCTTTCTAATGGATTAGATATTTATCCAGGGATTCCCATTGTTTGAAAGGCCTGGAAATTCAGTGCCTTAAACATTTAAAAAATAAGACTTTTGTTCCAGTCTTGAGATTCTTCCATGGGAGAACTCTCCCTCCTCTTTTGTATGGCAGGTTACAATGTTCAAATCCCTAATGTTTCTTAAGAGTCCTCTTTCTTCCAAGCTAAAAATAAAAGAAGAAAGAAAAAAATTAATTTCCCAAACCCCTCCAGATTCTGCATATTTTGCATTCCCATTATCATGCATGTATCCATTTAAATGCAAATTAGCATATTTAACTCTGTGGGTGCTGAAGCACAGGATATCTTGTACTGGGGTTTTCTGGAATCTCTTGGCATTTTAAGGAATCCTGGTAATTGCAGTACTGTAAATGAAGCCATGATTATATATATAAGTATATGTATGTGTGTATATATACATATAAAACTGTGATTATTTGTTTTCTTGACTATTTTTCAGATGAGACTACAAAGAAGCATAAAATGAATAGACAATCCAACCAACCAAAGGTAATTTAAAAATTTACATTTGATAAAATTTAAGCGATGTACAAAATAAAAATAGAATATTATTTACTGGGTGACAGACCTGCAGTGTATTGCATATCTCCCAGTTCAGGCAATAGAAACAATTCCAGAAAAATCTAAGTTTCCAGTATGTGCAGTTTTCTCCTGATAGGTAGCCTATGTATATTATATATCAAGGATAATGCAAATATAACCTTAACTGCTTATAAAAAAGAAATTCAGGATACAGAAGAAATAATAGGATACTTTTATTAGAAAATAAGCCAGTCAAGTACCTTACCTGAACTATACAAATCGCTATAAATTAAATGACTTTTATGTGGAAAATGGTAGTCTTGACTGTATTAGTGGACTGTGGTTTACATGCTTGAGAATCATACAAACTCAGTATTAAAAAGGGAATTCAGTGATAGGCCAATTTCTTTATATACTCTGCAGAGGTCTGAACAGGATTCAGAGAGGTGTTCTAAATATTAGTGGCAAACCTGACGTATTTGCATTTATGGAATAGCATAATTCTGATCTAAATATGTGGAAAATCATAACTTTTCACTTTTAACTTAAGCAGAGATTGTTTTATTTCCAAGAAAACCAGGATGTTTCATGTTTCAGCTATCTGGAGACCTATAAAAAGATTAGAAAACAAGCATGACAATCATGTCCTAATCTACTGGCCATTAGTGGGAATTTATTAGAGAATGAGTAGGCAAGCCATATGAATTCAGTATATCCTTCAATATGCAGATTTCAAAAAGGGTATTCTGTAGCTCAGCTAAATAGCTTTTGGAAAGCAAAAATAACTGAAATAAAAACTTGTAGGTGTTAATAATTGCTCACAACAATGTATGGCAGACATTGCTAAGAATCTTTAGAGTAGCATAATTGTTTCAACTTGTCTCACATCCTAGATGATAATACAGTCCTTGAAATGTATATGATAAACTTTGGCAATATTCAGAATACCCAGGTGCTCAGTGTTAAGCCTGGCTTTGTATCTTTTATTTTTTCATACCTTGAAAGATGATGGAGAGGTAAAATATTTAATTGGCTATATATGGCTAATGAACAGACTGCCCATAATCATTACATTGGATAAATTCACTCTTTGGCACTCTCATAATGAATCTACAATATATGTGAAAGGCAAGGGGCCAGTCCTGGAGTTAGTTGATATGACTATGTGGCATTGCCACAGAAGATGCTATTTTCAGACAGTATATTCTGAGCTTCTAATTGTAGAAGCGTCTCAGATGTTCAGTGTATTGGCTTTCATGATAGTTCCTTGGGTTCTAAAAATGCATTTAATTGTTAAATGTGGAAATGTAGTCACATTAATTTGCAAATTCACACAAATATGGTGGTGATACACACACAGACATACCTGCCTCACATCTCTCTACTTTCTTTCACCAACCCCCATGCAGACATATATAAAGCAAAAAGATATTCTAAAAATATGTGACATTCCTTGGGGTTTGATTTAAGGAATTGAATTCATCTGATCATATGCTTCTTTTATGTAGTACATGCCAAATCACTAATGATTCTGCTTCTAGGTCTTGGAAAGCAAGGCCAAAATACTCTCAATCTTCCAAGGAAGCAAAGCTCATTAGGGTTTTACATAATGTCAAAAGTGGCATGTGCCTCAGTGATGTGTTCAATTTTTATCCAGTAGTTTATGTTGTGCCTCATAGTTCAAGAAGGAACAGTAACTCTATGGGTGTGTGTTTCTCTGATTTAGTTTGTAGTTTGCATGTATGTTTTTTATACAACCCAATGCAGCCATTTCTGATTGTACTCCTTGTTTCAAAATTTGAAAAGAAAAATAGATAGGCAATTTCAATAGCTTAGTCTTTTCTAAATAATCAGGACAAGAATGCTCACCAAAAAAGTAAATTACTAAAAAACTAAGGAAAAGTTGGCATCCGCGTTACTAAGTTACATATTTAATTGGTGTAATATTGTTGCTTGAACTCTTAATTGGGGGCTTTTCTTAGCAATTATGTTTTCTTTACTTGTCAGTCTTTTCTATAGGATTTACATATGTGTGGTCTGTAATTTGATAACCATATACACACTCATGTCTTAAATGAATAAATTACTGAATTAATGAAAGAGTGTATATTATGAAAGTGTTTTTTAGCGATGGGGGAAATAGTCAACCTATGAAAATGAGAGTATTGTGATAAACTAGTGATGTGTGAAATGAATATGAAGATTTATGACATTTGCTTGTAGCATATATTTAAAGAATGGTAACACCACCAAACATAACTCATAACAGTTCATAAAGTTCACCCATGGTGAATATGCATTTTATGTGGACAGATGTTCTGCTGAGGGACATCTGACTATTAGAATTGTACATGCCATAGGTGCATTAGACATAGATTACCCATTACGAAGGAGAAGAAGAAAAGAGATCTTTAAGTGGTCATATTCACGCTTTGAAAAGTCCTAAGAAAAAGAATGAGGCTAATTAATTAATAAAACAACATTCCTCTCTAGACAGAAGAAAGGTGGGGGTGGGGAAGGGGACTGCAGGGGCAGAGTTAAAACATCCAGGTATTTTATCTGTCTTTTTAACGAGGTAACAATCCTTTTTAAAATTATTTCATATGGAAGACTAGTACATTTTGCCCTTCTATATGAAAATTGATGTTTGAAACCACAGACAAAGCCTCAGCATTTTTATTACAGCAGTTGTGTACAACATTAGAAACTATTGCTGCAGTGTTTACCTGTGCTACATTCTAAGGCACACCCTGTATACAGAGTTATTTTTTTTAAAACCAGGATGAAGTCGGCTTGCTTAGAGCATTCACTTTGAACTTACAGAACAAAATACGCTGCCCTATCGCCACGGTACATAGATACAAAACATGCCTGAACTGTGAAGCCATTAAAAACACACCACCAGAGCAAATTGTCAATGTAATCACACATCGACTCACTGCGTAATACAGATCTGATTCCCAGCCCCAGAAAGCAAGGCCCTGCTTTAAGCAATCGCCAAGTGCCTTCCATCTGTCTGCCCATGCAATCTGCCAGAAGAGAGATGCAGGTAAAGACGTTCCCCAGATCTGAAATGCTTTTATCTGTCCTTTGAGAGAGATTTCTTCCAGTCTTTGGATATTAGAGCGATCTGCACCAGCACCGAGGAGGTAAAAGGGCGCGGGTTGCTTTTCCAGGAGCAGGCGGTAGTGCTAGCAGAAGAGATGTTGATTGAGAAAATAGGGCTGTTGAAATGCTGCCGTTGCTGCTGTCTCTACCTCTGTTCGGGCAGCAGGCGTGGGGCAGTTGGATGATCACTGATGCATATCAATAACCGTGTACTTGAGATTTCTCATGACATCATCATTACCTTGGTCTCCCGCGGTCTCGAACCTTTGACCTTGCCGGACTGGTCCACATTTTGGCAGTGAAAGCCCCTCCAATGATGGCCCTTTTCTCCTTCTTTCAGAGCCGAGGCAGCAGCACGCCAGCAAGACGGCATCTTCTCCTCCCCAGCCTAGAAGCCCTGTGAAATCGAGGATCTTCCCCCTAAAACACACACACACAAGATATGTGCAATCAAGCTGCCACCGCTTGGTAAAAAGCTCATGGTGCCTAACCCAAAAGGATCCGGAGCAGATCCTTGAATCAGCTGTCACTTCTTCTATAGAATGGGATTTTTTTCCCCCCTTCCTCCTTAACCTGCGCTGGAAATTGCCGTTGGCTTTATACGTCTCTATAGAGGGAGGCTAAAGAGTCTTGCGTGAGAAGGAAGCAATTTACAATGCAAATAGAGGCCTGTGAAGGGATGGACGCTGCTGCTCACTCTTAACCGCTTGCTGCACCTTAATAGCTGGCTTTATTTTCTGATATTAATAGATGAATTGTTGGCTAACGCTGCCGGAGATTACTTGCTGAAAGGAAAAAAAAAAGTTCGGAATAAACTTTGAAAGCAACAGCTCTCGTTTGGATGTCTAGCCGCACACACAGACAGAAACCAGGTCATATTTACATACAAGGAGGAATCTTTTGCGCGGCAAAGTATCCTGGAGGACTACTTTCTCTTCGGTACTGCCAGAAAGATCTGGATCTGGAGTCTGGGCAGAAGAAGACAGAGGCTGTGAGGGAAGCGAGTTGTTATCTTTGGTTATCTAGCTGTATGAGTGTATTGGTCTTCATAAAGCTAGATAACCGAAAGTAAAAACTCCTTCAAGATCGCCGGGGAGCGTGTGAGAATGACCTGCAACCAAGAGACAGTAAAAACCAGAAAGGTCAGGAATACTTATTGAATCTAACTTTGTTTCTGTGTTTGTTTTTCCCTTATGACGAAAGGTGGGATTAGAGGAAATTGACACACGTATGCCAAAACATTAAGGCGCAGATATTTTGTGAGGTTGTTACAGCTGCAAAGAATTGTATAGTGCTAATGAGTAAAGAGGCACATGTAGTTTGTCCTACTTTAAGGTAAAAGTTTATATATGGAGGGTTTTTGTTTTTCTTAGAGAGCTGTTGTAGAGATGTCTGCTTCCTAGTTTGAATATGATTCCATATACGTAGACTTAGGCTATTCCCTAACGAGGCCCCTCCCCTGAAAAATTTGAAGATTATTCTTGGAAACTGCATGTATTTGGGTTGTATGTCAAATTATATGAAATTAGACTTTAAGAAAAGTTTATACTGGACGGTTAATAATCTGTATCTACCGAGGACATAGAGCTAGGAAGGAAAATGAAAAAAAAAAAAAAAAAAAAAAAAAAGCAAAGGCTGATTTTTTATTCTTCTATTCAAAATACAAGGACAGATGCTTCTCTGTTCCAAGAGGGTTTCCTTGAGGAAGCTACTGAAGCAGAAAGACATGATGGAGACGAGATCGCCTCCCCTCTTGTCAAAGTGTTAAAAAAATGTTCTGTCTTACTCTGCGCCTAGCATTGGAAATGAAAGTGACATTTACGCCACAACCCACGTGTGCGCCTCCTCTCTTTTTGTTTAAGGATGATCAGGTCTATCCAGGAAACAGCTCTGGCATCCCAAACTGAAATAATTAGGACGTATATAGACCTGACAAAAATGGAAAGGGGGTGGGGAATCTGAGGGTCTGTCTTGCCTAATTGATTCCGCTAAACGGAATGCAGGAGATGTGAACGGCAGGACGCTCCGATTCCCACGCTCGGGGGCAAGTGGTAAAGCGGGGCCGGCAGCCTATGACAGACAGCCCTGTTGGGGGGTGAGGGTATGAAAAAAACATCAAGTACACACACCATACTCATCTCCATCGTTTAAGAAAGTAGAGGCATTTCCCACCCACAGCCGTCCGCAGCCTCCCAAATGGCAGTACCAACTAGTCTGTAGCTGCTGTGTACTGTATGTTTCTGTTACTTTTATAACTGCTGTTTAATCTGGCCATAATTAAGTTAGCCTTTTTTCTTCGGTTGAGATTTTCAATATTTAAGGAAAGCTAGTAGAGAAGTTCCCAAAATGTCCCATTACTGCCTGCCCCTCACATCAAATTCTCAGTCCCTACTTGTGGCCTTGTGACCAGCTTTTTGGCTTTTGTTTTGGGAGGGTTATATTTTAAAATATGTCTCTCTATAACAGACATTATAACCACTTCATCAGGCTGTTTACCTCTGAACATGATATATCTAGGAACTTGGTCTAATTATGCTCGTAGGCACACACTGGAAGTAAAATTATAAAATCATCAACCTAAAAAGTGTAAATTATAATGTGATAAAAGTTTGCTCTAGTATAGTACCAGCTAGATGTGTTCTAAACAGTCATTTTTATTTAATCTAAAAATGACTGTGCTTAGCAGAAACTTTGGCATTTTAAAGGTCCCCATGGTAATCTTTTCATAGAAGTCCTTACATTTTTCCACATGTCACCGAGCAAATGTTTGTATATGCATTTAAATATAAATACAAACATTGCATTAGAAAATGTCCAAAATGACCTGTTATCTTCCATGTGACCTGGATTACTGTACTGACAATCCCAAATCCCAAACATATAATTTTTCTTCAAAAGCATTACATTTTCCGTTGTAGTTTCAACTCCCTGTAAGACTGCAGACTGGAGAAGCCTGTAAAACCACTGTTAGTTTCAGATAGAAACTCTGAGAGATTTTATTAAGGTAAATTCTCAATTTGGCTGCTGAACACGTGCCAAAGTTTTACTACTGTAGTGACCGTTGAGAAGACCCTTGTTTATTTACATTTGAAGTACTGTTTGTGCAAACAACCTTTCATTGTTAAGTGCCTGTATTCCTTTCATTTACTTCATGTCCAGGGGTGCTATTTACCTAGAACCATTGTCTACTACAATTAACATTTACATTACAAAGTGTGTGGTTTTCTTTCTCAAGGAGGTTCAATTAAGGCAATAAGATGTTTGCTGGGGAAACCTATTGTTTACTAAAAGCACTCAATGGAGTCAAATTACTGAAGCTTTTGCCTACATCTTGGTCTTTTATGTAAATGTGTTAAATATAACATCTAAGGAAAATAAACAATATTATAATTATGTGTTTGCCATTGTCATATCAAACTTGCTTTGTATCATACTAATGTTACATGACTTATCGATCAATAAAAATACATTTCAATGTTATTATTTTCATTTTATTTTTTGCCGTTCCACTGCTCTTGCTGCAACATGTCCCAATTTTTCTTTTTCTATTACACATCAAATTTCTGACATTTTGTTTTATTTGTGTGTGTTGAAGAGAGGTACTGTATCTGAACATGGGTCTGAAGGGTGTCCAAGGTAATCTCTACAATGACCTTATAATAAGGTGATATTTCTTTGAAATCTGAAATATTCCAAAGACATGTACATTTAAGTCAAAAGAAGTGTAAATATCAGTTAAGTAGTTCTTTGAAAGCTAGTTTTAACATTGGCAGAAACCGGATCAAGTTTATTTAGCATACCACTGCATTGTAAAACAGTTGGAGCGAAGTTGCAGTTTGCGTGAGTATGCATGTTAACTAGTGGGAACCAAGCGCAGTCTTTGTGAAAGGGGAGCAGCAGATTGCTGTGCAAGGCCAATGTTAAAAAGGCAGCTGAATTTAACACCATCTGGAAGAAAAGATCCCTTCACGACTTTCTCACACCGTCAGACAAAACTAGTGTCTCTTGTTCCGAGCCCTTGTCTATGCAACCATACAATACTGAGTCATTATACTTTTTGCTGAGAGAAAATTTGAGAACACAATATGGGTAACCAGTGAATGACCAAGTTTCATTGTGCCCGCTTAAGTCGATTGAAATCTACGTCTAGAGCTATGAATGGTAGTATTGTTTTCCTCACCAGGGCTGTACTAAATGTCAGCACAGTGTAAAGAAAAACTTGAAGTCTGCAAATAACTTACCAGATCTCAATTATAATATTTTCCCACACTAGAACTAATATCATTGCGAGGGGCTACATTGCAGAAAATACAAAAAGAAACGAAAAGAAATAGAGAGTTCATTTAGAAGTTATTTTATCCAGACAAACATTTTAATTTTCTGATGGGAACTTGCATTTAGGCTGTAGGCTGGGTTGAGAAGTGGAATGCATTACTGGGAAGTTCAAGTTACAAAAATGCTTCTTGTGCAATTAAAATAGAATAAAACAAGCATCTAGTCCCACCTGAAACCCTGCCTTCTTAAATATAAAGACTCTCCTTGGCTTTTACTGCTTTAGTTCTACTTAGAATTATTAGTATGGATCTAGCTTAAATTATGCTTTAAATTTTGGCAGACATCGCTCTTTCAAAGTTTGTCACTGTGATTGACATTGCAAAAGAACATCACAGATGTACATTTCCAAAAATACACAACATTCTGGCACTTCCCTAGGTGGAATCTGGTGCCCTCAGGAATACACTTCCCTTTATATTACTTCCCCTCCCCATTTTCTAACTTTTCTTTTCTCAAGATGTGTGTGAATCAGTTATTATACTTAGGTTTAAGGTTCACACAATCTATTTGACTGTAAACAGTCAGAAAAAGGAAACAAAACAGTTCAAAAAAGAGTAAAAGGAGTTGGTTGTGTATGTTTTATTAGGATGTCTATTTTAAATATAATTGACTTTGCAATTTTGTTATTGTGTCACCAAGTGTCGCATAGTTCTTAACATGTAAGTGCAAAACAATGAGTAATTGCTGTTTTGCTGAATAATACATCTGAGTTGCTAACGTCAAAGGTATTATTTTGTGTATTTCTAAGCAGGAACATTAAGTGCAGGTTTTGACATCTAGAATCTTTTCATGAAATACTTAGAAACAGGCCGATAAAATGACACCTGTAAAAGTAAATATAAAGATACAACCAACTTATTTTCCTTGTCCTACTTTATGCCAGAAAATTAACAATGAAATGTCACTCAATAATAAAATTATAGAGGATATAAAATAAAAACAGTCATACAGAAAAATCCAAAACAACAGGAATGGAAATTAGATAGAGGTAAAATAAGATATATAGGAAGACTTCTGCAATATCCTTGCAGGATATGAATGAATATATTTACCAGTATCAGCCCCCTAGTGCAGTTACCATTAATGTGCATAGTAATAAGGTAAATGCTTATTTACAGTCAAAATGAATTATTTTCTCCAAGTGACCTTTCTTTCAGTCTTCTTAAACATTAAATTTCTTCTACTTGTGCTCTGTGTTTACTTTAAAAATTAAAATAATTTTCTTATTTGGAAAAACGTGAAATGCTCATTTGATTTTGTGTAATCTTTGATGAAAATTAAGAAAACACTTAAATAGTAAGAGATAAGGATAAGTACATTTCAAGTTCACAAATGTTCTTCCTATTCATAGACTACATATAAACAGTTCAAGACAGTTTAGTATGTTAAGAATGTTGAACTTTTTAAAAATGGAGAGATGAAGCCAGAGGTTTTATTTTCCAATGTGGCTAGAAAATAAATGTATTAAAGAGAGTGTATAACTATATATCTCGTTTTTTCTATACTTCTGGAAATGCCATTGTGATAAGAATATTGATAACCTTTCCCCACTCTGTCTTGCCATGACCTAGCTTTTCCCTAATTAGGTAGAGTAAAACACACCATAATATGATGTTGCATTTGGATGGGTGCTGGGGGTGGAGGTGGTGAATCGGGCAACAGGAGACAAGGTGTCCTTTAGAAGTTGATGAGTAAAAAGACATTATAATACTGGGTCAACTGTTTTTAACACTGGTACTTAGAGAGAGTTAAACAGGTCGTACAGCGATGGGGCGTGTAAGGTAGTTCTTCAGTGTCTCCAGATTTTAATGGATGGCTTTGTTATCCTGTTTTGTATTCATCGGTTTCTTAGCACAAGTTAACCTAGTACAGAAGTCAGCAGAAACCTCTGTTCTCATCTGCTTTGAGAACCCATTTCATCCCTTCTGGGAATTGTTCGATCTTATTGTGGAATTAATTTTAAAGATGGTGAATGAAAATGAAAAGTATATAGTTATGATTGCTAAGGAATATCTGCTTGCCCTCAATCAGGGCCACGAGAGTTAGTGCACTTAGAAATGTGATGACCATCTTTGAGGTGGGAGCATGTGGCTTTCTGCTTTGCAGCCAACTGCCAGACCACAGGGGGTAGGACTTTAAAAAGTGAAGCTAATCGACTTTATTCAGGGAAATATGGAGTTCTGAGCCATATATATCTGTTCAAAGAGAAGCACATCACTGTGCTTGGTTGTTTGGGTTTTAGCTGAGCTCTGGCACTACGTATTCTTGAGATCTAAAAATAGCCAGGCTTAGCGGCTGCCTTGCAAGGTGCTTGGCGTGGGCGGTGCACAGAGGAGACAGCCGACTCTGTGACTGGCTGCGAAAGTGGTTGGGTTAGGCAGTGGCAGAGGCGAAGGCGGCCGGCGAGCCGCCGGGCAGCACGACGCCGCCCGGCGACCGCGAGCAGCCTATTCCTGAAAGCGGGCGTCTGATTGGTGTTTCCCGGGAGACCGGCTGCCTGAGCTGCCCGAGCTGGTGCGCCGGCGCGCGCGCTCCCGGGGCTGGCGCGCGCTCAGGGCTGGCGCGCGGCGGGGCGGCTGGGGGCGCGCTGCGGCCGGGGTGGCTGGCTAGGAGGCTTCCAAAGTTCGCACGAGCTCAAATTCCAGTGCCCGCCCTCCAAGGCTTGGAGACCGCCGGCCGCCCGCCCCACTGCCAGAGTGGGGCCGCCAGCGTTCCAATGCCTGGCTTGCTGAGTTGCGTCTACGAGGGCCGTTCTGTGTTTTTTGATTTGTCCGCCCTTCGGCCCCTCACCAGCGACCTCGGCCCTGTCTCTGCGCCAGCTCTGGACTGCGGTTGCTTAGGAATCCCGGGAGTTGGACTTGTGGATGGGGGTGGCGTCGGGGTTTAGTCACGCCAGGGGGTCGGTTGTAGGCTGGCCTCCGCCTTCCCAGGGATCCTTCTTCAGGCAGCTTGTGGTTAAGGAGTTTTTTTTGTTGAAACTGTTTCTCTAGTTCTGCCCAGGCATCTTTCCTGGGTGTGATCAATATCAGTGATAAAAATATTGTGTTTCCCCCCTCCCCCAATTTTTAGCCTAGTGAAAAGCTGCTGCTAACGGAAAGACACCCTCACCCGCACCCCACGGGGAAGATCTTGGGGGAAGAAGTTTTGTGAGTCCGGAGAGAGGTTCGGTGAGCGTAAACCGCTCTGGGCCCTTCCCGAGATCAACTTGCACCTCTACCCTCATTGTCCATTAGGGACTCTGAGAACATCTTCCCCCTATCAGATTTGCTGGAAATATTAATCTCCTTGTTGGGTGGATACAGTAGAACTTGTTCAGTGATTACTTTAAAAAGAGATCTGGGTCTTAAGCACTTACTAAAGCCAGTTAATAACATCATGCATGGACATTTAAACTTGTTGTAAGTTGCAGAGAGGATTAGTGGGAAGTCACGCTGTGCGCAGCTAATGATACCATCTTAACTCTAACGGGACTAAATCCACCTCGCCCTGCGCAGGTCTGGCTCTGCGGCCCTCGGGTGGGGCTGGGAAAGAGGAGGGGTCTTGGAGGAGCGCAAGAAGGGTGGAAACAGGAGGAACCGTCCTGGCTCTCCCTTCAGGTGACGGCCCCTCGTCCTGGGAGGCTGAGGGCGGTCCTGCTGCTGGGTGGGCGCAAGCACCGGGACTAGGGCCCAGGCTTCCTGGTGTATACGGACTCGCCACAGCCCACGGGCTGTGCTTCAGTGACTGTGCTTTAGTGACACTGAGGGGCACTTGCCTGTATGTTGAAACAGGTTTGAGCCCATTAACCAGTGGGTGCACCAAGGTCTGTTGCAAGCTCAGGTGAGGGTGAGGGATTCCTAAGGTGGTCGCTTTTGGCTGCCTATCGATTTGCATTACAAAGGCCGTTTACTTTCAGTTCTTTTTCAAAAGTAGTCAAGCTCAGTATTTCACAGGTAAATTTCGAAGCATATTATTAACAACTTTCTGTCATAGGCTTGCACAACTCGTTTCAAACTGATTATTGTTGTAAGACAGTTTGCGACTACTTTATGACAGGGCCAATTAGAAATAATCTTGGGAAAATGCTTCCAAAATGCTGTTACTAAAACACTCACATAACAATATTCATTTGGTTCTGTCACTAAGTAGCTGTCTGACGGATTTCTTGTGTTTTCTGAGTTTCCTTTAATAGTAACTGGCCCTGGGAAAACAAGCTACAGAAGAATTTTAACTGCAAACTGGCTCTTGGAGGTTTTTGTTTTTGTTTAGTTTCAAATTCAAACTTGACAAGGTTAAAATGTTTATGTCTTAATTGCTAGTGGGAGATTTGGAAATAACTATAGATACTAATAACTTTAATAATTGGTGAAAACCTGTAAATAAACCCCTTGGGGAAAGAGATGTGTGTAAAAAATATTAGTAAATAAACTTCTCAATCCGTCCGTGAAAACTGACTTGCAGAATATTGCACAGGATTTCTCTTAAATCTTTGTCTTTCAGAGAAAAAACAATCTATGTACATATATAACCCCTCCCCCAATACACTCACACAGATATAGATATGAGTGAGATTTACTGGAATGGAAGAATTTCTAACAAGTGTGATTAAGAAATATTTTCACTGAATAAATATCTCAAATATAATTAATTTATGTATTTATCAAACCTGCTGTAATGAAAAAAACTTCCTATAATTTCTTTGGAGGCAATGCCTTCGTGAAGACAATAATAGATTTAATATCATTGAAATTCAGAATCCATGGACTTACTTCCTGTCGGGGCCAGGTCTCTTGTATAGTAATAATAGAAGTGTACTTAGGTCTTATTTTTAATTCAGTGAGAATTATGAAGGTATCTGAAACTGTTGCATGAATTTAATAGTCTTTGAGAGGAACTCAAATCATGGATTTTAAGCCTTATTTTTAGAAAGCACATAGTTTGTACATAGTAGCTGCTCAATATATATTATTTTAATGTATTGAATTATCCTTGAAATATATAATCTATATACAAAGTTAAATTAGCATTGGCTGATGGGAGTTTAAAGTTGAGGATGTTGAACAGTCTGTGGAATAGCTTGAAAACTGTTTAGGAGCTTTAAATATGAAATTATCACCATGACTCATTCATGGCAAGTGGGTTTGAAAAGAAAGGAAGAAAAATAATTTGATAGGTCTTCATCTTTAGAGTTTGTAGTATATGCCTCTTGAGTGTTTATGGCGGTGAAAATGCCTAGACAGCAAGGAAGTAGGAATTAGTTGATAAATTTATATTGCCTTGTCATATAAAGTAACTCTTATGACAATTTGTGGATACTTAGATTTATTAATTTTTTTATATTTAAAAAATAAAAAGTTTAGCTCTCCTCAAATAAGGTTAGAAATTGTTGAGTAGCTTAGATTTTCACACTAAAGACTCATGCTCAATTATAGTCTAAAATTTGAGTTTGCAAATAGACATGGGACTCCAGTGATTCAAACGGCACAGTACAAATACTGCATATATTTCTGCCAAATTTGTCTCAGATGGACTAGCTGCTAAGGAAGAATCCATAGCATGACTGAGCTAACAGAAAGCTACCTTTCCAATAGGTAATCCCTCCATTTGAACGGGGGGATTGACAAAGGAGAAAACTTCAATTTTTGTCATTTTTCTGGACTTCAGCCTTAAGGTCTATATTGTCAGTTCAGAATGTATGACGTGAACAATATTTTTGGTTAACCAATAATTATTATTAAGGCAAAATTATTTTCTTAGCCAATAGAAATAGAAATCTGGCTGTATTTAAGTTAAATTTAACTAGCTCCATTTTATTAGAGATTGTCTAATTTTGATTTTTCAAATTGCATTTTATACCATAAAGATCCCTTCTGTGTAAAGTGCAGTTTGAAAAGAGAAAAATATTTATGCTTTTATCATTTTAAGTGATCAAATACTGCAGTGGTAGATAGACTATCATGTGCATCAATACATTATTAACTTAATCTAATGCTCAGAGTCATTACCACATTCATGGGTGTCTTTCTGATATCTCTCCAGTCCACTGGATTTTGAAGTGTGATTATGTAAATTTTCTACTGATAAATAAATGGCTATAATTGTACTTGAAATACCACTCAAATTCTTAAGACCATGGCATCTATATATTATGCATTCCTTAATTATTTATCAAGACTAATTCAAAATAACTGTAGGATAAAGCATACGTTTATTTTTAAATAGCCATCCCCTTCCCCAGTTCTTTCTGTACCGGGTTAAAAAATAATCCAGATGGTGAAAATATGGAGAGATGAGAAAAAGGTTGATGAGTAGAGTGAGTTGGCAGCGAGTTTATCCTTCAAGGAAATATCTGTGGTTTGCCCGATAATACTATCACCCTGATGCAGTTTTTGTGGCATGTGATCTTAATGCCAGTTCAGTAGGGGTATTTTGTTGACAGAAGAAATCATGTTTATATGTTAAACATTAGTGTAGAAAATTCCCCACCATTCCTGGACAAGGAAAAAGGGAAAAGTTAGCAAACAAAAACATTTTACCCATGGGTATTTTTTAAAGTTATTTTATAAACATAGTAGGGAAATTGTAATCTTGAGTTATAAAATTTGACTAAGGGTTACACAGTCAAGTGATACTAGAATTAATGTATGGCTATCCTTCAGTTAATTATAGCTATAGAAAATCACAGTAACCGAATGGTGCCTTTTCATTGTTTAGCACTGCAAGGCTGTATTCAGAACTCTTGTTGCACTGTGCCTTTAAAAGAAGCGTGCGTGTGTGTTTTACCTACATAAATTCTAATTGCAGAATACACTCTAATCACCATGTAGAAATCGTCTGAAGCCTCATAAGTTCATGAGCTACACACTTTTCTTTTTTATTCTGCAGACCACACCTTATCTGGTTGCTAATGAAATACAGGAGATTGATTGCAGAAAATCTTCAAGGGAATATTTGCTGTACCACATATAGTAAGCTCCATTTGGTGCATTAGCATTTAGCCATTTTATGCAAATTTAGAGAAAATGACTCATGTATATGATTTAATATGCATCAGCGATAACTCATACCACCCTTATAAGAAAAAAGAAATTAAAAATTCATTAGAAAACTAGACTAGTGTCACTACATGGTTAAAACATTATTAAAGCATATTTCAATGTTTTGCTTACACTAGTGTTCTCATCATGGTGCCACCATTTCATGACAAAGGCCGTAGAGGAGAAAACATTCAACTTAAAATGTCTGCTGGCACACATCGCTGGATTTGTGTGTCACTAAACAATGAGCGAGCATAGTCTTGAATACCAACTATTTAATTAGCACTTTTGGAAGCCATGCATAGAAAATAGCTCATTTACATGCATCTGCTTAGCGATTAGTCCCATAAAAAGCTACCATTTTTTTGTTGTTGTTTAATATAGCGAACGTTTTACCATTCGGCCATGAAAAAAAATCAAAACATATGTTATTATTTTCAAATCCTGAAATTCAGAGATTTAATTAAAATAGGCAAAAGTCTTCATATTTCTTTTCAAGGTATATTTAAATTTTTTAATTTAACCTTAAGTGTACCATAAAAGGCTGGATACAAGTAATAATTAAGAACTTCAAAGGGCAACTGGAAACCCTCTAACAGTCCTTGGTTTAATTAAAAGCTATTATTAGAAAGCTCTCAAATATACAGTTACATTTAATGACAAGTGATGACTAGTAAAAGCAGTATTTGAAAGTTATGAGTATCTTATTTTAAATACAATTGATAGACTCTAGAAAGTATTGCTATCATTCCATTTTGAAAATAAATGACATGTATTTCTTGAAAAATCAAATTGATAACATTAAAAACCTGTTAGTTTAAGATGCTTTGCTTTTCATTAATTCTCTAGTCTGCATATACCTGTCATGATCACAGATTAATTGTATGCTTCTTAAAAAGCATTTCTGCCAATTTAAATGTCTTTAAGAAGGTATATTTTTTGAATACAGTGGCATATTTATGAAGTCATGTATACCAATGTGTATGGATGCATTAACAATAAAAGTGAGCTTTACTCGTGCATTTTGAAATATAACATTCTCTTTTGGAATATGAATTGATATTTGATATAACAGTAATAAATTATCTTTTAGAAGCTTATATTATCTACCACATTTGTGTGAGAGACAATTGACCAAAAAAACCAGGTGATTCTAAATACATTTTAGAAGGGGTATAAACCATATTGAAAATAGTAATAGGCCACATGTAAAATTTGTTGTTTATTATAAGTAATAATAATGAATATAAGTAATTATAGTCATTGGACTATTTTCTTTATATGTATTTATTTATATAGGGAATTTAGTTGCAATTTGCATAGTTAAAATTCAGGGCAGATGAGTGCATAGTGTATGTACATATATTGTCAAGTGAAATTGATGAATATTTTAAAAGTTCGTTTAGAACATTTTACTGATTCTGTTTGTTAATTACATTTAGTAATTGGCTTATGAAACATCTATAATAAAAATGCCTACTTATTAAGCATATAAAATTTTACTTTTATGAGTAATCTATTATTTTGAAAATGTGATACTATTTCCTTTGTTCACTATGGGCCAGTGAATACCATGGGATGTTTGGTCTTAGAAAGACTATGCAGATTAAATACGTACATATGAATCTATATCTGTACAGCTTATCTATCTATTTAGTTAAGTAATGCAGTATATGTGTATAGTCCACTGTGTAAGAGAAGTTTGCTCCTTATGTGCATTTTGTATACATTATTTAATTTGAAAATTTGTTACTTCGGTTTCTTATTTTATCCTCCTTGTAACAGGTATTATTCTTTGTTTATTATGCCCACCTCTTTTTTCCCCCTGCATAGAAACTCAGAATATAAGGTTTGTAGAGTAGGGAACTTACCTATCTTGTACTGATGAATATCCTGCACATAGAACAGTGTTGGACACATAGTAGATAGATGTTCAGTGATTATTGATTGATAAAAAAATGAGTAAATTTAAATATGAGATTGATCTTTCTGAGATAGCTGTTGCCTTATGGATCTAAAAGATTGATTCATATAGATAGGCTGGTTCCCCCAACACTGGAGCCCTTTTTAAGCTCCACAGCTGTGTTAAGAGATTACCCTTCTTAGACAGAGTAAGACCATTGTTTTGTTTGGGGATGAGTGATGACGGCAAGCAACTTCTAAGCTAGATTTTAAAGTCCATTTGTAAGAGAATTGTGTATATATTTGAGATCCTATCCTTGATATAGGGAATAGTCAGTGGTTCATGGAATAGGGCCAAGTTAACTGGACACATGGGAACTGAATCCTAGAATATAGAATTATTAACAACATAGTCCAAACAAAAATATTTTGTAAGTAATTTAAATATTTTTATTTAACTTTGATTAAAATATCTATTTCATAGAAGCATTGCTTGTAAATGGTCTGAAATGCTTACGATTTTAACTAATGATAGAAGAAATAAATGTAAGTCAGAGTCTCCCTGGTGCCTAACCTTCTTGACTAAGTTAGGACCATTTTTGAAAGCTCCATTAGTTTCCTTTCAATACTAGGAAATTATGAATACAGATAGGTTTATGTTACTAAACTGTGCCCCTGTGACTTAAAAATTAACCCCTCTAAGTATCTAACATGAAATTCAAGAGGTACATGGAGAATTTAAATCACTGATTATATTTTTGAGCAGACATTGGAATTTATGATTTGGTATAAACACTGAAAATTTGTCTTTTTACATGTTCAAACAACATGGATTCAAAATAACAAATATAAGATGGGAAGCTCAAATCAATGAAACATTTATTGGGCTCTTATTATGTTCCTACCAATAAGGCTCTAAAGTTCTTAGAAAATAACCAACCATAGATTGTCAAGTGCATAAACAACAAGAAAATATATTCACAAGACCAGGTAGTTAGAAAAGTGAGTCATCAAAGAAATGCAGCCCTTTTCTATTTATGTATCATTGAAAAAGAATGTTCTTGATTTGGGAGTTGGGTGAAGTATTTGATTAACCCCATTAACTCTTAGAGATTATTAAGGTACTATTTTGGTCTATGAACACAGTTTTGGAAGCTACAGTGGATTCTGTGTTGGTGCAAAAAGGCACTGAATTATACCCTGGGAGATATAATAGGCTTTTCAAGTCATCTGCCTTGAACATAATGACTGACTCTGGAATCTGGTAAAATCAGATCTGAACTGATATTGTCAACAGACGTTATCATAAAGCAAAGCAGAGAATTCAGATTACATATTTTATCTGGGTTACATTTTCATGCTTTTAGCTTTTAATTAGGAAAGACGTCTCCACTATGTAAGTGGCCATATTGTTTACTACGTTAAAGATAGAGCTAAATATGAGGAAATCAATCAAGAACTTCTGGACCAATAGAAAAATCTATTAACCAGAAAGTATTTACTAAGTAGCTTATAAGAGTACATAGTGCTAGGGACTACTTATATTTTTGGGAGGGTAGGCTTGGGAAATGTAGAAATGGAAAGCTTAGGAAGAGGGCTTAGAAAAAGTATAAGAAATGATGCTAAAGTAACAGTATAAGAAATGATGCTAACTTTACGAAACATAAGATTTGGTCGAGGAGACTAGATTAATAAATATTAAAAAATAGTGAATAATGTAAGATAACATTGAATTGTGGAATACCTATTAATAATATTATAGGAATATACAGTAAAGATAAATCAGTATGAATAGCCAAGGAAGGATTAGTAGAGAGAGTAATATGTGTAGCTTTGAATTTGTGCTTTGAAAGAGTCGTAGAATTAAGACAGATAGTGGGGAGAGCATTCTGGGCCAGAAAACCAAAATGATTGATGATGACTTGGACGCATGAATGAACAGAACATGTTTTTGAGAGTGAGAAGGTAGAAGAGCTTCATATTTGGTAATAGTGATTAATATTTGTGGATAGGTAGTATAAGGCCAGATTATTTATGTTCTTGAAACATTAGAGATAGACATGATGATGGAAATTTTGGATAGTTACTGCGAGTTTCTTCTTTGTTATATTCAACAAATATTTATTGAGCATCTACTGTGTGCAAAGTACAGTGCTAAGCACTGGGAGAACAATGGTGAACCAAATCTATTTATTGCCCAACCTCATGAAATTGTATTCTAGCAGGGAAGCTAGAGTTTAAATAACTAATTACAGAATTGACTCTTTAATTATGGCTTTGATTAGTTCTACAAAGGGGAAGTACATGGTATCTATCATGAGTAAGTAGAACTAGTCTGGGATAGAAGGCAGTGTTAGGGAGTTGGCCTTAAGAAGTAGTGTTTGAGGGCTTCCCTGGTGGCAAAAAAGAAGTGTTTGAGTTGAACCAAAGGAGGAGTGAGATGATTGAATAAACAGGAGCGGGTGGGTAGGCAGAACTTTAGAGTCAGAGGAGACAACACATGTCAAGACACACAGGCAGGAGGAATCCTGCAATGTTTGAAGCACTTCAAGATCAGTGTGACTAGTCTTCAGAAATATACAGAAAAGAAGACGAGAGGGTCTAAAATTCAGTTTGAGAGGGAGGCAGACCAGATGGTGCAAAAGATTTTCTAGGGTTTTGGTCTTTGACCTAAGTATGGTGAAAAGCCACTGAATGATTTTAAGCAATGGAGTGGATGTTTTAATTTACATTTTAAAAAAGTGATTCTGACAGTAGTATGGATTAGAGGAAGGCAAGAGTGAGGGAACCACTTATTTACCTGAGGTAATAGTTGAATTAAGAGATAAAAATGGTTTTGGTCTAAGGTGGTTGTAGTGAAAATGGAGAGGGGTGTTCACGAGGCAAAATTGACCAGATAAACAAAGTGAGGAAAGTAATACTTAAAGAATGGTTCACTGTCATCAGTATTCAAGTGGGTCAAAGTGGGCATAGTATGGACATAGGGAAGCCAGTTGGAAACTGTGGCAATAATCTAAGACAGTGATGGAACCTGAAATTGGGAATGGAGAAGGGAAGACACGTTTAGAGACATTTAAAAACAAACAACATATAGATTTTTTGACTCAAAAGGTTTAAGTCTTAGTGAATTGAGTGGCCTTAGTGGCTAGAAGAAGAAAGCAGTATGGGGAGGAAAAATGACTGAGTCATTTCACAAGTGTTGAGTTTGCAGGGCTAGATAGCTGTAAAGACAGACATGAGTGTGATTCTATTTGTGAGAACATCAGTAGATTTGAGATTGAATTAAAGTAATAAAATATGTGGAGTTTGCCAAGGAAACAGTATACAGAGTGAAGAATAGCAAGCTAAGGCAGTGATTCTGATGTTGGTGGAAGGAATAAGTAGGTGTCACCCATAGCTTGGAGTACATTTGGAAACAAAGTCCCTCTCAGTAATTCCTTTTTTTTTTTTTTTTTTTTAGTAATTCCCTTTTGAAGGCCACTTAAATTTTAGCTGTTTAGTATATGTTCAACTATTAAAATAAATAGAGTCCTCCCTAATATGTTTGTAGTTTGCCACATTTAAGAATCTTACATTGTTATCGTAACTAGACTTATCATGGTGATCACTTTGAAACGTATAGAAATATTGAATCACTGTGCTGTATAACAGGAACTAACATAGTGTTGTAGGTTAATTATACTTCAAAAACAAACAAACTCATAAAAAAAGAGATCAGACTTGTGTTTACCAAAGGTGGGGGAATTGGATGGAGGCAGGCAAAAGTTACAAACTCCCAGTTATAGGATAAATAAGTAAGTAAATAAGGGATGTAATGTATAACATGATAAATATAATGAACACTGCTGTGTGTTATATATGAAAGTTAAGAGAGTAAATCCTAAGAGTTACCACAAGGAAAAATTTTTTTCTATTTCTTTAATTTTATACCTATATGAGATGATGGATGTTGACTAAACTTACTGTGATAATCATTTCATGATGTATGTAAGTCAAGTCATTATGCTGTACACCTAAACTTATGCAGTGCTGTATGTCAATTATATCTCAATAAAACTAGTAAAAAAGACTATGTTACATTGAAATAAGAAAAAAACGGGAGGAGAGACTAGTTGGAGAGTGTTCATATAATTCTAGAAATAATTGGAATTTAAATAATGCTTCATAAATATTTAATTCAAATTGATTACCACATCATCCAATACATGTTCAAGTTCATAGAAATTTCTTTTAGAAAAATGTAAGCTTATTCTTTCATCTAGTAAATATTTATTGAGAGCTTACATGCTTGGCACTGTTCTTGGTCCTATTGATTTTAGTTTTGATTATGGAATCTATACTTTAAAGGGGCGAGATAGTCAATAAATAAGTAAAAAAAAATATCACATAGCTATAAGAGCTATGATAAATAATGCCAGGTAATGGGGCTTACTTTAGATTGGGTGGTCAGGCAAGGCTTACTTGAGGAAGCAATGTTTAAAATGACACCTTAAAATATAAAAGTATAATAGTTACACTATTTAAGTCTATAAAGAGGTATATATACTTGTCTGTCTGTTTACATAAGATTAATGAACCTATTTGGGTTTAATAGCAATAAAAAACCTTGACCTGCTCTCTTTTGATTCTTCATTCAGGTCCATAAAAGACAGAAGGGTAGAGAGATAAACACTGTACATGAATGTGACTCTTTGCGTGCTTTACCTCCATAATTATGCATCCAAGTTAAGAAAAAGCTAAAGGAATAGGTTTTTTTTTCATTTCTTATTTCTCCTATGAACTTCAGAGTTCACTTTTAAAGGCACTTTAGGAAATCAACATATTTTAGTGGAGACTTTTGAGCTGCATCATGATAAAACGTTTAATAAAACAATACTACCAATAACATCAGGCAAGTGTATCATAGGTATTGACTGGGTTATGGAGTTATTCAAAAGTAGTGATTGGAACTGGGGCTCAGAAATTTAGGTGAACTGTTAGAATAGTAACAGAAAAGTGAGGGCTTGAGCCAATTCACGGCTAATCAGTTCCTTATCAGTAACTACAATCTATATTTATTTATAGAGATTAAGGATAATTTTTTCCACAGCTAATGATGGTTCTATTTCAATGTATTAAAATTTTTAACTTGTTGAAGTTATCAAGCAAAAGTTTTCTTTCCAAGACATTTCTTAACTGCCTACATCATAGTTTCGAGGAATATTGGCATTTTCTAATCATGTGTGCTTAATGCAGTTTTGGAAATTCATGTTCAGACTTGATACATTAACAATTTTATTTAATCAATTAAAAAAATAGGCACACATGCACATGCTTTTTTTTTTTTTTTTTTTTTTTTTTTTTTTTTGGTGGTACGCGGGCCTCTCACTGTTGTGGCCTCTCCCATTTGCGGAGCACAGGCTCAGCGACCATGGCTCACGGGCCCAGCTGCTCCGCGGCACGTGGGATCCTCCCGGACACGAACCCGTGTCCCTTGCATCGGCAGGCAGAGTCTCAACCACTGTGCCACCAAGGAAGCCCAAGTCAGGATATTCTTATATTTAAACAAACAAAAACTCGGTAGAGAATATTATGATTTATTTGTGTATCTCAGTAGTTAAGGCTCAAGTCAGTAAAATCTCAGCACTTTGAATTCATAAATTGTCAAAATATCAGGTCATTTAAGAGAAAAAAACCAGACCATTCGATGGGGAAAAAACATAATATCTACAAAATGAACTGAATATTTCAGTTGCTACGGTATCATGTAGATATAATTTATAAACACACTCTTGCTTCACATTTTACATATTTAGAAATTAAATCTACATTCATAATTATTTCAGTATTTGAATTTCTTAACGAAAAACACCCATTTTTATGTTGAGGTTTTTTTCCAGCTTTATTGAGATATAATTGTCAAATAAAAATTATATATAATTAAGATGTACAACGTGATAATTTAATATACATATACACTGTGAAAAAATTACCACAATTAAGTTATTTAACATATCTATAACCTCACATAGTTAACCCCTTTTTTGTGTGTGTGGTGAGAACTCTGAAGGCATATTCTCTTAAACTTCAAGCATACAGTACCGTGTTGTTTTTTTTTTTTTGCTGCAAAAAGTTTCATTGTTTCCATTTGGCCCAAGGCTTGGGAGAGCGCTCTCGGTGGTTGAAAAGCTGCCAGTGGCTGCAGGGAGAGGCTTCGGGCAGAAACTCCGACACCAAAGGGGCTTTTCAAAGGCCACAGGCTCCGGTGGCACCTAGTCGTGCTCGAGGGTGAGCCTTTGGAAGAGATACTCGCCCAGCCCCGCCTGGGGGCCACGCAGCTTGCGGAAGTTGGTCAGGTGGTCGCCATCTTGAGATTCCCCTGCTCACCTATTAAGCTGCTCTCCGGGAAGTCTCTGGCTCTGGCAGGCACAAAGCCAGGGCACGTAGTTTCAAAAGGGCCTAGTCCAGGCTCTTCTCGCTGAGAATGGCGGCTTCCCTAGCGTCCGGGTTTTTACCGCACTCATCTTGAGATGGCTTCCAAGCGTCCTGGAAGAGGGCGTGGCTGCCGCACTGGTGTTGCATTTTCAAAAGACGCTGGGCGCCTTCGCACGTCCCCTCCGCCGATTTGTGGAAGAAGTGGCTCCATGCCCTCCAGAGCCACGTCGTCGTCCTCGCGGTCGAAATGGAAGCCCAGAGAGACAGGTAGGTGTAGGGGGCCCCTCGATGCATGTTGACCGGGAGGTGGATGACGGCTTCCTCCTGGGTGGAATAATTCTGACGAATCTGGGAGCTCACGGTTGATCAGCAGTAAGGAGCTAAGCTCCAAAAACGGTGTCGGTTCGTGCCGGAGGCCCAGGGTAGCTGACTGGTTGGTTCTGAAGGTTGCGACAGGGAGAAAGGTACAATACAGTATTATTAACTGTAATAAATACGCTGTATATTAGATTCCCCAGAACTTATTCATTTTATAACTGAAAGTTTATATCCTTTGACCAACATGCCCCCATTCCCTCACCCCCATCCCCTGGCAACCACTGTTGTACTCTCTCGTTCTATGAGTTTGGCTTTTTCGGATTCCACATATATAAGTGAGATCATACAGTCTTTGTCTTTCTGTGGCTGCCTTATTTCACCTAGCATAATGGCCTCTAGTTTCATCCATGTTGTAATAATTGGCAGGATTTTCTTCCTTTTTATGCTGAGTAATATTCCATTGGGAAAAAAAAAAAATATATATATATATATATATATATACACCACATTTTCTTTATCCCTTCATTCATTGGTGGATACTTAGGTTGTTTCCATACCGTGGCTATTGTGAATAATACTGCAAAAACATGGGGAGTGCATATATGTTTTTGAGTTAGTGTTTTCATTTACTTTGGATATATAACATGAAGTAGAATTGTTGGATCATATGGTAGTTCTAGTTTTGATTTTTTGAGGGATCTCTGTACTGTTTTCCATAGTGGCTGTGCCAATTTACATTCCCACCAACCGTGCACGAGGGTTCTCTTTTCTCCATATCCTTGCCAACACTTGTTATTTCTTGTCTTTTTGATAATAGCATCCTAAGAAGTTTCAGGTGGTATCTCCTTGTGGTTTTGATTTGCATTTCCCTGATGATTAGTGATATGGAGCACCTTTTTAGGTACAGCCGTTTCTTGGTATCCTTGGGGAACTGGTGCCAGTACGCCCCACGGATACCAAAATCCAAGGATTCTCAAGTCCCTTATGTAAAATGGTGTGGTACAGTCAGACCTCTGTATCCGTAGGTTCCCCATCCTCAGATTCGGCCAACTTCAGATTGAGTTACAATTCGAATGTGGAACCAACCTGTGGATACAGAGGGCTGACTGTACCTGTTATCCATTTGTATGTCTTCTTTGGAAAAAAGTCTGTTCAAGTCCTTTGCCAGGTTTTTAACTGGGTTATTAGTTTTTTTGCTACTGAGTTATATGAGTTCTTTATATAGTTTGGGTATTAACCGCTTATCAGACATGGTTTGCAAATATTTTCTCCCTTACTGTAGGTAAGCATTTTGTTGCTTGTGTACAGAAGCTTCTTAGTTTCATGTGGTTTATTTTTGCTTTTGTTGCCTATGTATGTGTGAAATATTATATTTAATTTCATGGAAAGAAATTTCATGTGCATTGGAACTGTGTTTACCATATATGATATTATGACTGTACAAGCATATTAACCGTAATCTTAAGTAAGTGACAATTTGCTCTGCCTTATGTCTAACAATGTGAGGAGAAGGGTCTTTGATGATCAAAAGAAAGTTGATATTAACATAACCCACACTGGGCACTCAAACGTAATCAAATATATACTAACGTTTTGTTTTTTCTTTAAGCCTTTGAATTTAAACACACTCTTGGATTTGTGGTTCTTCATGCTCTCTTAACTGCATGGAAGGCAAATTGACGCTGGGCAAAATTATTAAGTAAGGGATGTTTGTAGCTTGTATTTTAGCAACGGATTGTCTTTGTTCTGAAGACGATCTTTTACCTTCATAGTTGTTTTCTCTTCCCACACCCTTATTCCTCCTTGAAGATATCCAGTTCTTTCTTGTCTTCCCTGATGTTACCCTGGTAATTTTTGCTCTAGGGATGGGATTGAAAGAAACTAACTCCTGAGGTGAAAGTGGCTCATATGGTTTAATGCCTTATTTCTTAAAACACAGTGTAGGTCAAAGGAATGAAAATTGTTTTATTTAACAAGCACTCACTCACTGTTCTGTGTTTTATAAATGTTAACTCATTTAATTCTCACAATAACCTATTAAGTAGGTTTTTAATTGTGGAATTTCAGATAATCAGTAGGGGAAAGATTGGGAAACAATTGATCCTTTTATCTTTGAAATCATTTCATAAAATGAAATTCTGTTTCTACGGCCAGCCCCATTTTTACTCCCGTGATAGTAATCATGAACCAAGGCAAATCAAGCACAGGATCTTGTGGTCAGTCTGGTTCTTCATGGGGCAGTGATGATAGATTCAATTAGACCCTCAGGACAGGGGTTTTACTGACTCATACTACAAGTAGAAACATTCACATCTAAGTTTTACAAGTTTTACAGAGATTTGCCAATTCTTGAATTTTTACTTTTGTTATAACTGAAATGTAAGTTAATTTTTTGTTGTAAGTCATGTTACACACCTTTAATATCTAGTATTTTAATATGTTAAAAAGTTTATTTTTGGACTTTTGGAGTATCCTAGTATGATTCCAATTTTAAAATGAGTTATCCATAAATAATAGTTGCTTTCAGTTTTCAAAAACACACTGTTCTTCATAAGAATGAGAATAAACTGTATATTCTTTGTAAGAGTGCTATACAGATGTATAAATGTTTTAAGAATATCATAATTTTTTATTTTAGTTATTTAACCCTGTTCAATTGGTGACAATATTTAAATGTGAAATACATTGTCATTTTTTTAAAAGTACACTTATTTATTTTATAAATTTATTTATATTTTATTTATTTATTTTTGGCTGCATTGGTCTGTTGCTACGCGAGGGCCTTCTCTAATTGTGGCGAGCAGGAGCTTCTCTTGTTGTGGAGCTCGGGCTCTAGGTGTGTGGGCTTCAGTAGTTGTGGCACGTGGGCTCAGTAGTTGTGGCTCACGGGCTCTAGAGCACAGCCTCAGTAGTTGTGGCACACGGGCTTTGCTCCGTGGCATGTGGGATCTTCTCCCACCAGGGATCAAACCCGTGTCCCTTGCATTTGTGGACTCTTAACTACTGCGCCACCAGGGAAGCCCTACATTGTCATTTTAACTGCTGATTAATAACTCTCTGTCAGGAGTGTTTAAAAACCCCTTCTAAGTATATGAAAGAATTAAAGGATTATAATTCACACAAATACTCATTTTAATTGAATTTTTACCTAACTTTTTAGAGTATATGTAAGAATCACTAAGAAAAATTATATAAACAGTGAATGCAACAAAAAGGAAAAAATACTAACAAGAGTAGATTGATTTTAATTAAGGAGTATCAAATTTCAACTTTAATTGCAATCATTGTTTGAGTTTTTCCAATCTCACATGATAAATTGACTGATAGAAAATTTGTCCACTCTGAAGCTTATTATTAAGTAATAATTCTAATTGTCATTTGACTTCTCAACTGATAATTTCTCAAATAAGTCTTTGAAGAAATAGTACAACTTTTTGATTAAGGTCAATACAGACAGGTGTAAAACAATAATTCTCAGCCTATATTGTAGTTATGGGAGAATTGAGTCAGACCAAAGAAAAATGTGCAACTCAGTTTATCATTACTCATTTAAATGACTAAGTCATATTCTATGAAACGTTTTGTTGACACTATAACATTTATAATGCTTAGCCAATTGGAACTACCCAATATATAGGACCCCGGACAAATTGTACACATTGGTAAGAGTTCAGCCTTCCTCATGAACATTGTTTAAATTCAGAAAGCATTCATCTGTCTTGCAACCTCACTTTGAGCTTAAGAGATGTAGCTCTAGAACTAGTTTTTGCTATACTGATGCTTTGCAAACTTACTGTTTAATAAAAATTGAATTCTAGATAATTCCCCTTCATCTCCCCACCTACCACAAGGAATTATGGAGGAGGAAAATAAAAATAAAAACTTGTATTGTGATACCTAGGGAAAAAATTATAGTTTTTTAAAACAATTTTTATTTATTTATTTATTTATGGCTGTGTTGGGTCTTCGTTTCTGTGCGAGGGCTTTCTCTAGTTGCGGCAAGTGGGGGCCACTCTTCATCGCGGTGTGCGGGCCTCTCACTATCGCGGCATCTCTTATTGCAGAGCACAGGCTCCAGATGCGCAGGCTCAGTAATTGTAGCTCAAAGACCTAGTTGCTCCGCGGCATGTGGGATCCTCCCAGACCAGGGCTCGAACCCGTGTCCCCTGCATTGGCAGGCAGATTCTCAACCTCTGCGCCACCGGGGAAGCCCGGGAAGCCCTATAGGTCCTTTTATTTTTCTCCAAACAGTTATAAATTTAGGGCATTCAAAAGAATTCATGCAAAATCAAAATTGAAATGAAAACTTTCTCTCTTTGCTAGGGAATTTAGTTTAGTGTCTATAACGTGCCCTTAGTACTTCTAAAATCGGAAATGAGTCACTCTGTCTCTTAGCTATGTACAGATTCCTTGAGAGGCATCATACAGTTGTTGGTCTGAAATAAGCATTAGATTTATTACCTAAATGTTGTCAACCACTATAGTAGATATACTACAAAATATGAAAGACACTTTTTCCGTGATTCACATGAGAGTTTATCATATTTTAAAATAATGTTTGCAATTTATTATTGGTCATCCTTCCTTGCACAATTGCTGGTACCAAGCACATTTTACAGATTAGGAAATAATTTGGATATATACTAAATAAAGTCTAAATAAAGTAGAATAATTATCAGCATATTTTACAAAGATGGGATTTGGGGATTGGTTTACAAAGATGGGATTTGGGGCATGTCCTTGTACTTGAATGAAATTCTGAGCTCTGTACCATAGAATATGAAAACTCGTAATCCATGGCATGTGGTGGCATCACAGTTAATAAAATTATTGCCTGTAATTGGTTGTGATGAAGTACCTTCCGAAAGAAGTACCTTGGGAGCCTAAGTGGTTACCATAGTTGACCATCATGGCTGTATTAATGACTAAAAGAACCTTAGTGTGGGTAAGATTCTTCTGAATGAACTGGAGCATTTACAGAAAGAAAATTGAGAAGCACAGGTTTTTAAGTCTTAGTTTAAGGCATGGTCAGAGAACCTGTGAACTTCTATGGTAGCCTTAAATAATCTCATTTCTTTCTTTTTGCGGTACGAGGGCCTCTCACTGTTGTGGCCTCTCCCGTTGCGGAGCACAGGCTCTGGATGCGCAGGCTCAGCGTCCATGGCTCACGGACCCAGCCGCTCCGTGGCATGTGGCATCCTCCCGGACCGGGGCACGAACCCGCGTCCCCTGCATCGGCAGGCGGATTCTCAACCACTGCGCCACCAGGGAAGCCCTCTTATTTCTTATAGAAACAATACCAATATTGCTGGAAAGTAAGCACAAAATTTAATTGTAACGATTACAAAGTAATAAGGTAAATTCACAGGCTCACCAAATCATGAAAATCAGGGCATTCATTGGAAGATGTTGGACTCTGAAACTTGGAATGGAGGCATTGCCAATGAAAACAGCTTGCCTGTGGGAACATTAGTCTTCCCCGGCTTGCAAGTGCTGTAATAACCTTACCCAGGGCATCACTGTGTAAGGGGATGCCCATTCTCCTCAAGACTCACCCCAGCTATCCTTTGTAGACTCATTACTGGGTCATACATAGCTCAGTATGCTCCAAAGTACAGTCTCATCCAGGAAGAAATAGTTTATATGCCAAAAGAATTGTAAAATTCTGCTAATTTATATTGGCAGAAATCTGGGGAATACATGAGGGAATGAAATCTAAGGGTGTTGGAACAAGGAGGGTGGAATAGAACATTGGGTTGGACCACATTTATGGATATGGTGTACTTACTAAAGATTCTGAATTTAATGCATTAGCTTGTGTAGCTGGAAGACTCTTAACAGTTTACTCGTTTGGTTGACTGAAATTTAGATTAAATGATGAAGAGATGCCAGAAGTTCTTTGGAATAGAAGTCAAAGGCTTATGGAGATAGGAATGTTGGAGTAGGTTTATTATGTATGTCATACATAGCCAGCCATTCCTAACAACATCACCTGAGCCAGCCCAGAGGACTCTCACTTTATAAGGCTTGGAGAAGTAAACTAGGGAGGGAAGCACCTGTATCTTTGAATAGCTCTGTGGTGACTTCCTCTGTAGGCCAAATAATAGCACTTAATTTCCAAAAACAAGTTGGGCACATTTACTATAATGGGTAGCAGAGACATGGTGGTAATTAGAATGTTTGAACCTACAGGGATATTTAATGAAGGGCAGTCCTTTCAGTGGGCAGGATTTCAAGCTGTCCATTTGCCTGATCTGAGATATAGGTAGAAGTACATTGTATTAGTTTGCTAGAGCTGTCATAACAAAGTACTACAGATCGAGTGAGTTAAACAACAGAAATTTATTTCCTTATAGTTCTAGAGGCTAGAGCCCAAGATCAAGGAGTCAGCTGGGTTGGTTTCTTCTGATCCATTTTATTTATTTATTTTTGCGGTACGCGGGCCTCTCACTGTTGTGGCCTCTCCCGTTGTGGAGCGCAGGCTCCGGACGCACAGGCTCAGCGGCCATGGCTCACGGGCCCAGCAGCTCCGCGGCATGTGGGATCTTCCCGGACCCGGGCACGAACCCGTGTCTCCTACATCGGCAGGCAGACTCTCAACCACTGCGCCACCAGGGAAGCCCCAATTTTATTTTTAATATATGTTTGTGGTATGAGGTGTGAATCGAAGTTTTTAGGTTTTTTTTTTTTTTGGTATATGGTTATCCAGTAGTTCCAGGACCATTTGTTGGTAGTTGACAGTTCTTCATTTAAATTTTCTCTTTTCAAATAACTAGTGTGATTTCTGTTTCCTGACTGCACTCTGACTGATACAACCTGGCTATCTCTTGAATTGTGATCTGGATTTCTAAATTTTTTAACTAACATTTTTTTTCCAGATTGGCACAGTGTAATGCATAAATAGTGTCAAAATGGGATCCCCAAGATAAACATGTAGTTAGTAATATTCACTTTGTTGTAAATAAGTTTAAAAGTCCTGGTTACCCAACACATGGTGATAAAATATTTTAGGAGAAAATGAGTAGTTTCCCGGTCAGTGCTCCTATATGTTAAACGTCAGATTCTGAACACATCCAAGGTTTTGGATTGGAGTGTGTATAATATTAAGTGTTAATACAGTACCCAAGTCAAGTATTAAAAATAAATGACTATCAAGTTTTTTCTTACATATTTCTTGGGTATATGGGATGAATGGATGGATAATTTGGGTTGGATGAAATCAACCCACCAATCAACCAATTAATTAACCAAAAACCAACAAATAAACAAATTGATGCCCAAATCCAAAGTCAAAACAATGGAGTGAGTGAAGTAAGACATGTTAAAAATGAAGTGTTTTGTACCTTCATGGCATCTTAATCACTCATTCTTTTCAACTATTTTTAGGCCATAATAGAGATAGAATAGTGATAAAAATGAAGGCACAACAGTTTGGAATCCCTCAAATATCTGAAGTTTCTTGTCATTAGACTCTTGATCGTTGAACCAGATTTTGTTTTGGATCTTGGTAGGAAGCAGAATGTAGAAATCATAAAGCTTAAAGTTTATGCTTTTAAACCAACTGAAGCCTGTGCATTCTGTTTTACAACAATCCCAGGTTTAGGGCATGTTGTGAATTAATGAGTATATAGTTATGACCAAGCCTATTATTTAATGAGAAAGACTGCTCTTTTTTAAGTTAATGATTTGAAAATACACATACCCTAAAAGTGATTCTTAAATTTCAAACGTATATAAAGTAGCCAGTTGTGCTGTTTCTTCTGCAACTTGACCAAGCATTCATTTTCTGTTGTACAATGAGGAGGAAAAAAGTTAGTAGTATTGGGAGACTTTCTAATGAGGCCCAAAAGAGCCAGAATACATTTAAAATACTGAGAGAGAATCAAAAGTCAGTTTTTAGGCCAAAGAATAAAAGAGGGGTTGGTTGATAAACTACTCAGAAATAGAAACCATGTTAAAGGTGATGTTTTGGCTGTTAGGCTTTCTTCAGGCCTTAATATATAAAACTAACATTTTTATATTTCTTATTCTGCCCAAGGAAGGCCTCAAAGACAGAATGCTGCCTTTAACCTTATTCAACATTCCATGGAGTATTTTAAAGACTAGAAGAATATTGCTGGGGCAAAAATGATTGGGGCTCTGAAAGATCAGAAGAAATCTATCATTATTTTTTTTAAATAAGCAGACACTGAGAACTTCATCCACAAAGTTATTCTGAATTCAGTGTCCTAGCCAGAAACTTTTGTAGTAAATAAATAAGACTGACCTGGAGTTCACTGCATTTCTGGATCTGAGTGTTACTTTCTTTTAGATTGGTTTACTTGAAACTTTACCTACCTTTCTGTAATAGATTACTTATATTTTAGTTTTAAGGCAAATATTGAGTTCAAAAATAATTTTAATTGACAAGTGAATTGCTCAATAAATTTTACTTATGTATACTTTCATAACAGCTTGAAAAAAATTTAAATTATATGAAGATATTTTCTAGAAATTATTAAAATCACTATATTTGGGGCTTCCCTGGTGGCGCAGTGGTTGCAAGTCCGCCTGCCGATGCAGGGGACACGGGTTCGTGCCCCGGTCTGGGAAGATCCCACATGCCACGGAGCGGCTGGGCCTGTGAGCCATGGCTGCTGAGCCTGCGTTTCCGGGGCCTGTGAGCCATGGCCGCTGAGCCTGCGTTTCCGGGGCCTGTGAGCCATGGCCGCTGAGCCTGCGTTTCCGGAGCCTGTGCTCCACAACAGTGAGAGGCCCGCGTACCGCAAAAAAAAAAAAAACAAACAAAAAAAACACAATATTTTATTTTTTTCTCATTTTATTTTTTCATCTCATTTTTATTTAAAAAATATAGAATTTTGAGGGGCTTCCCTGGTGGCGCAGTGGTTGAGAATCCGCCTGCCGATGCAGGGAACACGGGTTCGTGCCCCCGTCCGGGAAGATCCCACATGCCGCGGAGCGGCTGGGCCCGTGAGCCATGGCCGCTGAGCCTGCGCGTCCAGAGCCTGTGCTCCGCAACAGGAGAGGCCACAACAGTGAGGCCCGCATACCACAAAAACAAAACAAAACAAAACAAAACAAAAAACAAATAAAAAATATAGAATTTTTTAAATAAATGAATTAACAGTATAGAAAAAGTAAAAGTAACAGAAATCAAAGCATTAATTCAAAAAACTACTGGCAAGTTGGTCTTCCTATCTTTTATTTGGAAAAGGAAAAATTTTAATATGTATTATATATTAGATGGTATTACTATGTCAATGCTAAATTTCTTTTTTTTTTAAAAATTGAAGTATAGTTGAATTACAGTATTGTATTATTTTCAGGTATGTAACAGTGATTTGATATTTTTATACATTATGCAACATACAAAGTTATTACAGTGTTATTGACTGTATTCCCTGTGCTGTACATTACATCCCTGTGACTTACTTGTTTTATAACTGGTAGTTTATACTTCTTAATTACCTTCATGCATTTTGCCCATCCTGTCACCCCTTTCCCCCGGCAACCACCAGTTCTCTGTGAGTCTGTTTCTATTTTGTTGTATTTGTTCGTTTTGTTTTTTAGATTTCACATGTACCGTACTTGTGTTTCTCTGTCTGACTTATTTCACTTAGCATAATACCCTCTAGGTCCATCCATGTTGTTGTATCTTTTTGTCTAGTGAGCAAACACATATGTTCTGAAAAAATGTTTATCTTGACAGATATGGCCAGGTGCACACATGGATTGTGACATTCACTGAGGACTGCAAGACTGTTTTCTAAAAACCTAGGTAGCTGCCAGAATCACCAACTATTTGGGTCAGCTGTGAATACCTAAAATATGGAACAGATATCTATATAGAGTAAGGAAAGAGAATTACAAAAAGGAGGGGCACTATTGATTACTGAAAGCCAACTCTGAACCAAATGTTTTTGTAGGGTAAAACATTTGTTTTACCCTACAGCTAGAGAATGTCACATCCAGCACTGATGTGTTTGCTCTCCAAGCCTGCCTTTTCTCCATGATACAGAGCTGCCTCTTAAATATATACCAGGTAATATTCATTCATTAATTTGGTAGGAAGCAACAACTTTATAACCAAATAGTATTCCATCTAATGCTATGAAATGTATTATGTACTCATGAAAGGTCACACCTTTAGTATTAACTTTTATATATTCTATAAAAAACATGTCGATTTCATAGGCTGTTTTTTTTTTTCTTTTTTGTGGTACGCGGGCCTCTCACTGTTGTGGCCTCTCCCGTTGCTGAGCACAGGCTCCGGACGCGCAGGCTCAGCAGCCATGGCTCACGGGCCCAGCCGCTCCGCGGCATGTGGCATCCTCCCGGACTGGGGCACGAACCTGCGTCCCCTGCATCGGCAGGCGGATTCTCAACCACTGCGCCACCAGGGAAGCCCCATGTGCTGTTTTTAATTCAAAGATTTTTAGCTTCACTTTTATAATTTTCAATGTTGACATTTTATAATATTTATGAACCTTCATTTATCGTACGTTTTTCTGGGATGAAATGGATTAATGTAGCCCAAATGACTAAATAAATAAAACAGGCATACCTCTTTTTATTGCACTTCACTTTGTTGTGCTTCACAGATACTGAGTTTTTGACAGATTGAAGGTTTGTGGCAACCCTGTGTTGAAAAAGTCTGTAGGTTCCATTTTCCAATAGCCTTTGCTCACTTCATGTCTCTGTATCACATTTTGGTAATTCCTGTCATATTTAAAATTTTCATTATTATTATATTTGTTATGGTGATCTGTGATCAATGACCTTTGATGTTACTGTTATAATTGTTTTATGGCACCATGAATGGCACCCATGTAGGATCTTGAACTTAATCCATAAATGTGTGTGTTCAGACTGCTGCATCTATGGGCCATTCCCCTGTCTTTCTCCCTCTCCTCAGGACTCTCTATTCCCTGAGACACACAGTATTAAAATTAGGCCAATTAATAACCCTATGATGGCCTCTAAGTGTTCAAGTTAGAATTCTCTCACTTTAGATCAAAAGCTAGAAATTATTAAGCTTTGTGAGGAAGGCCCATCAAAAGCAGAGATAGGCCAAAAGCTATGTAGGCCTCTTGCATCAGTTACCCAAGTTTTGAATGCAAAGAAAAAGTTATTGAAAGAAATTAAAAGTGCTACTCCAGTGAACACATGAACGATAAGAAGCAAAACAGACTTATTACTGATGTAAAGAAACTTTTAGTGGTCTGGATAGAAGATCAAACCATCCATAACATTCCAGAAGCCATCCAGAGCAAGGCCCTAACTTTATTTTAGTTTTGTGAAGGCTGAGAGAGGTGTGGAAGCTGCAGAAGAAAAGTTTGAACCTAGCAGAGGTTGGTTCATGAGATTGAAGGAAAGAAGCCATCTTTACAACATAAAAGGGCAAGGTGAAGCAGCAATTACTGATGGATAAGCTGCTGCACATTATCCAGAGGATCTGTCTAAGATAATGTATGAGGGTGACTACACTAAACAACAGACTTTCAGTGTAGATGCAACAAGCTTATATTGGAAGAAAACACTGTCTAGGACTTTCATAGGTAGAGAGGAGAAGTCAGTGGCTGGCTTCAGAGCTTCAAAAGATTGGATGACTCTCTTGTTAGGGGCTAATGCAGCTGGTAACTTTAAGTTGAAGCCAATGCTCATTATTAAAATTTTTTTAAAAATTATTTCTTTTATTTTTGGCTGTGTTGGGTCTTCTTTGCAGTGCACGGGCTTTCTCTAGTTGCGTTCGAATGGGGCCTATTCTTCGTTGTGGTGCATGGGCACCACAGGCTCTAGGAGCACAGGCTCTAGGTGCATGGGCTTCAGTAGTGTTGGCACATTGGCTCAGTAGTTGCAGCGCGCGGGCTCTAGAGTTCAGGCTCAGTAGTTGTGGCACACAGGCTTAGCTGCTCCACGGCATGTGGGATCTTCCCAGACCAGGGCTCGAACTCGTGTCACCTGCATTGGCAGGCAGATTCTTAACCACTGTGCCAACAGGGAAGTCCCACCAATGCTCATTTACCATTCTAAAAATCTACTTTCTGCCCATGCTCTTTAAATGGAACAACAGAGCCTGGATGTCAGCACATCAATTGACAACATGGTTTACTGAATATTTTAAGCCCACTGTTGAGACCTACTGCTCAGACAAAAAAGATTTCTTTCAAAATATTACTGCTTATTGACAATACACCTGCTCACCCAGGAGCTGTGATGGAGATACACAAGATTGATGTTGTTTTCATGCCTGTTAACACAACATCCATTTTATAGCCCTTGGATCAAGGAGTAATTTCAACTTTCAAGTCTTGTTATTTATGAAATACATTTTGTAAGGCTATAGCTATCAGAGATGGTGATTCCTCTGATGCATCTGGGCAAAGTAAATTAAAAACCTTCTGGAAAGGATTCACCATTCCAGGTGCCATTAAGAACATACATGGGGGACTTCCCTGGTGGTCCAGTGGTAAAGAATCCGCCTTGCAATGCAGGGGATGTGGGTTCGATCCCTGGTCAGGGAACTAAGATCCCACGTGCTGCGGGGCAACTAAGCCTGCATGCCACAACTACTGAGCTTGCACGCCTCAACTAGAGAAGAGAAAATTCGCATACCACAACTAGAGAGAAGCACATGCACCACAATGAAGAGCCCGCACCACAACGAAAGATCCCACATGACTCAATGAAAATCCCGTGTGTCGCAACTAAGACCTGATGCAGCGCCCCCCCCCCCAATTCATGAATCATGGGAAGAGGTCAAAATATCAACATTAACAGGGGTTGGGAAAAAGCTGATTCCAACCCTCATAGATGACTTTGAGGGGTTCAAGACTTCAGTGGAGGAAGAACTGCAGATGTGGTGGAAATAGCAAGAGAACTAGAATTAGAGGTGAATCCTGAGGATGTGACTGAATTGCTACAATCTCATGATAAGACTTTAACAGTTGAGGAGTTGTTTCTTGTGGATGAGCACAGAAAGTAGATGAAATTTACTCCTGATGATGATGCAGTGAATATTATTGAAATAGAATGAAGGATTTAGAATATTACATAAACAGTTGATAAAGCAGTGACAGGGTTTGAGAGGATTGACTCCAATTTTGAAAGAAGTTCTACTGTGGGGCAAATGCTATCAAAAAACATTTCATGCTACAGAGAAACCATTTGTGAGAGGAAGAATCAACAAGGCAAACTTCATCATTGTCTTACTTTAAGAAATTGCTACAGCTACCCTAACCCTCTGCAACCACCACCCTGATCAGTTAGCAGCCATCAACATGGAGGCAAGATTCTCCATTAGCAAAAAGATTATGTATGACTTGGTGAAGGCTCAGATGATGGTTAGAATGTTTTAGCAATAAAGTATTTTTTCTTAAGGTGTGTACATTGTTTTTTTAGACATAATGCTATTACATACTTGATAGATTACAGTATAGTATAAATATAACTTTTATATGCACTGAAAAACAAAAAAATTGTGTGACTTGCTTTATTGCGATATTTGCTTTATTGCATTGTTCTGGAACTGAACTTGCAGTATCTGCAAGGTATGCCTGTAACAAGTTCTTAATAGAGAAATCATCCAGAAACTGGATAGTCAATAAAACTTGCAGATTTGGATGGTCATTATAGTCTCTTATTAATTAACTTTTATATTCTTAATATTTAGTGAAGTTCTTTTTGAAAATGTCAAAGAAATTGTCATATTTTGTTTCATTCACTAATAATAATAAACTAAGTCATAGTAGATGAACTCAAAGTCAAGTAAGATTTTCAAATGAATTGTAATGATTCTTAACATTGGAAATCTTGTGCTATTTTTCACTGTCATAGTTTCTAAAGAGCCGTACAAAGTTCATGTCAGGGGTGTGTGTCTTAGGAGTCCACTCTTCATATCATCTGTAGGTGATTTACTGATCAAACCTACCAGGGAATAGCAAGTAGTTTCTTATTATTTGTGTTAAAAGCACTTGCTGAGATTATTTCAACCCAGCTGCAGGACACTCTACTAAAATTTTGTGGTCTATAAAAAAAACCTTCTCTAATCTCTCTGAGAATGTTCTTACAATGGACATCGTGGAGGGTAGATTAGTCTACTTTAACTGTGTCTTCATGATGGGACCAAGGTAGAGAGGCCTTTTTGTTTACATTCAAATGTGATGGACTAACTATTAGATGTATTTTCAATTCTTTGAGTCAGAGCTAAATGACCAACACAAAGAACTGACATTCAGAAATCATTATTTGTTTAGTTTGATATAATGCAAATAGTACTTGGAATAGATGTCATCAATCTCTTTAGAGTTATAGCATTCTGTCTTTGTGGTCACTGTCCGTGGCTAAATGTGCTGTATTTTAGTTTTTTAATTTACTTAAAATGAACTAAAATTTGGTTGGAAAGTGTAAGGAATTTTCATAACATCTAACTTTGGAACATTTTAAAGGATTCAAAAATAAATCAAAATAAGTGACTTATTCTTTTTTATTAATATTTTATTGGAGTATAGTTGCTTTACAATGTGTTAGTTTCTACTGTGCAGTAAAGTTAATCAGCTATATGTATACATATATCCTCTCTTTTTTGGATTTCCTTCCCATTTAGGTCACTACAGAGCATTGAGTAGAGTTCCCTGAGCTATACAGTAGGTTAGAGCTGTGCTGACAACAAAAATTACAGTGAATTGCTTCTTAGTGATAAGTTCTGAGTATGGTAATTCTGTTTCTGTTTGTGCCTCAATAGATTGTAAGATCATAAGTGATTACTAAAAGATAATTTCGAAACTAACTTTGTAAACATCTTTTAAAATGTTTTTTTCATGACTAATACTAGATCAAGTGTAGTAGTATTTGGAGAAGACAAAAATGTATTTACTAGAATGCTCAAATACTTTTTTTAATTAGGAGAAAAATTATTTTATTAAATTGATACTATTTTAATATACTTCTGAATTTGTACAGGATAGTATTGCTTCTGTGAAATTAGTTTTTTGACAAATGATTGTCTTCAGTCAACCCTTTGACTGTTGATAGTTTTACACTTTTTTTTTTTCTGTACGCCAGCCTCTCACTGTTGTGGCCTCTCCCATTGCGGAGCACAGGCTCCGGACGCGCAGGCTCAGCGGCCATGACTCACGGGCCCAGCCGCTCCGCGGCATGTGGGATCTTCCCCGACCCGGGCACAAACCCGTGTCCCCTCTATCGGTAGGCGGACTCTCAATCACTGCGCCACCAGGGAAGCCTTGTTGATAGTTTTATAACTTGGTAAAAGAAGGGAAATGTAACATGTTGCATGCACTAAACTACCCTATCAGATTTATTTCCAAAATAGTTTTATCCCCTTAGGAAGGACTTCAGTTCATAATTATTAAACAAATGCTGAAGAATTAACTAATAAATGTGGACTCCAAGGGTCAAATTAGATTATTACCTGAATTGACTCATGATTTAGTCCAAATTGAGTTAGCTGATTTTCCAACCTATACTTCAGTTTTCTTTTCCTGCAGAGACAGTCTTAGCCTTTTATATTCCCATCTTGACATTTTCATTGTGTTTTTTTAAAATAGAGCATCCCCATTTATCTTTATTATCATTAAGCAAAATAAGATTCACAACTAAAGTGAAAGCCAAATGTGGCTTGGCTGAAAAAGGACTTATTTTTCCAAAAACAAAACAGAAACAAACAGACAAAACCCCCAACAGTTTGATAGCTAACTACAGTACTGAGACATTGTGACAAATATCTGTTCCTCAAGGTATGCTCCCAGTCCCCTCAACATAGTCTTCACTGACCACGTGAACCTGTGGAGGCCAGGTAGGAGTGGGACTGAGGATAACTTATTTGAAGAACAAATTAAGAAGGTCCAAACAGCGGAGCAGTGCTCGGAGGAATTGGCAAAGACTTTTGCATGAAGAAGCAAGGAAAAAATATATGAAATGCATGAAAACTCTGCACAGCAGTTTTAGAGCTTTGATAAAATATAAAATGTCTTTAACCCCTTTGCTGTTCTTGCAAACGCCTGCAATTCAAGAATTTTATTATTCTGGGGCTAACGTATTTTAAACCTCAATAACTGAATGTTTCCTTTGGGATACCTTCAGGCAAACTATATATTGATTTTCTCAGAATGCACTGTATTTTTCATTAGTACCAAGGTTTGGTGGATATCTAGTCATTTGTTCACCAGATTCCTCTGAAAATTAAAATGGACTACTCCATTTTGGCTGTGGAGTCTTCAGAACATGAACATTAATTTTTTCTATTAGACACTACCAGGATACACTATTTTGACATTCATCTTGTGCAGGGCATATGATACCAAGTCCCCTCTTTGACTTGATATGTCACTTTCCTCTAAATACCATCCACCATTTGCTGCTTGGGTTTGATGACATAGTTGACATTGCTATGATCAAAATGTTTTTCTGATTTATATTTTTAAGCTATAAAGTTACAGGTTTGCCTACATAATGCAGATAAAATAAGATCCTACCTGATTATTTTTCATTTGAATTATCCAGGAAATTTAGTTATTTTAAAAGACAAATCATATTGACTTTGCTCAGTATTCCTTGTTTCATTTGTTGGTAGAAACTTAGTCTGTGACATAGGTGATGAGATTTCCACAGTTGGAAGTAGAATTACCCAAGTAATTTTGGTGTACCTTCCAGTCTCATCCTTTATGAACTACTTCTGTTTTCCTGCTTGAGGGAGGAGATCCCTAGCTTTTCCTCAAGCTTGCACTGTTCACCAAGCCAGACATGTATGCCAGAGGTCATGCATTAAAGAAACCTTCCTTCTTATTTTGTCTTACACTTCTTGATACCTGGCACAGTGTTGACTCTACTAGCCACCACCTCCAAAGATACGTAGTTGGTACCTTTTTTGGTATACATTTAAATCATGCCATTTGCCAGTGAGTGAGGAAACTGAGCCCCCTGAATCCACATATGACAGTGGATTTGCAGTTCTTATTTAATTCTCATGAAAATCTTGTAAAGTAGGTGTATATTAGTATACCAGTTTTACAAATGATGAAAGTGAAGAAATTGTATGCTATGGTCAGATTGTTAATTCAGTGATTCTGGAGGAACTGAGGTGTACTGTTTGGAAATGTCAAGCATCTACTATGACAGGAATCATTCAAAGAACCAAGGAAGGGCTCAATGCAGACATGCACTTGTTGTTTCTTATCTACTCTACGCATCCTCAATGTTGAGTTTTTTAATTCAAAATGTTGAAATCTTGAATGCCTTCTATAAGTAAAGCACCATTCTGGGCATGGAGGGTTCCAGGGTGAACTATGCAGGAAAGGTCCCTGCTTTTATAGAATTTACATCCAATTAGGGAGAGGTGAGAGAGTCAATACAAAAGGAAACAAATAAATGAACAAGGTAATTTCATGTAAGGGAAGAAGGCTTTAAAGATCATAAGACAGGGTGATGTAAAAAGAGGGATTGGAAAGTGCAGGCTTGCGAGTGATGAGAGCTACTTAAATTGATTGATAATTCTTTGGCGAAGTGAACTTTGTGCTCAGGCCTGAATGATATGTAGAAGCTAGCTATGTGGAGATCTGGGAGCAGAGAAAACAAGTGAAATGGCCCTAGTGTGGTAATGAGCTTGGGGTGTGCAAGGGACAGGAAGAGGAAGGTGAGTGTGGCCAGAGAATAGAGCACAAGATGGCAGCATCATTAGTATGAGAACAGGCCCTTTATCCTGGATTAACCAAATTTGTAATTTGGCCTCAAAGATGTAACTTCAGGATTCAGAATTTAACACTTTTAGGTCAAGATCAGTGTTCACTTATAATGGCATAAGATTTTAGATAGAATGTCCTTATAAAAGAATTCATGTGATGGGAATTCCCTGGTGGTCCAGTGGTTGGGACTCCAACAATGGCACGGGTTCGATCCCTGATTGGGGAACTAAGATTCTGCAGTCCACGTGGTGTGGCCAAAAAAAAAAAAAAAAGCAAAGACTCAAAAGAATTCATGTGAGAAGAAAATATAAAATTCAACTTAAAATAGTGGGAAAAAATCCATTTAATGAAGTATTGAGCACTTTTACGTATCAGACTGTGAGTTAGGTGGAGGTAGGTATATGAATAAGACATGATCCTGCCATTAAGGAGGTCCCTGAGAGGTAAAATGCAGGTTAAAACCATTACCTATCTGTCAGATGTATGAAAAATCAGTCAACCTCAAAAGTTATCTTCATGTCTGAAACTGCACTTAAGTACCTTCTCAATTACAGCTGGGCCTTCTTGTCCAGTGTCCACTTGTTTGACTGAAATCAAGTTTACTTTATTTATTTATTTATTTATTTTTGCGGTACATGGGCCTCTCACTGTTGTGGCCTCTCCCGTTGCGGAGCACAGGCTCCGGACGCGCAGGCTCAGTGGCCATGGCTCACGGGCCCAGCCGCTCTGCGGCATGTGGGATCTTCCTGGACCGGGGCACGAACCCGTGTCTCCTGCATCTGCAGGTGGACTCTCAACCACTGCGCCACCAGGGAAGCCCTGAAATCAAGTTTAAAGTTAAGTAAAGTAAGTTATACATAATGGGTGTTTATTAACTAATGATTCATTTATTAGTTTTATTAACAACACCTGAAAGATTCAAAGTGTGCAGTTTATAATAACTACATCTATGCTGTAATCAAAATAAAGTAATATTGCAGAATTTTTAATCCACATCTTCAGACTATTTCTGCATATCCTATTAGTTGCAATATATATTTTATTTTCTAAATCTGACTGCAGTTATTTATTCTAAATTTTCATCTGAATTTCTAAAGCTAATTAGTTTTAGGACAAAGGTGTGTGGACAAATTACCAGTGCCCCTTATTTTTCCTCCTTATATAAATTATTTAAAAAACAAAAGTAATTCTCATTGTAAAGAAAAAATAAATATTACAGAGTTTTATAGAATAAAAAGTCAAAATCCTGATGCCCCACCCCCTCCAATGCCAAACTGGAGAGACTGTCACCATTAGTAGTTTGGTGTATATCTTGCAGTTCTTTTTCTACACCCACTCCTCTCCTCTCTACTTACAGGGTTTGCTTAATTTTCTGTTTATGTGAATAAATCATACTCTACATGTTCTGTGGCTTGCTTAGCAGCCTATCACTAATATATTTTCAAGTTAATACACATAGATTTACACCATTCTCTTAGGATGGCATGGAATTCCATAGAATGAATACATCATAATGTATTATTGTTTGCTTTTTAAGATTGTTTGTATTACAAGATATTCAACATCCAGACAAGAGTAGAGAATAAGATAATACAAATAATAAACACCCGTGTTCATAGCATGTCACTCCATCATATATTTAACAAGGTCTCTATTGATGGGAATATATGTTCTTGCTAGATCTTTAGTGTTCAAACAAATGAATAACTTTTTTGTACACTTATAATTATGCACATGTGCAAGCTAGTTATGAAAGATCAATGCCTAGAGGTGGAATGGTTGGAACATTCCTACAAAATGGTTGTGCTTACACTCGCATCAACAACAGATACACATGAGATCCCTTATTTGAATAATTAAGAATGAAAACATAATGAAGAATGAAAAACAATAGGATTTTAACATTGAAGAACAATCTTTAGGAAAATCAAATTAAAATTCTAAAGTTATTATATTAAACTCAGAACTACTAAACTGTTCTACTTTTATTAACTTCATTGTCAGTGCCTCAGGTTGGTGTCTGCTTGCTCTTATGTTCAGATATTTTTATAAAGATAAACGTATTTATGCAGAGAACAAATAAACTTGATAACAAAGGTTTGCTGCCTATAGTTTGTATTTGCATACTCTGTTTGCACCTATTATTGTATTTCCACTGTCTGAAGTACTTTTATGTGGTTTTACCATGCACTATAAGAGATATCAATCAGGATCCTTTCTTAAATTATTATAATTGGAGTAATTCCAATATTGCCTTTTAACCTCCAGAAAGTGAGTGAAAAAATCTTTTCCTTGGTCGTAATTCCTTTTTCCAGAAATTCCATCTTCGATTTAATTTACCCAATCATTTAGAAATGTTGAATTTAATCAAAATTACAAATCTGTATTTGAAACTCAGCAAATTAGAATCACATTTCACCTAACCTTAGAATAAATTTTGCTTACTGAGGAATGTTCTGAAAGTTAAGTTTGTATCACTCTTGTGTCAAGTTAAGAAAATACATAAAGCAAAAATAACTATTTACAACTTTTATTTAAGGACCCTAGGATCTTTTAAAATGGAGGGGGGCCTATTTATAGAGAACTTAATTTAAGACTTCTTGAATTATTTTCAAGGAAAATAGAAAGGATAAGAACTTATTAGATGAATTATGGCCTCAAATCAATGAACATTTATTGAGCTCTGCTGTGTGCCTGGTGCTGTTAGGTATTGCTGAATTCAATGACAAATGAGACATGTCCCTCACAATTCAAGGAGCTTACATTTCAGTCAAAGGACAGACTTTGGTCTATTCTAGGTGGATAATATTTATACATTCTGTGTACTTTTCTAACGAAAATAAGAAGTTATAAAGTTGATTGGCTCAATGCTTAATAATGTTAGATGAAAATAAACTGCTTAAGACTCCTGTCTCATACTTCCTTTCCAGGGGAAGCCTTCTGTTGAGCAGGAAGCTTTTCTTTCAGGGTAGCCAGAGGGCCAGACTAAAACATGCTGTTCACTAAATAACTTCTTTATGATTTCAGTCCTTCTAACTATGAGGACAGTGTTCAAGGCTGAGAAAAAGCATGGGAATGGAGATTATGCATATTCTGGTGAATTATCAGAAGTATGATTGAATGAATCGCTATGAAATTTAGAGCTTATGGTTTATAGTCTTTCATGGTTAAAACAAGTATATTCATCCTCACCTACTCACAGAAATCGTGTTGGTTTCAAAATAAAAACAGAACCAAAAAACAGGTCTCCAAAATTGGTTCTCTTTAGATCACGTTGAGTCCTTCAACTATTCCAGTTGTAAGTAGACAAGTGATTTCACTGTCAGAGAATAAGCTTTTATGAATTAAACATATTCTAATGCATAATAGTTTCATTTTAAATGTCCCAAGTACTGTTTGTGGTACTATCATTACTTGCTAAAAGCGTATAAAAAAGAATAAGATGGAACAAAGTCCAAGAGTAACTAGAACTTTCTCTGGAAACAGTGTGCCTTTCTAGGTATGTTCCATGAGTGCTATGCTCAATAAAAATTCACACTCAGATGTATCTCCATAATCATACTTTTTTCTCAACCTGACTCTGTGCCCTAAAAGTAAACCATTAGAATTAAACCATTCAAGAAATAAATATTTATTTAGTCACAGTGAAAGAATAGATGAATTCAAGTCAAGTTTGTGGTTTAATTTCAATGTACTGAAACTAGAACTAAATATTTTAAGGTTTATGTGTCAGAGCTAGTAAAAATTACTTTTTCTTTATCAAAGTGGTTTAGTTCCATTGTAAGCTTGAAGTCAAATGTTCTCCATTATCTCTGTGAGCTTAAATTAACCTCAAATTAACCTTTATTATTATTTTAAATTATTTTTCTTTGTTCACAAAATTACAGAAGTTATTTGGCTATTTACCTCTTTCAGGATGGAATTATATCTTGATCATCTGAGAGAGCTGTACATCCGATGTAAACAAGCATTTTTTTCCTTGACAGATTATCACAGCTCACTTTAGCAACAGTTCTCCAATGTTTTATATAAAATCACCTGGGACCTTGTTAAGAATTCAGATTCCCGGGCTTCCCTGTGGCACAGTGATTGAGAGTCCGCCTGCCAATGCAGGGGACACGGGTTCGTGCCCCAGTCTGGGAAGATCCCACATGCCGCGGAGCGGCTGGGCCCGTGAGCCATGGCATATGAGCCTGCGCATCTGGAGCCTGTGCTCTGCAAAGGGAGAGGCCATAACAGTGAGAGGCCCGCATACCACAAAAAAAAAAAAAAAAAAAAAAAAAAAAGAATTCAGATTCCCAAGCCTCTTTCCCTGTGATTCTGATTTAGTAGGTCAGAGGCAGAGTTCAGGAATCTTTATTTTTCTCAGCCACCCCTCTCCATTCTGATGCAAGAGTGTGATCCAAGCCTTGCACTTTCAGAATACTACTAGAGGCCGAAATCTAAAATAGATATAGTGAAATATTTGGAGTAAAACAAATATTTTCTTTCTTTCTTTCTTGCTGTCTTTCATTCCTTTTCTCCGTGTTCCTCTAAACTTCATGTACAAATTCCCCCATCAACCTTTCTGCTCTTAAATACATACTTAAGCAATAAACCTGGTCTCTTCCTAACAGCCTGTGTCTTTCCCATGGAAAATGTTACTTTATTCATTTTATGTTCCTCTAGTAAAGTCTGTACAGGCGCAAGTGGTAGTCCTTCTGACTACAGCTGGGGCTTTGCAGATTGTGTTTTGCTTCCAAACGTCTTCTCTCTTAATTTTTTTGCCTTTGTAAGAAACTGATGAGGAATTAATGCCCTGTTAATAATGCTGCTTTATAAAGAGCTGGTTTTCAAAATGATTGTGATTTTTAAGTGGGATGATATTGTTACTCTTTAAAAAATTTTTTTAAAATTTATTTATTTGGTTGTGTGGGCTCCTTGGTTGTGGCTTGTGGGCTCCTTAGTTGTGGCTTGAGGGCTCCTTAGTTGCAGCATGCCTGTGGGATCTAGTTCCTTGACCAGGGATTGAACCTGGGCCCCCTCTGCATTGGGGGTGCAGAGTCTTATCCACTGCACCACCAGTGAAGTCCCTACTCTTTTTTTGTTTGTTTGTTTTATTTTTGGTTGCTTTGGGTCTTAGTTGTGGTACACCAGATATTTTGTTGTGGCTCATGTGCTCAGTAGTTGTGGCACAAGGACGTAATTGCCCTGCGGAATGTGGGATCTTAGTTCCCTGGCCAGGGATTGAACCCGCATCCCCTGCACTGGAAGGCAGATTCTCAACCACTGGACCACCAGAGAAGTCCTGATATTGTTACTCTTATAAGGGCTCTCTAGTTTGGTGGACAAACCATCTTGTCTCTTCCCTTCTGAGTGTCTTTGTTTGGAGGGTTGTAGTTGTCTGTTTCCTATTTAGTCCAAGGATGATTTTGAAAATTAAACATTCACTGTTCATTGTATAAATCTAATTCAGTGTTCACTGCATGAGAAGCACTATTGTAGGCCCTAGGGACACCACTGTGAGCAAAATAGAACTGGCCCTTGTCCTCATGAAGCTTTCAGTTTAAATTATGGCCTGAAATAAGTGGTAGCTTCAAGAGGTTACCTAGGTTGCCAAAGTGAACTTAAAATTGAAAGGAATGTTAGTGATACATGGTTGCTGAAGATTTTTAGAACTGGAAGAGCCTCTTAAAGATGATGATTTTAGCCTTATTTTAGAGCTGACAAAACTGAGATTAAGGGAGGTTGAAGGACTTTTCCTAACGTCATGGACTAGGTAGTGGTATAGACCTTGAATTCAGCTCTGGATAAAATGTTAGAATTTTAGGGGTGGAACTTAGAGGTAATCTATTGAACTCCTCATTTTAACACTGAGGTTACTGACCCAGATCCTAAAGCCACATGGCTGCTTTGTGACACAGTCAGGATGTATAGCTGAGTGTTCTTTATTCCCAGCAGTGTTCTCAACGTTAGACCTTGGTGTTGACTCTGAGTTCAGGACTTTTCATCTCACACCGTATTTCCTGGCTCATGGATTGAGTGTTTGGTTGAAATTACTAATTCCCACATACTCTCCACAGTTCCTTCTACTGTTAACATCTTACATTATTATGGTACATTTGCCAAAATTAATGAACTAACATTGATCCATTATTAACTAACACTCATATTTTATTTAGGTTTCCTTAGTTTTTAAACTCATGTCCTTTTTCTGTTCCAGGACTCCATCTAGGAAACCACATTATATTTAGTCATCATGTTTTCTTAGGCTCCCCTTGTCTGTGACAATTTTTCAGACTTTTCTTGTTTTTGAGGACCTTGATAGCTTTGAGATGCACTGGTCAGGTATTTTGTAGAATAGCCCCCAACTGGGATTTTCTCAAGAATAGACTGTGGTTATGGATACTGGGGAAGAAGACCACAGAGGTAAAGTACCCTTCTCATCACATCGCATCAAGACTACATATTACCAACATGACTTATCATGGCTGACATTGACGTTAACCTTGATAATCTGGCTGGAGCAGTGTTTGTCAGATTTCTTCACTATAAAGGTAATTTTTTTCATCTCCCTTCCCTACGGTATTATTTACTGTATTATTTGCAAGAAAGTTACCATGTATACGCCACAGTTAGGGGCTGGGGAATTATGCTTCACTTCTTTGAGGGTGGAATTCTACATAAATTATTTGAAAATTTTCTGTGTGGGATATTTGTCTATTATCCCCCATTTACATATTTATTCAATAACTTATATCTGTATGAAGTTATAATTCAATAGTACTTCTTTTCATTGCTCAAATTGTTCCATCCTTGGCCATTGGGAGCTCTTACATTTGGGTCCTGTGTCCCTTTGACATACCACCATCAGTGTGCGTGTGTGTGTGTGTGTGTGTGTGTGTGTGTGTGTGTGTGTGTACACCATCTCTTACTTTTTGGCACTGCCAGATGCCCCAGGCTCATCTTATTTACTTCCTGCCTGAGTTCTAGAATCAGCCATTTTTCCAAGGGACTCTGGTTCCTTTTATTGGAAAATGTTATTAGAAACGTTATCTCAATAGATATTTTATTTTAATTCTTTCTGAAATATCATGAACTCTTTTTATCTGAATATTCAGGTTTTTAAAAAATTGTTTAAGAAATTTTTTTCTTCAATTATAGTTTTGATTCTTGTTTCTGTTTTAAGTATTGTGTTTCTTTCCTCAGAGTTTATTCTTATGTTGGATCTTTATTTTCCATTCCCAATTTCCATCTTCTTATTTTTCATATGTGTAGTTAGCTCAGCACTTCTTATTCTTAGGTTGGACTCTATTTTCCATACTGTTTGTATATTTTCATTTCTCATATTTTTTCTCTATATCCTTTTCTTTTGCAACCTGGGAGATTCAAAACAATGTTTTGTTTTACTTTTTAAAAATGTGGCTTTTAGAAAAATATAATGACATATGTGGCTTGCTTTATGTATTTCTGATTTTTTCACAACTGAATCTTCAGTAGCCAGCACAGTGTTGGACACATTATAGGCACCAAGTAAATCTTAGTTGTATAAATGAACGAAGCTGCTAATAATTAAAATTATTTTACTACTTACATAATTTCATCTACTGAGAAACTCAGTCTCAAATTGGGGAGAGCAGTAGTGAGTGAGAATGGTGGAAAATATATTGGGTTAGGGTTAGATCTTAGAGAAAAGCAGTGGGAAATATGCCTTTGAATGCAGGGGATGACCTAGGACTGTGAAAATGCCTGTGTGTATCCAGGTCTATCTTAAATCTCTTCTCATCTCCCTACTCTTGTTTCTCTCTCAATCTTTCTTACCTTTTCCACTTTGTTTCCATGTCATCTAATCTTTGGGGGTTTTGTCATTGTTTGCTCTCTCTTTTATTTTAAAAATCTATTGAGCCATTGACTAAGTATAAAACGTGAGACTTGAAATAAAAAGAAGCCCTATAACTAAATAGGGTCATGGAATTTTAGGTAATTTTTCTTAACCAATTCCTCTCCTTTTCCCCAAATTAAAAGCTTGGTCATTATTTTTTTTTCTGCTGCTCATTATATAATAAATACTGTAATTGGCCAGGTCAGATTTTGAAGGTATTTTGTGACACTGGCCACTGTTTCTCATCTACATGTCATGTAATCTATAGTTGATTAGAAGACTTTTTAACCCGAAGTGCTTCAAAACCTCCCTAGTTTATTGATAACAGGAGAAATACATAACAGCGTTGTTGTAGCACTAGGTATGTTTTAGGTTGGTTTAAAAAATAGTTTTAAGTGATACTCTCAGTGGCATGGAGTTGGAAACTAGAAAATGTTCTTGAGAAGGGAGCTAGGAGGGCGTGGAATGTATGTGAGAAACACCTATCACCAAACCTAAAACATTCTCGCATTCAGTAAATCAACCACTTCTTAGGAGTCCTTCACAGTGTGACTTTATTTGAAAAATTTGGAATTCATAAAATAGGAGATAGAGACTTTCAAATGTAAATGTGAAATTGTATTACAAAGAAATTTTGCATTATCCATCTTCTTGGCCTTCTGTAGAACTCAGAACTTCCCCTTTCCTTTCTTACAGATTAATTCTCTTAAGCTTTGCCAGGAAAACAACTAGATGTTGATGTTGTATTACATATACAGGAAACTAATTTTTATTTTAACAGGAACCTCCCTGTGAATCAATGAGTAATACCAACTTATTATTGAAGAGAGAGGTAATTTGGATTGCCTTAAATTTTACCCATGATATTTAAAGGTGCTGGTGTTTAGACTCTCCCATGTCTGCTGTCCCTAGGCTGCCTTTGTCTGCTTATATCAGGTCCACATGTGATAATACACTAGTATAAAAGAAATTGGGAGCTTGACTCTAGAGGTTATAATAAGCTCTCTCACAGCAAACTGGGAGTATAGTGTTCTGGTTCTGAGATTTAACTGCCTGGATTTGAATCTGGACTAGACCATTTACTTGCCAAATAACATTGGGAAAATTACTTCACTGTTCTGAACATGTTACCTCTTCTATAAAATTGACATAATGATAGTACCTATCTCAAAATATTATTGTGAAGATTCAATGACTTAATACATGTCAAGTACCTAGAACAGTTCCTGGCCTTCATGAGTGTTTAATAAGTATTAGCTATTATTACATGATAAGTATCAGTGAAGTACATCTGGATTTTCTATGTGGGTAGCCTCAAGTCTAATTCATCCATTTGTTCCTGCTATGTTGCAGTCAATTTAGAAATAGTTTAAACCTGACCCAAAATAGATATTATTCACATTGTAAATGTTGATTAGGCATTTGGTTATGGTTTTCCAAATTATGCTTATGGAATTGAATTATAGGATATCTGGGTTATAATAATAAAAGATATTACAAATAATTTTAAAATAATCTGTAGGAAAATTTTGGCATAAATTTCCACTATGAATTATAGAACTAAGTATCTGAAATCATATTATACAAAAGAAAACCACCCTCAATATTTCTAGAATAAAAAAGATTAAAAATAAAAACGTATTCATAGACATATATTTGGGCATGATCATTCATTTCATGAGTCAAAATATTTAATATAGTTTCATCAAAAAATATATATAGTTTCATCCTCCTGAGTTTCTTGCCTCAGAGGTACCTGGGTTGCTTAAATATGAGTTTAAATATATGAGTTAGAACTTGTTTTGGTTGCCAGCAACCAAAACACAAGTACAATGGCCTAATCCAAAAAGAAATGATTTATTCACTCATGCAACTCAGAAATCCAGGGGACTGGCTTCAGGTATGGCTATTGCATGCTATCTTTTAACTCTTTTTTTTCTCTATGTAGACTTTTCATACTCAAGTAGGTTCTCCCCCAAGTTATGATAAAGGCCTTTTAGGCTTACATTCTCACAGTTGAAAAATCACAGTAAAACATTCTTCTGAAAGTTCACTCAAAGGATTTACTTTTAGCAGACCAACTTACATTATCTATCTATGAAAACTCACTATGGCCAGAGGACATATGATTTAACATACGGGTTAAGCTGGTTGATCAGGCCTGGGTACAGTTTTATTCTTTTCAGTGGGTGGGAGGGTGGGCATAGTAGAGAGGGGTGTTTCCCCAGGATAAAATCAGGGCTCTGCTATCAATAAAAGGATATTCTGGGCCGGCAAAACCAATAGAATCTGTTGTAGCCAGAAGTGTCCAGGGGCACTTCTACTGTCATTTCTTTTTTCCTTGTCCTTGGATGACATCTTAAATGGTACTCTTTCCAGATGAACAGACTTAGCCTCAGAACCCTTTTCAACATGATACTCCAAGCAGATTCAAACAGTGGATTTAAGTTGGCACTCAAATGAAATCAATTTGCTGTACCTGGTTTAGGCAAAGAAATAAACATGGCCATTAGTGTTAATACTTGATTTATTGGTCTTTAACACCTGTTGCCTTACATTGCATTCTCTAAAATAATACCCTGAAATGAAGATTTGCATGCAGAAAGTGGAAGTTTGGTGGGGATGATCTTGGTAAGAACACTTCTGATGGAGTGAGGGAAGCAGGATTGGCAATAGGGAATCCACTGGAAGCTCCAGAGCTGGGGTTGACCTTCAGAGTCGTCCCAAACTGGGGCAAAAGGCCAAGATTTTTATCCATGTTGTCCGGTCTTTGGGTGCAAGCTGTCATCATGGAGAGGGTATAATCTGGGGAGAGGTAGCTACCTTTGTCCCAAGGCAGTCCCTTGGAGGGGACACAGAGGGACACGCCATGAACCAAAGCAGTCAACAGCTGAGGTTCTAAGCATAGTCAACCAGTAGAGGTGAATGGGACTGGTGACACGGATTTAAGAATACTTAGAATTCAGAGCTTCAGGTTTTAATATGACATTATTTGCCTCAGCACCTACTGATGTTTTATTTCCTTTCAACTTAATTTCTTAGATATTGTGTATACACAATTTGAATAGAGATGACTTTGTCAGCAAATCCTCTGAAGTATATTCTCACAAATGGTAACACTGGATACTATGTAGGTATCTATATTCCTTCAAGGAATTAAGAGATATTGAGCTCTTATTGTCAGAAAATTGTAAAGACTGAATAGACAATGTGTACAAGCATTTCATAATGATGTTGGAGATAATTGAATCACTCGATTGGAAAAAGGGGAGAATCAGAAATTTTTAACAAGAAAGCAGTAGAAATTTGTGCCAATAGGGATAAGAACAATAAGAAAAGAGGTTAAAAAAAGAATCAAGATACGTGGTATTGCTAATGTTTAATTGTGTAGGGAGTTACATAACACATAGATAGGAGCTGTGATAGATGCAACACAAATTCTTGAGCAGCATCACAAGTATTCATGAATACCAGAAATCTTAAAAGCCAGTTATGACCTTAACCATCAGAGAGTGATAGCTGCAAGACAGATTAAAACAGTTAAAGGATGCTTCCCAAAACATCCCCAATAAATCTCAGAATACCAGAGTAAGGACTAGGAAAATTCATCAGTTCATTACTGTCAATAAACACCATTTTGTGCCAACAGAGAAGAATGGCTATAAATTAAATAACGTGTAAATTATAATTAAAATAAACTATAACTTTAAAAGTAGAACCATCAAACTAAGCATGTATGATAAGTTTGATAAACTCTGATGAACTAAACAACACTTGAGCATTTAGATTTATACATTTTAGAACATTAGAGCTGGATATGGTCCAAGAGGACAATCAGTTCAACCCTGTTTGTTTTTTACTTTAAGAGAAGGAGAAAACAAGTCCAGAGATGCTGGATGACTTTTTAAGATCACTCAGCTAGTGGTAATGTCTAGACTGGAAAGCTGATCAAAATATATCCAGTGTAAGTTCAGAGCTTGTCACTGTGAGCTATTTAAAGAGCAAATGTTTAGGTCACCTTTCCTGTCCTTACAGAGTCTGAAACCAAGCTTGACTTTTGGCAGGACAAACGTGTGTTCATCTCAAGGTTGCAACTCATCCCTCAAAAATTGGGGGAAAGGCAAATTTATGGTGAGCCAATTATGAAATTGTCTATAACCTCTTAATGTAAAAAGTGTTCTTTATAAACAATTCTCTCTGAACTGTGTATAGGAATAGAAGTGAGCTACCCCCAAAGTGTTGGGGATTGATGGACATACTTGGAATTTTGAATGTTTAAAGATTTTTTTCCTTTCCTTAAGGATTTTTGGAACACAGAATCCACCCTAAACGAGTCTCCCAAATTGGAATTTTCAAATTGGTACTTGGCTCTTGATTGAGAAGCATAGTGACTTGGAGATATCTTAATGTTCATTTATGGTTAGTGAATATATAAGAATGTCGGAAGAGGGACGCTTTGAAGATATACCTGGGGACAGAGAAGAGAGTTTTGTTTTGTAAAGGGAAAAGTCAATAATTTATACAAAGTTTTTACATATGAGAAAATTTTAAATGCTTTGAAAATCTGAGGGTTTTTTGCTCAGTTATTCATTCATTCATTTACAAATATTTATTTAGGCCAGGCATTTTTCTAATGCCAAGATACAGCAATGAAGGAAGCAGATCTAAATATCTTCACTCAGTAAGCTTATATTTTAGTTGTGGTGAGAGACATGATAAAGAAGTTAAAAATAGTGTGTCAGATGGTAGCAAGTGCTAAAGAGTGAAGGGGTCAGGGCTTTGGGGATGGGATTGCTATTTTAAATAGTGCATGAGGGAAAGCCTCACTGAGATGACATTTAAGAAAAATGAAAGGAGATGAGGAGGCAAGCCATGTGGCTCTCTGGTGAAACAGCTTATATGGTGAAAGAATGTTCCACACAAAGGAAACAGCAAGTGCAAAGGCCCTGAGGTGGAAGCATGCTTAAAATGTTTGAGGAGGCCATGGCAGAATGAGCAGAATGAGTGAGGGGAGAATAGTAGGAGATAACATCAGAGGAGAAACAAAAACTCATATCATGTACCATCTTGTAAATTATTTGAGGACTTTGGCTTTTACTTTGGTAGAGACGAGTTTGGAGGGTTTTGAGCCAGGGAGTAATGTGGTCTGGCATATACTTTAAGAAGGACGATATAGGTCCTATGTTGAGAATATCCTATATTCTCTGCTGGGGCAGAGATGGGAAACCAGTTAGGAGGCTATTACAATAAGGTAAGAGGCAATGGTGGCTTGAAGCAAACTGGTAGCAGTTGAAGTGGTCAGAGATCTGGATATATCCTATAAGTAAAACTGACCCATTTTCGATTAGTTAAGAGAAATGAGAAAATAGAGGATCCCAGGTTGACTCTAAGATTTTTGCCTTGAACAGTTGAAAGGTTGGAATTGCTGTTTGCTGAGATGGGGGGAATGGGGAGGTGGAAGACCAGAAGTTTGGTCTTGAGCATGGCTAACTGCTTTTGCTCATGTTGACTTGAGATTTGCTGTGTATGTGGCTATGTAAAAAATCAGGAATCTGAGGTACTTGAAATCAATTAACTTCATATAAGTTTTGGCTAAAACACGCATCAGGAGCTTTTATTTTTTATCTAGAAAATGTAACAAAAGACTTGGTAAACATTTCTTTACAACATTTAGTATTTTACATTTAAATTGAGAGTTTTGTACTTTATGCAAATCCAGGTCATCTTTTTTTTTTACTCAGAATGACAAGAAAAAAAATTTTTAAGTACACTTGTTAATGGTAAGCTAGGAATAATCAGTTAAATGTTAATGGGTTTAATGACATTCATTTTTATTGTATGATTTTAAAGCAGATCCCAGATAGCATATCTTTTCATTCATAAATACTTATGTAAAAATGTTTATGTCTGAAGAATATGTTTTATCCACTTATCTAGCTATAGCTTCTAATTCCAATTCCAATATACATCTAGTACCATATTCAAGGCCTTATCTGTTTACTGGTAGGTGTAAGAGATCCTTAAACAACTCTTAAGAATTGCTCTGAACAAAGTGACAATAATTAAGTTAAATAAAAATTCTTCACTGAGATTACACTACATGTATTAAAATAAAACATTCCCTTTTCCTCATTCAATCTTGTGTGTTCAAGTTTTCTAGGAATGTTTGTGTAAACATATGCACCTTTTTGAGAAAGTATAGCTACTGCACATCTACTTGAAATACAGCTCAGCTTATGTCTGCAAATGAACTAAACTGAGGACTTTCCTGGGAAATTAAAAATATTTTAATATTCTTTTTAACAAAACGAGATTTTAAATGATTGAAAGAGAAGTTTCTAGGTCAGTGATATTTTCAAACTGCGTAAGTGGAAATGAACTTTTAGCCATTATACAATTTTGGAACATTAAGAAAATTACTCAGGAAATATTTTGCATAATAGATTGATTAATATGTATTTATCTCTCAACTGCCCCTAAGTTCAATTGCGTAGATTATCATCACATTCGTAAAGCCTATAGTTGAAATTTATTTTAGCCAAGAATATTCCAGAGATATTGAAAAGAAGGCATAGATTTCAGCTATTCTCAGATACTTCAAACTGATCATTGTGGTACATCAAGGCTTTATTTTGGAAGGGACATCATAGGCGTGCAGGTCTGGAAGTACCCATAAGGGTTCATCTAGTTCATCATGTCATCCTAAGGATTATTAAAAGTTCCAGATGCAAAACCAGTTATAATAGGTCGATTTTCTAACCTGTGAACTCTGGAGAACTCTTCTAAAGGCAGAATCTCGTTTTCAAAGATATTAAAAATAAAGTTCCTCCTCATTTCAGTTTTGCAGAGTCCCCAACAGTGGTGGTATATTTTAAAGGGTCTCCTCATAATCCTTTAAACCCTTAAAAGAATTTAGAACTTAAACTTCAGATAATCTTCTCTTTGTCAAGGTCTTTTGGTGTTCTTCAAATAATAATCCTTTGTTTAAAGAAAATCAGACTTAAACTTGTGTATTAAGCGATTAAAGTAAAAGCTCATGATTATGTTTTCCCTGTTACTTCACCTCTGATCTTTCAACTATGACCTCTGCTTTTTATCCATTTCCAAAGTATTAAAATATAACCACTATAAAGAACTAACCTTTATAATAGTACAATCACCAACATGGCCCTTGGCTATTTCTGATTATTCAGGCCTTGTTATTCAGTTTTAAGACTACCTAGTATTTTTTTGGTTCACTTCATGTCAGTGGTTACCCAACTTTCTCTTTGAAGGGGCTCTTTAAGGATTTGTCTTATTACTTTGAACATTAGAGTCATTAAAATATTTTAAAATTCTGTTTTTTGCCACTATGCTTATAAAAGGAAATAAGTAAAAAATGAAAAAAGCTATGTTAAGGTAGAAGATGATAAGCGATTATTTCCAGAATATTCTTGAATATTGTTGCTATGTCAATAGTAACTAATATATACACATAAATTAAATTATTACAATGGATTAAAAATATAAACTATATTAAAATCTCTGAGTTAATAATGATATTTTAAAATCATATTTCATTGATCATTCTTGGGAACCAAATCATTATTCTGGAAACTTATTGATAAAGGTAAAGAGTCGAAAAAGAAACATTCTATTTTTTAAGTCTCAGAAATTTAAAGATATCTTTTATCACTTTCCACCAAATATTTAGAAATTTCCTTTTCCTCTGTCTTTGGCACTCTAGATTCATTTTTTATCTGCCACAATTGTAATATCATCTGTGCTGGGGTTCCAGGGTTTTTTTACATGATCAGTTTTGGAACATTTAGGGACTGATTAGGTGAATGTTTTTCAGTGGTAGACTTCAATAAAAAATTAGTGGTGTTATTTTAAAATAAAAGAATGAAATGATTTTGTTCATAGGCTATGCATTATTCGTGGATTAAAAAGAGAGGGCCAAATGTGGGAGAATGAAGATTTCACTGTTATTTTCTGCCAGCACCTGCTAGACTCCCTACAGGCCTTCTTCAGGGAGAAAGAAGCTTCCTAGAAGCTAGGTGCCAGCTCAAAAAAATCTCAAGAACTCCGTAGCTTTTTATGGGGCAATGCATTTTAGATTAAGTTTATAACAACTCTGAGACATTAAATTGGTAGCTTTGGGCTCCACAATTCCATGGCTCCAGGTAATTGCTCTGTACCTTTTTTTTACTTTTGTAGATGTGTGACACTGACACTTTCTTCCTTAAGATCAAACTCCACATTCCGATGAATCCTGATCCAGAACATATCTCTGCCCTAATCCATTCAGCTGCCTGTCCGTGCCCCTTATTGTTCTCCTCTGCTCTCATCTCAGCAGGAATTCTCTGGCAAACTTCTTCCACGCCACATCTCTTCTTCTTCTTTTTTTTTTTTTTTAACATCTTTATTGGAGTATACCTGTTTTATAATGGTGTGTTAGTTTCTGCTTTACAACAAAGTGAATCAGTTATACATATACATATGTTCCCATATCTCTTCCCTCTTGCGTCTCCCTCCTTCCCACCCTCCCTATCCCACCCCTCTAGGTGGTCACAAAGCACCGAGCTGATCTCCCTGTGCTATGCAGCTGCTTCCCACTAGCTATCTATTTTACATTTGGTAGTGTATATATGTCCATGCCACTCTCTCACTTTGTCACAGCTTACCCTTCCCCCTCCCCATATCCTCAAGTCCATGGAGGTTCCTTCAAAAACTACAAATAGAACTACCATACGACCCCACAATCCCACTACTGGGCATATACCCTGAGAAAACCATAATTCAAAAAGAGTCATGTACCAAAATGTTCATTGCAGCTCTATTTACAATAGCCAGGACATGGAAGCAACCTGTGTCCATCAACAGATGAATGGATAAAGAAGATGTGGCACATATATACAATGGAATATTACTCAGCCATAAAAAGAAATGAAACTGAGTTATTTGTAATGAGGTGGACAGACCTGGAGTCTGTCATACAGAGTGAAGTAAGTCAGAAGGAGAAAAACAAATACTGTATGCTAACACATATATATGGAATCTAAGAAAAAAAAATGTCATGAAGAGATTAGTGGTAGGGCGGGAATAAAACTTCTTCCATGGCACATCTCTTCTTAACGGAAAAGACAAGCTCCTGTCTTATCTTTCTCCTCAGCTTGACTCTCATCATGTTCACTCCTATTCACCAAGCACATTCACTTAAAATAGTCACTTCTGCAAACTTCCAGATGCAGCTAAAGTACTCCTGTCTCCAAGAAGTCTTCCTCAAACTCCTTAGATGGAGTTAACATCTACATTCTCTTGCACAGTCATGGAACTTGATTTTCAGCTTTGGTGTAGCATTTACTGTGTCTTCTAGTCACATATTAACTTGATGGTGTGGGTCTCACTAGATGTGAGCTTTTCAGAGGCCATGACTTATTTATCTTTTTCTCTAGCACAGTTCCTGACCCTTGGTAATTATTTAATAAATATTTGTTGAAAGACTAAAAGAATTAATGAACGTATAAATAAGTGAATGTTCGTGTGCATTTTTGTATTCTCTCTGCCAGTAATTTCTTGCTGTGCTTATGGCATTTTTTGGTTTTTCATTTTTTGCTTTTACATTTATTAAGTGGAAATGTGCTCTTCCATCTAAATAAGTAACCTTAATTCTTAATTTCCCATGAAATTCAACTTGAATAATCCATGCATTAGAAAAGCACCATGGGAACTTGATTTTACGTTTGTCTACACTGAAAAATCCCAACTGAATAGCTACAAAAAGGCAAAAATTAGGGTTTGTCAGGAGAATGAGGAAATCATTTGATTTGTTTTATTAAAGCTTGTCATCGACATAGGCATTTGATTTCCGATATACTTGCAATAACTTTTCTGCCCCTTAGTAGATGCTGGTAAGCAGAGGGAAAGCAGCAATCCTGTAAGATAAACTTTAAAATGTTTTCCACCAACCTGATAGTAGGGAAGTCTGGAGCCAAAGGGTGGTCTTTACTCTGTCCCTCCCTCTCTACTGCTCTGGTCATGCTTTATCTAGTCCTCCTCTTTCCCTCTTTCTCACTTAAAAGTGTTTTGGCTTAGTGATAGTGTGGGCTAGGACAGGGGTTCCCAACCCCTGGGATCAAATGCCTGATGATCTGAGGTGGAGCTGGTGTAATAATAAAAGAAATAAAATGCACAATAAATGTAATGTTCTTGAATCATCCGGAACCCCCTCCCACCCACCCCCCCATGGGTCCTTGGAAAAATTGTCTTCTGCGAAAGTGGTCCCTGGTGCCAAAAAGTTTGGGGACTGCTGGGGAGGACTCTGCAATTATGTGAGTCACAGTTTCCTCATCTTTAAAGAGGGATAATAGATCTAGGTGCTTATGAAGATCAAATGCAAAATGCACATGAAAATTCTCTGTGAACTCTAATTATGTAGATCTAAGGATTGTTTTTCGTTTTTGTTTTCATTTTTTGTGGTACGCGGGCCTCTCACTGCCGTGGCCTCTCCCGTCGCGGAGCACAGGCTCCAGACATGCAGGCTCAGTGGCCACGACTTACGGGCCCAACCGCTCCGCAGCATGTGGGATCCTCCTGGACCAGGGCACAAACCCGTGTCCCCTGCATCGGCAGGCGGACTCTCAACCACTGCGCCACCAGGGAAGCCCAGGATTGTTGTTTTTAATTTATTAGAGGCATCACCTATAGCACCATAATTTAGTACTTCTACTTGTGTCTCTGTGTCCTTTAAATTGACAACTAAGCAATGCAATAATCCAGCCTTGTTATAATCAGGATGTGCCTAGGATGTACCCTTGGGGCATTTTAGCAATAGCTTTCTGGAGAGGATGTCTCTGTATTTAACCCTGAAGAGCCAAGTGTACAGGTGGGGCTTCGTGGGCAGGTGGACGAGGCTGACGGTGGGGCGGACAAGGACTGGCAGTGAGGGCACAGGGAGATCAGGCAGGAAGCCACAGAACACATCTCCACCCTGAGACGGCCCTATGATCAAAGGACCAAGAAATTAATTGGATAGTTTTCTTTTTAAAAAAAATCAACGTGTGCTGATTAAAAAGGAGTTTATGTTGTAAACTAAGCCATTTAAAAGTGTAAACCATCAGAGTAGGAAACATCCCAAATTAACAGAAGGGTGCTTTTACCTCCACCTAACTTTGTTAATAGTATTCCAAACCAGTACATTTGAAGAAAAATGTTGCTATAGGTTACCTTTCAAGACTGTTCATAGAAAGCCAGGGTGAAAGCTAACATAGTAAGCCATGTGTCTACTAGAGTCTATATTGCGCCGCTTTCACTTTTAGGGGAGAAACTATATGATTAAAGAAAGATATTAAAGAGAACCATGATGCACACGTGGACACACACACACAATGTACTTGTTAAAGAATATGAAGATGAATGGAATTTTATGTAAATGAAGTCTGTCTTTTATGATCGTCCAGATTTTAATTATTTATGTGCTGTAAAGTTCATAATATTTCTAATGTTAGTTTTAAAACAACAATTTTGGAAATAGCTAATTTGGGGAGATTATTACAGAATATCATGGAAAAGACATTAATTAAACTTCAGTACACTGGACAGTTCCAGAGAAATGAGAAATAGTGAGACGATATAGGTGATAAGTCCAAATAGAGAATCAGGGAACTCTGATCTTCAGTCTTTGCTATTTTGTCAAGAAACAGTTTCTTGGGGCTTTCCTGGTGGCACAGTGGTTAAGAATCCGCCTGCCAATGCCGGGGACACGGGTTCAAGCACTGGTCCGGGAAGAACCCACATGCCGCGAAGCAACTAAACCCACACACCACAACTACTGAGCCTGCGCTCTAGAGCCTGCAAGCCACAACTACTGAAGCCCGTATGCCACAACTACTGAAACCTACGCACCTAGAGCCTGTGCTCCACAGCAAGAGAAGCCACCGCAATGAGAAGCCGTCGCACCGCAACAAAGAGTAGCCCCTGCTCTCAGTAACTAGAGAAAACCCATATGCAGCAGTGAAGACCCAATGCAGCCAAAAATTAAAGAATAAATAAATAAATTTATATTAAAAAAAAGAAACAGTTTCTTTATCTACAGAAATGTCCCCCTAGCTAGCTAGGCCATGAGTTCTTTGAGCAATAAGCAATGTTTTCCAATACATTTATTTTAACTTTACCCTCCTCAAAAATGGGCACTATGTAAAGAATATGGTTTGGAAAAATGAAAAGGAAGTGGAAAAGTAGGATAAATAACTTAAATAAATTTCTTACTTCCTAAGTGAGATCTGGGAAAATGTGCTTATTCCAATGTTGTCATTCTTTAATTTTATTGCATTGTAGCTCATTGACTTGTTAAATCATTTCACTCAAGACTCTAACTCTCAAATGATAAATGGTCAGTAATTATTCATCAGTTTATTATTCATTTTTATCCAGATCATTTTGCTTGATGCATAGTAGGTGCTCCATAAATGGATTTTAAATGAATGAATAAATAATAATATTTTATATTTTGAAGCAATTTCATATTGTATCAGCTTTTCTTACCTCATTTTGCATGTGTGATTATCATCCCAGTTTTGAAATGGTAAAATTAATTTTGTGTTTCTTGCAGGGTCTGCTGGTCTGAGATGAGAGCTCAGGCTAAGATCAGTTCAAATTAAGCCTAGGCGAGACTGTTGTTTAGATTCAGAGGAGGCTGAGCCATCTGTTGGTAGCCATCTTGTCCTGCCTCCCTCCCTGTGATCTGGATCTCTTCCCACCCCCATTACCTATCTGATTTCACCTCCTGCTACTACCCCTCTGTTACTCCACTCCAGCCATACAGCCACCTGCTGTTCCTAAACCCCGCCAGGTATGCTCTGCATTCGGGCTTTCTCGTTGTTTCTTCTGCCTGAAACATTCTTCCCAAGGATATCTGCTTGATTAACTCCCTCATCTCTCATCTTCTCAGCCTAACACTCTGCTAGACATTGCTACCATTCACCAGTATCCGGTTCCCCTCTGCCCCTTGGCAGATCACACCTCCTTTCTCCCTCGAAGTTAGACGTGGATGTATGACTTGCTCTGGCCAAAAAGTATGAGCAGAAGGGACTTGTGTGACTTCCAGGTGCACATTTTAAAAGCCTGTGTGCAATTCTCCAGGCTCCCTTCCCTATGTCCCTGCAACTGGTGGCCTTTCAGATGATGGGGTTTCTATCCACCTGGGTCCCTGAGTGAGGATAGTGTGGGCAGGGCTGCCACCAATCTATAATGGATATGTTGCATGAGCCAGAAATAAACCTTTGCTGTTTTAAGCTGCTGAGATTTGGGGGGTTGTTTGTGCTGCAGTATATAACCTCACTAATCATGAATAACACACCTATCTATTATTATTCAGTACTGCCCAGGGCACTCCTCTTTACTTCACTCTACCTTACCTTTCATAGCACTTATCACCTTCTAACTAGGTGTTAGATACTTTACTTACCATGTTTATTTTAAAATGTTCTCTGCCCTCCCCCATCCCCACACTAGCATATAAGCTCCATGGGGTTAGGGTTCTCTGTTTTGTTCAATTATATGAACATAAGGCACTGAATAAGTATTGAATGAATGGCTATTAAGCACCACCATGGACTGTTCTGGATGTTGAGGAGGCAGAGATGAAACACCTTCCCTGCGCTGCTCAACCCTCATGACTGGCACAGATATGAAAGCATATTTATAGGAATAATGCATTGAGAGGAGCAGAGGGGCAGGTAGAGAACTGCTGGGAGGTGTGGGTGGCGGCTTTACTCTGCCTAGGGAGGTATGTTAAGGGAAGCCTCCAGACAAGTGATGTTGAGCTGATATTTGAAGGCCAATTAAGGGAGACTCAGGCAGACAAGAGAGCAGGGAATTTTAGGCAGGGAATAGCATGGAAGAATGACGATGAGAAATAGCACGGTTTATTTCAAGAGTTGCAGGTAGTTTGGTATCACTGAGGTTCCATATCCAGAGGCTGGAAAGGTGGGAAGGGGCCTACGTTGGTTAATTTTATGTGTCAACTTGACTGGGTTAAGGGAAACCTAGGTAGCTGGTAAAACCTTATTTCTGGGTGTGTCTGTGAAGGTGTTTCCAGAAGAGATTAGCATTTGAACTGGTGAGCTGAGTAAGCAGATGGCCCTCCCCAATCTGGGCAGGCATCATGCAATCCATTGAAGGCCTGAGTTGAACAAAAAGGTGAAGGAAGGGCAAATGCGTTCTCTCTGTTTGAGTTGAGATATTGATCTCCTGCCCTTGGCTTTTGGGCGCAGATGGGGACTCACGCCATCAACCCCCAGTTCTTAGGCTGAACTGTACCACCAGCTTTCCTAGTTCTCCAGCTTGTAGGCAACAGATCATGGAACTACTTGGCCTCCATAATCGTGTGAGCCAATGCCTATAGTTTATCTCTTATATATCTCTCTCTATATCCTATTGGTTCTGTTTCTCTGGAGGACCCTGTCTAGTAAAGATTTTGGTACTGGGAGTGGAGTATGTAAAAACCAGTGCCTAATGGGCCTCTTTGGATTTTGGAAGCAACATATTCCTCATTTGAATGTGTTTCTCTGGCCCATTTCCTGAGTGACTCAAAAAGCTGCTGGTGTTAAATGGAGCCCAAAATAGAAGGCTCTGCAGCAGGCCTAGGCTGCTGTGCCACTTGGGCCATAGGATCCCGCAGATCCAACGGTGCTTGAATTGCCAGTGACAGATAGAGATGCTGTCTGGAGACTTTGGAGGCCCCTATAGCTGAATTGCAGCACAGGTCTCTAGAATATTTTGGAGTAAGGCCCTGTCATTTTCTATAGATAACTACTCTCTTTGTGAAATATAGCTCCTGGCCTGCTACTGGGCCTTAGTAGAACACTTGACCATGGACCATCAAGTTACCATGTGACCTGAGCTGCCCATCATGAACTGAATGTTATCTGACCCATTAAGCCTTGAAGTTGGGCATGCACACAATACTCCATCATCAAATGGAAGAGGTATATATGTGACTGGGCCCTGGGAAGGTCTGAAGGCACAAGTAACTTATGTGAAGTGGCCCTAATGCCCATGGTCCCCACTCCTGCTGCACTGCTTTCCCTCCCCCAGCCTGGCTTCATGGGAATTTCCCTGTGGTCAGTTGAAGGAGGAAGAAGAGACTCAGGGCTGTTTTATAGATGGTTCTGCATAATAAGTAGACACTACATGAAAGTGGACAGCTGTAGCATTATAACCCTTTCTGGGACATGTCTGAAAGACAGCAGTGAAGGGAAATCCGCCCAGTAGGCAGAACTTTAGGCAGTGTACCTGTTGTTCACTTTGGTTAGAAGGAGAAATGGCCACACGTGTCATCATGTATTGATTGATGGGCTGTGGCCCATAGTTTGGCTGGATCATCAGGGACCTAGAAGGAACATGGCTGGAAAATTGGTGACAAAGAAATTTGGGGAAGAGGTATGTGGATAGACCTCTCTGAATAGGCCGAAAATGTGAAAGTATTTGTGTCGCATGTGAATACCACCAATGGGTGACCTCAGTAGAGGAGGATTTTAATAATCAAGTGGATAGAAAGACACATTCTGTGGACACCAGTCAGCCTTTTTCCCCAGTCACCCCTGTCGTCTCCCAATGGAAGTGGCCATGGTGGCAGCAATGAAAGTTATGCACAGACTTCGCAATGGACTTCACTCACCAAGGCCAACCTGGTTACAGCCACCACTGAGTGGCAGCCTGTCAGCAGCAAAGCCTAACAGTGAGCCCCCAATATGGCACCATTCCCATATGGGGTAATCAGTCAGCTACCTGGTGGCAGGTTGATTATGTTGGACCACTTCCATTGTGGAAGGGGCAGCATTTTGTTCTTACTGGAATAGATACTTACTCTGGATACAGATTTGCCTTCCCTGGACATAATGCTTCTGCCAAAACTGCTATGTGTGGACTTACAGAATGCCTTATCCACCATCACTGTTTTAGACCAAGGAACTTAGTTCACAGAAAAAGAAGTGTAGCAATGGGCCCAAGCTCCTGGAATTCACTGGTCTTACCATATTCCCCCCATCCTGAAGTAGCTGGTTTGATAGAACATTGGAATGGCCTTTTGGAGACTCAGTTACCAGTGCCAGCTGGGTGGCAATACTGTGCAGGGCTAGGACAAGCCTCTCCAGAAGGCTGTATATCCTCTGCAGCTGTGCACGTGTGCGATTCAATATGTTATGTGTTTCCTAAAATACAATGGTGGGGCAGGGGTAAGATACACAGTCCCATTCCAAAAGGGAGAAAGAGAAAGAAAAAAGGTAAGCCCAACCTAATGGGACAAATGACACTAAATCTTGAGGCTTGAGAACAGTCCTCCTTGGATCAGTGCTTCACCTTCTGGATATCCTGGAGTGAGGGTGGGGACCTCAAAGCTCTGGGTGGCCCCACCCCCAAGGCTTGGCTTTGCAGAGTCCTTGTTGTAGCTCTCCTGAGCTGGAATCAGAAGCTACTAGCGGCTCTACCAGTCTGGGGTTTTGGGGGTGGCTGGTGCCCATAGCTCCACTGGGCATTGCCCTAGTGGGGACTCTCCGAGGTGGTCGTGCCCTCTTCCTGGGTTGGATTGTTCAGGTGTCTCCATCCTTCAAAATTTAGGTGTAGGCAGCCACAGCCCCGCTTTGCTGGACACAGCACAAGCTGCACCGGGGCCCACTGGAGCTGCATCTGGGGGGCTGGGGAACATGGTGCTGGAATGCAGGGAGCTCATTTCCACCTGATACCTCATCAGAATGGCCTTTACGATCCATATTTTTACCAACATTATATTCACAACCTTTTAGATATTCTCTAAGAAGATTGAGGCTTTTTCTGTAGTTCTCCTCTTCTCCTTTGAGCCCTCACCAGAATTGCTTTTAGCAGTCTGTCCACGGCAGTGTAGGCTTTTCCTAGCATGCACCTCAAAGTGTTTCCAGCCTCTACCTACTACTCGGTTCCAAACCCACTTCCACATATTTGGTATTTGCTACAGCAGCACCCTACACCTGGTACCACTTTTATGTCTTAGTCCTTTGTACAGCTGTAACAAAATACCACAGACTGAGTAGCTTATAGACAATGGAAATTTATTTCTCATGGTTCTGGAGGCTGGGAAGTCCATGATCATAGCACCGGCAGACTTGATATCTGGCGGTATAAGTCCTGATCTGAGTCTGAAAGTCCTATCGTGGTGGATGAAGAGCAAGGTCACTAACAACTTTTTCCTTTTTCTTTTTGGTTTTTATCATTTAGAAGCCGAATCCTTGGATGGTACTGTTGAAAAGGAGTAAGCATTAAGTGACCTTAACCCAGTAAAATTTATGGTAATGGCAGTTATAGTCCCACAGTTAACTTTCTCAGAGAACCCTTTTTTCACCACTATTAATTCATTTAATAAAAGTATTGGAAGCCTGAAAAGTTTTTCTCCAAATATATTGAAGTTTATTTCTTATTCACATGCTACAAACATTTCTAATTCACAGAATTTCACTAATTTTATAATTTCCCCAATTAGAGATGTGAAGCCTACAGAAACTTGAAAATGTGCCTTATAACTTCAATAAATTTTATGACTCAACTATTGTAAAGGTCATGAAAACAAAATGAATGGCATTTTTTACATTAAAAGTCAGATTTTTGGACTTCCCTGCTGGCGCAGTGATTAAGAATCCACCTGCCAATGCAGGGAACACGGATTCGAGCCCTGGTCCAGGAAGATCCCACATGCCACGGAGCAACTAAGCCCGTGAGCCAAAACTACCGAGCCCATGCGCCACAACCACTGAAGCCTGCGTGCCTAGAACCTGTGCTCTGCAACAAGAGAAGCCACCGCAGTGAGAAGCCCGTGCACCGCAACAAAAAGTAGCCCCCCGCTCACCGCAACTAGAGAAAGCCCACACACAGCAACGAAGACCCAATGCAGCCAAAAAAAAAAAAAAAAAAGTGAGATTTTCTTTCCAAATTTACCAAAACCATTCTTTAATATTCAGCAAAAAATTGTTGGAATTTGTAGTGTTTTATGTGCTTGTGTGTTTAAATGTCAGAGTGCTATCATCTTTGGATGTATGACTTTTGAAAGCCAAGAACCAGGAGTGCCAATGTCTGAGGGCAGAAGATGGATGTCTCAGCTCAAGCAGAGAGAGGGAATTTGCCCTTCCTTCACCTTTTTGTTCTACTTGGGCCCTCAACGGATTGGATGATGCCCACCCACCTCTATCTGCTTTACTCAGTTCACCAGTTTGAATGCTAATCTCTTCCGGAAACATTCTCACAGATACATCCAGAAATAATGTTTCATCAAGTCTCTGGGATCCCTTAGCCCTATCAAGTTGGCACAAAATATTAACCATCACAAGTCCCAAGATTCATATGTTGAAATCCTAATCCCCAAGGAGGTGGGGTCTTTGGGGTGATGAGATTATGAGGGCAGAACCTTCACGTTTGGGATTAGTGTCCTTATAAGAGAGGTCCCACAAAGCTCCCTACCCCTTCCACCATGTGAGGATACAGAAAGAAATCTGTGACCCAGGAGAGGGCCCTTACCTGATGATGTTGGTGCCCTGATCTTGAACTTCCAGCCTCCAGAACTGTGAGAAATAAGTTTCTTTTGTTTATAAGATACCCGGTATGTGGTATTTTGTTATAGCAGCCTGAATGGACTAAGACAGGGCTGAATCATGAAGGGCTTTGAATGCCTACTAAAGAGTTTGAACTGGTGGTGTGCAGTCCACTGAAGGATTTTAAGCAGGAGAATAATAGAATCAGATGGATTGTATTTGTATTTTAGAAATATTACCCTGACTGCAATATGGAGATTAGAAAGACAGAGAAGGGAAAAGTCTGTTGAAATAGTCCAGGTGGGAGATCATAACAGTCATAAGCAATTGATAAGGCAAAGCAATGAGAATTCAGAGGAAGTGACAGTGACATAGTAACTATGGGGAAGACTCTAGAGGATTCAAAGTGGAAGTTTGGGTTATTTAAAAAATTTGTTATTATTATATTTTAGTGACTGAATGAATCTTGGTTTCTTTTAAAAAGGTAGGTAAAATAGGAAGAAGACATATGATTGGGTTGAAGTAACTGTGAAACTCCAGTAAGTGACTATCCAGTGAGTCATGGGATGTATAGGCCTGGATTTATAGATCTGGGGAGTCATTACCTTATAAGGGTAGTTAAAGCTGTGGATGTAGGATGAGAAGTGGATTAAAGGGGGAACCCTATGAAAATCAAAACGTATTGGGATTGGGAAGATAAAAGTTAAACCTGGTTAGCAAAAGAGAAGGTGCAACCCAAGATTAAGGAGGAGAACCAGGGAGAATGGATCTGTGAAAGCTAAGAGAGGAGAGGGCATTGAAGGTTGAACACATCAAATTCTGCATGGAAGTCAAGAGCTTGGAAAGTAGCCACTGGGTCTGACTTGTAGGTGTTCACTGGGGACTTCAGGAAGAGTAGTTTGTGAACTTTGCTTTACTTACCTGATTTCAAGGAAATCCTTAAATCCTGCCTCAGTGGCTGAGCTCTCTGAAGGAGCTGAGGAATCCAGAGAGACTTGCTCAGGATCACACAATTAATTAGAGGCAGAGTTGAGTTAAAATGCTGTCTGCGTTACTTGTTTGTTCTTTGCTTTAGGACTAAATATTTTGATGTTTGGAAGTTTCCCATAAGCCAGGCCTAATAGTTTTAATAATAGGAATCATCTTATTTTCCTCCCCTGACCAAATCCAATTCGTCGGCAAATCCTGTGGACTCTTCCTCCACAGTATATCTCTATTTTAATCAGCTAGCTGTCTGCTTCCACCCGCACACCTCCATCCAGCCATCACTGTCTCTTGTCCGTGCTCCTGCAGTAGCCTCCTAACTTGTCTCCAAGCGTCCATTACGCCCTGTTTATATACAGTCCATCTTCAACAGAGCGGCCAGAATTCTCTTTAAAAATATAATTGTCAGTCTCCTCCTTAAGATATTCCAAAAGGCATCCCATAACACAGAGAAAGAAGCCCACACTCTTTAAATGTCCAAGGTCTCATGCACTGTAACTGTTGCCCATGTCTTGAGTTGTGTCAGCCTCCCCTTCCCACCTCATTACTGTCCCCGATACCATCCTTCATGTTCCTTAAACGAGGCAACGCATCATGCCTCCTGGCCTTTACACTGCTCTGCCTCCTGGATGCCCCTTCCCCGGATTTCCATGTGGCTGTTCTTCTCTTTCTTCAGGTCTTACTCCAATGTCCTCTCCTTAGGCGTTCCTTCTCATCCTAACTATAGGAACCTCCCCAACCCTGCCCCCCCGCCAATTCAGTCATCATTATCACACAATCTATAGCACTTCTTAGCACTTTTTGAAATGACATTGCTTATTTATTTGTTGACTCATATCGTCTCTTTCGTCCATGAGAACAAGAGCCCTGTCCTGTTTGCCTCAGGATTCCAGGGCTGAGAGCAGTGCTTGGATTGGGGGATAATGGCTGACTCCCATAGTGTTTGCCACTTGTCCAGCACTGTTCTCAGCACTTTACAGATATTAACTTATTTAATTTTCTCATCAGTTCTATGAGGTAGGCACAGTTAAAACCTCCATTTCACGTGAGGAAACCAAGGTGCTTAGGTAATTAAGGCCCTTGCCTAAGCTGGGAAGTGGACATGCTTTAGAACAGTGCTTCTCCAATGTCAGCACCCACACGAATCACTGGGGGGCTTTTTAAAACAAAAGTTGCTGGGCCCTCACTTCAGTGTTTCTGATTCAGCAGATCGGGGGTGAGGCCCGAGAATTTTCCCAAAGGATGTTGATGCTGTTGGTCCAGGTTTGGTTCTCCTTTGAGAACCAATGTGGTAGGGTTTACGGAGCATCTTCTTACATTATCTGTGTTAATATTCACATTCCCATAACCCATTATTATGTCCATTCTGTAGATGAGGAAACTGAGGCTCAGAGAAGTTAATCAGCCTTCCCCTGACCACAGAGGAAGTGAGTGGAAACACTGCTTAGACTCAATTCTGGGTCTCAATCAGTGCTCTTGGCACTGCCCTAAGAGGCTTCTATATTGTATTGAATTTTTAAAAATACTGCTCTGGTAGATAAATTGTCAAGGCTTCGTGAATTTGGCAGATAAACAAAGGAACCCCATGGGAGCACAAGGAACTTATATCTTCTACTCTGTTTTAACTTAATTAATCTGAGTAACCAAGATGGTTTGTAGACAAGCTGACTTGTTAGAAATTTATTTTCATTCTAATTTAGACCTGCCATAAATATAATCCAACCACTTTTCCTTTTATTTAATACAATCAGAGGCAGATGATAGCACTGCAAGTGAGGTTTATCTGGCTCAAATTACTATTAAATAAACTTTCTTGCAACGTGAAAGGAGAAATTCAAGAATGTTTATTGAAAATTATTATATTTTAATATTTATCATTTAACCCTTTAAAAAATAGCACACTTGTTCTTAAAACATTTTTAAAAATCATACACATGACAATTTTCACTAAAATTTCTGAAGAAATACTTGAACTTTTTTCTTAGATCGCTACACTACTACACGCCAGAGACTTGAAGCTACAAAACTTTGTTTTCCTCAGGTTCTTTCAGGCATTAACAATCTGGTGCCATATTCTTATGACAAAGACTAATAAGAAGAGCAAATGGCACAACTGGATCTATTTTAGTGAAAGACAGGAGTGGGAAATGGTGAAAATCTACCTTGTTCTCATTACTACAGTGCTAAAACTGTCATCAATTATAATCACTCACCTCATCCCTAACTTGAAACTTTGCTGGTAACTTCAACACAAACTCAGTCTCCTTTAATCCAGTGCGTATGTGAAATATATGTGGAAATATATTGATAGTGCTCACATTGACAGCATTCTCTTCACTGATAAAAGCATATGCTGAAGAAGTGATGTCATCACACAATAGCGAGGTTTCTCTAAGAGTATGACCCATCACCTCATAGGCAAAATAGAAAATTTTCCAAGCATTTACTTTGACCTATATTTCATATTCATAGTTAGCTATGTAGAATTTTTCTTTTGTCCTTGCCCAACGTGCAAAAATCTCAGGACACTTCTACCCTGCCCTTTGCCGGTGGCCTCATGTTCATGTTTGCTAGTTTGACTTGACTCTTTTCTTTCTTCTTTAGTATTCCTCCTTTTCTCCTTCCCTCTCTCCTCCTTCTCTCCTCCCCTTTCTTTTTTCAGCAAATAATTATTGGGTCCATGATGTTCTAGGTTTGGAAAGTAATACTTATAGTCGTGCTAGGAAAGGAAATATGAACATATAAACAGTCCCCCCAGTTCAAGGTGATACACTGTATGACAAGGAAGCAAGCAGTATTTCACAGGAATGCAAAAAGCATTCACTGGGAATAGAGGTCCTTATGGAACTGGTTTTTAAGGATGGCTTCATCCAAAAAAAAAATTTCTTTATCTTTTGCTGCATAGTAACTAAAATGTGGCAGCTTAAAACAGTAACAGCTTATTATTTGTCTTAGTTGTACCATGTGGGCTGGGCTTAGCTGTCTTCTTCCCCTGGTGTATGCTGGTGTTGAAATGTTCAAGATGGTTTCTTCACTCATAGGTCTGGCTGGAACAGGTGGGAGCTGACTGGGCACAAGAGAGCATTTCAAGAGTGTGAGGCCCAGCATGCAAGTACGTAACAAGGCTTTGCTTGTCTCCCACTTGCTAATGTCTCATTGGCCAAAGCAAGTCAGTGTGGAGGCAGTGAATACTGGGCAGCTTGGTGTACTGGGGGCTACCAATCCAAAGGGCTTGGAAGACCTGACAAATAGGGTGTGTGAGGAAAGGAGAGAAGTCATATGTGGAGAATTTGAGCTTGGGAGATTAGAGAAATTGTGGGACCATTCATTAGAAGAGAAGAAGTAACGTGGAGGAACTAGTTTTAGATATGGTAAGTTTGAGACAATGAAAATGTCCACTAGGCAGACAGAGAAAGTGTGTTGGAATAAGGATATAAGCTGAGGTTCTGAGATCCTAAACTCTGGAGTCATATTCAGAAAAGAGATAGTTCAAGTTGTGTGACTGGGTGAGTTCTGAAACAGAATTTGGATCAATGAACTTTGAATTATGCTTATGGTTAGAAATTGGGAGGAGGTAGAAGAGCCAGATTAGGAGACAAAAAGATACTGCATGTTCCTCTCATATTTTACAACACTGTTAGAATTTTTATATCGCTAGTCGAATTTGACTCTTTATTTGTACACATCTGCGAGTGGAGTTTAATTGAGAAATTTTTTGGTTTTATTTTAGCAACTTTTACTGTAGAGCACCTCTAGTGCTTTAAGTTACTGATTTAAAAATATGTATTTATTAATACTAACTAATATCTTTAAGATTTCCTCCTGGTTCTCAAGTAGGTGGAATCAATGCATTAAAACTAAAGTAAATGATAGAACTTGACAGAATTAAGCGTTAATTAATTTTATTTTATTAATTGATCTTATTAATTAAATTTTTGATGTCCTGCTTTGGGAAACTAACAAAATTGTAAAAAAGCTTGGTTTCTATGATGAATTAATTTTCTTCTTATGAAATGGACTTGATATTACAGTTATATCAATGCAAGTGCACTTTAAAAATATGGTGCAGAAATATTTTCTTGGTGTCCATGCAAAGTTAATTTTTAGAGGCAGTGAATAGTTTTCTACAAACCTGCTGTTCACATAAATGAGAACTGTTGATTGAGGAATTGTGTTCAGAAATTCCCTGAGGAAGTGTCAGGAAGTTTTTGTATCTAAGCACTGGCCTTAGGTAATATATATAGTTAATATGACAGTTAGACCAAAAACTGTGGGTGGGCCATAGAACCCTCTCACATTTCAGCCAGAGGGGATAGGATACACCACGGAAACCATTTGGAATGTATTGTTTTTGGTCAGCCCTCTGTTTTAAGAGAAAAATGTGGAGTCTAGGAGTTTGGTCACAACAGAAATTAAATGTTTGTGCCTTTCTCTTCCACTTTTAAGTCATTCTGGATTTATTATATGGAAAACAACTATTCATTGTTGCTTATCTGTAAGAATATAATGAAAAGGATATAAAATGTTGTTGTAATTTTATATGCCCTGTGTAGCAATTTTATTAAGTATGTTACTTGGTTCCCTCAACTTTTTAAAGTTTTCATGGTAAAATGATGTGTTATACAGGCCATGTCTTTTCTAATGTGCAACATTGTGACCTTAATACAAATAGGTAACATTTATTGAGCTCCTACTATGTCCTAAGTGCTTTACACTAATTATTTTATTTGCTCCTCACAGCAGCCTTATGAATTAGGTACTGTTATTTGCAGAATAGAAAACTGAGACAAAGAGAGTTCATGTAACCTGTCCAAGGTATAACACAGCTGCTAAGTGGTAGAGAGGATTTAAATATGCACTCTGAATTTATAGTCAGAGCTTTTAACTACTATCCATGTACCAGACATTTTATGATCTTTCTCCTATCATGTTTCTTTATTTTCTACTTTTTAAAATCTTGAAACTGAAACCAAGGACAAATACGTCAGTGGAAGAAGGGCACTCACCTATAGTATTTTCTTGCTATTCTTTTACTATTTCCTGAGTGGCCACATCTGTAATCAGGTAATTGTTAGTAATAATAAATACATAGTGCTTGATATATGTCAGTATTGTTCTTTGAAGTGTATTTTGTGTTTTAGCTCATTTAATTCTCAAAACAGCCCTATGAGATAGGCTATTTTTTTTTTTTTTTTTGGCCACACAGTGCGTCTTGCGGGATCTTAGTTCCCTGAACAGGGATTGAACCAAGGCCACAGCAGTGAAAGCGCCAAGTCCTAACCACTGGACCACCAGGCAATTCCCGAGATAGGCTTTCTTATTATCTCTCTTTTACAGATGAGAAAACTGAACACAGAGAGGTTAAGTAATGTGCCCAAGATCACACAGTTATTAAGTGGCAGAGTCGAGGTTCAGATTCAAGCCATCTAACGCCAGAGTCCATGTGTTTGACCACTATGCATACTGCTTTTTTAGTTTTCATTTATTTTCTTAAAAGCTACATCTTGGGCTTCCCTGGTGGCACAGTGGTTGAGAGTCCGCCTGCTGATGCAGGGGACACAGGTTCGTGCCCCGGCCTGGGAGGATCCCACATGCCACGGAGCGGCTGGGCCCGTGAGCCATGGCCGCTGAGCCTGCGCGTCCAGAGCCTGTGCTCCACAACGGGAGAGGCCACAACAGTGAGAGGCCCGCGTACCGCAAAACAAACAAACAAACAAAAAAAGCTATTGCTTTTTTACATAATAATTTTGATGATGACAAATTAAACAATCAAACTTAGTTTTGCCTATATAAAGACTAAGATAGATTTCATACCTCTGTTCCCAATTTCTTTTCTTTCTTTCTTTCTTTCTTTTTTTTTTTTTTTTGACTTTTGGTAGCAACTTTATTGAAGTATGATTCATATACGGTTTTTGTTTGCTAGGGCTGCTGTAAATTGCACAAATTGGGTGACTTAAACTTAACAGAAATGTATTTTATTGCCAACTGGAGACTGAAAGTCTGAAATCAAGGTTCAGCAGCGTTGGCTTCTTGTAGTATGGGCTTTGAGGTTTGGCTTCTTGTAGGGGCTTTGAGGTTTGGCTTCTTGTAGGGCTTTAAGGGAAGTCTGTTCAAGGCTTCTCTTTTTTTGACTTGTAGATGAACATCTTCACCCTGTGTTTCTTCACATCATCTTCCCTCCATACGTGTCTGTCTCTGTGTCCAAATTTCCCCTTATAAGGATACTAGTCATATTGGATTAGGGCCCACCTTGATGACCTCATTTTAATGTAATCATCTGTAAACACCCTTTCTCCAAATAGGGCCACATTCTGAGCTGCTAGGGGTTAGGACTCCAACATTTTTTTTTGGTATGGTACACAGCTTAACCCATAACACATGCAATTCTCTGGTTCAAAGTGTACAGTTCATTGGTTTCTAGTATATTCACAGAATTGCAGCCATCACCACAATCAATTTTAGAATGTTATCCTTATGCCTCACAAGAAACTCCAATGCTGTTAGCAATCACACACCCCTAATTTCCCCATCCTCACACCCTTCAGCACTAGGCAACCACAAATCTACTTTCTGTATATGTATTTCCCTGTTCTGGATATTTAAGATAAGCTGAATCACATAATAATGTGGCCTTTTGTGACTAGCTCATTTCAGTTAGCCTAATGTTTTCAGGGTTCATTCACGTAGCATATATCAGTACTTCATTCCTTTTTTTGACCAAGTAATATTCCATTGTACAGATGTACCACAGTTTTGTTTATCCATCAGCCAGTTGATAGACATTTGGGTTGTTTCTACCTTTTGGCTCTTATGAATAAGGCTGCTATGAACATTTGTGTACAAGTATATGTATGGACATATGCTTTCCTTTCTCTTGGGTTTTTCAATCCTAAAATTTGTTTGGTTCATCTTTTTCTTCACTGAGACTATTTTCCCAATTGTTTTGAAAAGTTTGTAATGGCTTACTGAAGCATTTTTATGATAGCTGCTTTAAAATCCTTGTCAGATCTGATTTTAACATCAATATCATCTCATTGGAATCTGTTGATTTTTTTTTTTAACATTCTTATTGGAGTATAATTGCTTTACAATGGTGTGTTAGTTTCTGCTGTATAACAAAGTGAATCAGCTATATGTATACTTATATCCCCATATCCCCTCCCTCTTGTGCCTCCCTCCCACCCTCCTGATCCCACCCCTCTAGGTGGTCACAAAGAAGCGACCTGATCTCCCTGTGCTATGCAGCTGCTTCCCACTAGCTATCTGTTTTACATTTGGTAGTGTATATATGTCCGTGTTACTCTCTCACTTGGTCCCAGCTTACCCTTCCCCCTCCCCATGTCCTCAAGTCCATTCTCTACTCTGCGTCTTTATTCCTGTCCTGCCTCTAGGTTCTTCAGAACCATTTTTTTCCCCTTAGATTCCATATATATGTGTTAGCATATGGTATTTGTTTTTCTCTTTCTGACTTACTTCACTCTGTATGACTGACTGTAGGTCCATCCACTTCACCACAAATAATTCAATTTCATTTCTTTTTATGGCTGAGTAATATTCCATTGTATATATGTGCCACATCTTCTTTATCCATTCATCTGTTGATGGACACTTAGGTTGCTTCCATGTCCTGGCTATTGTAAATAGAGCTGCAGTGAACATTGTGTTACATGACTCTTTTTGAATTATGGTTTTCTCAGGGTATATGCCCAGTAGTGGGATTGCTGGGTCATATAATAGTTCTATTTTTAGTTTTTAAAGGAACCTCCATGCTGTTCTCCATAGTAGCTGTATCAATTTACAGTCCCACCAACAGTGCAAGAGGGTTCCCTTTTCTCCACACCCTCTCCAGCATTTATTGTTTGTAGATTTTTTTTTAAACATCTCTATTGGAGTATAATTGCTTCACAGTGGTGTGTTACTTTCTGCTTTATAACAAAGTGAATCAGCTATACATATACATATATCCCCATATCTCCTCCCTCTTGCATCTCCCTCCCACCCTCCCTATCCCACCCTTCTAGGTGGTCACAAAGCACCAAGCTGATTTCCCTGTGCTATGTGGCTGCTTCCCACTAGCTAGTTATTTTACATTTGGTAGTGTATATATGTCCATGCCACTCTCTCACTTCATCCCAGCTTACCCTTCCCCCTACCCCTGTCCTCAAGTCCATTCTCTACATCTGCATCTTTATTCCTGTCCTGCCTGTAGGTTCTTCAGAACCATTTTTTTTCCCCTTAGATTCCATATATATGTGTTAGCATATGGTATTTGTTTTTCTCTTTCTGACTTACTTCACTCTGTATGACAGACTCTAGGTCCATCCACCTCACTACAAAAAACTCAATTTTGTTTCTTTTTATGGCTGAGTAATATTCCATTGTATATATGTGCCATATCTTCTTTATCCATTCATCTGTCGATGGACACTTAGGATGCTTTTATGTCCTGGCTATTGTAAATAGAGCTGCAATGAAGATTGTGGTACATGACTCTTTTTGAATTATGGTTTTCTCAGGGTATATGCCCAGTACTGGGATTGCTGGGTCATATGGTAGTTATATTTTTAGTTTTTTAAGGAACCTCCATACTGTTCTCCCTAGTGGCTGTATCAATTTACAGTCTGACCAACAGTGCAAGAGGGTTCCTTTTTCCTCCACACTCTCTCCAGCATTTATTGTTTGTAGGTTTTTGATGATGCCATTCTGACTGGTGTGAGGTGATACCTCACTGTAGTTTTGATTTGAATTTCTCTAATGATTAGTGATGTTGAACATCCTTTCATGTGTTTGTTGGCAATCTGTATATCTTCTTTGGAGAAATGTCTATTTAGGTCTTCTGCCCATTTTTGGATTAGGTTGTTTGTTTTTTCAATATTGAGCTGCATGAGCTGCTTGTATATTTTGGAGATTAATCCTTTGTCAGTTGCTTCATTTGCAAATATTTTCTCCCTTTCTGAGTGTTGTCTTTTCGTCTTGTTTATGGTTTCCTTTGCTGTGCAAAAGATTTTAGGTTTCATTAGGTCCCATTTGTTTATTTTTGTTATTTCCATTTCTCTAGGAGGTGGGTCAAAAAGGATCTTGCTGTAATTCATGTCATAGGGTGTTCTGCCTATATTTTCCTCTAAGAGTTTGATAGTGTCTGGCCTTACATTTAGGTCTTTAACCCATTTTGAGTTTATTTTTGTGTGTGGTGTTAGGGAGTGTTCTAATTTCATTCTTTTATATGTAGCTGTCCAGTTTTCCCAGCACCATTTATTGAAGAGGCTGTCTTTTCTCCACTGTATATTCTTGCTTCCTTTATCAAAGATAAGGTGACCATATGTGTGTGGGTGTATCTCTGGGCTTTCTATCCTGTTCCATTGATCTATATTTCTGTTTTTGTGCCAGTACCATGCTGTCTTGATTACTGTAGCTTTGTAGTATAGTCTGAAGTCAGGTAGCCTGATTCCTCCAGCTCCATTTTTCTTTCTCAAGATTGCTTTGGCTATTTGGGGTCTTTTGTGTTTCCATAAAAATTGTGAAATTTTTTGTTCTAGTTCTGTGAAAAATGTCATTGGTAGTTTCATAGGGATTGCACTGAATCTGTAGACTCCTTTGGGTAGCATAGTCATTTTCACAATGTTGATTCTTCTAATCAAAGAACATGGTATATCTCTCCATCTGTTGGTATCATCTTTAATTTCTTGCATCAGTGTCTTATAGTTTTCTGCAGACAGGTCTTTTGTCTCCTTAGGTAGGTTTATTCCTGGGTATTTTACTCTTGTTGTTGCAATGGTGAATGGGAGTATTTCCTTAATTTCTCTTTCAGATTTTTCATCATTAGTGTATAAGAATGCAAGAGATTTCTGTGCATTCATTTTGTATCCTGCTACTCTACCAAATTCATTGATTAGCTCCAGTAGTTTTCTGGTAGCATCTTTAGGATTCTTTATGTATAGTATCATGTCATCTGGAAATAGTGACAGTTTTACTTCTTCTTTTCCGATTTGGATTCCTTTTATTTCTTTTTCTCCTCCGATTGCTGTGGCTAAAACTTCCAAAACTATGTTGAATAATAGTGGTGAGAGTGGGCAACCTTGTCTTGTTCCTGATCTTAGAAGAAATGGTTTCAGTTTTTCACCACTGAGCATGATGTTGGCTGTGGGTTTGTCATATATGGCCTTTGTTATGTTGAGGTAGGTTCCCTCCATGCCTACTTTCTGGAGAGTTTTTATCATAAATGGGTGTTGAATTTTGTCGAAAGTCTTTTCTGCATCTGTTGAGATGATCATATGGTTTTGATCCTTCAATTTGTTAATATAGTGTGTCACATTGATTTGCATATATTGAAAAATCCTTGCATTCCTGGGATAAACCTCACTTGGTCATGGTGTATGATACTTTTAATGTGCTGTTGGATTCTGTTTGCTAGTATTTTGTTGAGGATTTTTGCATCTGTGTTCCTGACTGATATTGGCCTGTAGTTTTCTTTTTTTGTGACATCTTTGTCTGGTTTTGGTATCAGGGTGATGTGGCCTCATTGAATGAATTTGGGAGTGTTCCTCCCTCTGCTATATTTTGGAAGAATTTGAGAAGGATAGGTGTTAGCTCTTCTCTAAATGTTTGATAGAATTCACCTGTGAATCCGTCTGGTCCTGGGCTTTGTTTGTTGGAAGATTTTTAATCACAGTTTCAATTTCAGTGCTTGTGATTGGTCTGTTTGTATTTTCTATTTCTTACTGGTTCAGTCTCAGAAGGTTGTGCTTTTCTAAGAATTTGTCCATTTCTTCCAGGTTGTTCATTTTATTGGCATATAATCGCTTGTAGTAATTTCTCATGATCCTTTGTATTTCTGCAGTGTCAGTTGTTACTTCTCCTTTTTCATTTCTCATTCTGTTGATTTGAATCTTCTCCCTTTTTTTCTTGATGAGTCTGGCTAATGGTTTATCAATTTTGTTCATCTTCTCAGAGAACCAGCTTTTAGTTTTATTTACCTTTGCTATAGCTTCCTTCATTTCTTTTTCATTTATTTCTGATCTCATTTTTATGATTTCTTTCCTTCTGTTAACTTTTAGGTTTTTTTTGTTTTTCTTCTTTCTCTAATTGCTTTTGGTGTAAGGTAAGGTTGTTTATTTGACATGTTTCTTGTTTCTTGACGTAGGATTGTATTGCTATAAACTTCCCTCTTAGAACTGCTTTTGCTTCATCCCATAGGTTTTGGGTCGTCGTGTTTTCATTGTCATTTGTTTATAGGTATTTTTAAATTTTCTCTTTGATTTCTTCAGTGGTCTCTTGGTTATTTAGTAGCATATTGTTTAGCCTCCATGTGTTTGTATATTTTACGGTTTTTTTACTGTAATTGATATCTAGTCTCATAGTGTTATGGTCGGAAAAGATATTTGATATGATTTCAATTTTCTTAAATTTACCAAGGCTTTATTTGTGACCCAGGATATGGTCTATCCTGGAGAATGTTCCATGAATACTTGAGAAGAAAGTGTATTCTGTTGCTTAGTCTTGTTTTTGTATCTATTCAGCCAATCTATGTCTTTTTGTTGGAGCATTTAGTCCATTTAATCCATTTACATTTATTGATATGTATGTTCTTGTTACCATTTTCTTAATTGTTTTGGGTTTGTTTTGGTAGGTCTTTTCCTTCTCTTGTGTTTCCTGCCTAGAGAAGTTCCTTTAGCATTTGTTGTAAAGCTGGTTTGGTGGTGCTGAAGTCTCTCAACTTTGGCTTGTCTGTGAAGGTTTTAATTTCTCTGTTGAATCTGAATGAGATCTTTGCTGGGTTGAGTAATCTTGGTTTGAGGTTTTTCCCTGTCATCACTTTAAATGCTCCCTTTTGGCTTACAGAGTTTCTGCTGAAAGATCAGCTGTTAACCTTATGGGAATTCCCTTGTATGTTATTTGTTGCTTTTCCCTTGCTGCTTTTAATATTTTTCTTTGTATTTAATTTTTATAGTTTGACTAATATGTGTCTTGGCATGTTTCTCCTTGGATTTATCCTGTATGGGACCCTCTGGATTTTGTGGACTTGACTCTTTCCTTTCCCAACTTTAGGGAGGTTTTTAACTATAATCTCTTCAAATATTTTCTCAGACCCTTCCTTTTTCTCTTCTTCTTCTGGGACCCCTATAATTCGAATGTTGGTGTGTTTAATGTTGTCCCAGAGCTCTCTGAGACTATCCTCAGTTCTTTTCATACTTTATCTTTATTCTGCTCTGTGGTTGTTATTTCCACTGTTTTATCTTGCAGGTCACTTATCTGTTCTTCTGCCTCAGTTATTCTGCTATTGATCCCTTCTAGAGAATTTTTAATTTCATTTATTGTGTTGTTCATTATTGCTTGTTTGCTCTTTAGTTCTTCTAGGTCCTTGTTAAACGTTTTTGTATTTTTCCATTCTATTTCTAAGATTTTGCATCATCTTTACTATCATTACAGTGAATTCTTTTATAGGTAGACTGCCTATTTCCTCTTCATTTGTTCGGTCTGGTGGGTTTTTACCTTGCTCCTTCATCTGCTGCATATTTCTCTGTCTTCTCATTTTGTTTAACTTACTATTTTGGGGGTCTCCTTTTCACAGGCTGCAGGTTCATAGTTCCAATTGTTTTTCGTGTCTGTCCCCAGTAGGTAAGTTTTGTTCAGTGGGTTGTGTCGGCTTCCTGGTGTAGGGGACTTGTGCCTGTGTTCTGGTGGGTGGGGATGGATCTCCTGTTTCTGGTGGGCAGGTCCACGTCCAGTGGTGTGTTTTGGGGTGTCTGTGAACTTAGTATGATTTTAGGCAGCCTCTCTGCTAAGGGGTAGGGTTGTGTTCCTTTCCTGCTAGTTGTTTGGCATGGGGTGTCCAGCACTGGAGTTTGGTGGCCATTGGGTGGAGCTTGGCATTGAGATGGAGATCTCTGGGAGAGCTCTTGCCGATTGATATTATGTGAGGCTGGGAGTTGTCTGGTGGTCCAGTGTCCTGAACTCGGCTCTCCCGCCTCAGAGGCTCAGGCCTGACAGCAGGCTGGAGCACCAAGACCCTGTCAGCCATGCAGCTCAGAAGAAAAGGGAGAGAAAAAATTTTTTTTTTTAATTATTAAAAAAATAAAACATTTAAAAAGAGCAACCAAATCAATAAACAAATCCACCAGTGATAACAAGCGCTAAACACTAAACTAAGATAAACAAAAAAAGCAGAAATAAATCAGTCACAGACGACAAACACCAAGTCTACTGTTGCTCCCAACATCCACCGCTTCAATTTTGGGAACATTCGTTGTCCATTCAGGTATTCAACCGACGCAGGGTATGTACATCAAGTTGATTATGGAGATTTAATCCTCTTCTCCTGAGGCTGCATGGAGAAATTTCCCTTTCTCTTCTTTGTTCACACAGCTCCTGGGGTTCAGCTTTGGTTTCTGCCCCACCTCTGTGTGTAGGTCACCCTCAGGTATCTGTTCCCTGCCCAGACAGCAGGGGATTAATGCAGTGGCTGATTAGGGAGCTCTTGGTCATTCAGTCTGGTGGGAGGGAGGGGTACGGTAGTTATAGTTGGAACGTGGAGTGAGCCTTCGGCATCAGAGGCCTTTGTGACATTGCAACAGCCTGGGGTGTGCCGTGTGTTTTCCCAGGGAAGTTGTCCCTGGATCATGAGACCCTGGCAGTGGTGGGCTGCACAGTCTCCTGGGGGTGAGGGTTTGGATAGTGACCTGTGCTTGCACACAGGAGCTTATAGCCGCAGCTTGAACCCGTTTCTGAAGCTCATTTAGGTGGTGCTCTGAATCCCCTCTTCTCAAGCACCCCAAAACGTTGGTCTCTTGCCTCTTAGGTAGCTCCAGCCTTTTTCCCAGACTCCCTCCCGGCTAGCTGTGGCACACTAGCCCCCTTCAGGTTGTGTTCACACAGCTAACCCCAGTCCTCTCCCTGGAGTCTGACCTCTGAAGCCCGAGCCTCAGCTCCCAGCCCCCGCCTGCCCCGGCGTGTGAGCAGACAAGCCTCTCGGGGGCTGGTGAGTGCTGGTTGGCACTTACTCTCTGTGCAGGAATCTCTCTGCTTTGCCTTCTGCACCCCTGTTGCTGTGCTCTCCTCCGTGGTTCCGATGCTTCCCCCACCCCCACCTCCGGTCTCTGCCAGTGAAAGGGCTTCCTAGTGTGTGGAAACTTTTCCTGCTTTACAGCTCCTCCCAGTTGTACAGGTCCTGTCCCTATTCTTTTGTCTCAGTTTCTTCTTTTTTCTTTTGCCCTACCCAGGTATGTGGGTATTTTCTTGCCTTTTGGGAAGTCTAAGGTCTTCTGCCAGCATTCAGTAGGTGTTCTGTAGGAGTTATTCCACATGTAGATGTATTTTTGATGTGTTTTTGGGGAGGAAGGTGATCTCCATGTCTTACTCCTCCACCATCTTTAAGGTGTCTCCCCCCAATTTCTCTTAAAAGCTAAGATGGTTTGAACTGGGATAATAAAGTTATTCTTTGTATTTAATAATAATTTGTGGTTTATAGAGTCCTTTATAGAGACCCTTAGAGTCCTTTTGCTTGTTAAGTGTCTACTTATTTAATCAGCTCATACTTGGGGGCCTGGATATGTGTGTCCTTACTCACTGAAAGCACAGAAGAATATTTGAATTTAGCTTAAATATTGTTGAAATAGAATCTGCTCCCAATCCCATTTGAAAACAACAACACTAAAATTAGAATATTCCATGCATCATCTTTTTACAAGTATAGAAATATAGGTATCCCTTAGTCTATGCATATCATTCTGCATTAGAAGGTTGCTATAATGACCAAAAGAAGCTTTTCTTGTACAACTGTTTAGCGCTCATAAAATGAGCCAATTTATGTGATAGCAGGCAACTCTATCAACTTTTAAAGCTGAGTGTGTTAGAGAAAAAATAGCTTATCTTCTAGAAAAAAATTACCGAAACAATCATTGGGAATAATCCTAGAAATTAGACAAGGAGGTCCTTTCTGCAAAGCTATGGTGACACTGCTGACAAGGAGAAAATACCCATGGCATACATCCAGGTGAATCTCTGTTGACACTGTCCCCCAGCCAAAGTGCCAGTGCCTGAAGCCCAGAGAATGGATAAACCTGGAATCTTATCTCTCTAAGGAACATGGTAAACACCAACATTTGCAAAAGAATTTAGTAAGTGGGGCTCAGAAGTAATGTCCAAATTTCTGATTTCTGTCATGGTCTCCAGTGGCAAACAAATTTTGATAAGGAGAGTTCTCCTTAATATTAGAATATAAAGGTAATAAAGTTTTCAAGTGAATTCCTTAAATAACATGAAGTTCATAGTTATTATACTCTACTACTGGATCATCTTCCCATTTATTATATTACTTAGACTTGTTAGTTTTCAAAATTAATTCTTACAATGTTATTTTAGTGATCAGCAAAATGGAGATCCAGATGTAAATATTCAAATTACCATCACTGTAACAGTCTTTAAATCCATAGGATCTGAAAATATAGTGGAACGTGATGCATCATTTAGAGTATTTTTTTATGGTTAAAAAATTTCCCCCAGCTTTAAATAAATTGAAACTTTAATGAAGCTTTAACGCAAAAATAACTTTTATTGATTAATTCTTTGACATTAGCATTTTAAATGGTTTTTATTTTAAAGGTATTCAGAATTAAGTATAACTGATAACATACATATAGTGACTAGGTATACATTCTAATAATTTGCAGGATGCAAAAGTAATTATATGTATTGTACTGTTAGATTTATTTCCTCATTTTAAGAGGGTCTGTAATACATACAGCATTAATTTATCATAACTTTGAAAATTCTTTGGGATTTTTATTATATACGAACTGATGAATAACAAAATATCCTTTAGTCATAGTCTTTCATTCCGTGAACATAATAGTTTAGGCAACTTTCTTTATAGGAATATGAATCATCTAGTAGGAGGATTTTTTGCTAGCTACTTGTATCCCCATAGTGATAGTAGGTATTAAACTGAAGCTAGAAGGAAATTCCTTACTTTCATATGATCTTCAAATAATTTTAAACCAACTAAATTCTTTTCAAGCTCGAATTTCCTATGTTCCAATAACCCTAGGCTCTTTTTTGAATCTTGTTATCACAGGATATGTGATTTTAGAAATGTTTTTATTTAAGTCATAAAATAAAATGTCCCCCTGCTATAGCATGGATATTGCGTGCCACTGGATTTAACATGAGCCAGTCTTCTCTCAGCTAACACCATTGTGAGAACAGAGTTCCCACGGAATCACAAAGGCTGAGAGCTGTATTTTGTATGAAGTTCATTACTGTTTCTACAATGGAGGCTTGTTCTTTCATAGTGGATTCCAAGAGAGTGGGACCGATTAGGTCCCATCAACTCAAAATTTAGTGATTACTGACAGACTTGAGTGGTGGTCTGTGTCTGCACTAAAAAACAAAGTCAAGAAGGTTATTTGGAGAGTCGATCAATAAAAGTGTTTTCTTTTTCTGAGTTAATAACTCAATTCTCCATTTACATTAGTTGGTGTATTAGTTCAGTGTATTGTAACCTTATTGTTTCTTTATAGAAATTTATAGCAATAGTCCAACAGTACTAAGTAATCAATTTAACTGGGATGACCCCAAAGGGTCAGAGAAGGATTGTATATAAGCATAGTCAATCACTCACTCATCTGTTCTCTCATTAATTCACTCAACAAACTTTTGTTGCTTTCCTAGTATGTGTTAGGCCCTGTGTTAGTCCTTAAAACACATTTGTAAGTGGAAAAAAATACAAAAAACTAAACAGGCATGATCCTTGTTCTCATGAAGGTTCAGGCAAGTGCTTCCACTTATATTAATCACATCACCATACTAATGGAAGTATAATTACAAACATGTATGTTCTTTTACAGGGAGCAACTCTGTACTCAGCATAACAAAGCAACTAGGCTTTGTCTGCAGTGAGTTTGGGGTGAAAGAAAGGCTCTGTGAAGTTTGAGTAGGGTGGAATATGAGGGAGTTTTCTATTGGGAGAAGATGTAGATGTAATTAAGCTAAAGATCTTGAGGTGAGGTCACCCTGGATTATCCCAGTGGGCCCTAAATCCAATGGCAAGTCTTTATAAGAGACAAAAGAGGAGAAAAACCACAAAGGAGAGGGCCAGGTGAAGATGGAGGCAGAGATTGGAGTGATGGGCTACAAGACAAGGAGTGCCAGTAGTCGTCAGAAGCTTGGAAGGGGCAAGGAACAGATCCTCTTGTAGAGCCTCTGGGAGAAGCATAGCCCTACAGACACCTTGATTTCAGACTTTTGCCTCCAGAACTGTAAGAAAATTAAGTTTTGTTGTTTTAAGCCACCAAATTTGTGGTAATTGGTTATAGCAGCTCTAGGAAACTAATCTGGGGGTGGTGACATAGTCTGATTTTTACTTTTTCGTGGATGGTTCAGCTGTAGTATGTGGAGACCTGGTCCAAATCAAGTCAGAGAATATTGGGGTGAACCAAGGAGTAGGTTTTTGCTTTATTTGAGGCAAGAGCTCATGGTAACTTTATTGACCCAGGGGGATGACAGTGGAAGTAGTAGTGAAGTAGTTAGTGAAGAACTATTTAGGAGGTAAAGTTGAGAGGACTTGGTGATGGACTGTTTACCAAGGTGAAAGAGAGAGGCAGGTGTCCGTTATAAGATTCATCTTTTGTTTTTGGCAGAAAAGTTGGTATTTTATTCATCCAAGGACTATTTATTGACTATCTACTATGTGTCAGGCACTGTCCTAAATTCTGGTGACAGTGTGAATAAGACAGACAGAATTGCACCCTTTCAAAGATTATAGTAAGCAAGGAAATGAGGATGAATTGTAATTTGTGAATGTGCACATACATGTAATTCAAGAATATGTAAATAGAAAAAGTTAGTAATAAGAAGATTGGCTTATTTTACCTTGGACCCAGAGTAGTCCTTATACTGTACTTAATGCCAGACACAGTTGAGCAGGAAGATGTCATGGGACAAAGGAAGTACACTTTGAGTATAATGGCTTTTTAAAAAGGTAGTCCCCAACACAATCTTCTTATGTTGAAGTGAAACAGGAACACTTATAGTTAGGTATCAGGGTAATCTGTTATATCTAAACAAAATACAAAATTATTTTTCCTCTGTTTAAATGAGAGGATTGGACAAAATGATTCTCCAAGGTCCCTTTTAGCTCAAAAAATTTTATTTACTCCATTTTATAAAGTACAGTGTCAAGATCTATATTTAGAAAGGATTTATTAAGTGTAATTGAAATATAAGTAATAATTTATAAATAAATAATTTATAAATATGTTTATATTTATAAGTATGTGAATAATTTAAAGAAGGTGTGAATTGTCATGTTTTTCATAGATGGCTCCTAGATCATAATCAATTTTTTGCCCCTAGCATGTTGTCATTCCATGAATTCAGGATGTATCTTTGCTCTTCAGTGTAGATTTTGTGTATTATTTATACCCAATGTTTATGTTAGCATTTTGAAGAAAAAGAGGAGTTGTGAACACTTTGCATTTGAGTTTTGGGGGATTCTCAGTCTAGTTTCAGATATTACATCATATGACTTTCAGTCTTATTCCATCAATTGCTGGTCAGTAGCTTCCAGTTGGCTCTCTAGCTTGAGCTAAATTTAAAAATTGTTTGGTATAGTTTTACTTGTCTAGTTTTGCTTTTGTTGCCTGTGCTTTTGATGTTATATCCATGAAATTACTTCCAAGTTCAATGTCCTGAAGCTCTCCCTATGTTTTTTTTTTTGGAGTTTTAGTTTCATGTCCTTAAGTCTTTAATCCATTTTGTGTGTAGTGTAAGAAAAACATCCAATTTTATTCTTTTGCACATGGATATCCAGTCTTCCCAATACCATTTGTTGAAGACACTATACTTTCCCCATTGTGTGTTATTGACACCCTTATTGAAGGTCAGTTGACTATATATGCGTGGATTTATTTCTGAGCTTTTAATGTCTATTCTATTGGTCTCTGTCATTATGCCAGTACCATACTGTTTTGATTACTATAGCTTTGTAATATATTTCAAAATTAGAGAGTGTGATGCCTCCCACTTTGTTCTTTCTCAGAGTTGACTTGGCTATTTGTGGTCTTTTGTGGTTCCAATGAAAGCAAAAATAGACAAGTGGGATTACATCAAACTAAAAAGCTTCTGCACAGCAAAGAAACAAACAGTGTGAAATGGGAACCAATGAAATGGGAGAAAATATTTATAAACCACATATCTGAAAATGGGTTAATCTCCAAAATATATAAGGAGCTCCTACAACTCAATAGCAAAACACTAACAACTTGATTAAAATTGGACTATAGACTTAATAGACATTTCTTCAAAGAAGACATACAAATAGCCAACTGGTATATGAAAAAAAAAATGCCCAAAGTCACTAATCATCTGGGAAATGTAAGTCAAAGTTGTAATGAGATATCACTTCACACCTGTCAGGATGACTGTTATCAACAACAACAACAACAACAACAAAGACAACCAAGGTCAAGGATGTGGAGAAATTGGAACCTTTGCACACTGTTGGTGAGGATACAAAAAGAGTGCAGACACTATGAAAAATGTTATGGAGGTTCCTGAAAAAATTAAAAATAGAACTACCTTATGATATAGTAATCCCACTTCAGGGTATTTATCCAAAAGAATTGAAATCAGGATCTTGAAAAGCTATTAGCACTGCTGTGTTCATTGCAGCACTATTCATAATAGCCAAGGTGTGGAAGCAACCCAAATGTCCATTGACAGATGAACTGATTAAAAAATGTGGTATATACATACAATGGAACATTATTTAGCTCCCCCAAAAAGGAAACCCTGCCGTTTGCAACAACATGGATGAACCTTAAGGATGTTATGCTAAATGAAATAAGCCAGTTCACAGAACAATACTGCACAATTCCAGTTATAGTAGGTATCTAAGTGTCAAATTTATATAATCAAAGAGTGGAATGGTGGTTGTCAGGGACTGGGCAGGGGGAGAGAAATGGGGATTTCTCATTTACCAATTTAACATTTACCAATGAACAGGAATAAAACTTCAGTTACGCAAGATGAATAAATTCCAGAGATCTGCTGTACACCATTGTACCTATAGTCAACAATACTGCATTACACATTTACAAATTTGCTGAGAGGGTAGATCTCATGTTAAGTGTTATTACCACAATAAAATGAAAAATTAAAAAAATTATGCTGATTTGGCTTCATTCTGTGGGATTTTTCTAAACAGGGCCAGGACCTGAGTGTTAAGTATCCACTTTGTGAGGTTTACCAGTTTCAGCCTCTGAGGGAGTCAGCAGGAGGTATAAGGGGCAGCCTCCAAGGATGGAGGCTGAGGTCCCTGAAGGTGAATCCCTCACCAGCACTCACACTATGTCTTAATTCTGTTTTGTTTTCTTAAACCTGTAAAATACCTATTTTATAAGTTCATTTTGAGGATTAACACATCTGTTTATAAAGGATTTAGCACAGTTCTTGGGTTGTCGCAGGAGCTGAAAAAATTGTGTTGATTTTGGTTATTGCAAAAGTATTAGGAAGTGTCATCTTAAATCTCCATGAAACCGTTGTCGCTGGTTAGCCACTTTAATTAAATGCTCTGGATTCAAGTTTGAATAGCTCAGCTCGTTTGAGGAGAGTGGCTGAAGCTCTTCCAGAGGAGGATGTGAGGCAGGAACACAAGAGAATGAAGAAGGATAAAGATCTTCAGGATTTTCAAATAGCTTACTTCTGCTCCATTCAAATAGGCTTACGGATGTTTAAAAATCATATTGTGTTTAAAATAGCATATTTCTAAAACATCCATATGTCGTACGCATCTGTTCATTTTACAATGCTTATTTTAAATCTAGTTTCATGTAATTTTGTATATAAAGAAAAGAAAAAAATATTCTCCCAATTTATTGACTTCCTAGATGTACCATGGGTGCTTCTGAAAGCTGCATTTGATGCTTTCCTTTCATCAGTGTGTTACTTAATATAGTATTATTTACTTAGCAAATGACTAAATACTACCTTAGTGCAATTGAAGAAATACCTTACCGTATCTCCTCAAAATGACCATATATATATTTCAGGAAAGATCCATTTATTTTAAACTATGTTTGAAACTCACCTAGGTTCCTATTTTCTCACATTTTATCTGAGAAATGCACAATGTTTATTTGTAAAATGGAAATGAATTTTAATATTGCACTTCTTACTGCTGTGGGGTTTAGAGTTGGCTTCATATCATTAAATGCATGGATGAATTAGTGTATTTATTTGCATATATGATATATCTGTATTTCAAAGCAAACATTTCAAAGGAGCACCAAAATATGTATGTAAAGTTTGTATTTGCCTCCTAGTAATGTTCATAGAGAGGATATGCATTACACAGATCTGGGTTTATAAGAAAAAATTGGACTGTTTGGAACTCCATTACCCAATTTTCATGGGCATACATGTAGGCAGACTTATATATGCAAAGTTTGCAAGTGTTTATGACGTAACTTTAAAATCTGACAATAAATAGGTAAGATCAAATTCTGCCCACAGGTGACTTAATATTGGTCAAAACAGTGCCTTTGCTCTTCTGTACTTATAACAGAGCCAAGACAAAACAGTGCCTTTGCTCTTCTGTACTTATAACAGAGCCAAGACACACGGGGCCAAGAATAGTTTGTGAGACAGTCACTCACACACATTTCATTTTATAATGTGGACGCTTTACAGTAAATAACCTGAGACCAAGGACATATTAGAAATAGTGCCAGGGGGCCTGTATGTCATTTTAGTCATCTATAAATGTGAACTTCTTTAATTAAGCACAACATGGTCTCATTTTTTTTCATATGCTTTCCTCAAGATTTTAGTTTTTAGTTTTTATTTTATGATAAATAGCTTTTAATCATTATTTAAACATATGAGGGCCTGGTTTCACTCTGATACATGTGTGTCCGATTCCAATGGAAGTTAATGGAGGTTAGGAATATCTACAGAGGAAAGAATACGCCCACAGCTTCTAAAACAAATTTAGAACAATTTTAAATGCCCTGGAGTAATAAAGAGCTAGTTTAAGGGGTCAATAAGAGGGTAAATATATGTTTTAAAGATTATTTTTATGAAAACTGGTGGCTTTGAGGCTCAAGGGAAGAATAGATGGGTGTGAACAGAAAAAAAGGATAAACTAACAATTTTGCCTAGGGTAAAAGAGTAATTTACAGTTTACCTTGGCAGAAAGCATGTGCATGGAAACATTTTTATGAGAGCTATTTATATCTCCAAGAGCAGTGTAACTGTTGTTTATCCCTCAGAATGTCCTTGTGAGGTGTGCGTTTTCTACCAGTCAGCCTTATGTGACAGTGACACAGAGATGCATTTATCATTCAGCTTCTAGGATCTAATATTTTAAGTTATCAACTAAGCTACTGTCAGTACACCCCCGTGCAAATGAGAAAATGGGAGAGTTAATAGGGCTTAGAACTTTGCTCAAACTCTTGCGTGGCAGCATCGGGATTGAATTTTGTAAGTAAACACTCTGTTGTGTTACCTAAGAGACATGGAACACATTTGTTGCCATGTACCATGCCCGCCTCTCCATCCTTCCACCTCACTCCCTTCTCTTCCATAGTCAGCCAGGTTATTAGCCATCAAGGAGCCAGGAAAATACATGCTTAGATCCTCAGTCTTGAATGCTATTTAAATGTTGGCAATCCTACCCTCTCCTTAAAAACCATCAGAAAATATTAATTAGGTCAATGGAACCAAATGCAAACCTTCACCCCCACTCTCCCAAAGGCAGCATAACAAGAATAACCTAATGCCAACACCAGTTATAGTATAATATAGACCACCTATTTTGCTTTGCAATTATAAAGCCATTTTTAAAACCATTATAAAACCAATAGAAAACCCACTGAACTAAAGTCAGAAGATCTGGGTTCTAATCCAGTGCTTCTCAACTCTGGCTGCCCATTGGAAACACCTGGTGAGCTTTCAAAACCCACAGATGCTAGAGACACCCTTTGCCTCCCCACTCCCAAGAGTCTAATTCAGTTGGTTTGCAGTGAGGTTCAGGCATAGTATTTTACAAACTCCTCAGGTGAGTTCACTGTTCTACTTTCCATTTTATAACATTTGCTTTTTGTGAATTCCTTTCAGGGACTCAAGTACCATTAAGCTTTTATTTTCACATCTCTAAAATTGGGGCAACACATACCTAACCTGTTTGTCTCATACAGTCCTGAAGATCAAATGGGGAGATGTTTTTAAAACTTGTGAAAACTAGGACATGCTGTAGAAACATGAGACATGATGACAATCAGGTTAGCTTTCTTGTAATTTAAAAATTAAATTTGAAGAAACCTTGGGAAAACCTTTTCCTCCCATTTCCAGTTTCTTTGATTTTTATATTGGTTCCTTGATAAAACTTCAGTCTGTTTTTACTTGGGTATGTACTGTGTACTTATGTATAATGTTTGCTAATTGATTTATGTCAACTCAGTGGTGAGACTTGATAGTGAGAAGTGTTGATTTGTGTGTGTGTGTGTGTGTGTGTGTGTGTGTGTATGTATGTACAAGTTTGTTCACATAGATATCTGGAAAAAACTCTCTTGATAGATTTTAAGAGTAGATAGTGATAAACACATAAAAAGGCAGTTGGCCAAATCATGTCATGGTTTATTCATTCATCTAGAAAAAGACTCTTTTGAGGGATAAATACGTGCCAGTTCATCGCCAAGACATAGAAATAGATGACATTGTCAGTGCCCTCAAGGAATTCACAGGCAATTGACAACGACAGCCAAGTAAACCAACACTTATAAACAAAGTCATGAATGCTGCAATTGAAGATTTTTCAGCACCCTGAAGAAGTCTGTAAAGAGAAGTGAAGGGCATGAGAATGTGGTCAGGAACACAGAAGATATAAAGTGTGAACTGAGTCTTGAGGGACACACAGAAGTTCAGTTAGGTGGAGGCAGGGGATGGGTCTTCTGGGCAGAGGAAAAAGTGCTGGAAGAGAAGTGAGGGAATGTGGCCCATTCAGGAAAGTGTGTGTAGTTCACATAACTGCACGTGAGAGGGCTCTGGGAAAGTTGGTATTGGATGAGGCAAGAGAGAAGTAGCCAGAGACCAAACATAAGTGGATTTAGAATTTATTCTGAAGGCAATGGGGATACATTTTATTTTACATAGGGGAGTACGGATTGGATTGCTTTTTTGCAGTACGCAGGCCTCTCACTGTTATGGCCTCTCCTGTTGCGGAGCACAGGCTCCGGACGCTCAGGCTCAGCGGCCAAGGCTCACGGGCCCAGCCGCTCTGCGGCATGTGGGATCTTCCCAGACCGGGGCACAAACCCATGTCCCTCGCATCAGCAGGCAGACTCTCAACCACTGCGCCACCAGGGAAGCCCTGGATTGCTTTTTTTAAAACTCACTCCAGTAACCATGGAGAAGGGAAGGAGATGGACTAGAAGGTAAGAGACCAAAACAGTTCACCATTGATATAGTCCAGGCAAAAAGTGATAAAAGACCAAACTGTTCCTACAGTGGCAATAAGAAGTTCAGTAGATTGAGCAATTTAGCAGAGTAGAATCAATGCCATGCAGTGACAGATTAATAATAATCATATTAAACATTTAAAAAATAAAACCAACACATGAATAATGGGATGTTAAAATGGGACTGTATTCGGCTGAATAATGGTCCTCCAAAGACACTCACGACCCAATGTCTGGAGCCTGTGAATATGTTACTGTATATGGTAAAAGGGACTTTGCAGATATGATTAAGTTAATAATTTTGAAATTATCCTGGATTACCTGGGTGGGCCTGATGTAATCACAAGGGTTTTTTAGGAGAGTGGCAGGGGGACCAGAGTCAATAGTAGGAGATGTGAGACAATGAAAGCAAGAGTTTGGAGCAATGCAGGGAAGGGATCACAAGCTAAGGAGTATGGGTGGCCCTTAGAAGCTGAAAAGGTAAGATGACGCCTCCTCTAAAGCCTCCAGAAGGAAACACCACTGTCAACTCCTTGATTTTAGACTTCTGCCCTCGCCAACTGCAAGAGAATACATTTTTTAAACTTCTAAGTTTGTGATAATTTGTTACAGCAGAAAGGGTGCCAGGGTTTTCTGTCTCCATGTTGATCAGCCTTTGGGTCCAGGGCATGATCTTGGGTGAGGAGGCTCCATTCAGCCAATGCAATTCCCTCAGAGCTTTCTGCCAGCAGCTGGAGGGGGATCTATGTGGTTCATGTCAGCATCTACCACATCTGTTTTGTTTTGTTTTTTAGGTTAGATTATTAAGTTCTACTTGTTCAGCTTTTTCTTTCTCTTTTACGCTGTTGTTTTTCCCTTAAATATTTGGCGAGTTTAGGTTTTCAGTTATATGTATGAATGAAAGTCTAGGCAGTTAATATGCTAATTCTCTATCCCTGTCTACAGTAAGGTTCTTCTCTGAATGAGGGCACTAACACAGATCTCTATGGATGTGATTGGGGCAAGTAGAGCGGCAGGACTCATTTTAAGATGCTCAGGCAGGAAACCATCTGGCAATCCCAAATGCCAGCATGAGGACAACTTTATCCTGGGGTGTTATTTCTGCTAGGTGTCCCAGACAACTTAACTTTTTCTTTAGAAATTAATTATCTGATTTTAAGCCTGGGGAATAAACGCTAATCCTGTATGCCATAGAGATCTGTGTGTGAGTGGTGGGAGAGGGGTTCCTGAACAAAGAGTAGACCATAGTCCAATATTGCCCAAACTTGTTTTACATAAAAAATCACCTGGAAACCTTGTCAGTCATAATGCCAGATGCACTGAACTAGAATTCCCAGAGAAGGGTACTGAGATTCTCTATGTTTAACAAGAGAACTTGTTAAACTCCGAGTAATGTGATGATCAGCCAAGGTTGGTAACACATTCTATAGACAGTCCCTCAGTTGATCACTTTCTCCGTTCACCTACCCATTCCACTCTCTTGTATCTGCTCCGTTGAAGTCTCTGTGGCTCCACAGCTAGGAACAGTGCTTCAGTTTCTGTTAGAGCTTTCTCATATGTTTGTTTGAGATGGAGGATCCCACTTTTGTTTACCTCTTAATGTGATAGATTCCACCTGATTTCCATATTACAGAACTTCATCAAACTCTCTGGTCTTCCTGTTCTAAATTTATACCCTTTTTAGCTTCTTTCCTGTTTCTTCAGTGGGTTTTAAGAAAAGAGGGAAGGTAAACATGTGCACTCAAAATAACCTCTTAAATCGAACCTCAATAATCACACTTTGGAAAAATCTCCTGAGCTAGGCTATTGCTGATGTGCAATGTGACAGATTGGACGTGGGGTTAAGGGAGATAGAGCAGTCTTGGATAATCCTCAACTGGCTGTTTTTAGCAGTTGGGCAAATTTCTATGCGTTTCATGGAAAAGAAGAATTGAGGGCGGTATAGGAACCATTTTCCTGGGGAAAGAGAATGAATTTAGTTTTTTTACATGTTCAGCTTGATATGAAAGCCTAGGGAGGAGGTCTGATCTGGAAGCATATATCTGTGAGTCATTCATTCATTCATCAATTTGCATATAAAACACCTTCTTAGTATGTGCCAGGATATGGAACTGGAAATATCTTATAGGGGATCGAAACAGATAACTAAGCTAGTACCATAAAATATGATAAGTTCAATGATGGGAGATATCTGGAGTGCCTGCGATCTCATAGGAGAGGCACCAAACACAGACCCAAGTGATCACGGAAGGTCCTGACATCTAGGCTGAGACACAATGATCTGGATGAGTCTGGCAAAGTGGCCTCAACAGGGAAGTTATTTGAGAAAGAATGAAGAGCCAGTACAAAAGATGAGAGCCAAAAGAGAGTACAGTAGGAGTTCCTGTATGCTAATTCTTACCAGGAAGAAAGGCAAGAGAGGAGGCTGGAAAGGCAAAGAAAGGAAGATAATGTGGATCTTCTACACTGGGAAGCCACTGGAGAGTTTCATCCTAAAAGTGGATCTGAAACCTTAGAAATGGATATCACCCAGTGGTTCTCTAGCTTTTGTCTGTGTCAGAATCAACCAGGAAACTTGTCAAAAGACACGTACTATGTGTAGCGCTGCATTAAGCCCTTTACATAGGTATCTTCTTCACATATGTTATCTCTTAAACCTCATAATCTTGGAAAGAGAGTGGAATCTATATTCACAAGGTCACCTCTGGCTATAAAGTCCCTGCCCTAACTGCCCCACTGTGTTGTTTCTAGATACATTGTGTAAAATAGACTATTGAATTTCTAGAGGACATATAATGAGGTCTTTGAAAGTTCTGAGATTTGCAGTGCCCGTATAGAAAACCATTTACTCTCTCCAGTACCCAGAGATTTCAGTTCAGGAGAGCAGAGGTGGACCTAGGAATCTGAATTTTAACAAGCCTGAAGATATCACGTGTTGTTGCAGATGTTTCCCTGACCCTACTTGGAGTAATTCGAGAATAGAGAAGAGGTCTGAGGTTGGTCCCTTAGGGCAGAAGAATCCATGAAAATGACTGAGAAGAAATGTCTGAAGAAGTAGGAGGTAAACTTCAAAAGAGTATTATTATGGAAAAGGAGATAATTTGGAGAAAGAGGTCAATGATAGGACAGGCAACAGCCAAGACAAGTTAGGTAAGGGCTAGAAAGTGCCCATTAGATCCTATCATCAGTTCACTGATAAGGCTGAGACCTTTTCCCCTAAAGCCATGATACCCACTTCAGAAGAGCTCCTATTTCTGCTTGTCCATGATGCTTGGAACTAAGCCTGATTTCCATTTTCCTCATAGTTCTTCCTGTCTCATAGAAGCAGTTAACAAATAGTCTCTGGAAAGTCATTTCTCTATAGCTTACCTGTGTTGGCACTTAATTTCAACCACAGCCTAGCTGTGAAGGACAGACTCACTGAAATTTCTTACAAATTTGCAGATATGCTCCAGGATTTGACCCTTTAAATATGAAAAGATTATTTGTTTCAAAAAAGTGCTGCTCAAGCAGCAGTCTCTTTACAATGAGGATTCTACCCACAATAATTGGACTTGAAGAGAAGAACTGAACTTGGGTTTAAGAAGAACTCTGTGCCTATTTTTAAAGGTAGGCGAACAAAATTCTCACAGAGTTTAAGCTGGAGGTGGATAATTCATTGTTTTGGAGTATTTATTGCTTTCAAAATCAAAATAAACAGATTCTGCTTTGAAGTTATACTGGCTATTCAGATACCAGAGTAAGTGACATCTTTTCAACTTGCTGAAATGTACATGCCTGATTCCTGCTGGATTTTACTCAGATTGAGTCTCAGCACAGAGTTGACTAAAAAAACGAGTGTTAAAATATCCACTTAACTAACTCTCAATTATAGATGTTTATAATGTAACTTCATTATAACTATTATAATAGCTATTATAACAATTAAATAACCAATAGTTCCAATTTCTTCCTAGTAACATAAAACATTTCTTCTAAACTGAATTCTAAACCTAGTTAATACTCCTTCAGCATTCTTCCTTTCTTATATTAATTCATATATTGACCTTAAATTAGAGGGCCAAATTCTCAGCCCTGGAGATCACATAGAAATTTTATGATAATAATAAATTACAATTATTGACTGCCTACTATGTATGAAATATTATTATGTTCTTTACATATCCTGGAAGGCTCACAGTTTTGGAAAGTAAATGGTATTTTCCCAAGATCATATAGCTGGTAAGTGCTGAAACTGAGACTTCAACCCAGAAAGTCTGGTCCTTACTCCTGTATTAGATTGTCTCCAGATAGAAGCATTGTGTAATATAGACCCCTCAATTTCATGAAAGCTATAGAAGAGACCTTTGAGAATTCTGAGATTCACAATGCCACCAAAGGAAACCACTTATCCTATGAACAGTGGATAGTTTCCTAAACTCATTCAAGACCTTGCTGACTCTCCTATAGACTAGCCTCATCACACACTGTGTGTATTCATCTACACCTAACATCACCATAGATTACACATTATAGACCACTGAGTTCATTAGCTGTCATCTGTTTATTCAACAAATATTGAGCATCTGATAAATACGACAAGGTCCTTGTGTTCCTGGAGTCTTTATTCTGGTGGCGCGGGGGAAGACCAGGAATGATAAATCTACAAATATCAAGAGTTTAGTAGGTTACCTTGTCATTTGCATATACGTGTAAATGTTTTTGAGGTTGTAGAGGTCACTCAAACAACGAAGGCATCTTTTAGGATGTGAGGAGAGATGGGTTTACGAGGTTGCTAAAGACTAAGGGACTTCTCTTTGGGAAGGGCCGAGAGCTCCCGTCTTCATCAGATGGAAACACCAATGGAAAATGTTGCTCGTTGGAAGGAAAGGAAGAAGTCATGTCAAGGAGGTGGTAGGCTATGAGTTCTGAGACATTAAGAAAATAACATCTGGGTCACTAAGTTTTTTTTGGTTTGTGTATTCCTGTCAGATAAGAGACAATCAGTGGACATTTCTGTAGTAACCTGAGGTAGAACTTCAAGCTTCCAGAAGAAAAGGAAGAAAGAATACTAGCAGTTCATTCTAGAGTGTTGCTTTACCTGCCAATGCTCATCTTCCAACACCATTCAAGCCTTCTGAAATGGCCTCTCGCTCATCTGGAGAGTTTGGGAGCTCACAACTTTTTATATCAAACTCTGCAGATAAAGTAGGATGAGAACTTAAACTCTTATGATTACTGCCATTAGAAACCAAGTGAAAAGTAATTTTCTATTCCGCTGCTTTTATTAATCGTGGCATATAGCTTATTGTTTGCTGTATCTTTAAATTACTTTGTATTCTCAATTTTGGGTAAGTGTTTTAACTGTTTTTTTAGAGAATTATCATGAGAAAGAAAACTGTTTTTTAAATAAATTTATTTTGGCTGTATCGGGTCTTCATTGCTGCTCATGGGCTTTCTCTAGTTGCAGTGAGCGGAGGCTGCTCTTCGTTAAGGTGCGTGGGCTTCTCATTGCGGTGGCTTCTCTTGTTGCGGAGTACGGGCTCCAGGCGCACAAGCTTCAGTAGTTACAACACACAGGCTCATTAGTGTGGCACTCGGGCCCTGGAGTGAACGGGCTTCAGTAGTTGCAGCGTGTGGGCTCAGTAGTTGTGGCTCGCGGTCTCTAGAGTGCAGGCTCAGTAGCTGTGGCGCACAGGCTTAGTTGCTCCGCAGCATGTGGGATCTTCCTGGACCAGGGCTCAAAACCGTGTCTGCGGCATTGGCAGGTGGATTCTTAACCACTGCGCCACCAGGGAAGTCCAACAAAACTATTTTTAATAATTCACCAGAAAATCTGAATGAAAGGCCCATTAATTATTTTTATGGTGATATCTACTGAAAACACAAATAGATTAATTATTGCGTTAGCAATTACCATCAGCCAACCTACTAGAAATCTTAAGATAAGCGCTACCATAATATTCCTTTTTAAAAATTTGAGGTATAATTATCTCTAGATTATTTTCAAAACAATCTGTTTGGTTATTTAACATTTACACTTTGTTCAAATTTATAAATAGAGTTATTTTTAAAAATAATACAATTAAATTAAGGTAATAAAAAAAATTTTGAACTTAAGAAATAGTGATTTTTTTTCTCAGGAATGTATATAAAAATTCCAATCACCTATATTTACATTCAAAACAATACTCTCTTCTTTACTAGAAGAATAAATAAACTTTTCTGTTATGTTTATTTCTTAATAGTTTGAAAAGCACTAGAACTCTGGAAATGACTCTGGATTTTAATTCTCTCTCCAGTACTTACTAGGTATATATTCTTGGACAAATCTCTTAATCTCACAGAGCTTTTACTTTTTTATTGATAAAATGAGGGTAAGCATGAAAAGTATCTCACAAGCTTGTTGAGAAGGTCAGATGAGATACCATATATGGTGTGGATAATGTGTATAAATTAGGAAAGCCTACACATATTATATACATAAACACACTCATAAAACATTTTTTTTAGATTGGTTAACTAGATTTGTAGGCAAAGCCCAGTGAATTGATAATTATAGAAGAAATGTTTTGTGTTTTAAGATAATAAACCCTCTTAGGAATTTCTACAACTCAGTGATGTAAGGAAGGAGAACATATTTAAATGAATATGCCCCATACTGTGGTTGGAACAGAGCACAGCCCATCCAGGAGTTATGCTGACAGGAAGAACACTTCTTCAATGGGACATGGATGCTAGATTCAATCTTTTAATTCTTATCTTAAACAACCCTTTAATACTTCATACAATATTGATTTTATATTGGTAAGTATATTTAAATTAATAGAAGGTAGTTGTCAACCGTATCCTCCCTCTCCAGCCCAAGTTCTTTGTTCATTTCGTTGCCTGCCCATTGCTGTGAAGTTAGAGATCTTCTCTTGTTTTGTTTAACATACTAGCACATATGGAGTCCCAGTCTCACGTGGAGCACTAGGCAGGGCCACTGGGTGAGGCTGGAGGCAAACTCAATAGAAGACATCATCACTACCCTTGAGGAGCTTCTGCTCCAGTTGAAGGAATGCATATCAGCATTTCAAACAAGGGACCACACATTTATGGACCAACATGCCAGTGAGAGTAAATTGATATAGAAACTGTGCTGGCCTGAGGGAGAGATGATGGGCCCAAATACTTTTAATTCAGATTGTTTTCTGCTTGGGTATGATCTGCAGCCGTCAGTCACGATGTGTCTGAATGGCTGTCAAAAGCACGATTTGAAACTTGCACATCTCACAATTCATCCCTCTTCTAATTCTTTTTCCTGTTACCCTTGCCCTATAAATTGGACAAATTGTACATTTGTGGGGTGATTTATAGTTTAGCTTATATATTTTCATACTTACTGCAAGAGAGTACATTTATTCTTTTCTACAAAATAAAGAGGAAAATCCACACTGTCAGATCCTACCAAAGAGATAGTTTATTATGTCTAGACTAATTATTGTAGTAGTTGCATTAGGCAGCAACTGTTCTTTTGTTATACAACATGAAAAAGTTCCGTTTGATTCTGTTAAATAACTAAATAATGTGACTGACTCTAACCATACTTTTAAAGTTATAGTTTATCTATCCACAGAGCTCTGCGTGACAGGGCTTAATTAGTCCTAATAAGCTATACCTGGTGGAGCTTGCCACATCAGTCAGGATAGGCTAGGGCCCCAATTTTTGTTCTCTGGTCTCTTTACTTTAAAAATTATTGAGGACTCCCAAAGAGTGTTTGTCGAAGAGGGTTCTAGCCACTGATATTTTTTTCATATTAGAAATTAAAATTAAGAAAATTTTAAAATACTTATGATTTAAAATATCAACAACAAATCCATCACGTTAATATAAATAACATCTTTTTTGTGGAAAATTGCTAAATTTTCCAAAACAAAAAAAAATTCAGAAGGAGAGTGCCATTACTATAAATTTTTTTTCAAATCTCTTTAACCACTGGATTCACACACCATGTAAACTTTGGAAAACTCTACTTTGCACTTGTGAGGGAATAAGAACAAAAGGAAAAATAACATCTACATATTATTATGAAAATAATTCTGACCTCGTGGATTCCTTGAAAAAGTTTCAGGAATCCCAGTGGTCTCCGAACCATACTCTGAGAACCCCTGGACTAAGTTATACTATGATAATATACAATCCTCAAATCCTAGTGACTTAACTCTAATTTTTTTTCCTTTTCTCTCATTCTCATATCCATTGTAGATCAGTTGGACATTTTGCTCCATGTCATTGTAGCCCTCACTCTGGGATCCATTTTGGTGGAGCAGAAACTCTTTAGAACATTGTTGGTAACCATGGCAAAGGGAAAGAAGAAATGGCAAAAAAAAAGATGCACTGATTCTTAAAGCTTCCCCTTGTAAACGACACCTATTAATTCTGCTCACGTGCCATTAGCCAAAGCAATTCACATATCCTAGCCTGACTTCATGAAGGCAGGGAGGTGTATAACCCTCCTATAGGGACAGACACAGGCTATTAGTGAATAGTAATACTGTCTACTATATTCAGTCATATATGTAAAGCACATCTAACTCTGTTGTGTCAAGTGATTAGATCCTTATAGACTTTGATCTTCATCAGATGTTAGTAAGGAAATCTTTATCTTTGCCTCCAAATCTCCTTTTCTAGGTTTCTAGAATTTAACAAATGCCTGATGTGTATTTAGTGTTAAATAAACATTCATCATCTATATGGACAAGTATCTGATAAAATATCATTTAGATATACTGTATATAGCACGACACTTACGTGCCTAGAATTTCAATAAGAATGATATATCCAAATACTGGCCAGGTTAATTTTGAATCTGGGAAGGGTCTTATTGATAATCTAGCTCAACCCTGTCATTTAACAGATGATTTAATTGAAATGTGAAGAAATTAAATACCACCATTTTAATCCTAGAAATGGAAATAAGGTTAATCGTGTCTGGCATGTTTTTTGAAAATTGTGTTGCGTTTAGGAGGGCTTCTAGATAAGTCCCAATAAATACTCAAATGATATCATCTTACAGATTTCTGCATCAGAGTTGCATATTGTACAAAATCTAAAATTTCTAGTACTCAAGAGAAAAATTAAGATAGTTTTAAAGCAACTATAGCGTAAAAACTTTTATTTACGTTGCTTCCCTTGAGGTGCCACTGGAATAAGAAGTCTTTGTCAAATTTCTAGTTCTCATACAGGCTTGAACTTATTCTGAATGTTGCCGTGTTGACTACTTCTACTGCAATAGCCATTTTCTAAAACCAGTTATGCTCATAGAAATATCTTGCAGATGATAACAAGGTTATATAATATAAATCGCCAAGATGTGGACAATTGATCCCACCTCCAAGAAATCCAATTAAGTGTTTATGTTTTATTCTCATTAACTCTAGAACCAAAAGTGCCAAAGTTAAGTAAAAGAGATTGAATATAGACAAATATACAACACTGCATTTTCCCCAAGTACAGTAAAAATTAATCAATGAAAAAAAAATAAAAGCTTGCGTTCTTAAGGTACTTTCTTCCTAAAAACAATACCTTATTCCAATAAAGCTTTACAATAGGCCAATAAGGGTAGGTAAAGGACAAATATTCCCTTTTCTTAGATGAAAAAATAAAGGTGCAATCAGGTTAGGGGAGAAGCACAAGGTCACACAATGAGTCATTAACAAAAACCAAGCAGTCATGATCTTTTTTTCTTCCAGTATGGTGTCCCAGACATGTTGCCACTGTAACCATGATTATACATTTTGATAAATAACAGAAATACAAAAAGAATCCTGGTCAAAATATCTGGAATGAAACCTAAATTGTACATACAGCAATTATCTTTACAGGAAACAAGAAATTGCTTCCATTTTCAAAAACATGCTCCCCAGTATTTTTTCCCATTTTCTTTGTATTCAAAATTATCTATTGTCTAACTTCAAATAAATGCAAATATAACTGTGGTACAAAGTAGCATTTGTGCCACTAGTACCATTAAAAACCATCATGTGTGAATGGGTTTTAATTAGGCTGTATTAGATTAATCCCATGTCTCCATTGGTTGTAACAAATGAAAAGATAGTATGCACTGTCATGGGGATAGACATTTAAAGCTCAATGTAACTTTCATATTTTTCCATGTGACCGGTCAGCTAGGACTTCCTTTTAATTTGATGAAAATTTGGTTTGTAAATCAGAAAACCTTTTAATTGCAAGAAATGCAAAGCAGGAATCTTTTTTAAAAATTTTTTTTAAGGATTGACATTACCTTTGTTGTTTGATACATTAAAATAAGACCCATAAGGGACAGCTCTAAACAATGAACTTCATATAAAATAGATAAAAGCTTGCTCCTTGGGCCTACATAGAAATTCAGACAGAGGCTTGGAAAGAACAACTTAATACTTCTAATATGATAATATTGCCTAGGTTGCAGTAGAGTATTTGTTATAAAAGGTCTTAAATGTCATTTCCTAAAGACATTTTGAGGTAATTTTAACCACTCTTAAAATAATTGCATATAGATTATAGTTATTGTATAAAAAAGACTTGCTTCCAATTTAAACAATGTTGGGAAGTTAAATGTAAATTTAAGGAGTGAAACCTAATTTTTAAATCAGAAAAATACTCCAGCCAATGTGTAAGTTTTGCTTTGTCACTATACTGTATTCCGTTCAGTAGAACAAAGACCAGTGCATAATGAGCCAATGTAAATGAAGTCAAATCAGCAAAAGCATAGTGGGGGAAGGGAGGTGTAAAATATGACAGTCGGTATAATGACCAGGGAGTAGAGAATTTAAATGTTTAATGCCTACACATTCAGATTCATTTTTCTGTCATCTCTTTGAATGGGTAGACTGAGGTGCTTGAAAGTCTAGAATGAAAACATCATCCCCTGGACCAGAAGAATTATTAATATTATTTAATAGCACAGATGTGGTCTGCACTCATAATCGTCCTCTTTCTACCACTTCCTCCACCCACTTCAGGAAAAAAAAAAAAAAAGAAACATGGTTATAATTAGAGATGATTAGAAAATGCTCTACGTGTTTATTTGGGGCTTTCTCTCTTACTCTCCCGCATATGTGCCAGCTTCTCATTTCCCAGCCATGATGGAAACTCAGAACACAATAGGAATACAGCAGCAATGTGAATTGCAAATACATGTATATCTTTCTGTACAACCTATCTGATTAACTCTTAATAAAATGAGTATCCTCTAAAAAATATCCTGAGCTGTAAATTGCTTTACGACTGATGACGGGCTTTGGAAAAATACTATACATGCCGTACAATCAACTAGACAGAGTTGTGTTAAACAGAATTGCTTAGCTCTTGTCTGTAAATTACTCCCCTCCCTCTCCAATAAAGGAATGGGATCTTGCTTAATAATCTGTGCTGCTTAGCATGTGTTAAACTGTACATATGAAAATCTTCATATTTTACATATCCCACACTTCAGGACTATAACAAGCCTTTATCTTAATGTTCTCATATTTAACATTTTCCTACATAGAGTGTGAATTTTCAAGAATACTGGCATAAAGATCACTTAATGCAGTGTCCCCCGCCATCCCATTTTCTCTCATGTGCAGTTCCAAACTATGGCTGTCTTGAAAGATATTCATAAATTCATTTCGGTGTCTAGGCAGTTTAACATACAGTAATTAAACTGGAGCTATAAACAGCAAAGCATATACATGGACTTCTCAGATTTCAATATTACATTAAACTAGAGAATATTAATCCCTAAAAATGAGTGCACTGATAATATGAAGGTGAAATTCTATTGGGGGGGGAGATGGGTGGAAAATAAAAATTATTGTAAAATAAGTTAAATTTCTAGTTTTAGCGTTAGTTAAATCATTGAAGATAATTTGTGTCTTTACAGTTTAAAAAAAGGGAGAAAAGATTTCTTTAGCACTGGTGACGTGTAATAAAAGGCGTTGGTTAAACTAGCTCCACGTACAGGAGGGAGGGGTGTGTGTGTGTGTGTGTGTGTGTGTGTGTGTGTGTGTGTGTGTGTGTGTAGGGTTAGAGAAAAACAGGAACCTGAATACTTGCTTTGTAAATATTTAAGCTTTTTGCAGGCTGGAATTTAAAGAAGAAATAAAATGCTAGCCTTTTACCTTTGAACCCTTTGGTGAAATATCTTAATGTGGCCAAATGTGAACATAGTGAACTTAATCAGTCAATATGACTGAGATTTATGAAGTTTTTCATTCTAAATGCATTTACATAGACACAAGCACATATATGTACATAAATTTATTTTATTATATACATTTTACACAAACTGAACCTTAAGCAGTTGAAGTACTAAAAAAGCCAATCAAAATACTCTTCATATATCCTTAAGTCCATAAACCTCTTTAAATTGTCTCTTTTAAAAAACAACTAAATTATGGAAATGCAGACTGCATTACAGAATATTTGCCAGTTATATCTTGATTCTTATTTGAAATTCCCACAAGAATATAGGCATGACAGTAATATAAACCATAGAAACAGGCAAAAAAAAGTAGAACACAGGGACTTGTAAATAAATCCATGAATATCAAGAAGCACAGATGCTGAGATTATGCATTTTTACCAGTACAGTTCTGTGCTTGTAAACTATAAGGCCAGACATTTGTAAGATGCAGTGTAGCAGGCTCTGCAGAGGGAGGGAGAGGAAGGAGAGACACTGAGAAAGGTAGGGAGGAGGGAAGAAGGGAGGGAAAGTGAGTGAGAGGCAGGGGCGGGGAGAGAGAGAGAGAGAGAGAGAGAGAGAGAGAGAGAGATTGAGAAGAAGAGAGGGGGGCAGATAGCCAGACACAATAACGCATAATAATGTTAACATTCCTGCATGTCTAATGGCTTAAATATGCTGTGTGCCTCACTCTAGCCCCACACGGCAGCTGATGTCAAAGAACCATTTAATATTTTATCAATAGTCCTTCTTTGAACCAAAAAATATTTTTTTCCCTATAAAAAGAATTCAGGGGCTTCCAAGCATGAACAAAATTAAATCTCTTGAATGGCAAAATTTTAAGACACAACATATTTGTGAATACCTCATGTTCAGCAAGATTCACACCATTCTCCAATGCATCTTACATTATTTACATCTCAGCAATGTCAACATGTCTTATTTACCAAGGAAACATAAAGTCATATTTTTAGCATCTCTTTTTTTCACATTAGGAATGTATAGCTTTATTTTTAATGTAAAAGAAGCTCACTGATTGAATTATTATTATAATATCAGTTGGACTTTTAGGTTGTTGTTGTTTTTTGGTGGAAATATTGTTTTCTTATTTGACGGATACTATGCCTGTAACAAAGAATGACTGAATTGTCTTAACAAAGAAGATGAAGGCTGTATGTGTTGGTTACAATAGAATAACCACCTTCCAGATCTCTTAAATCTACAATATATGTAGTGTGGGTCCTGAGTGGCTTTTGTTTTCAATGTCTTTTGTAAGCTTTTAGGGTTTTTTCTGCATCAAATGTCAAGTTAATTTACAGGGCGCTATTACTGATATGTTTCCTTGGCTTGTGGTTTTCTGTGAAAGGCAGGCAGCTGAGACCAAGTCTTAGGCTAGGGGGGAGGGGCAGCCGGCGAGCCCATAACACATACACTGTGCCAGGGTCTGTAAATTGGCTGCCTGTATGACAGCGGGCCCAGTGAAACCTCTGGTCTTCATTTGCATGCTGAAGAATATCCAGGATTAAACCAGACTGATTTTCATACAGGATTTAGACCTGACATTTATTATTCGGTTCACAGACCTCTTGAAGGAAAGTTTGTTTTCCACTCATAGATGAAAAATCTTCTAAGATAAATAAAGACTGGCTTAGCAGTAACAGTAAATAAATAGCCTTCCTGTATTTCTTATGAATTTATCATATATGATTACCAGACAGATGTTTGCCACCAAATTACTATATTTTTCTCTTTAGCAGTACTAAAGAAAAATGTCTATCAAAGCCCCTCGCAGTATTCGTAAAACATATCCATTTAATTCTGGAACTTGATTTTTCATAAATACAATTTAGAGACAGATACTTGAGTTTTAAAACAAATTAAAACAATATTGGAGTAGTAAAATACTCTGAAATGCTTAATTTTATATTTGCTGCATGTGTTTTTATGAGAACAGAGAAGATTTTGGTTTTACTGTAAGCATCAATTACACACTTTTATATAAAACATGAAAATTATAAATGAACATTATACATGAGCCCTATCCACCACATTTATAATACAGATAGTTCATTTTCATTGCCAAATAGATCCATAAAATATTCCAATGTCTTTTAACATTTAGATATTAACTGTTTGTCCAGACAAATACTTATAATCCAATACTTTGACAATATTTTAACTAAACCAAGGTTTAATTTCTAATGTTCAAACAAAACATAGTTTGACACAGTGCCAATATGAAGAAACATGGTACAGTTGCTTTACGTTTTCTGGAATTCATTTTCTGTGTGGGCCAGAGTAAAGACTGCGAATAGTGATTAAGCAGGCCCAGAAGAAATTTAGAATTCCTCATGTATTAATAAACACAACAGACTTTTCAAATGCATTGAAAACATACTTTATTTAGTTAATAAATGTATGGTAAAATAATACAAATGTCAGCAATTAAATATATTATTGTTTCTGTCAGTGCATATGGAGAAAACACTGTAAAATCTATATATTTGAATTTTTAATGTATCAATGGAACTTTTGAAAATGTGTTCTTGTATTTAATTTCTTTATGGATATTAACTTATTCATAACAAATCTTAAACATGGACAATATGGGATATATTCTTTGGAAATTTTTGTTTGTTTGCTTTAATGTTGTATTTTATTATAAATGTACATATGAATCACATTTACTTCTTCATATCAATTTATGATTATACTCAGTAGGAAGCATATATGATTAAAGTTTTAGATAGAATATATCAATGAACTTATTATAGTGTGATATCAGTATCTTATATACAAATTAGATTATTAACCAAGCATTTAATAAATGAACAAATGAGTCCATCTAGTTTTGCCTTAATTCAATTACCATATATAATATGCACACGAATAATCAGACTCTTTACCAAAAATTAGGTAAAACCAAAGAGTAATTATTGCTGGGAAAAGATTTTGATCATCTTTAGTGAAGAAATATATCTCCTTTATATGTATGTAAATTACAAATGTTAGCATAAATATTATTGCAAAATGTGTCTACACATGCAAAGTGAAGAAAATCAAGGCACTTATTTGAACAATTCAGGCTAAACCCCTCACTTTCATTTGCAATAGATAATTGAGGCAAAAGTGTTTTTCCCTTGAATTATCTGGATGATTGCATCAATTCTTCACTTTGCTTTATACGAGTATATAGACATAGCAATTGTGTGTCTTTAGAAATTGCCACTTTAAAAACATGCAAATACAGAACACATTCATTTACGACACTGCTACTTTATAGGCTTAATACACCACTAGACTTATTTGTTAATGAAATTGGAATCTTAAAAAAGGGGAGGGGTTAAATATATTTTCCTAAGTAATTATTTCTAAAGCAACTTACAGTGATATTTAGATGTGACATACAATTATATATGCATCATGCAAACTAGGTTTCTCCAACCTTTTCTGGCATACTAATGCCCCAGTCTCCTTCATTATTATTTCTATTAGCAGTCTACTTCCACAGTAGACCCTGATAATTGTATGGAGAGTATTCACGATGGTGTGTTACAAATATAGTACTGAGAAACATTTAATTGTGAAAGTTTGACCCTCCACCTGAAATCCTGAAAGTATATGCTTGAGAAAAAGGAATTCTGAATCCAGTTGGTTAGAACGGGGAGGATCATTTTCAATCAAGCCAATTTTTAATGACTTTATTGTTAATACACTTAAAAACATGGCTGATATAATGACTTGAACTCACCCGGTTATTTCGTTCTTTCTAGTGACTGCATAAGAAATAGATATTAATTGCCCTGCCATTTAAAGTTCTTGATACAATTCACATTTACTCACTTTAAACTCAAGATGTCTCTCAATCAAATTCTGGGCTCTTTATATCTTCAATGTAATTAGTATTGTACAATATTCATGACAAACATAAGGAACAAGGAAGAGGATTCCTACTTGGTAATCATTGTAAATATGAAATTGTCAAGCTAGTCCTAATTAGTCACTGAGATAAAGATAATATACAAGTCTCTAAGAGGTACAACAAAACTTAGAACAAAATTCAGATATGTCACAATTAGATTATTGTTTCAAATGCCTATGCTTAATGAAGTTGGTGAACCCTGTTTGCCAAATAATTCTGTCAGGCAAACAGTCATAGTTTAAAAGTAATTAAGCGATTCAGCCTCATCTTAAAATGGCACATGCAAAGGTCCACGTTTTGTTGGTTTGGAAATGTGTAAGATGCTTGATAAAAAGCATCCTCTAAGAAAATTCAGTGTATTATACTTTTTAAACTTCAACAGGTAGAGAATCATTTTTAAACTTGCCTTTAAAAAACATTCTAGTAAAGCATTTGATTGTTTAACATTTTTATTGTTCAAGTTCTTACCATTTCACACTACTCCCTAGAGAGGGGCCAAGAAAATATTAAAAATACTATAGAAATATAAAGGATAAGATATTTGTCACTCTCGTTTAAATTGATGTATGCCGCTGTCCTATAAACGTCACATCGGATAACCCTGAAAAATTACCATGAATCTCCATAATTACGCATATTCATGATGCTGTTTTGCATAGTGCTAACAGCAGACTGCATGTGGGGTGGGACGTGAACGGGGGTAGGAGTGATGTGATGGATTAAAATTATTACCAGTATCATGGAAATAGACATAGCAACAGTTCCATTTTGTTAGGTCCTAGAAAACAAAAGCATATCATAAAATTGTATAGTAATTAAATAACTCGAAATTTTTCTCCTACACATTTCACAATAAAAAGTTAACACCGACAAACTGACTAGAAACATCATTGTTACTTGAAATGTGCTTATATTTGTCATAGATTCCTAGGTATAGGACTATGTCAACTGAAAGGAGACGGTGCTTTTTAACTTTTTTTGAGGCGGGGGAGTGGAGAAGGTGAGGTGATGGAGAATTTTCAAGCCTTCGAAGTAGTACACAGGTTTCTTACATGGTTCGAAAACTCTTGATGAGCTGAGTGCAAATCATGTAGGTATGTTTCTTCTGATAAATATGAGAACAGAATCATATTTAGTAAACTGTTAAAAGGCTCTAAGAGATAGAAAAGTTGTCTGGTGTCTATCTCAATAGCTTTTTTGTGCTGAGGCAGAGAGCAGAGTTAATCAGGGACTCTAGAAGTAATTATCGATGGAGTTTGGGTAATACAAATGCTTGGGTAAACAGCGATTGTTCTTTCCACAAGATTGCGAGTAGAAACAACAATACTGGTATTGTCCTCCACTTCTCATTAAGGGGACTCGGGAGGGAGTGCTGCACTGCGAGGCGGATGGGAAACTGACAGGCAAACTGTGCTCGGAAAGACTCTCTTCTGATCCCACTACCACAAACTCTGGCTTTTGGCATCAGGAGTGCCAGCTGCATCAGGAGAAGCCAAGCCTGTCATACCATCTTCACATCAAATCTTCAGGATACAAGAGCTAGAGCATAGTTAGAGCTTAATGAAGAAACAAATACAAAAGGGAAGATTAGGCCTTGTTAACACTTGCATTCATTTGTTCTTATAGAAACTGCATTGGATGGGTTGTTTTATAGAACTCATTCTTTTTTTCTCTTAAGCAGAAAAGTTACATTGAGGATGCTTTTTTTTAAATTGTAAATACATAGGAAAAAAAAAAATCTTTCAGTTCCCCTGTAACTATCAGGCAACAAATTGTTTTGTCAAAAATGCCATTGAAACAGTGATGTCCATGACAACTGTCAAAATTGGTAAATAAATACTTTTCATTTTTTAATATTAATCTTATTATACTTCTTGCCACATCAAGCATTTCCTTGCATACTTAAGTGGTACCATTGCATTCTTTTGAAAAATTGGGATGTGAAACTTTATCTATTGTTATTAGATAACAAACAGTCTCCTTCCTGGGGTGAAAAATTTATGTTTCATGGCACCACATTATCTTCAAATTAATTACATTTGAGAAAAAGGAATCATAGTTTTAAAGTTCACTATAAACTAGCCAGAAAGTTTGACAGCAGAATGCTGCAATTATTTTTTATTGTTGTAAGCAATCAGTCAACTGTACAAAGGTGTGTTGTGTACAGCTGCAATGTAAAACCTATTTTTGTTTATGCTATCTGTCAACCACTTAATATGGCTAAGGTGCATTCTAAATGATATTATTCCAAAGGAAACAGGAACACTTTAAGAAAATAATGTACTTTCTATTCTATGCTTTGTGTGTAGGGCCTACCCAAGAAAGGCTCATAATGTATGTGTGGTTCTTAAACTTAGATACATGTTGAAAGAAAATGGGCAATTTGTTGTAGACTTTGAAGAGGGGAGTACGTAATACCTGTATCGGGACTAGAGATATTTGATTTTTACAAATTCTCAGATATTTTAGATGCAGACTAAATGAGGAGACCCTTCATGTGCTTTGCCTTGCTTATGATGGGAAACATAGGAATATGGACAGCTAGGTATCCTTTCAGAAAGTAACTTTCTGTAGACATATGAAAAGACAATACTCAAACACAGTGCAGCCTAATTACTAAAGAAATTATTTTTTATGAGAAAGGTATTTAAAATTACGTCCTATATTTTCAGTGTGGTGGGAATGGATCCCCTTTATTCTGTTAGTGTCAGGAAATATCACCCATGTAGTGTTTTGTGCTGAGTTCCTCCCAGCTTTTACTGTTTGTGGTTATTATATTATGTTTGACATGGTTTTTGTCCATGGTATCTAAAATAGCCAAACAAAAGTGGACCTTGAAATACTCAAAAATATCTCCTGTTTCCTAGTGATCATACTTCTCAGTACTTTGAACTATGGATGTCACCTTTTTAAGGTGACTGCATCTCAAAATGTGAGGTTATATTGTAGGGAGCTGACCTCATTACAAACACTTCTCAGAGAATTCGTTACAATGAATTAATTGATTAATCTTTTAAATGGCACTTAGTATTTATAAGTGGCAATTCTCATATGCTTTCAGACCAAGAGCAGTTAAATAATGAATATTGCTATTTTTATTTGTTAATTTTATTAGCAGTCTCCTCAGTGGTTTATAATTAAACATGACAGGTGGATTTGCATGATGTCTCTAAATGTGCTTAGCTACTCAATAGTACTAATGTAACTTTTCGTGATAACAAGTAAAATGAGACTACATTTTTCTCTCTGATCAATAGAACTCCTTTTTAGGATTTTATTAATAATTATTTCAGCATTAATGTGACTATACTTTATATTCATTTCTAAAACTGTACAACTGATTTTATGGATCCATTATGTATCAATAGGACTTGCAACTAGAGAATGTACAAGAGAATCTTTACCTCTGGAATTCATTTTATCTTAAGTATAACATTATAAAATATGTATGTGTTTATTTGGATTACTTTAAGACAACAGTATAATAGAATAGAGTAAAATAGCTCATGTTACCTAAAGCAAAATTTAACAAAAATATTTGTTTATTGTACCATAATCATCATATGTACCTATTACATATATTTAAATATTTTACTGACAAAATGAATGCAAGAAAGTTTTCTGTTTGAATATGTATGAAGCTGGACTGAAGTTGTAGAGTTTAGGTGCTATGAGTATTAATATTACTTGTATTTGATTGACAGTGATCTGGCTGTATTTTAGATCACAAAACATTATTTAAAGAAGTTGATATTTTTATAAAGATTAATGTTAATTTGCACAGGTTTATAACTTAGTTGAACAAAATAAAAGAAGAAATTATACTTTTATTTAGATCAGGAAGTATACACCATGAATTTAATTAAACTTTCCTTTAAAATGAGTTTTACATTGTTTTCCACACAATGTGAAGAATCAACTTTTCTCTTTAATGTGTTGAAAAATTTGTTTGGTAAGAATAGAATAATTCAAATGTAGCTAAAGAAATCAAGTATATAGAAATATTGAATATTTGGGCACTGGATAAGCTTCTTTTGAGTTGTTCTCTTTTTCGAAAGATGTCATCCCTGATCAGAGCTCTAATGAGAATGAACTTACGTCGGTGCTCTCACCTACCCCTTAACCACTAGCGGTGTGGAGGCAGAGGGAGCATGTATAGCAATAAAATCGTGGCTGGATCTAGTAGCAACCGAGTTCTGCTATAGCATCCTAACCTCAAGCTTGCTAAAATTAGAGGCACAATCCCATTAAAAATTCCTCCTGGTTGCCACCCCTGTTGCAGAGAAGAAAAGCAGTTTTCTTGGAGAACTGACTAAAGGGGTAGGTGCTGCAGAGTTGTTATGTAGTCAGAGTTCTTTTAACCTGAGCTCATACTTGTATGTACTGGTTAAGTGTATCTATTCACTCTCTTTTCCATAGGCTTCTACCTCTAGGAGCTTAAGAAAATCCATTCATCCAAATTCTAGTTTGCCTAATATTTCCACCCAGTACAGATGTTGCTTGGCTTGAGTGAATCAGGTGGTCCTTTTGGCATGTAGGAATTTATCTGTAAGAGGGCTGGCTTTGGAGTGAGGAGATCTGGATTAGAATTGCACCTTGTCCTTATTTGGAGCATTGTCTTAGCTTCAGGAATTTCTTCCTTACACGGTGACTCTAAAGATTACATAAAATATCATCTGACAGAATAGCTACTACTATATCTGGAACATAAGAGATGTCCCAGAATACTGGTTGAATTAAAATTTGAATGTGTAGACACAGTCCAGGATAAATTCAGAGCTGAGTGGTTTTTTAAGAATGGTTGTTTTCTCTTGAGCAATGCATGGGGTGGTGGTGGGGGGGGCGGTGCCCTCAGAGCCCCTTCATCATCCGGGAAAAGCGATGAGGCCCTGCGTGGGGCTGTTGCTTGAGTCTCAGGTCAGAGTTCCACATTTAACCAAACCATGTGAAACTTTTGAGTCTTTTCTCATAGCTACAACTCAGGCAAGAATTGAAAAGCTAGATGCTTAGAAGCAAACAAAAAGAATGAAAGTTCACACAGAAATCCAATGTTTTTCTTTTTTTAAAACACAGAACCTAATGTATGAAAGGTGTATTTTAAATATGAAACCACTAAATTTGAAAATAAGTAATTCCAAGTTCATCCCCAATTCCATCCTTTTTTTTTTCTTTTGAGAATAAAAAGTTCAAGAGACTTTAAGAGAGTGAAGGGCACTCTGAAATGATCCATCATTATGTTCACATATGTTGAAGAAGAACCTACTTGACATACACCTTTATGGAGTGTAGCTTTAAGTATAAGAATAACCCCATATTAATACATGTTTCTTGTACAGTTTTTAAGCACACATTCTAGCATAGTTACTACATATTTATTCATGGAATAGTCTATCATTCCTTCATAGTGCAAGCATCTATTTAGAATATTTTCCTAAATAACATAGTCAGATGTTTACCAAACGTGCCCTTTAACTGTCTTATGAAGAAGGATATATTTTCAGACATCCACCTAAATTTGGTTTTAGTCAAGATTGCCAATGTATGTAGGCCAACAAAAATGAGTGCCTCGGCTGCAGGCCTTGTGTTGACCTGTTAATCTGAATTTCATTTCTGACTACTTTCGTATTTAAACTTAAATTCTATAACCTATATATGCATTGGGGATTAATTATCATTTGAGAATTATCATCCTACTTAAAAATAACTGTAACAGCAAAAATAGGTGTTCATTTCAACCATCAACTTTTTTTCAAGATTTGGAGCTTGCCTTCTTGAGAGTTCTTCCGTACAGCAGAGTGAAGAGGCAACTTAAAGTGATACCAATAGGAGTTTGCAGAGATGTCACTTCATAATGGAAGGTAGCATCTGTGGAATTCCTTTATTCTCTGGCATCTGTATACATTTTAAGTGCCAATATAAATATAAAAACTTTCTAAATGATATTTTCCAAGTGCATATAAATCACATAAATCTCAATGATTCAAAATAAAACCGGGTGATACTAATACTTTCTTTCTGGTATAAAACATATATTGGGAAAAATTATAAAAATATAGTCACCTCAAACTCAAAATAAGTAAATGAAGCAGATCAGTTTTGTACAGCTGCCAATGTATTAGCCCATTTATAAATGATAATAGTAATGTAAAAACGTGTACATTGAATGTTCAACTTTGCAAGTGCATTCATAAAGATTTCTAGAAAGGGAATTATCTTTTTTTCTAAATATATAAAATTACATATATTAAAATTAAATACATTAAATACATAAAATTTAATGCAAAAAAACCCTTCCTATATTTGTTTTCCTCATTGTACTTTGAAGTTAAGGCCCAAAAGAACCTTTCTATACACTGAATTTAATTTTGCCCATCTTTTATCCCTGGAAAATTGATGATGATTTGAAGCCATCATTTGAATATTTGTCTTAAAAATATTCACTGGTTATTTATTTATTTATTTTTGGTGGCTTGATAACATAATGAATATTTTAACCAAAATAATGAAATCAAGATGATGTATTTACCTTTTTTTCCCTATAGTATTGTATGATCTGATAAAGTACACTTATAGAAATTATCCTACTAAATAAATAAATAATAAACTTCATGCCCAAGTGTTTTCTGGATAGCAGACATTTCTCAGAGTAGCATGTTTACTTTAAGATATTTTCTGGTTATTTTTAAGACATGTGACTTCATCTTTTTAGGAACTTACTGAAAAATCTTTGCCAACATTGAGCTTTTTCAAGTAAAAGGCATAGGTTTATTCTTCAAGGGTTTCCTTTTCCCACTGTATGTGGTAAAGGACTTATAAGGACAAATTTAATCAGACAGTTCACTATTTATAGTATATAAGAACTTGAGATAATCACAGAGAAACAAGAGGACAGTTGTGTCCCAATTTGATTTAATTCAAACAATATTGTATCACACAAGTTTTCACTGATGATTAGGACTCAAAGATGTGCTAGTTAAATGAAGCCTGTGTGGCATACTCACTCATATCAACCCCAACAACCTTCTAATAAAAAATTTGCATTTACAAATCTTCGTAATTATAAAGTTAATAATTTTCTTTATATTGTTCATTTTTAGCAAATGTTACATTTGCTTTAGAATGAGTTGTAATCAGCTTATAGTGCTATCACATTAGTAACATATTTTAATACCAAAAAATGTTATCTATCTTTCCTACAATGTTAGAATGCCAATTTTCAGAATTACTGCTCTCTGCTGCATACACACGCTTATGTGTTTCTCACCAATCAAAATCTTCTTTTTCTTTCTATATCTCTCTTTCTCTCTCTCTCCCTTTTCTTCCTCTATTTCCTGCGGTCTCTCCCCCTCTCCATCCAGTTCCCTTCTTCCCTGCCCTCAGTTCTCCACTGCAGAGAACAGTGAACGTATTAGGAACAGTCAGTTATGGTTGGGCTTCTAACCTAGCTCAACTCCAGCATTAGCAAAGGGATTCAGTTTCTTGAATTCATTAATAGTATTTTGCCACAAAAGGCTTTGTAGTTCTCTCCTGAATATTGAGCCTAGCTTAATAACATTCCATTTATGTTAAAGACACATTTAATCTGTTAATGTGACCTTTAGAAGTATTCTCTTGTTTTTCATTAAAGAAACACTGCCTTACAAATATTAATTATTTCTTGATGCCATATTTTAATTAACTAATCATGTGCTATTTGCAGCAATAACAAATGTAGTAATGTATGTGCAGTAATGCTGTGTAATGCAAGATCGATATCAGAGAATCCATTGCTGCAGAAAAGACATGTTTTGAGTATCTTCTCTGGATGAGTCTGCTTATATGAAACATTCAGTCTAGAATGATGCTTTGTTTTGCTTTGTGTTTTGTATTTTTAAATGCCAATGCAAGACTGATTAAAATGCTGAACATATTGTTAGCCCCATCACTAATAAGTGAACGTTCACTGATGCATATTAGCAGGGTCTAGCAATGTGGTGAAATTGTCACTTAAGTGCTTGGAATCTGAACACGGAAAATGACAGGCAATGCCGAAGGTCCGGCTCCAGTGCATGTCTTTACTGTAGCTGGAGTCACTGGAATGGTGAAACCAGTTTAGGTTCAAGGTCGCTGCTGACATTCAGCTGTCATGGCTTCATTGTCTGCAGGCCTTCTCTCCATTGACACATTCAAGAGTACTTTATAGCAACCACAAAGAGCCAGTCAATTGATACCATTACACTTCATGCACACACAAACCACAAGCCTGTTCAGGACTGTTGATACAGTCTAACATTTATTCATTAAGGGATCTATTGAAAATGCAACTTGCCCAGCCCCACTCTTAACAACATAGACTTACTTGTTTAGTCCAAACATTTAGCTACGTCTTTTTCAAGTTTTGCACAGCATTCTCTAATTGTGGTAACATTATCTGCATTTTAATGCTACACCATTTATGTCCAATGAAAGATTACCTGAAGAACCCTGCCATTACCACACTAGTTTAAATACGGGCAGTCGTATAGAAAAAATATACACAAAAGATGTAAGCAGGGGGAAAAGAGAGATATTTATTTGTTCTGGGAGTGCCACGGAAATCCAATTGCTCAGAAATGAAATAGAGTCTGAAGTGAAAGGAGGGAAAACCTAAGCTTGGGTCAGGGAAGAGGCAGTGATTAGCTCCATTGTTAGAAGCTCTTTGAGCTTCGTTGGTTGTAAAGAAAAACCCACTAATGAATCTATTGAAGCTTGCCAGAACTTTGTGTGGAAGACAACTTAAGTTATGGTGCTTATCTAAAAAATGGTAGTAAAGCATGTGGATATATAAAACAGCACATATGTCTCTTGATTAACAGCTTGCCCATAAAAACAAAAAAATTGTTTAAAGATTGTATGTTGCACAGATAGCTTACTTAACATGTGTATGTTTAATTCCATATTCACAGGTCTTAAAAATAATCACATCAATGTTGAGATGTAAGAAAATATATCCTATTGAATATTTAAAAGACCGGGAAATAGGCAGAAATATAATGTAGCTAATTTCTTCTTGGTTTTCTACCAATATTTGTAAAGAAAGATTCGTTTAAAAGTCAAGTTCGAAGGCTGATTCATGCTTTGCATATTTTAAAAAGGCAAAAACCACTTCATTAAGGAATGTGATCAACTGACATAAAAAATAATAGACTTTGGAGAAAAGGACCAATATGTCCACGTACTGCATTTAGAAAAAATGTTTATCATGCTTCCATCATATGTGGCATTTCCAACATAAAATTGAGTCCTTTTTGCTGTTCGATATAATGTTTAATTACACGTGCCTATTTAACTCTACAGTGTACTTGCACGGTTTAAAATAAGGCTGTCTTTAATATAAGGATTCAGTTAGGCAGCAGTATAGGAGAAAAAAATAACTGTGGCCAGTCACTTGGTCAAGATCATTGCTAGTACCTGGAAAACTTGTATAAGTAGAAATAGAACATAATCGTATGAAAGTTTTGCCTTAAGTTTTGCCAGATACTTTTAAGTGTTATATTGGTGAAGCAGAGTTCAAACCTTGAATAAAAAGAGATCCTCCCCCTCACCCACCTTCCCCATCATCGAACTCATCTATAGTTTCATGACTATTTCACAGGAATGAAGTTTGTTATTTGGGAGGTATGATTCTCCTCCTCTAAAGGAGTTGTTTTATAAATAAATGAGTGTTACGTCAATGAATTCACTCATTTTTTTCATGAGCACTAAAGCATTATTCCTGCAAAGCATACTATTTTGGTGCAACAGGAATAACCACTAAGCAAGTTGTTTCTTATAATGCCAAAGGCCTCTTTACTTTTGGCATCTCAGATTTCTAACTAAGGCTCTGGAGACTTTTTGTGGAGATTACCTTGTAGGTATCATGACATTGTCTCTTTAAACCCATGTCTACATAAGGGAAGATACCATTGCCATGGTCTTAGCACCCTTTCTTCAGGTCTTTATTAATTTGCTTCAGTGTTCAAACTAGTGTAAGCAAAGGCTAAATACAATCAAATAAACACTAGTTATGTGGGTGTAGTTTTTCTCAAGTCCAAACCATCAGAAATCCATTATAAAGTTTGTTACCAAGAATGTCTCTCTTCCTCTAAGACTTTATGTCACAATTTTGACTTATTATTGACCAACAGAAGAATTTGAGAATGAGAATTGCAAGAGCTATATCAAAAAATTGAGGAGGTACAGGGCATCAGTATTTATAAAATACTACATTCCAGACATTGTATTGGGCACTTTACCTTTGTTGGTTAGTCTCCACAACTTTGGGATTATTATTATTTCATTTTATGAATGGGAAGATAGAAGCTCCAGGATTTTTAGAAACTTACCTGAGGCTACAAAGCAAGTAAGTGGTAAAGCTGCAATTTAAACTCATGATGATATTCTCATGAAGCTTATGCTGTCTTGGATACCTATTTTAGCCAAAGGACTTTGGTAAAATTTGGCTAATGTGGCTGATGCCATTTTTGGTGAATACTGCCTTCTCTCTCTCCTTCTCTTTTATATCGCCTCACTCCAAATTCACTCACTATAAAGAGCTTTTCATTTTGCCTTTCTTTCTCTTCCTTCCTTCCTTCAATCCAAGAGAACACTGAAGATCGACCATCTTCCGTATCAGCTTAACAGAAGCAACTTCACTGAGAAGTGAAGATGATCTATCTACACACAACTGTTTCTATTGGGTTACCTTTTCTCAAATAAAGAATATGAACAGAAGTTTGTCAGTCTGAAATTCTGGGTCTGTAAATATTACATAAAATCATTATGGCGTATTATAATCCTTCAAGCTTCCCTCCAAAACTGTCTTCTATTTTTTTTTTTTTATTAATTTAACAATATTTTCTTGGAAATTTCTTCTGAGATGAGGAAACAAACTTTTATAGTAAGTTACTGTATATTTCCAGATTTCAGATGAGGAGATGTATATTGTTTTTTAGCCTATACTATGGTATACTTTTGTACATTGTGTTCCTGTGTACGTGTGTGTGTGTGTGTGTGTGTATGTGTGTGTGTGTGTGTGTGTGTGTGTGTAAACTTCCAGGCATACCCTTCCCTCTAACCAACTTCTGTTCTCACTAATTTTGGATGGGGGATTTATAAATATGCTTATGACATATTTCTACAAGAAAAAAAGACTGTTGAAATGCAAAATTATCACTTAAATATCTTGGTCAATTTTTAGAGTATTCACTCATTTGAATGGCAAAGAAATCCCATTTGAAAATTAGAAAAGGTGTAGTGCTTTTGCCATAAACACATTTACTTTCTCATAAATCAATTTTTCTTTGTCCAGCTCCATTTCCAAAAACCATTCTAAATGAGCACTTCAAAAAAATGCATTACTAAAATGACACCAAATAATATTCAAACATTAGCAGGAGAGGGATGACCAGAGCAAACAACTGACTTTCCTTCTCAAACTTCGCTGAAATGAAATATATATTTTTATTTTTAATGATATAACTTGCTCAAAACCATTTTGATTGAAATTATATTAAATGATATGTTAGAAAAACAATTATTTTCCAGAAACTCCCCCATGTGAAATTTTAATTTTTACTGTTCTCTGCTAGTACACAGTTAAAGCAAACATTATGTGGCACAGTTTATATTTGTCTTTCACCTTTTTGGCAAAAAGAAATTTTTTTTAAGTGTTACAATAGCTTACAGAAAAATACTGAGCTCTTTTAAGAAAGTGAAATATGCTTTTAAGATATGCTTTCAGTTAATTTCTAATCTAGAAGGAGGCTTATTTGATGGTGGTACCCTATAATTAGTGAGATCAGTAATCAAGACAACTGTGATTTATTTTACTGGGATTGCTCAGAGACTGAAGACATCTGGCCTAGACGACTCTGATGGTAAAATTCAAACTGCACCTAAATTTGCTTTGTTATATGATTCTCTTCAGAGGGACAGGAGAAGAGGTTATATTCTCTGAAGGAGGACAGTTCTGCAGTGTCAAAATCAAATAATATTTGTTTTCGGCAGTAGAATGTATCATATGTCTAAGGGCAGTAAGCACTTGGGTGGACATCAGTGAATACTAAACACTAATTGATCTGATACATCCATATGCACACACACAAATACACATGGTGGCCGGTAATGGCTGAGAATTACGTTTTGCTTCTATTAAAAGATCTGTCACTTTTAGGTCAGAGTGGGATTTTGGAGGGTAATCTCCCACAATAGAAAACTATGCTGACAACACTGGTGTTTTAGGGTTGTTTGTTGTTTGGCTTGTTGATGATGCTTAGTCAAGGAGACACTTCCTTTCAGATTCTGTCTTCCAAACCCCAGGGCTCTGTTCTGGGCAGTTCAGCCTAATGGAATTAAGCCTGACACGTTTCAACTCTATTTCTCTATAAGATAAACATAAAACAATGGTTTAGATTTCTCATAAAACTCTTGAAGCATGTGGGAGTCCAACTTTCCCTGTTCTTTACACATCTGTAAATAAAGTGCATAAAAGAGGAGCACAACAGGATAAATCAACATAAATTTGAAATCCACTGCAGCACATTAAATGGCGCAGTCTCAGTCAAAGAGAGGCTGACCCCGCGGCTTCGTGCGGTTTGAAGCTAATTGTTTTCGTCAGGATGGGAACGTCTGGAAGTCCATGGCTGTATCCCACCAGTAAGGCTCCAGTAACTGAGCCGGCCCACAGAGAATGGACCCACTTTGTAGCGACACAGCGGGCTCAGACACCACCTATTCTGCTCTCCAAACTGTCATGCATAACAACTTTATTGTGCTAAATTGAACTTGAAAGCAACCAAAGGCTATGAGAAGGAGAGGCTATGAGAAAAGCGTGCTGTCAGCGCTGGCAAAGGCTGACCTGGAAAGTAGGCTCAGAGACAGGGGAATAAAAGACCAGGCCCCATGAACACAGCATATTGTTTCATTTTAAAGTATGATTCCCATACCAGAGAAAGTAGCAAATGTGATGTAAATTTATTTAAATAGATTCCACCGCTTAAAAGTTTGCCAGCCGCTCTTATCCAACTTTCCCAGCTCTCTGATTCGTTACTTACAGTGGGAATATAATGACATATAGTCATCATTGTAACAGCTTCTTTGCAGGGGCACAATGATGATTAATAGCCAGCAGCAAATTTTCACATGGGCTCTGAAGCACTATGGCATTAAGCAGCCAAACAGTCCCAAATCCCCCTTTTCTGTTCCGCTGAAAAGTCCCCTCCTTGTACCTTGCAGATAGGAACAAAGCCTATCTTAATTCCAATCAGCTTTTCCTCATTCAAAGGGACCTTCTCTTCTTCATAATTGATTCATGTGCATTTTTTTAGTGTTTCACTGAGCTGAAGCCACTTTGCTCCTTTTCTCTCTTCTGCCCCAACACCCACACCTCTCTTTTTTGGAAGGGGGAAGAGTGGGAAACATTTCAACAACAACAACAATAAAAAAATGGTGTGTTTTATCTTCCCCAAATGGTTGCTACATAGATTTCTCAATTAGTAATCATTTCTGCTTTACATTTAAAGGGTTTAAGACAAAAGTTAACTCCTGGATTTCTCCATCATTGGAAATGGTTTTAGTTATAAAAAGTATGAGCTCAAGGAAATAACTCTGGTGGGAGCCCCCCAAGGATGCCCTGTCTAGTTGGAGGAGTCTGGGCGGCGGGTGTTCCCATGAGAGATTCACAGCTGGAACGAGGACAGACTCTCTTGCTCTGGACAAATTCTATTTTCTCCTCTGTGCTGGTAAGCCATCAGAAAAGGAGCAAGGGGCCAAAATGGAAGGCAGCAAATGAAACCCTCCTAACCCACTCTATCCTTAAGTATCACTTTACCCCGTAGCAACTGCACATTATAATTATTAGCAGAAGCTTCTGTGCTATTTGTACAAGTGCTCTCTCCCATCTACACTTTCCACCTCCTGTGATAACGACAAAAATGACATCAACCAGTGCTGTCTTGGAAGGGGATTTCCACATGCAAACTCATTTGCGTTTCTATGACAATATAATGGCCATAAAGTGCAGTTTTAGTAGCTATACTTTGCATATTTGTTTATGTTTCTTACAATACTGCCCTCATTATTATATATGACCATATGCCCCTGTTTGGTCAGGACACACCTCATGTATGTCTATTTTCTGACATAATTATTAAAAGTGCTCTCTTTCACTCTCAATTTGATTTGAGAAATTTGCAAAACCCATATCTTTTTGCTATTAAAACTGCCCCAGAAGACTTTGGCAGACCAAAAGGGTGGGTTGTCTCTTACCCAGGCGGCTGTGGACTGCTTTACCCTATTGCAGTTTTGGAGGAAGATTCTGACTTGGAAACCCTGCTGCCAATGTAGCAGCACCGACTTTTGTCTCTCCCACTTTTAAGAGGTCAGCTGACCTTTACAGCTTCTTTGATATGTGGCAGAAAGGAGGTCATATGCTGAAATGAAAGACACATTGCAAACCAGATTCTAAGTGTGACAGTCTCCTTTGGCTGGGTCACTGTTCTCACTGTGAACCAGGGCAACACACTTCACTGGTCAGATAAAAATACTGTGCCATATTTTCGATAATGACCTTTCTCTTTCTTTGGTGCCTTCAGATGGTTAAATGAAGAACGTGTCAATGTGATAGGAGGAATTCTGTTCATCATTTTCACCCTAGTGCTTACATCTTCTGATAAAAAAAAGGAACATGTGAAAGTGGCATCACATATCTACATTGTATTTTTTAAACAAAAATCTCATACAGGTGAGTGTATTCTAGTCTTTGGGTTATAGAACCAAAGTGTTTCAGGGAGTGTAACAAATCTGTATGGCAGTGTCCTTAAAGGCCAGATTTTGCATTTGGATTTCAGAGTTAACTGAGAGGTGTATCATATCATCTGTAGGCAGAGAAGTCCCTACTGACAGGGCCACTGAGGAGGTTTATATGTGTTGTTTATTCCTGAAAGAACATGAAATAAGTGGACTCCTGATATGCTAGTTTCAGAATCACTTTAGCAAAATCATAAGATTTCCCACTTTCCATCAAACCATAACCCATATTCAAATACTGGAAGAGCATTCATGTAAGAATTATGGCTCCAGTCTAAGTTCCTTTACAGTAGCACAGTCCCTTGGTGAAACCATCATTCCCAGCCAAATGGGAGCTTTCCAATCTTTATTAGTGTGTGTTATCCCCTTTTTAGATAATTCTTTCAGAAATGAAATGAGCAGAATAATGAATGATATTTTGTGTTGTACTCTTATGCCCTTATTTTCTTGTAAAGTTACTACTGTGAAGAAGTATAAGTTAGACTTTGATAAGAACCATCAACTGTGTTAGATTATGGTGATGGGTCTGGCTATGAAACTCCCACATTCGTGAAGAATTCTGCTTTTTGCAGGCTAAGACAGGATTTTTAAATGAAGTGACCTTTGGGACTCTCAGATAAGTTGCTTCTTCAACCCTGAGGTTCTTGGATGAATTGCTAGGGACAAACAGAAGGGTGGACCAAGGATACTATGCTCATCTTGTTTACTGGCACCATTTGAGGAACTGAAGAAAATTAGGGTACCTCTTTAAGACTTTGGTTTGAGATTATAATGCTGCCCCTTGCTTTGCTGTAATGTATTCTCCTCACCCAGTCCACAACTCTGTATCATCTTCAGAATTCCATAAAGCACTTTTCTTAGAGTAGAAAAAGATTTTCGTGCAAACCATGTCTACTGAGGACCACTGTCATTACACAGTAAGAGATTACTCCTTTCCTACCCAGGCCTAATTTTTCCTGGATACCTAAGATATTTACTTTATATACATACCCTATCCTAACTCTAACCCCAAGCCAGCTAAACAAATATGTCATACCCAGGATGATTATATTTTATTACATGGTGTGTACATTTAGAAGTATAAGAACTCTTAACTGACTCTATCCCATTCCTTGATATACTCAAGCTTTTCCGGTCTTTACTCTGCTTTCCCAAATTTTTCTTACATCTTTTTACTGGCTAACAAAACTGTTTTCTTTTGCAGGTATCGTGCAAAACTTGGCTCAGAGAAGGTGAGCATATTCCCAGGAGATGAGTCATAATTACTTTAAATCTTTCATCATAATTCTCTTCTCCTTTGCCAGGGATTGGATTAGAGATGGTCATGTGACTCATCATCACACTAAGGTATATCATAATCAAATTGCTCAAAACCAGTGATAAAATAATCTTAAAAAGCATATTGAACAGAGGAGAAAAGGTAAGGATAACAGTAGATTTCTCTTTGGAAACAATGCAAGTGAGAAGACAGTACTCTTTACTCTTGGAAAAACCAAAAAAAAAAAAAAAAAAAAAAAAATCTGTCAACCTAAAATTCCATACCCAGAAAAAATAACTTTCAAAGATAAAGATGTTTCAGGCAAACAAAATGACCCATACACCAGCACTACAAGATATGCTAAAGAAATTCCTTAAGGAAGAAAGTGAGACCACATGCAAATAAAACACACAGAAATAGCTATTTCATGAATAATTTTTTTTTCGTATTTAGTTCTCTTAAAGATACTGACTTGACACTCAACAGTAAAAAAGAAAAATCCAACTCAAAATGTGCAAAAGATATAAATAGACATTTTATTGAAGAAGATATACAGATGGCAAATGGGCACATGAAAAGAAGTTTAACATCATTAGGGAAATGCAAATTAAAATTGCAGTGAGCACATCTATCAGAATGGCTAAAATTAAAAAATTGTGATAGCATAAAATGCTGGTGAGAATACAGAGAAACTAGATTATTTGTACACCGCTGGTGGGAATGTAAAATTGTACAGTCACTCTGGAATATTTTCCAGAGTGTCATACTATTGTATGGCAGTTTTAAAAAAACTAAACATACACTTACCATACAACCCAGCAATCACACTCCTGGGCATTTATCCCAGAGAAATGAAAATGCACATCCATGCCAAAACCTGTACACAAGTGTTCATAGCAGCTTTGTTTGTAATAGCCCGAAGTTGGAAACAACGCAAATATCTCTAACATCTGAAGGACTAAAACTGTGGAATATCCATACGAAGGAACAACTACTCAAATACACAACAACATGAATGAATCTCAGAATAATTATGCTGAGGAAAAGAAGCCAAACAAAGAGCACATCTTGTAGGATTCAATTTATATAAAATCCAGAATATGCAAACTAATCATTAGTGCCAGAAAGCAGGCAGGATGTAATTGCCTGGGATTTGGGGAGAAGATAAGGGAGGGTTATTACCAAAGGGTATGAGAAAACTTTTAGGAGTGATGGGTAAGTTCATTACTTTGGTTATGGTGATTGTGTCATGGGTTTATACATTTGTCAAAACATCAGATAGTTCACATCTGTTTATTGCATGTCAGTTATTTTTTACGTTAAATCAGTAAAACATTAGAGGTGGAGTCTATTTCCTTCCCCTTTGAGACTGCTTAACTAAGTGAACATGGCAGCTTTGAAGCTGTGTTGTCTCTGAGATTAGGTAAGGAAAACCCATGCAGCTTCTCCCAGTTTATTTTAGGACACTCACTGACATATCTACTGAGCCACTATGTAAGATGCATGGCTACTCTGAGTCCCCTCTGCTGTGAAGACTTTGCACTGAGACCACATGGAGAAGTCCCAAGACTACAAGCAGATAGAGACCTGCTCAGCCAGCCTCCATCTGACAAGCTGTCTGAACTCCAGCCATCAACTGATTGCATCTTCATGAGCGAGATCCCCAGCCAGAACCACCCAGTTGAAGGCTGAGAGATAAAATAAGAGTGTTGTTGCTCTCCACTGTTAAGTTTGGGGATGATTTGTTACACAGCAATAAATGACTAGAATGCTACCTGGTCCAGGGTGTCTGTGGTCATAGTATAACTTCCTTTCTTTTCAGGAAAGACTGTTTTGTATTAACAAAAAACTAAATATGATTTGTGTTTTTTATGACTTTCCATATAAAGAAATTTGTAAATCAGAAAATTATTTGTTATCATATATGTCCTAACTTCTGGTTTAGAAAAAATAGAGAAAGCCTATCTATGGATTAAGTGACTCACTGGCTTCAGTCAAAAACCTTCAGATTTAGCTAAAATCCATCAAACAATCAATCAGTCAATAAATTACCGAATGGATATTGTGGAGGATACAAAAGATATCTGGCCTGCCATGTCCTCCAAGGGTTATCACCTGGATGGTGAAACAAGGCCTTTTTGCAGTGGGATGCAGTGGAATGTCTTCATCGAAGAGGAAGAATTTGAGCTATAAATGATAAATTATGAATATCAAAGTTGTTTGAATGATTTTGGATGACTTCATTTTGTCTCAAAGCAAAATTTGTTGTACATGATTATGCTATTAATTTTGAACATCAGAAAACACAACTTGAGGACTCTTACTTGCTAATCAGGCAATTTTCCTCCCACAGTTTATCCACTTCCTTCAACTCGGGATTATTCCTGGGTGTATATTTTTCAAACGCGTTATCTGCTTTAATTTGAAATAATCTTAGCAATGGGACAGTTGTAATCCAGCTAATGTGAGGATGAACAGAGGTGCTGCTTAATGCATTCATGTTGAGAGGTAATGGATTTGATATAAATAGTAGCTAATAGCATTAACCTGTATTAGGTCTAGAAAATGATTTCCAGGGGTTTTGCATTCAGAGTTTATATAGTAGAAATGCATCTCACTTTGTACTCAGGTAATCCATAGCCATTGCAGGAAGCAAGGGCCAGGAACGGAAGTGAGGGCCCCAAAACTTATGACTGGGTGGCCACATGAAATAAGTAAATTCTCCACTTTGAAACCTGTTACATGCTATGTAATGCATTTAAAAAGTTGGGCCTAGTAAGCTGGGTGTTCCAGTGGTGTGCTGGATCCAGGCTATACTGGCTCACATGGGCCAAATGTCATCATCTTTCCAAGTCTGCATACACTGGCATCACATTGGAAGCTTGAAACCAGCCAGTGTGGGAGTATTTACACCACAGAAATGGGAATTCCTGCAAGTCAGGCCTACCCCTACCCCTGCTCCTCCCACCCCAAGACAGATTGTTATTAGTACAACCCTAGTTAAATTTCAAGTTTTTGGATACAAATCAATTTCAGTAAGTTTTATTGAGTTTGGACTGGTTTGAAAGGTGATGGACCATATTGTAGATGAGGCCAGTGCCAAAAGAGAGAGGGTAAGAATGAGTACCTGGGAAGGAAAAGAAGCAAGTAATCAGTTTTCAAGATAGTATTTAATCACACATGAATGTATATATATATATATATATATATATATATATATATATATATATATATATATATACACACACACACATACGCACACGCACGCACACACACATATATACACACTTCTCTTTGCCAGCTTCTGCCAATACTTGTGGGATGTTAAGGTGATTTCCTTACTTCTCCAAGAGCAGACAGAAGAGTAATGGTCAGTGAGGTAGTGAGAGTTCTCACCACTACCAGCTCCAGAGGGCAGCTGAAAGCTTCTGAATGGGAAGCATTGTGCAGATTAGAGAGAGGTTTGGCCATCAAGATCCCAAAAGTTCTTGGGAAGCTCTAACACCAGGAAAAGTTCCAGGGAGTTTGGTGTGAAGATAGAACAAGTAAGTGATAAACACTGAAGCTAAGAGCTAAAGGATACAGAAGAACATTCACTGTAACTAGGGGCCAGTACATTTTTAATATTTTTGTTTTGTTTAATATCCCTTTAAAATATAATGTGCATATTAATAAAAATCAATACTTACATATGTCACTGTTTTAGGAAGAAAAGCTATTTTTTAATAGAGAAAACTGCAGAAAAAAATTTACCCTGAATCCTCACATCACTGTGTGTGTGGTAGGCCGTGATTGGAGAAGAAATATCCACCAGCTGATGAGGGTTCTAATACTTCTTACTAGAAAATAATTGCCTCAGGAGTAAACCCAGACCTACATGTGTAGAGAGAAAGAACTTAAGGTGGCGTGCTTATAAAATTCAGTGTTGCAGTTTCAGAAAAAAAAAAATGCTTTGCTGGAGAATTAGATTGAAAGAAAATGAAGGATTTGGGAGTACTGTTGCTGTGTCTTTCTCTAGGACAGTGATGAATTTTAGAAGCAGGTTTGAATCATGATCAGAGAGAAACACCTACAATAATCACCATGTTTGCATTTTTAAATGTAAAATACAATGAAACCAAATGTATTGCTCTCCAAATCCCTTTAATTGATTCCCCATCAACTATTATCTCTGTTCCAGGGTCCTAGTTGACTAAACATATCTGTTGCACTATTGAAATCCATTCATCTCGACCCTTTAAATAAGAACCATATCAGAGGATTACAAATCTTGACCATGAAAGTATATACAGTGCCGTAACGTGTGTACAGGAGTAAGTATGCGATTTGCAAACCTTTAGTTTACAGGCCCAGCAGACAGCATTCGTCCTCCATATCTCCTGCATATTTCCAAGTGGAGCTTCTCTGGGCTGTTGCCTCCTGATACATGCTACTTCCCTACACTTTTGCACTATTTCCTCCTCTCATTGGCATTTATAACTCCCAGGTTTGTATCATTTATGGATTTCATTCATGTGCCATTTTCCTTTTTTCCAAATAATTAAGCCCAAAATTACATTAGAGCTTGCTCAAGCATCTTGCCACTTGGATAAATTATACATCATGGCTTCTCCAGTCAGTCACCATCTAGCATTTGCAACATTCTGCAAGTCGCTTAGCTCTATTAGTTGTCTTCCCTGGCAGCCGTCGGGAGACTGAGACTTACCCGGAGAATTACAATAAGAAAAACGTGCAGCAGTTGATTTTGGTTTTCTTTTAACATTTCAACTTGAATGTTCTTCCAGTGTCTCTTTTATGGAAAAGAATATTATTATCTTCGTAGCTTATACTAGTCAACACTACTATTTTAGAAATCAGAAAGATGGAAAATACTTTCACTAATATTTGGCTAAGGCTTACTATACAGAAAGAAATATGGAAATCATTTTCTTACATATTGCACCTTGATGGACTGTTCAAGTTTTAAGATTCAGGTAGATAACAGTTCTATTAGTTATGTGTAAGTTATCTTTTTTCCTTATTTGGAACTTGTCTAAATCGGGGTACATATGGAGTATTTGTTCGCTGCTATATCCCCATTACCTGACATAGTAGGCACTTCATAAATATTTGTTGAGTGAATATTAATAAAATTATTGACTAGCAAATTTAATAAATTTACCACCCTCTGAGGATAAAAATTGGAATCCAAGTTTTCATGAATATAGAAGCCCTGTCTATATTGTCACTTGATGTCTCCTACTTAGCATAGTGCCTTGGCAATATAGCGTATACTCAATAAATGAGTCTTGTACAATATTCCAGTAGAAATCACCCAGGTAAAACATGCCTGTCAATCTTAGTGGGAGTTCCCTAGCAATTTGCATCGTCAGTTATCTGAATCACTGTCCTTGTATCTCCAAATATTCCCCTGAACTCAACATTTAAGGAAGGTGGCTGCAATACTTGGCACACCTTCAAGTCCAGAGTACCTAAGCTTGAAACCATAATTTCATAAGTGCAAAGTCTCTTAATCTTTTAAAATTAGTTATTTTCTTATTATAAAGTAATACATATTATAAAAATAATTTTCTTATAATAGAAAACTTACAAATCAGTGATAAATAAAAAGAAAAGAAAAATCACTCATATTTTCACCGCTCAAAATAGCTACTGTTAGGGCTTCCCTGGTGGCGCAGTGGTTGAGAGTCCGCCTGCCGATGCGGGGGACGTGGGTTCGTGCGCCGGTCCGGAAGGATCCCACATGCTGCGGAGCGGCTGGGCCCGTTAGCCATGGCCGCTGAGCCTGCGCATCCGGAGCCAGTGCTCCTCAATGGAAGAGGCCACAACAGTGAGAGGCCCGCGTACCGAAAAAAAAAACAAAAAACAAACAAACAAAAAAAAACCTACTGTTAAAATTTTGGTATCTGTCCTTCCAGTTATATGTGTGATATACATGTTTATAGATATTGTCACTATAGTACATATGATTTTGACACTTGCTTATTCCCCAGTTGTTTTAACATAAACATTTCCTTGTGTTTTAAATATTCTTCATGGAATTATTTTAAATATCTGGAATCCTGTTTCCCAGGTCGTTGCATGCCTGATTTCCTCTTATTCTACAGGTCTCACCTTTTTCACCTCCTGAGTGAGGCTTCCTTGATTACTGAAGCAAGTAGCCGCCACTCCCACCCCCAGCTTTTCCCTATCCTATGACCCTCCTCAAAGCATAGAATGTATTTTTATTTATTATTGCATTCTCAGTGCCTAACTAGTGTCTGACACTTGATTAAATTATTTTTGAAAAAAAAAGAATAAATGAGGGAATGAAAGGATGAAGAAAATTCCATTGATACATCTACCATAGTGACTTAATGCCCCCATTTGTACACATTCAGGTTATTTACGTTTCTTTCGTAATTATAAACATCACTTTTATATGTTTCTTTGGATAAATTTTTGTGCACGTTCATGATTATTTTCTTAATTTATATTCCTAGAAGTAAAATTGCTGGGTCTAAAGATAAGTAAAATGGGAAGATTTTAAATATGTATTACCAGAAAGTTTGTGACAAGGTACACACATCAACAGTATTTCAAAACAGTATGCCATTTTTAAAATTGAAGTATAGTTGATTTATAATGTGTTAGTTTCAGGTGTATAGCAGTGATTCATATATATAATGCATACATATAATGCATATATATATGCATTATATATATGCACAATATATGCATTATATATATACACACAATACATATATATATGCATTCTTTTTCATATTCTTTTCCATTATGGTTTATCACAGGATATTGAATATAGTTCCCTGTGCTATACTGTAGGACCTTGTTGTTTTTCCGTTCCGTATATAATAGTTTGCATCTGCTAATCCCAAACTCTCAATCCATCCCTCCCCCACTCCCCTTCCCCATTAGCAACCACAAGTCTGTTCTCTATGTCTGTGAATCTGTTTCTGTTTCATAGATAAGTTCATTTGTGTCATATTTTAGATTCCACATATAAGTGATATTGTATTTGTGTTTCTCTGTCTGACTTAACTTCACTTAGTATGATCATCTGTAGGTCCATCCATATTGCCTCACATGGCATTATTTCATTCTTTTTTTGAGTAATATTCCATTGTATATATACACCACATGTTCTTTATCCATTCAATTGTTGATGAACATTTAGGTTGCTTCCATGTCTTAGCCATGTAAATAGTGCTGCTATGAACACTGGGATGCATGCATCTTTTTGAATTAGAGTCTTCATTTTTTCTGGATATATGTCCAGAAGCAGGATTGCTAGATCATGTGGTAACTCCATTTTTAGTTTTTTAAGAACCTCCATAGTGTTTTCCATAGTGGCTGCATCAATTTACATTCCCACGAACAGTGTAGTAGGGTTCCCTTTTCTGTACACTCTCTCCAGCATTTATTATTTGTAGACTTTTTAAAAAAAATTATTGAAGTATAGTTGATTTACAGATTTGTCAACTTTCTGATGATGGCCATTCTGACTGGTGTGAGGTGATACCTTACTGTAGTTTTGATGTGCATTTCTCTAATAATTAGCGACATTGAGCATCTTTTCATGTTCCTGTTGGTCATCTGTATGTCTTCTTCGGAAAAATGTCTATTTAGGTCATCTGCCCATTTTTTGAGTGGGTTGCTTTGTTTTTTTGATATTGAACTCTGTAAGCTGTTTGTATATTTTGGAAGTCAATTCTTTGTCGGTTGCATCATTTGCAGATAATTTTTCCTATTCCATAGGTTGCCTTTTCATTTTGTTTATAGTTTCCTTTGCTGTGCAAGAGCTTTTAAATTTGATTGGGTCCCATTTGTTTATTTTTGGTTTTTTTCCATTACTCTAGGAGATGGATCCAAAAAATATATTGCTGCAATTTATGTCAAAGAGTGTTTTGCCTTTGTTTTCCTCTAGGAGTTTTATAATATCTGGTCTTACATTTAGATCTTTAATCCATTTTGAGTTTATTTTTGTATATGTTGTTAGAGAATGTTCTACTTTCATTCTTTTACATATAGCTATCTAGTTTTCCCTGCACCACTTATTGAAGAGATTGTCTTTTCTCCATTGTATATTCTTGCCTCCTTTGTCATAGATCAATTGACCATAGTGCCTTGGTTTATTTCTGGGCTTTCTATCCTGTTCTGTTGATCTATGTGTCTGTTTTTATGCCAGTACCATACTGTTTTGATTACTAGCAAACCGACAATACATTAAAAGGATTATACACCGTGATCAAGTAGGATTTATCCCAGGGATGCAAGGATTTTTTCCATATCCACAAATCAATCAATGTGATACACCACATTAACAAGTTGAAGAATAAAAAAACATATGGTCATCTCAATAGATGCAGAGAGAGCTTTTGATAAAATACAACATCCATTTATGATAAAAACTCTCCAGAACATGGACATAGAGGGAACATACCTCAAAATAGTAAAGGCTGTATATGACAAACCCTCAACTAACATCATGCTCAGTGATGAAAAGCTGAAAGCATTCCCTGTAAGATCAGGAAAAAGACAAGGATGCCCATTTTTACCATCTTTATTCAACGTAGTTTTGGAAATCCTAGCCACAGCAATCAGAGAAGAAAAAGAAAGAAAAGGAATCCAAACTGGAAAGGATGAAGTAAAATTGTCACTGTAGATGACATGATACTATACATAGAAAATCCTAAAGAGACCACCAGAAAACGACTAGAGCTCATCAATGAATTTGGTAAAATTGCAGGATATAACATTAATATACAGAAATCTGTTGCATTTCTGTACACTAACAATGAAATATCAGAAAGAGAAATTAAGAAAACAATTCCATTTACCATTGCATCAAAAAGAATAAAATACCTAGGAATAAATCTACCTAAGGAGGCGAAAGATCTGAACTCGGATAACTATAAGACACTGATGAAAGAAATTGAAGATGATACAAACGAATGGAAAGATATACTGTGTTCTTGGATTGGAAGAATAAATATTGTTAAAATGATCATATTGTCGAAGGCAATCTACAGATTCAGTGCCACCCCTATCAAATTACCAATGGCGTTTTTCACAGAACTGGAACAAAAAAATTTTTAATTTGTTTGGAAACACAAGAGATCCCAAATAGCCAAAAAATCTTGAGAAAGAAGAATGGAGCTGGAGGAAATCATGCTCCCTGACTCAAAACCGTACTAAAAAACTACAGGAATCAAAACAGTATGGTACTGGCTCAAATTGCCATTTTACTCAAGTCAGAAATAAATTTTTGAAGCAGTATTCTTAGTTGAGAAATTTCATCCCATTTTAAATAAAAATTTTCAATTTTAGACATTATATAAGAATACAATTATTTTCATATGCTTATTGATCATTGTCATTTCCTCTTTTGCTTTGGTAAATTGTTCATGTATTTGCCAATTTAATATTTTTAATTGATTTATGAGTTCATATATACGAATAATTTATTTAATTTCTTGTTTGTTTTGCAACTGTTTTCCACAGTTCATGGTTCTCTATCACTTTTGTTTATTGCATTACAATTTTGGTTTTTTTTTCGGTATGTGGGCCTCTCACTGTTGTGGCCTCTCCTGTTGCGGAGCACAGGCTTCAGATGCACAGGCTCAGCAACCATGGCTCATGGGCCTAGCTGCTCCACAGCATGTGGGATCTTCCCGGACCAGGGCACAAACCCATGTCCCCTGCATCGGCAGGTGGACTCTCAACCACTGCGCCACCAGGGAATCCCCTACAATTTTTATATGATGTAAACTTTAGAACATACACAAAAAAGTAGAGAGAACACGCATACATAAAATTCATTTGTTCATTGCCCAGCTTCAACAACTATCAATTCATGCCTAATCCCTTTCTTCAATTCCTCTACCTTACCTCTTCCCAACTTCTGAGTATGTTGAAGAATATCCCATGCATTGTGTCACTGAATCTGTAAATATTTCAATATATATCTTTAAAAGACAAAGACTTTTCCCTTTTAACATAACCTCAAAACTAAAATAATTTATAATGTCAAACAGAAAAATTTTAATTTTTATATAATTTTATTCTTTATGGTTTCTGCTTTTGTTATTTTAAGAAAAATTTTCCTTACGTTATGAATTTATAAGAATTCACTTATTTTACTATAGGGTTTTAATACATAGCCTTTGTAGAAGGTTTTGAAAATACAGATGAATAAAAAGAGTCAAACCTCATAACTCATATGTATCACTTTCAATATTATAGTGTAGAATATAACTTGGAAATAGTTAAAAATTTTATTTAAAAAAAATAAAACCATTTTATTTTGTAACTTGATACTTACTTTATTGTAAATGTCATTCCATGTTGATAAGTATTGACTGACATTATTTTCTAAAGGTGCATAAAATTCTATTGAAAAACTATATCATAATTTATTTTGCTCAGTGCCTTAATGCTAGTTATTTAGATGGAGTAAAATCTGTTGACAGTGTAAATCATTACTTAAACAAATATTGAATCCCTGTGGTATGCCAGACACTATATTTGGCACTGAAGAAACAATGGTGAGGAAACACACACACACACACACAATGCAGGTTCCTGTCTGATATATGGCTTAATGTAGTAATGAATATTTTTGTTCAACTATTTTTGCACCATTTAAAATTGTTTCTTTTGGATATACTTTTTTAAATGAAAAATGCTTTAAAAAAGTGATTTTTATAAATACTGTTAAATTCTCCTACACAATTATTGTGAGATTTTACATTTCTACTTGCACTATATCAGTGTTAATACCAAGTATCATTGATCTTTTCAATCTTTGGTAATCTGATAGTTGAAAAATGATTTGTCACTTGTTTTATTTAGTATTTCACTTATTATTAGTGAGAGTAACTACTTATTCATATACATATTGAATCTTTGTATTTCTTCTTTTGTGAGTTACCTGTTCTTTGCACATTTCTTCTCATTGAGCTGTCTGATTTCTCATCTTTTACAATTTTGCTTTTTAAATTTAGGCACAATGCATTACAACAGTGGTTACAAGTAGAGATCATATGTGTAAAACTACTAAAAACTTTTGGCTAAGTAAAATGATTATAAGCCTTTATATTTGAAGTCTATCTACAATAATATCAACCCAATTTGAATACTTTCCTAATTTGCTCAACAGTGTCTACATAAATATTCTTACACCGGAGGACTCAATTTAAGGCACCAATCCAGGACCAGGTCAAATGCTTCTTTAGAGGTAAATATAAAACCATTATAGTATGTTGAAAGACAGCAGAAATGGACTTTCAGTAGTTGTGGAATTGCTAATGGGTAATAGAGTCTCTGGTTCAAAAATGGTAGTATTGGCAGTGATAAAAAGTCATTGCTATCTGCCAGCTGTGAGATTATACAAAGTGATGTTGAGAACTTGGGATAATTCTTAATGTGAGTGTAACAAAAGTCACCAATGCAATTAGCACCCTTGTGGGCAATCTCAAGAGAAAAGCTAAGGATTGAGTGATTGTGGAGTATAAAGTACATTTTCACCTATGAGACAAATTGGTATGAAAACATAGACTTCCTCAGATTAGACTCTCTAGTTGGTAAATAGGGAACTGATTTCAATTTCTAGGGCCATTAATCTCCTACCTTTTATGGGTAGTAAATTATCTTTAAATTAAAACAAACAGAGTATACCTGTCAGACTGTGTGTCAGAATAAATTTAGCCTGCCAACAAGTTGTAATTAGGACCTCTAACCTGATCTACTTAAATGGCTTTGACAAGTAGAGGACCATAAAACCAATTTTCATTTTCAAGGAAGAAAATAACTCTTAATCAAGAATTTGAAAAAAAAATGACACACTTTCAAATTTTTTCTACAAACAGTATATCACATTGAATTTCTTTAACCACAACATTTTTATACATAGACTGAGTGATATCTCTCATGCCACTTTTGGGGGTTGCTTTAGTTTTAATCTTTGTTTTAATGTCTCATACTCAAGAGTAGTAGTTTGAAGGTGAAAACACTGTTGCTCTTGATTTTCGGCACATGTGGGATCAGTCACACCACATTTCAAACCATATTATTTATCAACTTGAATGAGCAGTGTCTTGAGAATGTTTCACTTGTCCCATTCCCAGTATGCTCTGGTGGAAAGGGCCTTTAACCTTTAACCACTGGGAAACCACCAACCACATAATTGCTAGCATGAAGGAGTGGCAGAAATCATTTTAGCTATTGTAGAAAACCTGCTACATATATTATTGTTTTTGTTCTGACCATTTGCATTGGATAGGGGGAGGGCATTTTCACTTTTCCTGTGCTGTCATTTTTAAAAAGTAAGAAAATAAAGGCTATGGTAGGCCATCACTTAAGACCATTTATGCTGCATGTGTTAAGATAGAAAACCTGTCATAAACTTGAGTCACATAACACAAAATTCCAGACGCACTCTGGCTGTAGGTACAATTGGATATAGGGGATCAAATGATTTCACTAAGATTTTGTTTCTTTTTCTGGGACTTTTATCCTCTTTCAGCTGTTTTCACAGGCAGCCTCTCTCCTATTTCCTTTCAAAACTCTCAGCCTTTTCTCTGACAGGACTGGCTTAATTCAGATGCCCATTACTGAATCAACATGGTCATTAGGGAAATACTTGACTGAACCTGGCCTTTGGGCTTCAGTCACAGAATCAGAGGGGTGAAGTCTCTTCCAGTCCACAAGGAACTGAAGTAGGGGTTGGGAGAATATCCAAATAAGTGGATATAGTAGGAAAGGAGAAATATTGTTTGAGGCAAACACAACACTACTGTCTGCGGGTATAGATTTTTCCACTGTTGGGCTCTTGTTCTTTTGCATTTTGGTTGCTCCCCAAACAAACAGACATAGCCATAAGAATAAATTTAGACCAGCTTTCTTCTCACAGATATGCAAAGAAGGAGTCAGAGGTATAGTGGCAATGCTAAGGGGTGAGTCTAAGAAACATGAACATCTAGAAAGAATCTCACATATGTTGATGATGTTGTCTAGATCACCTTAATATCCACCAACTCTTTGTAAAATTTTTCATACCCAGTAACTTTGGTAAAATATTTAACTTTCATGAAAATGTACTGAAACTATCTAATTGGACATGAATATTATTATTTTGCAGAACCACCTTCAATCAAATAGCTATCCTAGGAAAGCTGCATATATTTTTTTGTCCATGTATTTAAGGTGGATAAAGTTTATAAATGAGCGTGTTTCTTTCATTTCCTGAACAATACCCAGTTGTACGTATAGGTTTATTTTGGAAACCGTTATACAGTTTATGCAAGAAATACCAAAAAGATTGACTGTATCCTCTCTAAAACATCAAGAGGAGACCCTCAAAATTTATCAGTTCCTTACAAAATGAGGAATGACTTTCCAAAAAATAAGAGACTTCTGGTCACTTACGTAGGCGTCGAACCCTACATAAAATGCTTCTGATAGCTACCTACTTCCAAAGCTAATTCTTTTAAAATTCTTACTCAATCCTTCTGATTATCTCAAGAAGAAAGTCTCAGTCTGGTGTTAATGTGTCTTTAACACCTAACACTCGCTAATATCCCTTTTAACAGAGAATAAGAGTTCAGTAAACAACTGAATCTCTGATGAACCAGGGCATGGGTTTGACAAGCCTCAACAAGAAAACAGGAGTCATTTGAACTGATGCTGGAGAACACCGTAGATATTTGCAATAGTAGGTGGGGAATCCACAAATCCAAGGTGTTTCTCATGTTAGTTTACTCAAAAAGTAGTGTATATGTAGAACTTTGTATCATGAAAACCTAAAATATAGGCTTCAGGAAAGGTGAATCTAAATTCACAGATGTCAGGAAAATATCGCTAACCTTTTGAGTTTCACATGATAGAAAACCATTATCACATGACATGCCCCTTTATACTGCTAGAAGAGACAGAATATTGGACGGACCATGGCTTGGACCCACTAGACTAATTCTTGCACTTTTAAGTAAAATCCTTTACTTCTTTGAAAAGACCTCTTTTAAATTGCAGTTGATGCTGGTCTGGGGAAAGGTGTCCCTGAAGAGACAGCGTTAAGTGCCCATGTTAGTACTATCTTACTGCATGCACAGGCTAAATCTAATGCAGATTGAACTAATCTAAAGTTCAACATCTGTTTCATTCAAAGTGGAACATTTGAAATGCAATGGGAAGAAGGACTTTCAAACTTGGCTTTTATTTTTTTATTTTTTGTGTGGTACGCGGGCTTCTCGCTGTTGTGGCCTCTCCCGTTGCGGAGCACAGGCTCCAGACGCGCAGGCTCAGCAGCCATGGCTCACGGGCCCAGCCGCTCCGCGGCATGTGGGATCTTCCCGGACCGGGGCACGAACCCGCGTCCCCTGCATCAGCAGGCGAACTCTCAACCACCGCGCCACCAGGGAAGCCCCCTGGCTTTTATTTTGAACAACTAATTGCAGTAGTCAGTTTCCAGTTTTTGAGTCTATAAAGCCCCTTAGCTAGCCCCAATAAAAATCCCATAAAGTAGCATTACAATTTGATGAATGTTTTATAGGTTTCATTATGTTTTTTAAAAGAACCATTGTATATAATTTTATAAATTTTTGAATTTAATAATATTGAGTATCAGTAGTATATTGAATACCATGGTTAAGATCCTGTATGTACTTTGGAGCTGGACAAACTTACGATAGAATTTCTCATCTGCAACTGAGTGACTGTGGGCAAGTTATTTAGACTCTCTAAGTTCCAAATTCTTTTTGTTATAAAACAGGGATATGAATAATATCTATCACATAGGTAGCATTAATAAACTAATGCTTGTTGGGTGTATTAAACAAAATAAGTAAGCTCTTACACAATACCTGGCAAAGACTAAGGGGTCAAACGTATTAACTGCAATGAATAATCATCAAAGTAGCAGCTTTATTCAGCACTGACCTTTTGACCTTTGTTTATAGAACACAAACATTCAGGTTAAATGCATGTTTTTAAAGTATCTCTTTGATGTTTTCAAACATGCAAATATTTGGCACAATGAAAATGAGAGTAAAAGAAGTAAAAGTAAGAATTTTTACTTTTTTTTCTGAAATTTCTGATTTTCCAGCACCCCAAACAATGGCTGTATGAAGTATATCCATCTTAATATTTATTTACTTGAATTTTCTCATCACCTTCTTTAGCTACCTCTGCCTTGGGCTGTATTCTCCTCCCCACTCCCCTGAGAGGATGGAACGTTTAGAACCGGAGGGCAAGAGCTCAGGGCTCCTCTCTGGGAAGTCCTCACCGACTCCACCACCTTTTATAAGGAAGAAACTAAAGCCCAGAGTGGATCAGTATTTGCACAAGTTCAACTGAGTCTGAATTTAAACTCTGCGTCTCACACTTATTCCATTGCACTATACTGGTTCTCAAAACTGACAAGGCTCAAACCATTTTTGAAATCACTGTGGTCCTCTAAGTTTAATTGCTTCTACCCCCATCTTGACTCCTCCTCTCCTACAAGTTGGGTTCTCTGGGATGCAGATTCTACTTTGAATCAGCATCTGTGGAAGAGGAGGGAAGGAAGTAGAATTGGACAGAGGGGAAAGTTGAGCTGTGATGCAGGCCCTATAACCTCAGCCGCAAGGATCTTGTTAACCAAAATGGCTTCCGAGTTGTCCCACGTTGTATAGAAATGTCAAAGGCTTCATCCTTAAAGAGGTTCTGAGCTGTACATCTCCATTTCTGTTTTACCTGCCTGTTCCCTTATCAATCACCTTATTTTAGGCTTTCAAAACTTTTTGTTTGAACTTTTCCAGAAATTTTCTAACTGTTCCTCTTTCCCTCTTCTATATAGCCACCCATTCAATATAAAACAAATTCATGTCACTCAACTGCTTAAAATCCTCCCATGACTCCTCATAACCTGCAGGATAAAGTCCTGACTTCATAGCATTACTTACAAGGAACTTTATGATTTCAGACCTGTCTACCTTTTCAGACTCATTGCTTACAGCTGCTCCTGGATCAACCCTGAATGCTAGCAATATGGAACTCCTTGCTGTTCCCTAAATGTACCACATTCTTCTTTATGTCTCTGTCCTTCTATTCATTTACCTGGAAAGTCCTTTCTCACCTATTTGTCTACTAAATTCTACTTGATTTCTTGAATGATCGAGAAATACCAGAAAGTCTAGGTAAGGAGTTTATTTTGTGACTGCATTGAAAATAAATTCCTCAAATAGCCCCATCCTTACTGTGCTTTGCCTTGTATATTCTGTACAATTCAGAAGAGTGAAGAAAGAAACAGAGGAGGAGAGAATGTGTTTAAAAATACACATTGAGGGCTTCCCTGGTGGCTCAGTGGTTGGGAGTCTGCCTGCCGACGCAGGGGACACGGGTTCGTGCCCCGGTCCGGGAAGATCCCACATGCCGCAGAGTGGCTGGGCCCGTGAGCCATGGCCGCTGAGCCTGCACGTCCGGAGCCTGTGCTCCGCAACGGGAGAGGCCACAACAGTGAGAGGCCCACGTACCACAAAAAACAAACAAACAAACAAAACAAAACAAAACAAAAAACCACATTGAACCTGTTCCTCAGCCAAGCTTAAGGTGAGCAGATCACTGCAAGCGTGTAGGAGAAGGGCCCAGGCTGACTTCTAAAGGAGGACGAAAACATCCTTTGTCCAAAAGGAAAGCAAACATAGTGACATGGGGATGTTGTTTGATGTTCAAACTAGGGCATCACTGGCCAACTGAATTTCTTATGTAGAGCTCAGGATAGGCCAGGAGCAGGGCAAGAAAGAGCAAGTCCCCTTGATGTGCATGCCTCCCACTCAGGACCAAGTAACCACAGAGAGGTGCTGTTGTCAGGAAGAAAGGAGGCATTAGATAGGGTCTGGGGTCGGCGGGGGAAGACGGAAGAACAGGAAGAGAGAAGGACCCCCGGGGCTGTCTTTGGCATCTGTGTAGTAGACTGCTTCTATTTGTCTTCTAGGATAGAAAGTATTCCTTTTTTTTTTTTAAACTGAGGTATAGTTGATTTACAATGTTGTGCTAGTTTCAGGTGTACAGCAAAGTGATTCAGTTATACATACATAGATATTATTTTCTTTTTCATATTCTTTTCCATTATGGTTTATTACAGGATATGGAATATAGTTTCCTTGTTGTTTATCCATTCTATATATACTAGTTTGAATCTGCTAATCCCAAACTCCCAATCCAACCCTCCCCTGACCCTCTCCCCCTTGGCAATCACAAGTTTGTTTTCTATCTCTGTGAGTCTGTTTCTGTTTCATAGACAGCTTCATTTTGTCATATTTTAGATTCCACATATAAGTGATATTACTTGGTATTTGTCTTTGTCTGACTTACTTCACTTAGTATGATAATCTCTGGGTCCATCCATGTAGCTGCAAATGGCATTATTTCATTCTTTTTTATGGCTGAGTAATATTCCATTGTATACATGTATACCACATCTTAAACCAATCATCTGCTGATGGACACCTGGGTTGTTTCTATGTCTTGGCTATTGTAAATAGTGCTGCTGCTATTAACATAGAGGTGCGTGTATCTTTTTGAATTACAGTTTTGTCTGGATATATAAGTGGGATTGCTGGATGATATAGCAACTCTATTTTTAGGGGGTTTTTTGGTGTTTTTTTTGCAGTACACGGGCCTCTCACTGTTGTGGCCTCTCCCGTTGCGGAGCACAGGCTCCGGATGTGCAGGCTTAGCGGCCATGGCTCACGGACCCAGCCGCTCCGCGGCATGTGGGATCCTCCCGGACCAGGGCACTAACCTGCGTCCCCTGCGTCGACAGGCAGACTCTCAACCACTGCACCACCAGGGAAGCCCCTATTTTTAGTTTTTTAAGGAGCCTCCATACTGTTTTCTATAGTGGCTGCACCAATTTACAATTTACAGTGGCTGTACCAATGGTGTAGGAGGGTTCCCTTTTCTCCACATCCTCTTTAGCATTTGTTATTTGTAGACTTTTTAATGATGGCCATTCTGACTGTTGTGAGGTGGTGCCTCATTGTAGTTTTGATTGGCACTTGGGATAGAAATTGTTCTTTTTGTTTTTTAGAAATTATTTTTACTGTTCATTGGATGGCTTTGAGATGTGTCATCTCTGTTGAACTGCCTTGCCTAGAATTCCCTCTTTAATTTGCTTCTGGTCAGGTGGGCTGCGAGAGAGATTCTCTCACAAGAGCTGCAGAGCGGAAGGGAGACAGCAACCATTTTGTAGCACAGACACACCTTTCCCCAGGTATTTGAGCAAGTACTAGTTTAGGTGCTTCAGTGAAGGAGACTTTTAGATGTAATTAAAGTCCCAAATCAGTTGATTGAGTTAATCAAAAGGGAGAATAGCCTGGGTTGTCCTGACCTAATCAGGTACAAGTCCTCTAAAGATGGAATAGGCCATCCTGAGGCATGGAGACTCCAGGTAGCAGATAGGAAGGAAAACTGTAAAACAGTCTACATTTCCATCCTTGGAATGAAGCACCAGGTGGGCCTATGATTGCCCTCCCTCTCCTCTGAAACAGGTTTCTGACTCCCCAAAACAGGTGTCAGTGTTCAGCTCTGTAGTGAGGGGCCCCTGATTCTGCAGAATACCCTTGTCACCAACATCAGAGGCAAGAAGGATAGACATGTTTTATTCTACTCTTTTTGGGTTCCAGCCTGTTTGTGATCTTGACTCCTGCCTACCTGTGCATTTTGGGCTCCAACGTGTGACATGGTTACTGCCTGGCAGAGACTACTTAGCCAGGAGTTCCCTGTAATAAATACACACAAAGACATACGTGCATGTATATATGTATAAATATTTATTTGGGGATGTATATATGTATAAATATATGTGGATGTATATATTTGTGTAAATATATACAAGAGTATAAAATTCATCTATATTCTGGTTGAATCTTTCCTGATTGAATCCTGACTGATACAATACCTTATTTTACCTTATTTTTGTATATCACTTTACAGTTTACTAAGTATCTGCATATTTTATTATTTTATGGCATAGATGAAAAAATTTAGGCCCAGAAACACTAAGTGACCTAATCCATGCCGCACAGCCAGTAGGTGACCTAATCAAGATGTGACTTAAAGCTCATGCTTCCTTACTTGACAACTCAGCTTGTAATGGCAATGCATTTGCAGGAAAAAAAAGCTTGTAAAAGTGCAAGAAAACTTTTTTGGGGGGTGGAGGAAAAAAACATACTGTAATTTGGGTTGAAATAGCAACTTCTCTTTTTGTGTTCCAAAAAATTATATAGAACTTCATATTTGGGGATTGAAGTTTGTGATTAATTCCAATATTTATAAAGAAATGAGAGAAAAAAGAACACCACGGAGAGTTTAGCAAAAGGTTTGCTATTTACAATTATTATACTTCTTGAGGTGAGAGTGGAATAGGCAGGGAGTTCTAGGTGAGGAGAGCTCTTCAAGAAGGAACAGATATAGAAAGTCAAGAGAATAAAACAGTAGGCATTCTATGTTCTCTCATGTATTGCTTGTATATCACAGTTCTGATTTAAATTAATCAAGAGTAGGCCTCATGTTCTAGCCTGGCCACTCTCTAAAAATATTTAATCTCTTGATCAATAAAAGTCAGTGTTGAAAAAGCTACGTATAGACAAATATTTTTTCCCCTGTGAACAACAATAGGAACAGAATCCCGGAGTAATGGGACAGTTTTGGAAATAACAGTTATTTTTAAATTGAAGAGGGGACTTCCCTGGCAGTCCAGTGGTTAGGACTCCACACTTCCCCTGCAGGGGACGTGGCTTCGACCTCTGGTCGGGGAACTAAGATCCCACATGCCGCACACGGCACGGCCACAAAAAATAATAATAATAAAATAATAGAAAAATAAATAAATCGAAGGGGAAAAGGTTGAAAAAGATGTGCTTGGCATTAAGTGTCAATATCTAACTCTTAGTTGTTTATCTTCCCTTCCCGCCTTCAGGCAAACTGAGAAAGCCACAGCCCATGCAGAGTGGAAATATGTTGCAATATGCTCCCTCCCGCCATGGTGGGTGGTATGGGAGGAGGGCCCATGAGGAGGGAGCATCTGACTTAAGCAGGGCCAAGGAAGGTCCTCTCCCAGGATATCTTATGCCTGCATCTAAGGCCAAAGGCCATTCCTTCCAACGTGGTGAAGCCCTGGGAGGTGGGTTGATACTGGTGTGCACCATGTCTTTCAGAGTGTGGGGAAAAGTCTGCGGTAGGAGCAAATAAAGCTGCCCTGTAGAGAGATGAAGGAAAAGGGTCAGTGAGGAGGGGAGCCTGGTTATTCCAGTGGGTGGCCCCAGCTGTCCCTGAAGGCCTGCCCCTCCTGGGGAGAGCTAGTCTTTGGATTATTATAAATTGCATTTCAAACAGCAACTAAAGAGCCCTGGGGAATAGGTCTCTCTCTCTCTCCCCTTTTGCATTCCAAGATGTGAGGTTTTGGGTCAGAATTATGTCTGCTCAGGGACCAGGCTGGAACTTGCACCTCTGTAACATTAAGAGACTTAGGTGGAATGGGACAGTCCTGGTGGTTAGTCCTTATGCACAATGGGTGGGACCACAGGAACTGGAAGCAAGAGCTAATGTGTGCTTGGTGAAAAGTTCAACGTGTCTTGTTTTGAAACAGAAGGGCGAAAATTGGGGAAAAGTTATGGAAGAAGGAGATATTTTGAGAAATTTTTAAATGCCCCCTATTATTTTGTAGTTGTGGGACTTGGGTTGAATTTGAATCAGTAAACTCTCAGAGGGCATCTGTAAGCATTTAGAAAAAGATGGTTAATTTGCAGCAGATACTAGCTTTTGTGCAAAGGCAGAAGGATGTACTGTGACATATGATGCAGATCACTTTTAGAGTAATTGAACCACGGCTTTTGCATGCTTTCCATCCTAAGCTTATCTCTGTCTGAAGCCTGTAAAAAGTCTTTTCCCATTTACATAACAGGGCAAGAGATTATTACAACTAAAATTAGATCCAGGAATTGCTATGCATAGTGCTTTGTAGCATAATCAAATTATGATAAAATCGCCTTTATTTCTTTGTAGCTATATAATATAGTTAGGTTCTTTAGTTATTTGTTTAGAAGTTAAGGAGTGGCAGTACTATCTTATTATATTAAAGAATCACTGATTTTTAGCCAAATTGACAACTTGCTTGATTGTTTTTTAGAGATGCTTCTTTGAAGAATGGGAAAGATCCTGTTAAGGTCTAATTTGTTTTTCTTTCCTTGCTCCTGCCCCTGCCTTTTTAAAAAATGTGGGCCACTGCTCCTGAGTTCTTCCTGTTCACCCTTATCACTTAACCTGATAATACCATCCTGAGAGAGTGGTTCCTGTTCATTTGATATGACCAGATAAAGGCAAAAGCCTTGTGCTTTTCTAGCACTGGAGAATCTTTCGTTGTTTTCTCTCAGATTCTGAACAGGGCAAACCACAAAAACCTTGACATTCGTTAAACTCTCAGTGTAAAGATATAAATATAGGAGGGGAAGAAAAACAACCAAATTGTCGAGGAAAGAAATGAGGAAGTGGGGGAGACAGGAACATGGAAATTAAGGCTAACCGGACAAAACTAACAGAGTAAGAGAAGAGGAAATATACTACAAGGATATGGCTATGAGGGAAAAGGAGGAGAGAAAGAGGGAAAATATCACCCAATGGAAGTTTATAACATGGTGTAGGAGCAGATTTCCATGCCTGAAAGTATGATTCTGAGAGCTTCTCGATGGTTCCCACACCATGCTTTATTACCATTAATGCTAAAGACAGCGGGAGCTGCAGAGGTGGCATTTTCTTCTCATTTAATTTTCAGTTACTGAACTCAGTTACTGACTCTTCAGAGCCTGAGGGAGGATGAGCCTTTGTTAAAGCCGAGGCCGTTAACTTTCACTTTTCTCTTCAACCTCATTAGATTTCCCAAGCTTTACTTCTAGACCTAAAGCACTGCACTATGTCTAAACTATGTAAAATAACGTTTTGGGTGAAAAGCAACACCTGCAAAAATGTCACACAAATTTCAACTTCAGCTGAATCCAGTGATGTCACCAAATGGAATCCTAGTGCAGAAAATGCGAGTAATAGCATATTAAATTTGTCACGGACTTCGTGGAAGTCACAGCCTGTGACTTGGTCCACGGCATCCTGCCGTGCAGTGATGAACCAGAAAGGCTTCTTGTCTGGTGGCCCCTTCATACGCGTGCCCAGTGGGGAGAACCGCCACACACACACACACACACACACACACACACACACACATCAGCTTCATTGAGGCAGGATTTGAAAGGGGGCTGCTAACCTGTGTCAGTGGGCATCGGAATTCTGATTTAATCAGTGCAGATAACCCAATTCCCCTACATGGGGAGGTTCTTTACAAAAATGGCATTTTTTGATTTCTTGAGAATGACTAAACTCTGGAATGAGCACTATGTATGGTTGACTCTGAACAATAATGTAAATGATTTATAAAGGTTATACAAGGACCCTGTGATCTGTCTCTGCTTCTCTGTCTTTCAGGGCAGTGTTCTCTGCTGGACCCTGGTTGAGTGACCTCGTCCTAAACGGTCAGGCAAACCAGGAAGGTTTTATTGTCTCAGGACTCAGCTGCTCATAATCTCTGTGCCTCTGGTCTTTGTGACAGCTGTTTTCTCTCCTCTGGTGCTGTATTCTGTCCTTGATGAGAGATAGAAGCATTTAAAAGCCATTTGCATGGGACAGGTCCCTCCCTTGAAGGGTGTGCCTCTAATTGGATGCCTCTAATTTGCTCAGTGGGTGGCACTGCCCTTGTAGCACCACTGAACTTCCTCCAAGTAGCAGAAACTTGGGGTGTGTGTGGATTGCTGCTTGTCCTCCGTCATGTAGACTCACTTTATTTGAGATACCAGCCACATAAGAAAGAATCATTCTAAAGAATATATAATGATACAACCGTCACTAAAGAAAAACTTGGCTTGAACAATAGTGAAAACATTTTATATTTTATTATTCTTAATTAACAAGGTGATGATATAAAATCAGATAGTAGAAAAACATGCAAGATTTCACTTGGGTTTGTTCTAGAAGAGTATTTTACAAACTTAAAAAATATTTAGTAAGAAATATATTTTACATCATGATGCATTTATTGACACATACACAGTTCTTGTTAAGAAACCATGAGATGTGTTCTGATTGTTTCTATTCTATCATATCTATTTATTTCATTTAAAAATGCTAGTTACAGGCTACTTTGTTTATTTCATTGCCCACCAATGGGTAGTGACACATGGTTCATAAATGACTTTTCTATTATTTTGAGGAACATGTGCACAAAAGGTAAGAAAAAAATTCAGCTTAATGGAAATTAAGTAGTAGACTTAGGAGTCTAAATTCTAAACACACAGTAGGAATTCTGTTCTTGTTATTTTAAGTACTGAATTTAATTGCTGATTATTATTTTCAAAGGTATTGATCATAACTTGTTACACTGACTTCAATATGAGTTTTCAAACCAGTTTGTAAGTATATACAGCATTAAGACTCTTTATGGTTATTATCTTATTTAACCTTCAAAATTACACTAGGAGATACATGGTTTATCAGACGAGGAAACTGAGGCCAAGAGTTAGGCAACTGCTCTAGGTCATGGTAGACTTAGTAAGTAGTAGAGCAGAGTTCTCCCCAAGTGCTGTGATTTGCCCTCCAGTCCACAGGTCCTTAGCTGAGGCTCAGTGTGTGTGTGGGGGGGGGGGGGGGAGTGGGAAGGGCCTATCAGAATCACCAGGGGAGTGTTTTCCAACCACACCTTCTCCCTCCGCATCCCTGCCAAGTCCTTACCACACTTGGATGCTGCTTAGACTAAAGGACAAGGAAAGGTGGTTGATCCAGCTTTTGTTCTGTAAACAGACCTCACCTCAACACCTCCCAAAATTGACATTTTTATACCATAATTGTTTGTTATATAACTTTTCACTAGTGACTCAGTATGTATCATAGGCAGATTGAAAACTATACCAATTAGTCATGGAAATCTAAAAAATTAAAAACACAATGTATCACCTTTTCTAAAGACAAAATCAAAATTTGGAGGTATTATTGGTATTTGGAGGTATTTACTTTTAATGAAGAAGCCATTCATTAGGAAAGCAAGTCATTATACTGAGAGTATAATGGCCATCAGAGGACACCCTCTTCTCATTCCCTAGTGACGCAGTTGTCTAATTGTCAGATCAGTGCTGTTGTTTATTGTAAGCAGGCTTAAATCAATGAAATTGGCCTGGGATAGGGTATATGGAGTAGACAGATAAATGAATGCACACAAAAAATTCTATTCATTTGTAGGACATGTATGGACACAAGCTAAGATATGAGACACACATTCAATAAATATTTCATTTGCCAAGAGCTAGTTTATAAACAAATAAACAAAATCTAGCAGCTAGTAACATAAAAGTTAAAATACAGCTAAAAATATAAAATGGGTTAAGTAGACACCCCTTTTGGAGTTCAAAAATTATTTAGTTTAAAAAAGTTAACAATGGACATTGAAAACGAGTTAGTAAAGAAGAAGAAGGAGGAGGAGGAGCAGGGAGAAGGAGGAGGAGAAGTAGGAGAAGAATCAGAGACAAATGTCAAAGAATATTATTGGATAGTTTTTGAATCATTTTTCAAATCCCAAATATTTTCTAGTTGAACTTTCTGAATAGCAGTCACTTAAAGACTCTTATCATATTGGCAGTCAATTGCTAATAAATGGATGATTTTTAGTATAAGGGTTTTAATGTGTCAGTATTCTTTTTTTTTTCTACAAAAGCAGAATGCATGATTAGGAGAAGGTATTTTACATTTTGATGACAGAATAAATTATGTGGGCTGAATTAACCTTTTGGAAGTTCATGATTTAAGTATTATTTAAAAGGCTTCTCTGGAATTGCTTTATTTGGTTATGAGCTCTCAGAAATAAAGAATAGTCTTGAAAATATAGTCACTAATCTATCAAATATAGTCACTAATCAATCTATCTAATTAAATATTTATTTTAATTATTTTAGGAAAAACTGGTATATTTCTCTGCCTCAAGCTCCTTCACTTAGTCGAGCAGCTGTCCTCCTATCCTGTATGCTAGCTACAGCAGTAGGTTGGCATTGTGAACATCACTGCTGCTCACCAGTATTTCCAACTCTCCTTGCCTTCTGGCACCTGGGAGGACTAGCCTTTCCCACCTCTTTGAATGTAGGTGCAGCCATGTGGCTTTCTTTGGCTAAGATGCAGCAGTACAGAGCACCTCTTCCAGGTGGCATTAAAGAGCCTGTGCAGGACTTCTTCTGTTTTCTCTTCCTCTTTCATATTTTTCTAGGAGGGCACATGCTTCATATGGTAAGTGCTTCGGGCGGTCATCTGTGGACAGGCTTCCAGGAGCTGAAGTCTTAGAGAGAACAGGAAATAACATATGTTGTTCAGGCTTGGGGGTTGTTTGTTACCACAGCATAACCAAGACCATCCTATCTGTGTTGGTAAATCAAAAATGCTGGTGGGCTTCCCTGGTGGCACAGTGATTGAGAGTCCACCTGCCGATGCAGGGGACACGGATTCATGCCCCGGTCCGGGAGGATCCCACATGCTGCGGAGCGGCTGGGCCCGTGAGCCATGGCCGCTGAGCCTGTGCATCCAGAGCCTGTGCTCCGCAACGGGAGAGGCCACAACAGTAAGAGGCCCGTGTACCGCAAAAAAAAAAAAAAATGCTGGTGAAGTAAAGGATCTTAAAACATTGTGTATATATTACTCTAAAATTTTTTTTAATTTATAAAAAGTAGGTATATATAAAATAACCAGTATTTTAGCTGTTATTAGCCAAGGGCTTTTCTTTGGTTATGAATTTGCTGACTGGAGTTCCACATTGTCTTTTGTGCATTACCACATAGATCATGCTTTATATATGATTTTCCTTGGAGCAAGAATGTAAAGTCATGGGTGATGCAATCTGAGTGCAGTTTCTTCTGGCTTTTTGCGTTGCCCCTTGCAAATATTCTACAGTTGTGTCCCTTAATAAACCTACTCTGAGAGCACTTTTTATAGAGACTTACCTTTATTAAGTCTTTCCAAAACACCCTCCTTAGTTTTCATACAAACACCTCTCATTCTTTTTACATTCATATTTTATGAGCTTATGTTGTATTTAATTAAATTGTGTGATTTTAATAACAAGTACAAATGGCAGAAAAATTTAGGAATAAACATAACATTCTTAACAAGCATATAATTTATTTGGTTAGAGTAGAAGACTGGAGAATACTAGAGGATAGCCTAGGTCATGGGTTGTGATGCAGAGAGCATCAGTCCAGCCTTTTACACAGCCAACTAGAGAATTAGGGTAATGTACACAATTCTCTTACATCTTCTCAGGTGGTTCCCTAGATGACCTTCCTCCTTCTTTCTCTTGGGGGCACCTACTCACACCAAGTCATCTTTCTACTTTGGATTCAATGAAATGTCATTGTAGGCATGGGATCTGGCTTTTGGAGTGGTTACCAAGGGGCCTGATAATGCAACTTGGAAGTTCTGGGAAGACGTCTCCTTGTGTGGTGAATCATGACAGGAAATGAGAGCTGGGAGGGATCAGAAGGTGAATCTCGTCTCCTTTCTTCCCTCCATGGACAGAATAGGTGAGCTTCTCCTTGCAACCTCTTAGGAGAAAATCCTTCATGCTGAGCAAACAGGCCTGTCCAGTGAACTGTGCATCTCCTTGGAGCTCAGTATGAAGTGGTGACCATCACGATAATGATTTGCATTACTCCACATTTTTGTATTGCCTCACTTCTCCCTTTCTCCTCCTCTTCATCGCCCTGGCCTTGTAGTCCCTAGTGTGAGCACTTTAATCTCTGCCTCAGGCTCTGCCTTCTAGGGGAAGCACACAAAGATAGTCAGTTAATCTGGTAAGCCAGTTACACATAGGTTTATTTTAAAAGCTTCTAGGGAACAGTGCTAGTGTCAGGCAAGGAGGGACTAGGAGCCCAGAGTTGTGGTGGAATATCTACAGTGATGTACAATTTGTAGGGCTTATCTAGGGAACACAACATACATTGAGACATCTAAAATTAATATTAAGTTCTGAAGGACAAAGATGAAAAAGTAGATCACAGTAGAAAAGAAGGTTTTCAGTCTGATAGGAAAGCATAGCATAGAGAAGGAATAATCATATTATTACTAAAAACAAGGACTAACATTTAGAGATTGGTTCAAGATGGCGAAGTAGAGAGTCGTGCTCTCACTCCCCCTTGTGAGAGCACCAGAATCACAACTAACTGCTGACCAATCATTGACAGGAAGACACTGGGACTCACCAGAAAAGATATCCCACATCCAAAGACAAAGGAGAGGCCACAGTGAGATGATAGGAGGGGCACAATCACAATAAAATCAAATCCCATAACCAGTGGGTGGGTGACTCACAAACTGGAGAACAATTATACCACAGAAGTCCACCCTCTGGAGTGAAGGTTCTGAGCCCCACGTGAGGCTTCCCAGCCTGGGGGTCCAGCAACAGGAGGAGGAAGTCCCAGAGAACCTGTAAAGGCTAGCAAGATTTGATTGCAGGACTTTGACAGTACCGGGGGAAACAGACTCCATTCTTGGAGGGCACACACAAAGTAGTGTTCACATCAGGACCCAGGGGGAAGAGCAGTGACCCCATAGGAGACTGAACCAGACCTACCCACTAGTGTTGAAGGGTCTCCTGCAGAGGCAGGGGGTGGCTGTGGCTCACTACAGGGATAGGGACACAGGCAGCGGAAGTTCTGGGAAGTGCTCATTGTTGTGAGCCCTCCAGGAGTCCACCGTTAGCCCCCACAAAGAGCCTGTAGCCTCCAGAACTGGGTCACCTCAGGCCAAACAACCAACAGGGAGGGAACTCAGCCCCACCCATCAGCTGACAAGCCGATTAAAGTTTTACTGATCTCTGCCCACCAGAGCAACACCTAGTTCTACCCACCACCAGTCCCTCCCATCAGGAAGCTTGCACAAGCCTCTTAGATAGCCTCATCCACCAGAGGGCAGACAGCAGAAGCAAGAAGAAAAACAATCCTGCAGCCTGTGGAACGAAAACCACATTCACAGAGAGACAAAATGAAAAGGCATAGGACTATGTGCCAGATGAAGAAACAAGATAAAACCCCAGAAAAACAACTAAATGAAGTGGAGATAGGCAACCTTCCAGAAAAAAGAATTCAGAATAATGGTAGTGAAGATGATCCAGGACCTTGGAAAAAGAATGGAGGCAAAGACTGAGAAGATGCAAGAAATGTTTAACAAAGACCTAGAAGAATTAAAGGACAAACACCTAGAAGAATTAAAGAACAGAGATGAACAATACAATAACTGAAATGAAAAATACACTAGAAGGAATCAATAGCAGAATAACTGAGGCAGAAGAACGGATAAGTGACCTGCCAGACATAATGGTGGAATTCACTGCCATGGAACAGAATAAAAAGAAAAGAATGACAAGAAATGAAGACAGCCTAAGAGACCTCTGGGACAACATTAAACACAGCAACATTCACATTATAGGGATCCCAGAAGGAGAAGAGAGAGAGAAAGGACTGAGAAAATATTTGAAGAGATTATAGTCAAAAACTTCCCTAACATGGGAAAGGAAATAGCCACCCAAGTCCAGAAAGCACAGAGAGGCAGGAGAAGCCCAGGGAGAAACACGCTGAGACACATAGTTATCAAATTGACAAAAATTAAAGACAAAGAAAAATTATTAAAAGCAACAAGGGAAAAATGACAAATGACATACAAGGGAACTACCATAAGGTTAGCAGCTGATTTCTCAGCAGAAACGCTACAGGCCAGAAAGGAGTGTCATGATATATTTAAAGTGATGAAAGGGAAGAACCTACAACCAAGATCCTCTACCTGGCAAGGATCTCATTCAGATTCAATGGAGAAATCAAAAGCTTTACAGACAAGCAAAAACTAAGAGAATTCAATACCACCAAATCGGCTCTACAACAAATGCTAAAGAAAGTTCTCTAAGTGGGAAACACAAGAGAAGAAAAGGACCTACAAAAACAAACCCAAAACAGTTCAGAAAATGGTATAGGAAAATACATATCAATAATTACCTTAAATGTGAATGGATTAAATGCTCCAACCAAAAGACACAGGCTTGCTGAATGGATAGAAAAACAAGACCCATATATATGCTGTCTACAAAAGACCCACTTCAGACCTAGGGATACATACAGACTGAAAGTGAGGGGTTGGAAAAAGATTTTTCATGCAAAAGGAAATCAGAAGAAAGCTGGAGTAGCAATCCTCATAACAGATAAAATAGACTTTAAAATAAAGAATATTACAAGAGACAAGGAAGGACACTACATAATGATCAAGGGATCAATCCAAGAAGAAGATATAACAATTATATATAAATATGTACCCAACATAGGAGCACCTCAATACATAAGGCAAATGCTAACAGCTATAAAAGAGAAAATCAACAGTAATACAATAAGAGTGGGATACTTTAGCACCTCACTTACACCGATGGACAGATCAACCAAACAGAAAATTAATAAGTAAACACAAGCTTTAAATGACACAATAGACCAGATAGATTTAATTGATATTTATAAAACATTCCATCTAAAAACAGCAGATAACACTTTCTTCTCAAGTGCACATGGAACGTCCTCCAGGATAGATCACATCTTGGGTCACAAATCAAGCCTCAGTAAATTTAAGAAAATTGAAATCATGTGAAGCATCTTTTCCAACCACAATGCTATGAGGTTAGAAATCGATTACAGGAGAAAGAAACGTAAAAACACAAATACATGGAGGCTAAACAATACATTACTAAATAAGCAAGAGATCACTGAAGAAATCAAAGAGGAAATCAAAAAGTACCTAGAGACAAATTACAATGAAAACATGACGATCCAAAACCTATGGGATGCAGCAAAAGCCATTCTAAGAGGGAAGTTTATAGCAATACAAGCCTACCTCAAGAAACAAGAAAAATCTCAAATAAACAATCTGACCTTACACCTAAAGGAACTAGAGAAAGAAGAACAAACAAAACCCAAAGTTAGTAGAAGGAAAGAAATCATAAAGATCAGAGCAGAAACAAATGAAATAGAAACAAAGAAAACAATAACAAAGATCAATAAAACTAAAAGCTGGTTCTTTGAGAGGATAAACAAAATTGACAAACCTTTAGCTGGACTCATCAAGAAAAAGAGGGAGAGGACTCAATAAAATTAGAAATGAAAAAGGGAAGTTACAATGGACACTGCAGAAATACAAAGCATCCTAAGAGACTACTACAAGCAATGCTATGCCAATAAAATGGACAACCTTGGGCTTCCCTGGTGGTGCAGTGGTTGAGAGTCCACCTGCCAATGCAGGGGACATGGGTTTGTGCTCCAGTCTGGGAGGATCCCACATGCCATTGAGCGGCTAGAGCTGTGGCCGCTGAGCCTGCATGTCCGGAGCCTCTGCTCTGCAATGGGAGAGGCCACAACAGTGAGAGGCCCGCGTATCGCAAAAAAAAAAAAAAAAAAAAAAAAAGACAACCTGGAAGAAATGGACGAATTCTTAGACACGTATAACCTTCCAAGAGTGAACCAGGAAGAAATAGAAAATATGAGCAGACCAATCAGAAGTAGTGAAATTGAAACTGTGATTAAAAATCTTCCAACAAACAAAAGTCCAGGACCAGGTGGCTTCACAGGTGAGTTCTTTCAAACATTTAGAGAAGAGCTAACACCCATCTTCTCAAACTCTTCTAAAAAATTGCAGAGGAAGGAACACTCCCAAACTCATTCTACAAGGCCACCATCACCCTGATACCTAAACCAGACAAAGATACTACAAAAAAAGAAAATACAGACCAATATCACCGCTGAATATAGATGCAAAAAAACAAAAAAAACAAAATACTAGCAAACAGAATCCAACAACACATTAAAAGGATCATACACCGTGACCAAGTGGGATTTATCCCAGGGATGCAAGCCTTCTTCAATATACGCAAATCAATCAATGTGATACACCATATTAACAAACTGAAGAAAAAAAAGTATGATCATCTCAATAAATGCAGAAAAAGCTTTTGACAAAATTCAACACCGATTTAGGATAAAAACTGTCCAGAAAGTGGGCATAGAGGGAACCTACCTCAACATAATGAAGGCCATATACCACAAACGCACAGCAAACATCATTCTCAATGGTGAAAAACTGAAAGCATTTCCTCTAAGATCAGGAACAAGACAAGGATGTCCACTCTTGCCACTACTATTCAACGTAGTTTTGGAAGTTCTAGCCATGGCAATCAGAGAAGAAGAAGAAATAAAAGGAGGCTTCCCTGGTGGCGCAGTGCTTAAGAATCCGCCTGCCAGTGCAGGGGACATGGGTTTGAGCCCTGGTCTGGGAAGATCCCACATGCTGCAGGGCAACTAAGCTTGTGCGCCACAACTACTGAGCCTGTGCTCTACAGCCTGCAAGCCACAACTACTGAACCTATGCGCCTAGAGCCCGTGCTCCACAACAAGAGAAGCCAGCGCAATGAGAAGCCCACGTACTGCAACAAAGAGTAGCCCCCGGTTGCCGCAACTAGAGAAAGCGGATCACGGCAACAAAGAACCAAAGTAGCCAAAAATAAATAAATAAAATAAATAAATTTATTTTAAAAAGAAATAAAAGGAATACAAATTGGAAAAGAAGAAGTAAAACTGTCACTCTTTGCAGATGACATGATTCTATACATAGAGATCATAAAGATGCCACCAGAAAACTACTAGAGCTAATTAATGAATCTGGTAAAGTTGCAGGGTACAAAATTAATGCACAGAAATCTCTTGCATTCCTATACACTAACAACAAAAGATCAGAAAGAGAAATTAAGGAAACAATCCCATTCACCATTGCAACAAAAAGAATAAAATACTTAGGAATAAACCTACTTCAGGAGGTAAAAGACCAATACTCAGAAAACTATAAGACACTGATGAAAGAAATCAAAGATGACACAAACAGATGGAGAGATATACCATGTTCTTGGATTGGAAGAATCAATATTGTGAAAATGACTATACTACCCAAAGCAATCTACAGATTCAGTGCACAATCCCTATCAAATTACCAGTGACATTTTTTACAGAATTAGAGCAAAAAATCGTAGAATTTGTATGGAGACACAAAAGACCCTGAATAACCAAAGCAATCTTGAGGGAAAAAAACAGAGCTGGAGGAATCAGATTCCCTGACTTCATACTATATTACAAAGCTACAGTAATCAAGACAATATGGTACTGGCACAAAAACAGAAATATAGATCAATGAAACAGGATAGAAAGCCCAGAGAGAAACCCATGCACCTATGGTCAACTAATCTGACAAAGGAGTCAAGGATAGACAATGGAGAAAAGACAGCCTCTTCGATAACTGATGCTGGGAAAACTGGACATGTAAAAGAATGAAAATAGAACACTCCATAACACCATACACAAAAATAAACTCAAAATGGATTAAAGACCTAAATGTAAGACCAGACACTGTAAAACTCTTAGAGGAAAACATAGGAAGAACACTCTTTGACATAAATCAAAGATCAGCAAGGTCTTTTTTGACCCACCTCCTAGAGTAATGGAAATAAAAACAAAAGAAAACAAATGGAACCTAATGAAACATAAAAGCTTTTACACAGCAAAGGAAACTATAAACAATATGAAAGACAAACCTCAGAATGGGAGAAAATATTTGCAAATGAATCAATGAACAAAGGATTAATCTCCAAAATATATAAACATTATATGCAGCTCAATATTAAAAAAACAAACAACCCAATCCAAAAATGGGCAGAAGACCTAAATAGACATTTCTCCAAAGAAGACATTCAGATGACCAAGAGGCACATGGAAAGCTGCTCAACATCACTAATGATTAAGGAAAGGCAAATCAAAACTGCAATGAGGTATCACCTCACACCAGTTAGAATGGGTATCATCAGAAAATCTACAAACAACAAATGCTGGAGAGGGGAACCCTGCTGCACTGTTGGTGGGAATGTAAATTGACACAGCCACTATGGAGAACAGTATGGACATTCCTTAAAAAACTAAAAATAGAATTACCATATGACCTAGCAATCCCACTACCGGGCATATACCCAGAGAAAACCATAATTCAAAAAGACACATGGGGACTTTCCTGGTGGCGCAGAGGTTAAGAATCCACCTGCCAATGCAGGGGACCTTGGGTTTGATCCCTGGTCCAGGAAGATCCCACATGCCACGGAGCAACTGAGCCTGCATGCCACGACTACTGAGCCCCTGTGCAGAACTACTGAAGCCCATGCACCTAGAGGCCTTGCTCAGCAACAAGAGAAGCCACCACAATGAGAAGCCCGTGCACCGCAACAAAGAGTAGCCCTCGCTCGCTGCAACTAGAGAAGGCCCTTGTGCAGCAATGAAGACCCAGTGTAGTCAAAAATGAATAAATAAAAAATAAATAAATTATTTTAAAGAAAGACACATACACCCCAATGTTCATTACAGCACTATTTACAATAGCCAGGTCATGGAAGCAACCTAAATGCCCATTGACAGACCAATGATAAAGAAGGTGTAGTACACATATACAATGGAATATTACTCAGTCATAAAGAGGAACAAAATTGGGTCATTTGTAGAGACGTGGCTGGACCTAGAGACTGTCATACAGAGTGAAGTAAGTCAGAAAGAGAAAAACAAATATCGTATATTAATGCATATATGTGGAATCTAGAAAAATGGTATAGATGGACCAGTTCGCAGGGCAAAGTAGAGACACAGATGTGGAGAGCAGCCGTGTGGACGCCAGCGGGGAGGACGGGGTGGTGGTGGTGGTGGGATGAACTGGGAGATTGGGATTGACATGTATACACTAATATGTATAAGATCAACAACTAATAAGAACCTGCTGTATAAAAAAATAAATAAAATTCAAGAAAAGAAAAAGAGCTAACATTTTGTGATTCTTACTATGTTCCAGCAACCATGTTAAGTACTTAACAACACTTATTTATTTGTTATAACAACCCTCTGAGCTAAGCACTGTTAATTTTACCAATTTTCAGATGAAGAAACTGAGGCTTAGGAAATTTAAGAGGTTTTCAAATGGTCATCCAGCTAAGAAATGGTGGAGTGAAGATTCCAACTCAGACAGTTTGACTCCTAACCACAGAGTAAGACAGGACAGGGAAATATTTAAATGGAGTACATGTCACATGACAGAAATGGAGTGTAGTCCAGAGAACCAAGAATGACATCTCAGGCCCCAAACAGGAGGGCCACTTCATCAAGTAGAACTGCCTGGGCATGACTGATGATGCAAGGTCAGAGGCCCTCTGAACAACCACTCAGAACTTAACCAGCCTCCAGGTAAAGTGAGTCAGGGCTAGTTGGTATAAGCCTGTGCCTTTAGCAAGAGCCTCTTTCTACTTTTTATAATAATTTCTGCAGATATCTAGATATTTCTGATTTTATATTTATCCAATCAGTCGACAGATATTTAATAAACATCCTCTTTGGGCCTTGCAAAATTGTAGGTGCTGTGGATATTCAGAGATAATTAAGTTATGGTCCAAATATTAAGGAATTCCCAAACTGGTAGAGAGGACTGCCGAGTACTCAAAGAATCAGAATAGAATAACAGTAAACATGGGGTGTGAGGAGTGCAGAGGAGTGTATCAAACCCTTTGCCTGTAGTTAGAGGACTGGGGAGACAACCCAGAGACAATGAAAAAGAGCAGAGTCCGTAAAATGGACATAATTTTCCCAGGAGACAAGGGAAGAAAAGGACATTTAAGGCAGAAAGAACAGCACACGGAAAGAAATGGAATGCTGAATAGGTTTGGTGCATTCCAGAAACAGCTTGCCGGATTTAGAGTGTAGGCAGGGGGGGCCGTGTAATTCACCAACAAGACCAGGTTGATATTTTGTGAGTGAAAGGGGGTGCTTTTCATAATTACTCTGGGATAACACGAGCAAACAGGCACTGTCCTAGGTAAACTAGGATGTTTGGTCACCCCAAGTGAGGAGGCCACAGACTGGAAATGGTTTAGGAATCACATTGACTTGGATTTGAATCAAGACTTGGATGGTCAGAGGCAGAGCAGCAGTGTTCAGCCAGTTACTAGCTGACTGTGCCTTAATTCCTCATCTGTAAAATGGAAATTAATAATTCCTTCCTTGTAGGTTTGTGTGAATGAGGCAACACATATAATTCAACTAGTACAATACTGGTCTATAGTGGGTGTCCAATAAGTATGGTTTCCCTGTGTCTACTCTACTCCCACCATGGTCCAAAAAAATGAGATGAGGCTGGAGGATTAGACGAGATTACCATAGATCTTTTGTATTATGCTAAGGAGTTTGGATTTCAACCTGAAAAAAATAATTAAGCAGAATTATAATTAAGTACAGGCTCCTCTGTGCTTTAGAAATATGAGTCTGGCAGCAGCATTTAAAGTTTATATCAGGACTTCCCTGGTGGCGCAGTGGTTAAGAATCTGTCTGCCAATGCAGGGGACACGGGTTTGAGCCCTGGTCTGGGAAGATCCCACGTGCCGCGGAGCAGCTAAGCCCGTGCACCACAACTACTGAGCCTGTGCTCTAGAGCCCACGAGCCACAACTACTGAACCCATGTGCCACAACTACTGAAGCCCACATGCCTAGAGCCTGTGCTCAGCAACAAGATAAGCCACCACAATGAGAAGCCTGTGCACCACCACGAAGAGTAGCCCCAGCTCACCACAACTAGAGACAGTTCATGTGCAGCAACAAAGACCCAACGCAGCCAACAATAAATTAATAAATTAAAAAATATAATAAAATGTATATCAGCATTGAGTCGTATCCAGGAGCTCCTGGTGACCCCTGGCACCAGAAAGCCTGAAGATCCTCATCTTTCTGAATGGGACTCATCCTTTTCTGACATTAGAAAATGGGGGTAGGGGGGAGCTATCAGTCTTTTGGAGTGGAGACAAGCCACAGAGGGTGATTTAGAATGGGAAATTCTGACAACTCCCTAGGAATCGGGCTCTCAAAGAGTGGTCCCAGATTAGCAGCATCTGGGAACTTGAATATGTTAGAATTATAAATTCTCAGCCCTAAGTAGACCTACTGAATCAGAAACTCTAAGGATGAGGGTCCAAAAATCTGTGTTTTAACCAGTCTGCTAAAAGATTCTGATATACACCAAAGTTTGATAACCACTGCACTAATTCAGAAGTATCCTGCAGAGCTAAAAATCAAGTGGCAGATCAACATTAGTGAATCAGAGAATAGGAATGAATATGTCATCAAACTAAGGGAGAAACAAGTAGTCATTAAAGTCAAAGTATAAAGTGAGGGACTTGGAGTGCCAGGGAGGTGAGAAGGAACCCCTAAGTAAGAAAATAAGCAGTTAACAATGTCTTTGGAAAACACCTGAGATAGTTATTGTAGCCTCTTTCAGTTTCCTACGGCTGCCCTAACAAAGCACCTAACTGGGTGGTTTAAACAACAGAAATTTGTTCTCTTATACTTTTGGAGGCTAGAAGGTCAGATATCAAGACTTCAACAGGGCCAGGCTCCTCTGGGGTTCTAGGTAGAGTCCTTCCTTGCCTTTTAGTAGCTTCTGGTGGACATCCATCCATCGTGTGCCTTGACTTGTAGCTGCAACGCCCCAACTTTGCCTCTATCATCACATGTTCTTCTCCCTGTGTGTCTCTCCCTCTGTGTCTCTTCTTCTAAGGATACCAGTCATATTGTATTAGGGCCCACCTTAATGACTTCATCTTAACTAATTACATCTGCAACATCCCTATTTCCAAATAAGATCACATTCTGGAGTACTGGGGGTTCAGACTTCAAAACGATCTCATTCCTAGGTACTGCAGATTAAGACTTCGACATATTTGGGGAGCAGAGTGGGGGACATAAATCAACCTATAACATAGCTCATCATCGGCTCTTCTACAGCTGACACTGCCTAGTTTGGGTTTCCCCAGAAATAAATCCTGAAACAGAGATTCGTTTCTAAATAGTTTATTTGGTAGGTGATCCCAGAAAACACCCTAGGGAAGTAGGAAAGTGGAACAAAGCAGGGAAGGCATTCAGTAAAGGGTATGGGCAACCAGAGCTCAATCCACTAGAGAACACTGGGAAAAGTGTAGAACCCATGCCTCAGAGGGGGCTCAGGTTGCATGGTCTTGGATGAGGGCTACTCAGGAGGACCATTAATTCTTAGGCATTCCCAGTCTTCTTCCAGCCGCGAAGGAACAGCCCTCGCTGGTCAGGAAAGCCCTCAAGTGAAGACATGCTGGCAGCGGTATGTCAGGCCAATATGCATAGAAATGGTCGAGACTGAGGACATGGGTACCAGAGGCATCTGCCGTTAGTGGGAGGGCTGGCTTTAAGGGGGAAGAAGGAAATAAATAAATACAAACCCTATGTACAAGTCAGTAAATTGTGTCAGGAGGTCTATACAGTATGAAATGGCCAATTTGATTTTTTAAAATTTCTCACTCAGTTTAGTTGATTTATTTTACTCTAGTCTAAAGCTTTCTGGCCACTGAAATGTTAAAAAAAAGTTCTTATATTACCTGATTTTAATTGTTGTAAAATTACTGATGAGGCTATTTGGAGTTTTCAAGAGACTTTGTTTTTCCAAGTTTGTGAGAAATGAAAAATAAAAAGAAATTCTGACAGCTCCCTGATACCACAGAAGGACAAACAGGAAAGAGAGAATCTAAATAACCTGTCCATGGTCACTTAATATTGTGTAGAAAGAACTGGAAAAAGCATTTCCTGTCTTGGCCTCTTCTCTGCTTCTTTAGCTACTCAGCTGTGTCTCACTTACTAGAAGACTAACATAAACCAAATAGTTATATGTTGCTCGTTCTAAAAAAGCATGGTGGATTTCTTAGTATTAAGGTTTAATTTTAAGGTAGATACCCTGCATTTTCACATGGGTAGAGCTTAACGCCACCTGTATCTTATTTTAAAAAAAAGGAAACAGGCTCAGAGAGTTTTCTGGCTTCAAGTCATGCAGCAAGTTTTTGATAGAATCAGAATTACAATCCAAGCTTGTTTTCCTCTTATTTGTGTTCTTTTTACACAAATACAACTATTTTCTGGTTATTTAAGAGAAATGTATACAATGTGATCTCACCACAAAGATTGCTATGAAAAAATATATTTTACTGGCTATTGAGGCACACCAACATAATTTGACCTTTTCATGTTTAAAACTGTGTGCCAAGAAAGTTGGCAAAGCTCAAAAAAAATGGTTTTTCCCCCTTTACATATTGTGTTTTGTGATGCACAGACTTTGCATGCAGAATGGTGTTCCTTTCTGTATGTAATATAGTAATATAAAATACAGTGTGGTTAAACCACTATAACTTTAGGATGATAGTCTAATTAAAGTTACGTGTAAAGAAGTTTTGCCAACAAAGAATAATTTTCAACACCAGACTAGGTGGGTGGTCCTAGAATAGTCAAGGGAAAAAAGAGAATCCAGTTATTACTTTCTCAACATCATATTTAATGGGGAATCATGCTTTATAGCCTCATAATTTATAATTGTCTCATGCAAAAAAATGAAAATTATATCTGTGAGAAAATTTTAGCAAAGTTATGAAATAGCTGTGAATTTTATATTTTCTTTTGGCAAAAATTAGATCTAGAAGGAAGATTTTGTATGAATTATTTCTTTGGATTCTTATAGACATGATTTCAAATCCTATCTCCTACTTATTCATAGAATGGACATTTTATTTACTCAACCTGTTTTGTCGTCTGTAAAGTATTTTCAAACTTTTATTCCCATCTACTAATGTAATGCCTGACATACATTAAGTGTAAAGAGGCTTTTTCTAAATAAAACTACTTTAAAGGATTATAGTTAAGATAAATGACAGTCTGATATATTAAGTAGACACTCAATAAAAAATATTTTTGTCCAGTCATGGTATGTGGTCTTTGTGCTATATCATGACATGTGTTAGAAGTATAGAAAGACAGAGACTTTGGAGTTGGACAGAGTGAGATTTATAAATACCAAATGTGCTATTTACCAACCTGATGACCATGGATATGTTACTTAACCTCTCACGACTTCAGTTGCTTCTTCTCTAAGATAAAGAATGGGAACAACCAGCCTTCAGTGTTGAGAATCAAATCAGTTTATGAATACATGAAAAAACTTTAGTTTTTTCATCTCTAAAATAGGAATCCTATTCATTACTTATCCTAAAATGTTGTTATGAAGGCCAACTTACATAATGTATTTGAAAGTAGATTTTTTTAAAAATTTGCTAAGTATTATATAAATGTTAATTTTTGTTGTCATTAAAATTACTAAATAGGATCTTAATATCATTAAAATTGTTAAAATTAAAAGATAATTTAAAATATTATAATTTCTTTCTGCTGAATAATAATTTATCCTAGAAAGTATTTGCTTAACTCCCAAACTTAATCAAATCATGCAGTTGTTGAATATTATAAATCATGACCTAGTGTCTTGTTTTTTCTTTTTTTTTTTTGCTGTGCCACATGGCCTGTGGGATCTTAGTTCCCCAACCAGGGATTGAACCCCGGGCCCTCTGCAGTGAGAGTGTAGGGTCCTAACCCCTGGACTGCCAAGGCATTCCCGTGACCCAGTATTTTTAAAAACTTATTTGTGAATATTTAAATTTTTAGCAAACCAAATCTATCTGCTAATGATTATTAATATTACAAATTTATTTTCATTTTTAAAATGATTTGTTACAGACTTCCTTTAATCACTCACTCCTACTCTATGTTAAATATGTGATTTAATCAGTAATTCCATTTTACATGAATTTTTAGGATCTCGCTGCTTTTTGAAATCATGATAGCATAAAATGTTTTCCTGTAATTAAAATGAAAAAATTAGAAATATTGATGAATTCCTGTGGCTGAAGCCCCACAGGTAATCACTGAGTTGCAAAGTCTGCCCTGATGAAGCTTATATACAAAGTAAGGTAGAAGAGAGATGGGACTGTTGATGTCAGTGAAATATCTGTGGAGGAACTGGTACCCAAGTGAGATACTGAAGGCAAAGAGGATGAGAAAGGAGAGGGTAATGGCCTGTGTAAAGAGGGAGAACTGGGGTGACCAGGCATTTTCAGAGACTCAGACCGTGGTGATGAGAAGAAATAGGAAATCAGTTGCTTGTGGGGGTCACTGTTTCCCAGGCTTAGGAGGGAGTGAACAGACATTGAGGGTTTTTAGCAAAAGAGTTGCCAACTAAAAGTGAAGTTCTGGGGGATTAACTTGTCAGTGAAGTCTTGAGCTCAATAGAGCGGAGAAAGACAGAAAAACTTCTCAGAAGAATATCAACAGTTTGGGTATGACGAGTATAATGGCAGTCATGGATAAAAGATTAGGAAGTGAGTTATTACGAAAAATTAAAAACAGATTGTACTTGTCAGCTGATCCAACTGGAATACAGGGAAGTCAGAAAGGGAAGGAGTTTGAATTTTCTTTTTTGGGGTCAGGGGAGGGACTCGTGGATGGTATGGTCCACTCAGGTATAGAAATGTCTTTAATCTGATGTGGCATCCAATTAGACTAGTTTTGTAGAAGACGAGGGCTGGAGTATTGAGAGTGGCCTAGTTCTATGAAGAAGAAAGTGTGGGCTTGTATAACTAACCCTGGTCTCAGATGCAGAGCTCAGGACATAGACTTGTGTGCCATAAATCTTCCATTGCTATTGTAGTTCCATTGTATCGAAGACTTTTCTCTAAGAGGCCCTTTTGTTCAAATTATCCGGTAAACTTTCTAGTTATGAAAGTCGTTTCAACCTTCACACTGTCAACCAACATACTTACATTCCGTTAAGTTCAACACCAAGAAAAGCTGTAGGTTTTCACATTTATTGTAATGGAATGTTCTTTGCAAAGCTTTAGCTTTGGCCACTTAAATGTCAACATTGTTAACAATACTGTCTCTAAATTAGATACCTACAGGAAAGCTCTTTTAGTTGAAAGACTTTGCATGTTATAATGTTCCTATACTTGAATGTATTAGTAATAAGAGGTAGATTCCAAAGTATATGTGCTTCTAGCCCACTATTCTAATCAGCTGGGTTTAAATTCAGTTTTGTACTTAAAAACTTTATGATTGGTTAGGAAAATCACCTCAAAAATGAACACATCCAAAGAGAATCTTAGAATTTTAGGCATTTAAAATATCTTTCATTAATCTTGGAATTGATTTTAATAAAAACACTGCTTGAGATAATTCTTTATGTTAAAAACATTCAGCTATCTCCAGCCACTGTCAGTTTAGCAAGGGATCAGGATTTCTCCTTCCCTGCCAAAAATGGAGCTCTGGGTTTGTGGCTTTTTCCTGATATGATCCTGTTGTGTCTCTTTCTTGGGGCCATGTGTTTGTGTGATGGAAGATAATTGAGAATATAGGCTCCTTTCTTCCTTCTGCTTTACACAAGTCACATATCATGCTCCCACGCTCATCTCCATTAGTCTTCCTGGTTTCCTCCAGTTCTTGGGTCACTGAGAAAGGTACCTCCTAACAGTTGGTATGTTCCCTTTTCAGACGTCCAAAACCTACTAGACAGTAGGCACGGTTCTTCTAACTATTGAATTTCTTTTTTTTAAATTATTTTTAATATTTGTTTATTTATTTGGCTGCACTGGGTCCTAGTTGCGGCACACAGGATTTAGTTCCCTGACCAGGGATCGAACCTGGGCCCCCGGCATTGGGAGAGCAGAGTCTTAACCACTGGACCACCAGGGAAGTTCCTAACTATTGAATTTCTTAAAAACAAAACAAAACAAAAGCAAAAAAACACTTCTACCTTTCTTTGTCATCAAGCTAGAAAGGGCCAAGAAAAATTTGTATTCTCAAAGTCACATCCTTTAAAATTATGATTTTTTTAAGTTATATACCTCCTCGAATAGCAGGAAGTTTACATTTATAGATCCTAGTATTATTGTTATCCCAATGCCAGAATCGTAATAAACATTTGTACATCTAAAACCTAATATATTTTAATTGTTCCGGCATTAGTCAGAATAGGATTTCTCACCAGTGCTCACACAAACTAAATAAAAATAATCAATGGTTGCTGATTTTCTTCCTTTTTACACACTTGGACACACTTTAAAACACATAGTTGAAGTAGAATCTCTGGTGATTTAAAGTTTACGTGTGGGGCTTCCCTGGTGGCGCAGTGGTTGAGAATCCGCCTGCCGATGCAGGGGACACGGGTTCGTGCCCCGGTCCGGGAAGATCCCACATGCCGCGGAGCGGCTGGGCCCGTGAGCCGTGGCCGCTGAGCCCGTGCGTCCGGAGCCTGTGCTCCGAAAGTTTACGTGTAACAAAAAACTACCTACATCTCTACTATCTACATATCTATTTCTACATATCTGAATATACATATACATTGACCTATATCCATATCTATATATTATATATGTGTGTGTATGCATGTGTGTCCACACATATCACATTTATTTATTTTTTTATATCTTAAAATTTGCTCTTTATTTTTATCCAAGTTATACATGCACACATATCACATTTAGCAGCACTGAATTTATTCTTCCAGTCTTCCCAATGTTCAGGCAGCAACATATTTTTAAGATTGGATAATTATGGTTTTCTTAATACGAAAACAACCTTCAACTGGAGTTTAAAATTGGAGTTACATCTAGAGTCTTCATTGATCTCTCCTTTTTAATTATGGTAAAATGTAAATTGAAAAATAAGGACTGAATATTTCATCCTGTCATATTTCACATGGCCTCAAGAGTGTGTGTGCAGAGTTGGTATAGGAACGTTGATAAGTAAGTGCCAAGGATTAGCCAATAGCTTGTCCACTTGCTAATGTAAAGCATCTGCTCGGTTGCAAACCTTCCGGGACGTCAAGGCTCACGGGCAGGCTTGGAGGTGGAATTCCTGCAGGAGCCGCCTGACCCAGGCTGCAGACGAACTCTTCTTGCAGAGGGGCCTTACTTTCCCAATAGACATGCTTTGAAGCTTATCCAAAAATGAGTCCAATTGAGCAATATTGACCTAAACAATTATTTTTAACAATAATACTTGTAAGAAGTTTTCAATCTAAAAATGACGTGTAAAGTAGAAATCTGCATTCTTATTCTCCTCAAGCATTCGCACTCACTCCTGGCTTCAACAAGGAAGAAACAGGAACTGCTCAGTGTATCACTGTATATTGGGGCAGCCAGCCCCCAAAAGCAGTTGCTGAACTCAGTCTCAAATTAAATTGATAGGACGTTTTTCCTAAAGTACCTGCTTTATCGCTCAAGATTTCACCCATGTGAGTGAGATCACTCTCATGATTGAAGTCCTTCCCTTTCACTTTTTAACTGGAGAAGCTCTGCAGGAATTTTCACTAGCCCCAAAAGGTTTGCAGTTTTTCAGCACAAGGCTACAGGATGTCTCCTCCTCCACCACCTCTACTAATCACTGTTATTTTCAAGCTATTGTAAATTGAGCACAGCATCCTTTATTCAGGAAAGCTCTCCTGGCTTGTGTCACTTCAGCCACATTGTTCTCTCTGGCAGGTAAGACTAATCCTATAGCTTTTTAACTTCAAACCTAAAAGAGGAAAGCAGCATAGCCAAGACACACGTGAATATCGTTCATCTAAGTCAAAGGGCTATGTTGCCATTAGTGTAATCCAGTCATGAGTGCTACCTCGAATTCCTGGCCTTCCCTTCTATTTAGAATGATTGCTATTTTCACACGCTAACACTCTGTGCCAAAATGCAGCCTGGGACTGGCCCTCTGACAAAATCGTGGAGAAGTTGTAATTATTGCTTAGTTAGGTGTCTGCTCCATTAGACCTACGTGAGTCACTTTTGTTCTTTTCTTTTTTTTTTTTGTCACAAGCCTCCTATCCCTTTAGATTCCTTTTCTCTGTGTAAAGGGTGAAGTCTCTGTAGACTGTTCCCACAGTGTCCTCAGTCCAATAGGTTACAAAGGTACTAAAACACTAAATAGAAGTGGTACCCTTGGGAAAATCCATTTCTTCTGAGCTTGTTCCTGTTCCAGTGAATGAGGACTTCTTTGAGGTTACAGATATGTTTAGCAACATCTCCATACACATGATTACAGGTTATTTCATTCAGACTCCAAGGAGAAAGGCTTCCTATCCTGGACATGCTTGAGGTGATGAATACACTCTTTTGGAACAAGGAAGCCTTATTTAAAGAACTCTTTGTATTTTGCTGAGTGCCCTAATGAGCTATCCAGGGTGGCACATCAACGTGGGAGCAGGCAGAGAAGGCCTGTTACCTTCTTTTCATTAGTCCTGCTCTCCTTTGTAGCTCTGCTTGTTGTTGTCTCACAGGACTTCTCATTCCCCTGACTGAACAGAAGAAAAAACATGACTTTCATTTTATGGCCCAAACCACCAAAACCATCAGCTTTTATATATGGCACACAGGATATAAGAACCTGATCTCTTGCCTCTCGGCCTATATGAGAGAGTCTCTCCTGGTAGGGATTTTGCTGCTTCAAAGATGGATGCAGAAAATACCAATCTGAAAGCTTGAGGGATATGCTTGTTTGTTACGTTCACCATATTTAATGATCCTCAAACCACGGGGTGAATCAATTCAGATACAGTCAGTCAGGATGGATCTATATAAAGAAAGTGAATCATTAAGATACTTATCCAGGTAACTTGGGCCCAGTGCATATTTCAAGAGTAACTGTTTGGACTTTGCATTATTCAGATAATGCCTCGATTCTTCATTTCATGTAATACTTGTAGACTTGCCCTTAATGAGAATGTTTTCTTATCCTAATAGTCATGGACTTGAATTCACACTGCAGTTCGTTTATTTGAGACAAAATTTATAATTACACATCTACAAATTCGTCATATTTTAGTAACATAGAGCCTGTGGAGAAATAAAAGCCAAAATTCAATCCACTTTCAGATAAAGGTGAAATAAGTTTCTTGCTTAAAATATGCAGATATTTAAGGCCAGATGTAAGATTTCCCACATGATTTATGTTGATCTTTGCCTTGAGTCTCCATTTTCCTTTGTATGTGTAAAAACCTAAACTGTACACTGGCATGTTACTCAGAAACACTGCTACATCTACAGAGATCCAAGAAATAGACATTTAGACCACACGAGTATAGATAATTTATTTTTGCAGAGTGTGATTTTTGCCAAAATATGAAACACCTCATGGTTGATTTGATTACAAGAAAAAGAAGTAAGCGTGTCACACTATTTCATTCAGCTGGTAGCCACAGACAGATGTAGGCAATTCAATGTGGAGAGCATCCTCAGCCCTTGAATATAATTTTACTCAAGGAGCTGAGAAGCTCAGTGACTTTTTATGGCATTTAGCTATACCTTCATTTTTTGTGTGCTTGCCCTGCCTATTTAATACTTTTCCTTTTGAATGACAGGCTGAAAACTTTTGGCAGAGAATATAAACAAATTAGAAAAGTTGTGCACAGGCGAACTCAAAACCTCAAAACACCATTCTCATAGTTCTAGAAAAAAACTGTAATTCTTACCTCAAAATTAGTCAGTCAGTGTAAATTACAGGATGTATTATAACATACACCTCAAACCTGTACCTTTTGAGGCAAGAACACAAAAGCCTTGTTTCCTCCCACCCATCAGCAGCCCCTCAAACGCTTTGGCATTCCGTTCTATTTGTTTTTTGTTGCAATCTCAGTTAGAATGAAACCCTTGTGAATGAGGGTAGGCTGCCACTACCTGAGCCCAGATCAGTTTGCCTGGAGTTGGTGTGCAGGAATGTATCATGCAAGATCAAATACCACAGGTAGCTGACACATTCTGTGCTAGTCCCTAGCAACTATGTGTCCACTGTATAAAACTTGAGCTAGTAATTTAAACCTCTGTACTTAAAAAGGCAGCTCCCAAAGCAAATGAAAATGGTGTTTGAGGGTGAAGTGATAGGAGCCCTACCAAAATAGGCGATGAAATCCCAAATCCCGTTGTGTATTCCTGTGTTTGTGACCAACGTGCTAATTACAGTAAAGAATTAACAGGGAGAAAATGGAAGATTCAGAGCTCTGAGTGAGGCCTGATTGTGTTTACAAGGATAAAGAGACATGAGATGGGAGAAGAGAAACAATGGGTAAAAACTTCTCCATTTAGTCTTGATAATTAGTTAAGAAACATTTAAATTAATAACACAATCTGAGTAATGCAGCATGTGTGGCATATATCACATTTTAAATTAATTCTTGAAATAGTTACTGGTGTCCTACTTTATTTCACTTTTGATAAATTAGCTTATAGTCACTTTTTGATGTGTGTCCCATAAAGTAAAAATTAGTATCTCATCTGCTATTAACTACTCTTCTTGTAGCAAACTAATGTTAACATATATAAAGGGGAAGATTTAAAATAGATATTGAAAGTTGACCCTATTAATTTATAGTTTTAACAATGGCATTTGAGGGGAAGAAAGGGGGAACAACTTATTAGCTCTCTCATATAGCTCTTTAGCAGAAAATCCCCTTGATTGTCCATGTTCGATATAAAATTGGTCACTTGCCTTCCTTATTCTTCATTGATATGATATAATAGTCATCTCTGGTATTTTGGAACTTGGAGAAAAGGCCTGAAATTACAGGACTGCCTTAAATGGCTAGCTTTTGTACTAGAATTGTGCAAAAAATTTACAGTCTGCTGATTACACTATTAGGGAGCTGCAGCCTCATTGACCTGATGTCATAGTTACCTTTGGAATCCTTAATGTCTCAAGGTAGACTTTCACATGATCAAGGGTTGTGCTTCTAAAAATTCTCTAATCTGATTTTGTCTGGATCTATGTGTGTATACGCATGTGTGTGTGCATGCATGTATTTAAGTTTGAGGAATTAGGAAAAAACACTTTTGTGTGACCCACTTTTAAAAGCTGTGATCTTTCGGCCTAGTAGTGAATCCAGCTACTTTTCTTTGTGTTTATTTTTTTATTTTGTATGCTTTCCCATCAAAAGATGCAACCAAATCAAGAATAGGTAACAACTGTAGAGGACCCAGTATAAACTAAATAGTGATCATACATAAAGCTCAGACAAATGATCTAGGCACAATCAAGTGAATTTAAGAAGCAGTTGGGGGCTTCCCTGATGGCTCAGTGGTTGAGAATCCGCTTGCCAACTCAGGGGACACGGGTTCGTGCCCCAGTCTGGGAGGATCCCACATGCCGCGGAGCGGCTGGGCCCGTGAGCCATGGCTGCTGAGCCTGCGCGTCCGGAGCCTGTGCTCCGCGACCGGAGAGGCCACAACAGTGAGAGGCCCGCGTACTGCAAAAAAAAAAAAAAAAAAAAGTAGCTGGAAGAATCATCAGCTTTATTTCTAAGTTTTCTAATTTTTGTCCCTAAAGGAAAGTGTTACAACTCAAGAGTATATAAGCACATTTTCATTAAATTGGTGGAAAAAAATCGGAAATGTTTCTTTTGATTTACAGCTGTCATCAGTGCCTGCATGTTCATGAGTACGTTCTTTTAAAAATATTTCTTTAAGGACTAGTTAATTATGTCTCACGTCCCCACACCCAGCTCCCCATCTTTGCATTAATTTGTCCATTCTAACAATATATATGTATGTTTTAATCATATATGTTTAACCTACTCAGCCTTTTTTAAAGGACATATTTATGCATCAGAAAACCAAATAATTCCACTTTGTTCTGACAGAACAACTTACATTTCATTCAAGTGTCTCTTTTTTCGGTGATATTCTTAGCAAGGGATTTTATTTACTAAATGACATTTCTGCTAACCTGGAGAGGAAGATCTCCATCCTTCAAATACTGTTATTACCCAGCTTTAAAAAGACTTGATTGTACCATATTAGGGAAACAGTGTCAGATTTTCCATCAAACTTTCTCCCACTGTAATAACTGAGCATAAAAATGATCTTCCAGTGATGAAATGACTACAAAGCAAATTAATGCAATCAAGTCTTTAGTAACAACTCTGTCCATATCTGTTAAATATTTTCAAACTATTCTAAAAAAACACACCCAGAAGGCAAACTAACAGTGAATAGAAACAAAATGGTCAGCAGCGTGTGTCGCATGTTATTTGAATGGAAAGTAATTTATCGCGTCTGAAATAAAAGCTGTTTATTCTTGTGTTTCACTGTCTGTAACAATCTTTACCATTTATCTGTGAAAAAGTGAGAAACTGTACCATTATTAGCATATGAATACTTGACACATCAAATTGGCTGTACAATAACAGAAGGACATTTGCTATTGGTGTATGCACACAGACAAAGCAGCCATTTTGAAAAAAATGAAATGGGTGTGTGGTTTAACCCTTTCCTTATCTTTTAGGTTTCCCACTCCTGATTTTGACCGGAACAGTTTGGCAGTTAGGATCAGAATATTTTTGTAACAAAAAAAGAAATCAGGGGCCATTATGCTTATGATAATTATATTGATACATTCACTCTACTAGAAAAATAGAAGCAGAATGACAATAAAGGAGTTTGTGTGAGTGTGTGCGTGTACATGCATGCGCAGGGTAGGGGGAGGGAGTGGAGCCTGGCAGTGAGTAGACGGTACAGAAATGAAACAATGCCCACGTACAGTTTTATTTCATGGCAACAACATAGTGGGCCTTGGGTCAGATGTGTGAAACTATTTCTCAAAGAAGCTGCATACATAATTGAGGCCCTCGAAGGGTTCCCAGTTGAAGTTGCCAGGCTACATTCATTTCAAAAGCAGAGCCATTTGTTATCAAATTTAAATTAACTCTCTGTACACTGAACTTGAATTTTAGGGCCCTGGTTACTCACAATTCTTGAAATAGTTGAAAAAGGAGGAAATGTATCTGGAGAATGGAAATAAGATAGTCCCCACAAGGAACTGCAGTGATTCATTCCTATGTAGGCCTGCAGCATAACAGTCTTTTACAGATTAAATTGAGAAAGATCTATTTGGAATGACTAGAAACAAATCTGAATTTTCCCATGTGATTTTTGTAGATCCAGATTTATTGCAAAATCTTTTCATTTGTACATCTGTATTTCAACTACATTTTTACCTTCATCAAGGGTACTAACTACATTCCCTCCCCCGATTAATTACCCTTTGCTGTGAAACTTAGAGAAAGACAATTTATAAAGTTGTACAATAGTTATACTATTTTAATCTAATATGTCAATTTCAGTTCTTCACTGTAATTGGAATACAGATTTTTTTTCCTAATCTGCATTGCTTTATGCATTATTTTAAGTAAAGTTTATGTAACTCACTAGATAATTTTTTTGGTAACTTTGGCAAGTGTAGATCCATCATTCAAACAAACAAACAAACAGAAAAAAACAAACCTAGTGGAATGTGTAAAATGTCTTGTGTTGGGACCTCTCTACAACTACATAGAGGAGAAACTTTCTCAGAAAAGAATGGTGTGCATGTTTTTTCACAGGATGCACACGGACATAATTGCACGTAATTCTCTGTGTCTGGTAAAAGTATTTAAAGTTGAAGCTATCTCGATTACCAGAATTTTTTCAGCACATGTAAGTTGCAAAAGTTAATTAAAGGACGGACTTTTATTCCTAAATTTAATACACAAAACTAAATAGTCCATTCTGAATAATCCATGTATTTTCCCTCTCTTTTGAAAAACAAATTTAAAGGTTTTCATCACCATTCCTTCATCCTTATAAGATACTGATTTGCTATAATCAAGCAAACGTGTTTTCATTGTTGTAATGAAATTTTAACTTTCTAGTCTGAAATGCATAGTAAACTTTGCTTTTAAGGAACTATAAAGCAAACAAACAAACAAAAAACAAAGCAAAGCAAAAAAAAAAAAACCCCACACAAACATGAAATATTATTAAAGGCTGTGATGTTAAGTGTAATCTTCCAAATATCTATTGAAAGACCCCCATAGAACATGAAGAACATTTATTGTTCTCTTTAGAAATAATTAGTACTTGTGAAGTACTATTATAGCCGTAGAAAACAGGAACTGATAATTCTAATGGCAATTTCTGTTAATGATACAAGAAAAATTGATTTGCAGTGTGAAAGTAGAGAAGAAAAAGATTTATGCAATTTAAAATTCCTCTAAAATTGCTGAATGAACACATAGAAATGGCTATTAATCTAACTTCCTTTTCTTCTACTAGTATGTGTTATAGTAAAACCACAAACCATTTGCTTATTTAAAGCTCTCTACAGCTAACAATGCTATAAGGTTAGTATGTCCTCCCAAGTGCTTTTGAGAATCTTGTTTACTTACTGGTGGAAGTGATGTCCCATACTTGTGAATCCTTGACAACATCAGAACATGGTGGAGAGTGCTAGATCTTCCTTCCTTCCTTCCCTTTTTTTTTTTTTTTTTTTTTGGCAAGACACCAAATCTTATTAAATAGTAAAAGCTTTTCAAAAGATGAAACATAAACTTGATGGGAATTTGTGTGCTTGTGGTGACACATTTCTGCTATTCCACAGCTATATCCCAGTTTATCTATTGACTGTAAAGAGGCTGAATGGTAGAAAAATTAGAATAGATAAAACTTTGTAAATTCTCTTAGATTTTTTTCATCATAGAAGTAATGTGATTTGGCTGTGCAAGATTGAATAATTAACAATATTAGTTTTATATCTAATACTTATATTAGACTTTTGTCCTTTTGAATGTTTCAAATTACTTTTCATATGTAAAATTGTTTTAAATAACTTATCTTTTCTAGGGGATTATCAATATATTTGATTATTAACATTTAGAAGCGATTTCCTACCAATGGTTTGTTCCCATTTATATCTTATATTTTTGTTAGAATATTTTAATTAATGTGCAGAATAGAAACTTTCAAAGAAGTATAAATTTTCCTTTTCAGACTTGTTTTTGCTTGCTAAAATGATGTTTTTATTATTCTGCAGAATTATTTTAAAATTTAGAGTTATTTCAGTGAATCTAAGTACTATGCAAGCTACCTCTTTATCCTCCCCTTTGATGGCTAGAATTACTGATTTGGTCCAGTAAGCTTATTTTGCATTTGAGGTTTTCTATTTTGGAATTTGTCAAAATATGCTAACTTTTTCTAAGTCCAAAATTAAAATTTAAACTCAAACGGTTATTAATGTTTGTTTTATTTGATAATTTTATCCCACATCATAGAAATAAAGTCAGAGATGACTTTCAATATCTTTGGAAATTACCTAGTAGTAGAAAACCGACTACAATATGACTGGAGATTTTCTTATTAACATTCACTGCAAACGGAAGAAATTAAGTTTTAAAAGGACAATGAAAAAAATTCCCATTTCCTTCCCCTTTCTCATCTTCTTCCTCTCTCACTCTCTCCCCATCTTTTACTTCTTTCTCAATCCGTTTCCTGCTTCTTTTCCTTCTCTGAGTCTCTTAAGCTAAGCCCATCAGCTCACATGCATCATGCTCTGGAGAAACTGTGGACACATATGGCAGGGAACTGGTTTGGTAAACATATGTCTTCTCAGGCATTAGATGTCTTGCCAGGAATGAGATATTCCATTTTGGGGAATGAGGGTGGGAAATGCTTAACCACCTACAGATGTTTTGCAGCAAAAGCGAAAGAATTGCAGTCAAAGAGCTGCAAAATGTGTAATTTGGAATTTTTCCAGGCTTCTTTTTTTAATAAGAAAAAAGTTAACAGCTTTCCTATTCATCTCTTTTGAGAAAATTTACAGTCGTTTCCCAGTTCTGCCCCATTCTGAAATAAGGACAAAAGGCTGAAACCGAAGCCGTCCATCTGCTTCATAACAGTAATGTTATAATGGGTGCTGTCCATTTTTATGCTATTGCTCATGTGTGCCCAGGGGACTGGAACTATTTAATTCACTGATTTCACAGCTCTGTTGTGTGTCACAAAAGGTTAAAAAAAAATCCAACACACTTTTTAGCACCCTGTTTACAAGGACTCCCTGTAAATCGAACTGAAGTAACAGATTCCCACCCTGCCCCCCATGCTAACCTCTATTTTTCCTCCTGATTTGGTGCATTCAGATAACAGGTAATAGATGGAACTCACACCACTAACTGGGCCTTTACCAAAAGTGGATATTTCAACTCTGCTGTGACTGTTACTTTCCAAAGCTCACAAATTCCAGGAGTAGATTTGAAAAGAAGGATGTTTGCCTTTAAGATCTCAGGATTAAACAACTCTGTTTTCCCAGAAGTCCAAGAATTAATGCTCTAGATTAGCAGAGAGTTGATGAAAATCCGCAGAGGAAGACTGACCCGGTCTATTCCTCTCCGCTGGGCAGGAGGCTGAGCAGGGCCACGCACAGCTGGTGTGAGCTGGTGTTTTGCCAATGCTGTAATGAATCCTCTGCTCTCGAGGGCATTTTCCTAGGGAGACAGAGGTAGCCAGGCAATACCCACTTGGGTCTAGTCTGTGGTCTTCTCAGAGCAGTGATGTGGAGTGTGGAACCTGGCACTATATTTGCCACCAGAGAGAGAAGGTGGACCTGGAGTCAAAGATGCTCCTCTCTCTTCCCACCAAAAAGAGCCTCCATGAGAATGTCTCAGGACATCATATCCTTCCTGCAGCCCACATGTCATAATATGGTTCTCTATTATTTCGGATAAACTATTAGCCATAGATAATGTGCTATCTTTGTGCAGTTATCACTTTCATTTTTATAACATTAATCCAACTCACATCCAACTATGTTGGCTATAAAAATACCTATATATTCCCTTGAAAACTAGTTCATGAGTGAACAAGTGTAAAGAGGAGTGGGGATCTCTTCATATGCCACTTTAAGAAATATGAGTGTTGGGCTTCCCTGGTGGTGCAGTGGTTGAGAGTCTGCCTACCGATGCAGGGGACACAGGTTCATGCCCCAGTCCGGGAAGATCCCACGTGCCGTGGAGTGGCTGGGCCCTTGAGCCATGGCCCCTGAGCCTGCGTGTCCAGAGCCTGTGCTCTGCAACGGGAGAGGCCACAACAGTGAGAGGCCCGCGTACCGCAAAAAACAAACAAAAAAATATGAGTGTTAAAAAGTCAAACATTTTCATTTCTTTTTTAGGTAATGATAGGAAATATTTATTTTGTGTTCATAGGTTACGTGAAGCTATTGGGTGCTGCAGGCATTGGGAAAATATAAATTAGAAATGCTCTCTGACCTTAGAAAAATTCCATAAATTAGTATGTTTGTCTGTAAACTCTTCTCAAACTCAATTTGTTCATTTGTTTGTTTGTTTATTCATTCATTTATACATTCATCCAAACATTTCTTGAGCATCTACTGTATGCTAAGCCTACTATATTTTCCTTCTTTGAGCTCTCTTAAGTATCTTCATGTACCAGGCAGACCTGTTCTACTCTATTAGATCTGAGAAATCCTTTATTTCATTCAAACTTTCATTCCATAATTATTGGAACCTTTGTTTCCTCCAAACCCCCTTTCCCCAAAACAAAGCAATGTCATAATACCTGGTATCCCAGAGTACTGAAAAATGAAGTTTGGCAAGCATCAGTGTCATATGGAGAAAATAGGGGCAGTTAGGACTATTCTTGTTGCCTTCATTTCTAGGGGTAATTCTAGTGGACTTGTTAACCAGAATAACATTAATAGGAAAGCAAGTGTGTTATACTTCTTGAACATGGATTCCTTACAGAATCAAAGTTCTGGATCACCAAGTTTGAAGCCTAGAATCCTAGAACTACTGGGCACATAGAGAGTAGTGGAGATGAGTAAACTGATTTTTATGTATAAATTCATCAACTGTTTCAACCAGGTAGGGATAGAATTTATTTCTTGAAAAAATTGTTATGATGTTTTCTTTTAAGACATATTCTTTCAACAACATATTAAACCTCTCTTAAAAATGCAGAGGTGTGGGGCTTCCCTGCTGGTGCAGTGGTTGCGAGTCCACCTGCCCATGCAGGGTACATGGGTTTGTGCCCCGGTCCGGGAAGATCCCACATGCTGCAGAGCGGCTGGGCCCGTGAGCCATGGCCGCTGAGCCTGCGCGTCCAGAGCCTGTGCTCCGCAACGAGAAAGGCCACAACGGTGAGAGGCCCACGAACCGGGAGAAAAAAAAAAAAAAAAATGCAGAGGTGTGTTAAATTTTTAGAACTTGAGGTTTGGGCAATGAATAAAAAAAACATTGGTCTAGCCAATATGCCTGGATACAGGGCAAAATAATGGTATATTCCTGGTCTTTTATTTTTAAATTTTAAAGTTTTGTTTTTACTCTATCAGAGCTAATGTTACAATGAAATATGTCTTCATTTCATATTGAAGTGAATAGCTACTTTTTCTGGACCACACAAATTTTTTTGGTGCTCAGGATAAATGATAGTTTGAGCTGTCAATTCAACTTAGGATGCTATGCTGAAAGGAAATTAAAGTATGTACTTAATAGATCATGACAGTAACAATGATATTCTACAGATCTATGTCATTTATGAAAAAAAGGGGTCCAACTGGAGAAGTTTATGAATCTCCAAAAAAAATAAAGATCTCAACATAGAACTATTGCTATTATCCTTCTGATATTTTACTGAAAGTGAAACACATTCACCAATTCTCCAAAGGCAATTTCTCTTCACCTCAAATAAATCTTCCTTATAGGCCATATAAATAGAATTAAGCTAGTTTGTAATGTTTCCAGAATAAACTCATTAACCTTAGTCCATTAGAAAATGATATTAAAGGATTTAATTGCCTGTGCATATTAAATATGCTTAAAATTTATGAAAATAAACATTTTGAAATTGAATAGATATTCTGCAATAATAGAAATGTGAATGTGGACTTAATACACCTTAATCCATAAGGTGGTGTGGACACACAATGCTACGATATATAACGTGTACCACTAGGAAGCATACGGAAATTCCAGGGTATAGAATCTAGACCAAACAAGGGCAAAACTCTGTTTTGAGTAGCATGTGTGGAATTGCTAATAGATTATAAATGGCAATTTAGTTTATTTAGACAATGTCTTTGGATGAAATACCGCATTTATGATAATGATATATTTATGATAAAATAATTTACAGCAATAGGCATGGTGTTCTGTTGGCCGGGGCACTCACCCCCAAGAGAGAATGTGTATTTGAACATGTGGCTTCACACTTTCAGAATAACGTTTCAAACTTGCCTGACAGCTGCCAATTATCAAAAGTTTCTGTGAAATGAAGAATCAGTTAACAATTTAACACTAATTAGGAGCATAAACAAAACTAATGATCAAGTAAACTTAATCAAGTCCCAAAGTCCTGGAACCTATCCTTGACTTTTGTTTTCTCGAAAGCTTCTGGGAGGATTTTTTTATGTTTTAGATTTGACAGCTAGACAATACTTAGAAGGAAAACTTGAAACTATTTTGCAAGTCAGGTAAGCATTTTTATACAAACCTTGCCTTTATTCTCACACAACATCTATGCAAGACTGTCTAATACAGTTGTGAGAATGGAATAAAATTGCCGGAATAAAATGGGTCCAATTCAGAAAACTGATTCCAGGCTTAACTTTGTAAGGTAATTTTTTTCAAAACAGGGTTCCTCAGGACAGTTTGAGTGGGAACATGAATGATTAGTTGAATTCTAATTTTCCATGTGTTCTGTACTAGGGGCAAAAAATTGAAGAAAGAAACCATGAAAAATATATACATACTTGGGGAAATTTTGGATTACAAATACAAATAGGTTTTTCCAGAAAAACATTAAACCACAAAGACATAAAACTTCGAAGATGCGGTTTTTTTAAAAAAGCCATTGTGCTTTCTCTCTTCAGTTATTCTGAAAAACAAGACAAAACAATCTTCATGAAGTAAGATGAGCCAGTTTCTGTCATTCTAACATCTAGTCTAATTTAGAAGGCAGAAGTTTCTGCTACATAAGTGGTGCTGGGTCTAGTGTTACTTTGATTTACATATTGCTGGATTGGTTTTTGTCCTTTTTTGACACCATTTTTCCTGTGTTTCACTTCCCTGAGGAGAACACCTATGTTCTGCTTGAAGCTGCATAAATAGAACCAGAGCCAAGATTCCATTATGTGATGGGCTATGATCGTTTTACTTTCTGTCTGTGATTCAGCTACGGGACTGCTCGAGATGGCATGCTCTTTGAAGACAGAAATTGTGCCTTGTCCATTTCTGATTTCCCCGTACCTCATATATAGCCCATGGAACACAGTGGATGCTCAATAAATATTTTCTGAAGAAACTGAGTTGGTTTAACAAAGCTTATAGAAGACTTCACTTAAACCTGGGCAAGAGGTTTCAAGGGCCCATGCTTTAGAGCAGTGCTGTCCATTGGAAATGTCTGTGATTATGGAAAGGCTGTATATCTGCAGAGCGACTAATCTGGTCATCACTAGCCACATGTGGCTGCTGAACATTTGAAATGTAACTCGTACAACTGAGGAACTGAATGGTTAATTTCACTAAATTTTTATTAATTCAAAATTTACTTTAAATAGCAACAAGTGACTAGTGGCTAGATAGTTTTAAAGGATCCTGCTCCACTTGTCCCTCAGCCATGCCCCTCCCACCATGGGAGGACACGTCCACTCTAGCCCGTTCTCTCCCTTAGAGACCCTGCTTCAGATGCCCTGAACGCCAGTGTTCCCCACCCAAACAGTCTGTTCCCAGCAGAGCAGGCCTGCCGCTGGTGTACATACCCTGTGCCAAAGGAGTTTCCGGAGGGTGGCAGTTTGCTGTAAGGGGTGGCTGGGTGGAAGCAGTGTGACCAGGGCTTAGACAGGCAGCTGGACTGTCCCAGATTTATGCATGCTGCCCCTCGCAGCACAGGAGCCTGAGACAGGAAACTAGGCGTGGGGCGGGAAAGGGTGCAGCTCTCCCTAAACTACCATGTTCCAGCATCTATATTTAGCAGTTTAGTGATTTTATTACAAAATATATGCAAGAGATAAATTAACTCTTAGTACATCACAGGCATTATGATCCAATGACCATTCATTTGTTCAGGCCCCCAAATATTTATTGAGCACCTACTGTGTTCCAGGCACTTATTCTAGGCACAAGAGATACAGCAGTGAACAAAACAAAGTCTTTGGCTTTCACGGGGCTTATATTCTTGTGAGGAAGATAAAAAGCAAATAAGCTAAATAAATGTGGATGTGCGTGTGTGCGGGAAAATTAAGGCATCCTGCCTTAAGGATAGAGAGTGACAGAGGTGTTCTTTTAAATAAGTTGTGCAGAGAACACCTTTCTGAAGAAAGATCTGCATGAAAGGAAGAAGCAATGGAATATCTGGGGGAAAGAGTTTCTCAAGCAAGGAAACAGCAAATGCAAAGGCACTGAGGTGGGGACATCCCAGCCATGTTCCAGAAATAACAAGATCATTCTGCTTGGAGCACAGGGAAGCTGACTGAAAGGAGGTAGGGCAGGTGGCTCGAGTTCAGATCACGCCGGGTTGTATAGGCTGAACCAGGAACTTGGATTTATTCTAAGTTTGATGGGAAGGCACTGGAGGTTGCCGTCAGAGTTATGACATTTGCGTTTTAAAGAATCGCTCTGGCTGCTTTTTGGAGAACAGGTGGTAGAGGTGCAAGGGTGGAGGTAAGGAGATAATTCCAGTGGCTCTTGCAGTAATTCAGGTGGGAGATGCAGGGACTTTGAGCTGTCGCAGTGATGTCTCAGTGGCAAGACACTAGTTGAAAATGACACAATGAACTTCTTTCAGTCCTGGCAGTATGGCTCTGCAGCTGCATGTGTGACCTCATTTGGAAATAATGTCAAAAGTCTAAATTTGAGATCTTCGTGACTGTGATTGCAGGGTTGAAAGGACCTTTTACTTACCCCTTTGAAGACTCTGGAACTGGCTATATTACCCTCACAGAAGTGGTCGTACCTCTATCTACATACCACGGCTGTTTTGTAGACACCAGTGGAGCCTGGACACCCTACATTACAACACTCAGTGGTTCTGCTCGCAGCACTGCTGTTTCCAGTGCAAAGGCCCTGTGGATCTTTCTTGGTGTGACATGAATCTCTTGGTTTAGACATGGGTACAAAATCAGTCTCAAGCACTTTTCATGCCTTCCTGTCCCATCGCCCCTTCCTCTACTTAGGCGTTCGGGTCAAGTAGAAAGATGTGGTCACACTTTGTGGAGAGAGGGGAGGATTAAACTATGCCAAGGCCCATATTTTCCCACTACAAAGTCAGTCTCCTCTAAACAACCAGCTTGAAGTAGATTTCCCTAAGTTTTTCAAAATCTCCTATAAAAGACAAGTAAAACTCTCTTTTTTAAAAAAGGAAAAGAACAGTTTTGTATATACATTTCTATGCCTTTTCTAGAGGTTTTTTATATTAATTTTTGTATTTTTTGAGTCACCTACTGTGATGTGAAATTTTTTTCCCTTCCCACTTTCCTCCAAGGACATAATATTATTGCAGCCTTTCTACTAAAAGATAAAATTACTGCCACAAGTAGCACGAAGTCACAGAGAGATCATATTCCAGATTGAATAGTTTCTGAACAAAGAGGATGCTTTTTAACGATTCTACTAAATGTGACTTTTCAAGGGCCAGTGTAGGCAGTCTAGACGCTAAAATTACTTAGCCCATCTGCAGATGGGAGGGGCCATGGCTCTCTGGGATGACCTCTAGCTATACATAGGGTGGTGGGCTGACAATAGGAAAGAGCTTACTGAGGGTTGAACTTCAGAAACATTAGTTCTCTTTCCTGTCCTATCACCTTGATTCTCAGTGACTTTCATATATGAAATATTATGTGGAAACATTTTTTAAGTGTTCTATTTATCTTGTAGTTTCAGTGTTTCAAAGTACTCTCACATTCATTGCCAAGAAACCTATATGAAAGCATCTTGTAAGTTGCAAAGCACTATGCAAATGGAAGTTGTTAGAATTGTTACTGCCTCATTTTTTTTTTCTCATAAAACCCTAGGAAAGGCAGGTGTTACTACAACCCTCATCATATAAAAAAGAAATTGGGACAAGATCAGAAGATGTTAGCTCTGTGTCCTTTTAGTGAATGATTTGGGGCTTACAGAGAGCCAGTTAAACATTCTTTGTATCAACTTTCTTCTAACTATAAAACAGGTTTGATGGTAAATCTGTTTATGAATAGAAGAAGGGATGCTGTGAAGCCAGGAGGGAAGTGACATAATCCAATTTGCATTTGCAAAGACACGGAGAACACATTACAAAAGAAAAAAGCTGGAGGCAGAAGAACCAGTTAGTAGGCGGTTGCAGTAGAGAGAGAGAGAGAGAGAGAGAGAGAGAGAGAGAGAGAAAGGTGGAACTTGGTGAGGTTGGTAGACATTGGGGTGCAAAGAAATGGAGGTATTGAAAAGACATTTTGAAGGTAGCATTCACAGTTCTTGTGATGGATAGGAGAGGTTTCTGGACATAACTGGATTGGTGGTGGTGCCATGTCCTAAGATATAAAACAAAAAGAGGAGGTACGGGGGGCTTCCCTGGTGGCGCAGTGGTTGAGAGTCCGCCTGCCGATGCGGGGGACATGGGTTCGTGCCCCGGTCCGGGAAGATCTCACATGCCGTGGAACGGCTGGGCCCGTGAGCCATGACCGCTGAGCCTGCGCGTTCGGAGCCTGTGCTCCACAACCGGAGAGGCCACAACAGTGAGAGGCCCACGTACCGCAAAAAAAAAAAAAAAAAAAAGAGGAGGTACGGTTTAGGGAAAGAAGATGATAAGTTATAGTTTGGACATGTTGGGTTTTAGGTGTTTGGGGGGCATGTGATAGAAGTCCAATAAGCAGTTGGATATAAGAGTCTGACATAGACGACAACAGATCTTTGCTGAAAATCTGAATTTGGGAATTAGCATGTCGATGGTAAGTGAAGATTATACTACCAAATTGTGTGGAGCAGGGGAGGGTCTCTTATCTTGTGAACCAGCTTAAATAATGCACAATTTTTTTTTTTTTGTATGCATCTATGTTCATTTTTCTGGAGAATGAGTGCATAGCTTTTTTTTAGATTCTCAAAGGCATCAGTGACTCCAAAAAAAAAAAAAAAAAAAGTTGAGAACTCCCAGTATAAAGTGAAAAGAGAGGAGGGCCTGGGACCAATCACTGAAACACACCCATTTTAAAGAAATAGTATTACAAGTATATTTTGAAGGCATGGCCAAATAGGTGAAAGGAAATTGAGAATCATGTAAGTCAAGGGGTGACAATGTTTCAAGAATACAGGTGTTGCCAGTGAGGTAAAAAATTGCCAAAAGCTCAAATAAAAGAAGGATAGAAAGGATCCATTGGGTTTATCTTTAAGGTACTTATTGTGACCTTTGTCAAGAGTGATTTAAAATGAACTGGTGGGAGCAGAACTCTATGTTGAGGGGCAAATGAGAAGAGGACTCTCAAATTTTAAAGTAAGAAAAGCCTAGAGCTTAGCTAATTTCTAGATTAATAACCAGGATTGATTTTTGTATTTTTCAAAAGCGGTAAATCAACATTCAACCTTTCTTGTACTCATTCTTCCTTCATTTTTCTTGGAACTCCTGCTTATTTCCCCTTATTATTTAGTGACATTCTGTTTCCTCTCTGAAAGAAAAGTCAAAGAAAAAAATCTGCAAGCAAAACCTTGTCCTTAGGCCTACATATAAACTAAAAACAGCAGAATTTATATTGGGTCCTAAAAACAGACAGACAGATGTATGTTTTCATAGCTACAAGACAGTACTCAAATGATAGTTGAACTGAATTCAATTATATTGAGGGAATCACCTGGCTGGATAATGGGAGCAAACTCGGTAACTTCAGTTTGGAGTTTTCAGGCAAGAATCTAGACTAAGTCTAAATCATGCCCAAGCTACTTATTGTAATTATCAACCAAATGGTTTGAAAAAGAACATCCTGGTAAACCAAAAAAGAGTTGTTCAAATTTTTATTTTTTAAAAAGATTGCTTTGGCATCATAGAGGCAAAACATTGTTAAAGATAGCTTTTTAAAAATAAAACTGTTCAGTGAAAAGGATGAGGATTATGCTGAAAATGTGGTTTGTTTTCCTTGATAACACAAAGCTTTAAGACAATTTTTCTATGAAGTCTATTAGGAAGGAATTGAAAATTCTTCCTTCCCTTCCTCCGCATACTACCATCTTAGTTCATGAAATACTTTCGTGTGCTTACTCTTTCATATGTCCGTTTCACTCGACTACATCTTAAGCCTCTTGGGAGCAGGCACTGTATCATATCATCTTTATATTCCCAATCACTAGCACATGGTACATAATAAATGCATCGAATGAATAAATGATTTTTTTACCCAAATTTATGAGTCTCATTTTGAATTTCCACTTGTGCAATCAGAAGTTTTTCTATTGCCTTGTAGGTAGAGATGACTTTTTCCCACAGTGCATTTGGATCATTATTAAGACAATGGAAAAGAAAATGTCACAATTCATTTGAAAGGCAAAGAGCAAATAAACAGCAGTTAAATAACAGACATTAAATGTTGCACATATGTCAAGTAATAACGAATACTTTTTCTAGAATTTGAAACACTGATGAGTGAGATTGTTATGGCATTAGAATTTTTTTAGGCTAAAAAGGAGCCTGATGCAGGTTAATAGTTATGTGCCTTAAAAGAAAGAAGAGAACAGTGAATTGGTAGAATTAGTTCTACTGACAGAAGACTCCATGACTTCAAAGCTTGTTATTTGACATTGTACAAGAGTGATTGGAATGTATATGGCTGGGAGAGAGAATAAGGAGTTTTCTTTAGTTGGAGCAACTACACTTTTATGACATCCTATGTCCTCGGGGATCACAAGTAGACCCCTTCAGGAAGGACTTACTACAACACTAAAACAAAACATAATTCAACAAAGAACAAGATATGTACCCACCACTGGGTAATTCACTGAATTGGACATTTATTTGTCCAACTCTATCTTTAGTCATAATGAAAGGGGCAATGAAAATTTTCAAGTGATTCTGATCTAATTATAATTAGCAAGGACTCATGGAAATACAAAACCTCTTTTTCACATTCTAAATAACTTTAATGTGGCAAGATGCACTTGGTTAACATTAAAAAACCAAAATTTGTGTAACATGCACCCAAAAATTCTTGTCGAATTTTAAAATATGGAATGATGGTTTTAGCATGATTATGTAGGGTCACCAAGTTATACATCTGGTTTTAGCATGATTATGTAGGGTCACCAAGTTATACATCTGGTTTTAGCATGATTATGTAGGGTCACCAAGTTATACATCTGGTTTTAGCATGATTATGTAGGGTCACCAAGTTATACATCTCTGCAATACTTAAGAGAATTTACTAAAAAGTGTCAAGAAATGACAGTGGTCTTTTGTCTATTATGTCATCATACATCTTTTGGGTGCCAGGCCCTGATATCACTCCTCTAGTGACAACAAGCAAAGAAGCAATTTTAAAGAGGTAAAATGTGGGGGTTTTTTTTTCTGTAGAAAACCATGCAAATATTTATCTGCTTATTGGAATTCTGAGTGCACTTTTCTATCTATAACATCTGCCAGGAAATCTTACAAGAATAAGTTTGTTTGTGGAATTTCTGACCCTTGTTCTTGGATGATATACTGTGATATCAATAATATTTGCAGCTACCGTGTGAACAGCTTTGCTACGGAGATTCTTAAGTCAGAATCTGAGAGTGAGGAGAAGGTTCTCTTTCCCCTGATCACCTAAGCACTTCAAAATGAAGTTGCTATGATGAATTTTCCATCGTTAAAATTAAAGTACCTGGGCTTCCCTGGTGGCGCAGTGGTTGAGAGTCCTCCTGCCGATGCAGGGGACACGGGTTCGTGCCCCGGTCCGGGAAGATCCCACTATGCAGCAGAGCGGCTAGGCCCGTGAGCCATGGCCGCTGAGCCTGCGCGTCCGGAGCCTGTGCTCCTCAACGGGAGAGGCCACAACAGTGAGAGGCCCGCGTACCGCAAAAAAAAAAAAAAAGTACTTGGCAAAGAGTTACCTCAAGAGGATGGCTTTCTGCATACACCTCTACTTTCGGAGCAAAATGGTTAGACTCCCTCCCCAATCCTCCCACCCACAAAAGAGAAAACAGATCATATTGAGTGCTGTCTTTAAAAATGCAGATTTGAATGTATTGTTTTATTTTATCTCAGTTATCCTTCCATATTTATATATCTAGCCCTGACCTCACCTGACCTCCAACTCAAAGGCCCACCGCCTGCTTGATAGCTCCACTGGAAGTTTCACAGGCGTCTCAAACTTAACAAGTCCAAACCTTGATGCTTGCCCTGCCCCTTCCAACAACTTCCTTTCCCATAGCCATCTCCCTTGTAGCAAACTGCACCACCGTCGACACAGGAGTCCAGGCAGAAAATCTAGGAATCATTCCTCACTAAATAATTCCTTTATGTGCAATGAACCCTTCAGAAATCTTATTAGTGGCACCTTCAAAACATATCCTGAATATGTCCGTTTGTCAGCATCTGCATAGCTACCACCTCAGTCTACACCACCATCTCTCACTTGAGCGATGGCAAAAACTGATCTTCCCGCTTCCACCTTGGCTGTTGTATAGTTTATTCTATACTCAGTAAATAGTCTTTTAAAAATATGAATTTGGGCTTCCCTGGTGGCGCAGTGGTTGAGAATCCGCCTGCCGATGCAGGGGACACGGGTTCGTGACCCGGTCCGGGAAGATCCCACATGCCGTGGAGCGGCTGGGCCTGTGAGCCATGGCCACTGAGCCTGCGCATCCGGAGCCTGTGCTCCACAACGGGAGAGGCCACAACAGTGAGAGGCCCGCGTACCACAAAAAAATAGAAAAATAAAAATATGAATTAGAATGGACATTTAAATAAAACCCTCGAATGGCTTCCCACCGCTGTCACCTTCCACAACCTGTGTGCCCGACATGATTTGGCCCTCACCTGCCTCTCAGACCCCGATTCATTCCACTCTTCCTCTCACTCACTGTGTTCCAATCAGAGGGCCCTCCTGTGAACACACCAAGCTCACAGCTCCTTAAGGCAGTTGGATTCCCTCTAATGCCCCCAGATGTCCACATTTGGCTGCTTTTTTGGGAGGTGGTACAGGGGGCTAGTCTTTTTGGGGTCAACTCAAATGTTACCTCCTCAGATGTCTTCCATGACCACGTAATCTAAATCTTAACCTGAAAACTTTTAATCCATTACCCTGTTGTTGTTATTTTTCTTCTTAGCTTTATCACAATCTGATATTTTCTTTTTTATTTCATTGTCCAACTCTCTTAACTGAAAAATATCCTCCATGAACACAGGCATTTGATCTGCTTAACCCCAGTATCCATAGCAGCTGGAACAGCTTTGTCCCATAGTAAACACTCGTTAATATTTGCTGAATTTATAAATAAGTGGATGTAGCCCCAGAAGTTTTAAATAAGTGTATTTAGAAATTTAGCAATTAATAACACTATACTAAAAGTAACATCAGGCTGAGCCCTTGTGGAATAATTAAAGTTTCAACTGCAAATGGCCTGATAAATCCAGGTGACAGTATTTCGGTGGTCAAAATACATTGTACTAGCTCTGGGAAGTGGGTCCTGGAAGTATCATAATACACAAAATCAAAACTTTTGAGGTTGTTGGTTGAGATGAACCATTTAAAATAAAAAAAACCTGGGAATGGGATAAAAGAGACTGACCAGGGAACAGATACATAGAATAGAGTGAGAGCTGTTCAAAATTCTGATAGTGAATGATAACCAGGGAAGTAGAAATTCACCAGGTGAAAAGAGCAGCCTTTAAGAGAATGTGTATCGAGGCGGACTTGAATTGGGTTGTGATTATGATGAAGGTTTTGGAGGAAGATCAAGAATTATTCTTATGTAATAATGTCTTATAAATACATTAAGTATTAGAAAGAATTCTCTTTTTAAGAGGATCTCTCACTTTTGATCATGATCGGTAACTCTCACAGAAGCAGAGAAGATAATACTCTTAGAGTGTGAAAAACAAGCCTCCAAAAGCAAAACACATAGTGTATAAAATTTGTGAAAGGAAAGGTGATATCCTGACAAGGTCCAAAAAAGGATATAAAACATTATTAGATAGTAACCTGGACTCATAAGAGTCGATACCAATTTCAGAGTTAAAGACACATACAAACAGTCCTAATTACCCGTGGCCACATGGCCAGTGTTAACCCTGGATGCTTCTCATCATCCAGCAGTCAGAATTCAATGTGTGAATTTGGAATAGAAACTCATTTCACTCCCACACAACATAATTATGAGGTAAATTTTCTGGAAAAACAATGCATGTAATAGATTCCAAACTCCAGTGGAAGTGATTTTTAAATTATTTGCTGTTTGGGGGTTATTCAAAACTACCAAACGTTGATTTCATAGCTATATCATCACATATTTGAAATGAATGAAAGAATAAATGAATTTATATACAGTGAAACATTAGATTGGGTGGTAATTGGCTGCAAGTAGAAAGATGAGGCAGTACGATATATAAGTTCTCATTGCTAGTATAACCGCGTTTTAAAATTTATGAATGTTATATATAACATATGTATACATATATAAAATCAAATGAATTTCAGGCTAGAATGCACCTAATAGGTTATCTGTCCAATTCTTCATCATTGTGGGCTTAAATATTCAGTTTTATCATTAAACATGTACTCAAACATGTGATCAAAATTACTGTGTAAAGTGTGACTAAGGAAACTTAACCTGGAGAGGTTCTGGGTTTTGCTCAGGTCACACTGTTGGTTTAGGGTGGAGCTGGCATGGCTCTTGACTCCTATGGGAATAGTCTCCAAAGAAAAGTACATCGTCATATCTATCATTAGATAATCCAAACCAATTTAGTTAGAACTATTTGAATACATTATTTCTCTATCAGGTGATTATTTTTAATTACATATGAATTACCTTTTCATTGTCTTCTAAAAGCACCTGTTAGGGGAAAAAAACATGAAGTTTAGGCCATTTTTCCCAACATTCTATTTACAATAATTCAATAAAACCCTAATATTTGAAGGGAGTATTTTTTAAATTTATTTTATTGAAATATAGTTGATTAACAATGTGTTAATATCTACTGTACAGCAAAGTGATTCAGTTATACATATATAAACATTCTTTTTCATGTTCTTTTCCATTATCACAAGATATTGATTATAGTTGAATATAGTTCCATGTGCTATACAGTAGGACCTTCTTTTTTTAATCCATTCTACATATAATAGTTTGCATCTGCTAATCCCAAGCTCCCAGTCCATCCCTTCCCCACCACTTCTCCTTGGAAACCACAAGTCTGTTCTCTACATCTGTGAGTTTGTTTCTGTTTCATAGAAAAATTCATTTGTGTTATATTTTAAATTCTATATATGTGATATCATATGGTATTTGTCTTTTTCTTTCTGGCTTACTTCACTTAGTATGATAATCTCTAGGTCCATCCATGTTGCTAAAATGGCATTATTTCATTCTTTTTTATTGGTGAATAGTATTCCATTGTATATATGTACCACAGCTTCTTTATCCATTGATGGACACAAGTTGTTTCCATGTCTTGGCTATTATAAATAGTGCTGCAATGAACACTGGGGTGCATGTATCTTTTTGAATTATAGTTTCCTCTGAATATAAGCCCAGGAGTGGGATTGCAGGATCATATGGCAACTCTACTTTTAGCTTTTGGAGGAACCTCCATATTATTTTCCCTAGTCGCTGTACCAATTTACATTCCCACCAACAGTGTAGGATGGTTCCCTTTTCTCCACACCCTCTCCAGCGTTTGATATTTGTAGACTTTTTAATGATGGCCATTCTGACTGGTGTGAGGTGGTACCTCATTGTAATTTTGATGTGCATTTCTCTAATAATTAGTGATGTTGAGCATGTTTTCATGTGCCTATAGGCCATTTCTATGTCTTCTTTGGAGAAATGTCTGTTTAGGTCTTCTGTCCATTTTTTGATTAGGTTGTTTGTTTTTTTGTTATTGAGTTGTATGAGCTGTTTGTATATTTTGGCAATTAAGCCCTTGTCGGTCTTATCATTTGCAAATATATTCTCCCAGTCTGTAGGTTGTCTTTTCATTTTGTTTATGGTTTCTTTTGCTGTGCAAAAGCTTGTAAGTTTGATTAGGTCTCATTTGTTTATTTTGCTTTTATTTCTATTGCCTTGGAAGACTGACCTAAGGAAACACTTTTTCAAAAATAAATTTATTTATTTATTTATTGGCTGCATTAGGTCTTCATTGCTGAGCGTGGGCTTTTCTCTAGTTGTGGTGAGCAGGGGCTACTCTTCATTGTGGTGTGCGGGCTTTTCATTGCAGTGGCTTCTTGTTGCAGAGCACAGGCTCAAGGCGTGCGGGCTTCAGTAGTTGTGTCATGCAGGCTTCAGTAGTTGTGGCACGCAGGCTCAGTAGTTGTGGCTCACAGGATTAGTTGCTCCATGGCATGTGGGATCCTCCTGGACCAGGGCTCAAACCTGTGTCCCCTGCAATGGCAGGCGGATTTTTTTTTTCTGTGTGTGTGGTATGTGGGCCTCTCACTGCTGTGTCCTCTCCCATCGTGGAGCACAGGCTCACGAACCCGCATCCCCTGCATCGGCAGGCGGACCCTCAACCACTGTGCCACCAGGGAAGCCCTGGCAGGTGGATTTTTAACCACTGCACCACCAGGGAAGTCCTGGCCTAAGGAAACATTGGTATAATTTATGTCAGAGAATGTTTTGCCTATGTTCTCTTCTAAGAATTTTATGGTGTCGTGTCTTATATTTAAGTCTTTAAGACATTTTGAGTTTATTTTTGTGTATGGTGAGAGGATGTGTTCTAACTTCATTGATTTATATATGACTGTCCAACTTTCCCAACACCTTTATGAAGAGACTGTCTTTTCTCCATTGTATATTCTTGCCTCCTTTGTCGAAGATTGACATATAATTCTTAAGTTCTATATAAATTTTAGGATTATTTGTTCTAGTCCTATGAAAAATGTCATGGGTAATTTGATAGGGATTACATTACATCTGTAGATTGCTTTAGATAGTATGGCCATTTTAACTATATTAATTCTTGAAGGGAATATTCTTAAGTTCCAGACATATCTTTATTCTCTGGCTTACCTAACTGTGGAAGAACTTGTATACTTAACAAAATTATACTGTAAATTCAGCATCCTTAAGGTAAAAAAAATATGTTTTAAATATGCTATAAGAATTTGTCACTTTATCACAGATGTTTTTGAACCAAAAATATATGTCTTTATTTCTTTTTGGAACTCTGGAACACAGAAGCGACTGTTGACACCTGATGTCCTTTTGGCAGATGACCAGATAGAATCAGCATTAACAACGTGCAGAAAATGCCAAATGCAGGGGAAATGACAAATGTGCCAGATGATTTAATATGGAGTAAAGATAAAGGTTAACAGAAATGATCTTTCCCTCTTAGTTTGCAAAATAAGTTGAAAGTGCTTTTTGCCTTAGCAAAATACTTTGCAAAGCATGGCTTTAAAATGAAGATAGTGGTTTTTATACACGTTCTGTAAAAGCACTGTTATATATCTGATAGTCACACAGCAGTTTCTATTGGTATGTGTTTAATAGTGAAAAAGGATGTTTAAACCCAGTGTTTGAGAAAAAGCTAAATAATGATAATCAGAAAATAAATTTCTTCCACTAGGTTGAGCCATCTTAATCAAACCTGAGAATGTTTCAGGGATAGGCTCATAGCCAGTCCTCTTTTCTCACTTGTCACCAAGGGAGCTTGGTGGCAGAAGAGGGAAGATGAGCATGAACCCAGCATCAGGCTGACTGACAAAGTACTGGTTGTTGCCTCTGTACTCACTTATTCCTCTTCCCTTTAATGAGGTGGTCTTAATAACTTTCTTTCAATTTGAAAACTACTAAACGGCCAATGCAGAGAACTTTAAAAATGCAGAAAAGCACAAAGGAAAAATGGAATTGAAAAAAGTCATCATCAAAATCTTCCTACCCAGATATAATTCCTGTTAAGATCTTGGTGTATCATTACCATTAAGTTATACCATATATTCTGCTTTTACTTTTCTTATCAATTATGCTATAACCAATTTCCCATTTCAATAAATATTCTTCCACAACATCCCTTAACGTGGCTGCATGCTATTCCATTATATGGGTATACTCTAACTTACTTAACCAGTCTCCAGTAATTAGAGATCTGGAATTTTATTTGGGGGTATTATTAATAATGTCAGCACATTAATTTTTATACTTTGGTATTCTAACTTTTTTCAAATAAGGATACCAAGTAAAGGAAGAATAATTAGGGAAGGAGCATCTATTCTGTTTTTATGAATAAATGCACTCATTGGAATGAGTGGTTACAGAAGTTATGAAAAGTGTCTTTTGTCATTCAGCACAGCTTGATATAATATTGAATTAATCATAAATTAGTTCTAGTTTAGTAAAAGAGACCGGACTGGACTTTTTCAACTCTGAGTTATGGTTCTACCATGTAATCACAGTATTAGAAAAATCAGCACAATTATTTTTTGCTAAAGTTTTTATTCTCAATAATAAATGTAAAGTTTGTATAAGAATCTTCTTTAGAAGCCTATTAAATACAGAGGCACTGGGGTTGGCCTTTGAATTAAAGTGAAGTTGGAAAAAAGTTATGGATCCCTATGATCTAATGACAAAGGGACCCAGTAGGAATCATATTTTGATGCCATTCTTGTATTAAACCATATATTTTTAAATGATATTGCAGTTTTTAGTAAAAAGGAAGGAGTTATAAAATTTTAACAGGAAAAGGAATAAAGACTGTTCAACCACAACACCTGTTAATGATGGCTAAATATAATGTTTTAGTAGAGCTCTATTCAAAGGTGGATATAGGGAGTAAGGATAAAACCCAAGTAAATATATTTTCTGAAATATAATGATTTTAACCATAAGATAACTGAATTTGTTAGCAAACAAGGTTCTTTCCGAGTTTATTATTTGTAAAACTACGATATTCTTCCCCCCAAAATAAGACTGACTTTGCTAAACTATTATATGTGAACTCAAACACACACACACATACACACACATGCGCACACACACACACACACACACACACACACACACACACACACCAAGAATGTCTGCAAATCTGTAAAATCTTTCTTTACTGCCTTGATGAGTTCCACTGTAGTCAATTATCTTTATAAACTAGAACATTATGAGTAGGGAAGTTCCCATATTAGAGTGATGAAACTGTTAATAATTTCATATTGGATGCTATCGCTCTTCCAGGCACATGTATTTCATAGCCAATAATACAAAATCAAGAAACGCATCCATACCAAGAACACATTTTGTTGTGATCTTCTAAGAAAGGAGATATTATTTCTTTTCCTGGAATTAATTTCTTAACTCACAGCTATAGTAACTTCCATTTCATTTCACCAAACCTAATACAAATTCCACACATATTATGGATCAGAGCATAAGCTTTTTGAAAAGTCTATATAAGCCAGCTGTTTGCAAGTTTCCTTTTTTGTTTTATTGGTTAGATGCAAACGGGTTTTTACATAGACCCAGAAATTCTGTAGCCACATCCAGCACACAGTGTGGTATGATATTGTTTGCAAGACCAGATTCTTTAAAGCATATGCACAGTACAAAAATCTGATAATAAATACCCAAAAGAAGCTGTACATTATCCCATCTTTGAACACTTTTTTCATTATACAGATCATACAAATACTGTGTGCATTTTGAGATTATCATGACCAGTGGATAATGATGTCAGCAGCACTACAGTATTAAAAATATGAAAAAAATTTCCCATTGCTTTTACTCTCTATTTGGTGTTAAAATGTTAATATCAACCTGAAAATGCTATATTCTTTGTTACCAGAATATATCTCCATAAGCAACCACTGATTAAGACACTAAAACATCAGCATATATATATGTGTATATATGTATATGTTATGTATTTATATAGAGAAAGTTACATGCCATTTATATCACAGGTTAAACTCATACTTACTGCTTTTGCAAAGGATTTTTGAATTATAATGACAATTTCTTAGTTTATATGCAAGGTGATTTTTTTCCCTGGGTCTGTTCCCAATCTTTATATTCTCTAATCATACAAGCAGAAGTGCATGTGATGCACAATAAAATGTTAGCCATAAAATCTGAAATAATTCTTACATCTTGATAATACTGTAGTTTAACACAAAAGCAATGCATTCAGCCTTTTCCATTCCCTGAAAACCACAAACCCCTACTAGCCCTCTCAGTATACCTGCAGGAAACAAGGTTGGTAATTTTAAAGAAGTAGTCCAAAATTCTAATAACATAATTGGAGAGATTCCAATTGAATACCTGAAAACAGTAAAAAAAAAAAAACCAACAACAACACTGTTTTTCCTTACTGAAAAACAGTAAGGAACTTAATTTCTACAAAGTAAGTCTTTTGGATAATCATTAAACAAAAGCTTACATAGATTAGAAAATGAATAAATGAGTAAATAACCACAGCAGCCGTGCACTTTATAACTATCAACCTGAAGTCAGATAACCTGAATATGAGTTCTAGGTGGAGAAGAGGAGAAAAGGGAGTTTATGGATGCTGATTGTCTGTGCTCTGCCCTCTCCTAGGTGTTTGTACGTCTCATCTAGAGGATGTCCTATGTCCATAGTGTGGGGAGAACTAATGGTGACCAGGAGCATCCCGTTCATCTTCATAACTAGCACTTGTCACAAGGCCTGGTATACAATAGGTAGGGGGAAGTTTCATTGACCTGAATGAATGATTCTAGCCATACCACTGGGAGGGACTGAGTGACCCAAGAAAGGCCACTTCAAACCCTCTGGATTTCAGATTCCTCATGTATAAGATGGAGAAAATAGTAATAACAATGCTTTCCTGGGGTTTGTGATTTTGTGAATGAACAAATATTTTTGAACTTTGAATTGTTATACAAATGGAAAGGTTAACAGATTAGGAAATTGCCTCTGTTTTGTTTGTTAACACATGTGCCTAGAGTGGAATCATTTAATGACTAAAAGAAAAGATTCAGTTTTCTCAGTGACAATATTTTGTTCTATAAAGTGGATAACCTAAATGGTAGGAATTCATATGATTTTCTATGGAATTCAATTAAATTACTTTCATCTTGAATCAAACAATGATAACCTTTTAACAATTCTGTGTTTCCTGAATTCATCCTGAGGTTGAAAAATGTACTCACCTCTGCTCTGTCATTTCCCTGAGTGGCGCATGAACTTGTGGCTTCTGCTGTCACCTCTGTGCTGCTGACTGTACCTATTGCCATCTGGCTTTTGTTCCTGCAAATTCTCGAAATTGTGCTCATCAAGGTGACCAGAACATCCTTTCTGCTAAATCCAGTGGACACCTTGAGCCTGCACCTTCCTTGATCATCTCAGCAGCATCTGACGCAGTTGACCAGCCCCCTTCATTGAACTTTTGCTTAGCTTGGCGTCAGTGATGTTGCATTCTCCTGATTTTCCTTCACATTTAAAAAAACTTCCCCTGGTTCCTTTGCTGCATTAGTTTTCTCTTGGGGTTATGTCCTGGGTTTGTTGGTTTTCACTCTACATCCATTACCCATGGAGTCTCATGCATTTTTAGGCTTTTACTTAGGATCTATATTGGCTATTCTCAAATCTCTTCTCCAGTCCAGACCAGTCTTCAGAGTTTCACAACCAAATAACTGTCTTCTCGACAAAGCCAGTTGTCCACAGACATTTTAAGCTCAACATGTTCAAAGCTGAACCCTGAATTCCTGGTGTAATGAATGGGCTCATGTAGAAGTTCAGGTTCCCTGCAGGGAGAAGACACCGGCTTAAGTGTCTTCTCAGCAGAAGGAACATAATTCAGAGTGGCTGCACATGCCATTCCTCCCACCCGGAATCCTTCCTCCATACCCCATCCCCTGGTACCCTGCCATCTTTGTTCAGTTCATTCCTACTAATCCGAAAGTTTCTAATTTCGATGTAACCTAGTCCTGGAAAATGTCCCTGACCCTCAAAATCTGAGTAAAGTGCCTTTCCTATGTGTTTTGTTAGAAATCAGTCATTGATACTTTTCCATCATAGATGTTTGTCCCATTTATTGTAATCATAAGCATTTCTGTCTCCCTCATTAGGTTTTAAGCTCCCTGAAGGCTGGGACCGAATCTGTTGTGCTTGTCTCTGCAACCACAACTCCTAGCACGGTGCCTGGAGTGGGCAGTTCTCAGGAAAAGGGCATGGACTAAGCACTCAACCAAAAGACATCCTCTACACACTCCTGAACTCTACCCAGGCCGCTATCGTATAGCCTAAAACACTTTTTTGCACTTATTTTTTTATATATATTTCTAATGAACTGTAAGCAGTTTGAGGGCAGAGGCTATGACTGATTCATATTTTTATGTCCCAGGGCCTAGGACAGCACCTAAGACAAATGAGTGCTCAGTGAAATGTTCATTTACTGCATGAATGAAATGATAGAGGGGAAAAGAATTGGAGTAATCATCTAGCCTATCATCCTTACGTGTGTTCCAAGGAGCACTAATCCTATAAGACATTTTATGTGAGGGGTTGGCAAAACTTTTCTGTAAAGAGCCAGATAGTAAGTACTTCAGGCATTGTAGGCCCTCCATTGTTGATTTGTTTTCTAACTCCCTAACTTTGTAGAGGAAACCAGACCCAAGGAAGAAAAATAATTTTCCCAAGATTACAAAACTGTTCATTTCAGAAGCAGCATTGAATCTCCAAATTCCAAACTCTCACGGCAATGTTTATCCATATGAAAACTTTAACCTTCTTTATAGATGTCCCACTTCCCCTACAATGGCGAACCTCAAAACCTCCTGTGAAGACATGCCCAGTCCTTATCTGTGCCCTGCAGGCTGCCATCTGGATTTTTTTTTTTTCTTTTTTTTGGTGGTATGCGGGCCTCTCACTGCTGTGGCCTCTCCCGTTGCGGAGCACAGGCTCCGGATGCACAGGCTCAGCGGCCATGGCTCACAGGCCCAGCTGCTCCACGGCATGTGGGATCTTCCCGGACCGGGGCACGAACCTGCGTCCCCTGCATCTACGGGCGGACTCTCAACCACTGCACCACCAGGGAAGTCCATGCCATCTGGATTTTATTCCCAGTTGCAACTACTGTTTTTCTGTCTAGCTAGAGGAAGTCAGTTGACTACATGACTGTTGAACTAGTTATTTATTTGCTCATTTATTAATTTTTTCTTTTAACAGAAGTATTTAGCTGGCACTAACAAACCAAATTGCCATCTCATATTTGTTAAATATTCTTTAAATCTCCACATATTACCATGCCATTTCTTTTTAAAAAAATGTTAGAAATCTTTGATAGCAATATTATCATCTTGCTGTAGACAAGTGTCTGTTACTGTTGTAGATCCTGACAACCTGGGCCAAGGTGACCGTGTTCAGTTCCTAGTGGGGAAGTGTATCCATTTTCTTGGCAAGGATGTAAGAATGCACAATGGAGAAGGATTTCTAATTTTTCGGACTGAGAACAACTTAGTCTCCTAGCTACTGTGACTTTCTCCAGAGGTGTCTGTGGTATTTGATTCTGTTCCCAGCTATCAGCAATGGATTAAAGAAATGAAGTAATAACATTAGGATTAAGTGACTTTTCAGAGTTAAATTCTCTGTAAAACATTACACCTACAAATTTCACTTTAGACATGTTGTCAATTATTTTTTGAAAGGACAGAAGGAAATATGTGCCACTTGGTGTTTCTCTAGGTTCCTACCTTTTCTTTGCTCCTTACATTACCCACTTAAGTGTATCCTGACCCTAGTTTCCCTCCCCACCTAGCAAACTCAGAACCCCAAAGCCTTCTCGGCATCCTCCCCAGCGATGGTTGAAGGCTGCTTCAGGGTAAGTTCTATGGGGACTGGGTGGTCCTGCAGTGAAGGGAGAAGGAGGGGTCGCTCCCTTCAACCTCTCCAACTAATTGCTGTGCTTGCCACACCCGGGCCAGAACCCACTGTGAGAGTGTGTTCATTTCTTTCCTTGTCTGCCCAGAGCTACTGCCTCGGTTCCAAAAAGTTAAGTTTTTTTTTGAAATGGAGATGAAATGTACAAGTTATAGCTGACCTCTGAAGTTTTGCTTTTCCCATTGCTGCTAAATTTTTAAAACTAAGGTAGATGTAGTTTTATTTCCATCTGTTTTTAATTTTAGTAGAGGTAAATTGTGTGCCTATCTATGTATCTATATCTATCTTCTCATGGTTAACAAGAGGTGAGATCCAGAGTCAAACTCCTTAAGTTTAACTTCTTATCTCAGCACCTTCTGGCTCCATGATTTTAAGCAGGTTATTCAACTTCTATACTTCTCAATTATCTCATCCTTAAAATGGGGATAATATTAATGCCTTACATCTAAAGTTGTTATAGGATTAAATGAGATAATACTGACAGAATGCTTGGACCAGCATGTAATTTGTAGTAGTAAGTGTTGTTATTTTTATTATTGTTATTATTATGATTACTGGTACTTTATTATTATTTAAGAAGTAAGTTCTGTGTCTGTTGTGAAACAAAGAAGAAGATAAATTCTAGCAGAAGCAAAGGGAACAGTAGTAGGAAGAACAAGGTAGATATGTCTAAGTCACCAGGAAGTGAACAAAAGGAAAAAGATATAGACCACTTTTTTTTTTTCTCCAATCAAACCGCAAGAGACTGTAGCACATCTTTCAACCAAGCTCCATCTTCAGGTTTTCCCACACAAGGGGATTAGATTCTGTAGATGGAGAATACTCAATTGAGGAATTCTATGGTTAAGAAGGCTTCTGAGGACTAATTTAATTAACTCACTATTATGCTTAACATTATTTCTATGGGGAAATGCGTTCCAGATTATAAACAAACCAAATTAGAAAAAAACTTTTGAAATGAGACCCATCAGTAAACTAGGACAGCCAATAAAACACATTTCTAGTTGAGAAGTAGAAAGGAACAGTGGTGCCATTTAGATGGTTATGGTCTTGTCACCATCATGCTAGATGTTTTCTTCAGCTTTTTTTATAAAAAGGAAATCAACATGAATTTTAGAATGTTAATTCAGTTTCAAACAAGGGTAGAAATAATGTCTTTGCTAAAAATTTGTAATTGAAATATTCATTTTATTTGTCTTTCTAATGGAATAATAAAAACTTTAAACTTTTATTCAAATGAAAATTCTTAAAGTATATAATGAATTTGTCATTATAATGAAAATCAAGAAATATTTCCAATTTTAAAGACATGAGAAAAGGAGCAAAATCAAAATGATGATTATCAATCTTTGTAGAATAATCTGAGGAAATAATTATTCCAAAAGTGTACAGTTGCTGCTGACAGTGAGTACTGTACAATGTAAAATGTACAATGTTCTTCTTAATTTTTTTTCAAATTTTACTTTTAGAAAAATTATAATTTAACTTTTCTTGGTTAATATATCTTGATATTTACATGATAGAAAAATAATATACTTAAGGAAAGATTTAGTTGAGATTTCAAAAGTTCATTCTTTTCAATTATTTTCAATTTTATGCAGATAATAATAAATTACTATGGAACATTGAGGTAGAATATCTTTTTTTAAGCTAATAGTAGCTCATGAGGTGTCTCAATCATTTTTTTTTGTATTGAAATTTGTTAATTATATTCCATTGGGTAGATGCAGATGGGATGGAATAGATTGTGTTTCTAGAATGGGAACACTACATCACAAACAACAAGGCCATTATAGCAGAATCACCTTTGGAGATACAATCCCTGAGTTACACTTTGCCAAGGGCTCTTCTAGTGTGGTAGTCAGCCCCCAAGATGGTCATGAATGATCCTTGTCTCTTGGTATTTATGCCCTTATGTTAATTCCTTACATAATGAATAGAGTTAACTTGTGTAGCTAGTAGGATACAGGCATACCTCAGAGACATTGCAGGTTTGGTTCCAGCAAATAAAGGAACCACCTAATATTGCAGGTTTATTCCACCACAATAAAGTGAGTCACACAAATTTTTTGGTTTCCCAGTGCATATAAAAATTATATTTATACTATATTGTAGTCTATTAAGTGTGCAATAGCATCTAAAGGAACAATGTGTATAATTTACAAATACTTTATTGCTAAAAAATGCTAACCATCATCTGGCAATGCAGGATTGCCACAAACCTTCAATTTGTAAAAACAATATCTGTGAAGTGCAATAAAGCAAAGCACAGTAAAATGAGGTATACCTGTACATTTCCAGGTATGCCTGGAAATGACAGCATGTAACTTCTGAGTCAAGGTCAGAGACATTGAAGCTTCTCTCCTGTTCTCTTGCATCACTTGCTCTAGAAGAAATTAGCTGTTATGTTGTGCAGACACTCAAGCAGCACTGTGATGAGATCCGTGTTCCAAGGCACTCCTCACACTTGAAGGACCCCGAGCCAGAACCACTTCTGAATCCCTGCTAAGTTTGAGGAAATTTGTTATGCAGCAAAAGATACCTAACATCCTCTATCTTCAAAACACCTGTGGGAATTCCCTGGCAGTCCAATGGTTAGGACTCCATGCTCTTACTGCCAAGGGCCTAGGTTTGATCCCTGGTTGGGGAACTAGGATCCACATGCCATACAGCATGGCCAAAAACAAAACTAAAGAAGCAAACAAACACCTGAATTGTGGCCTGTCTTTGGCCATGGTTTCTTCTGACTACTATTCATACAATTAATAACATCTTTCAGGTTGCAGTGATGCTTGCCCTTCGTCATGTCAGATGTCTTCCACCAATCTCTACATGTTGCCCTTTAGCCTCTATTTCCTCCATTTCCTTGAAAGTTTACATTTTAACATCTAGCCTGTTAGGGAGTTTAGGTGAAACCTCCAGAACAACTATTTCCAACGTTTGGTTTGTCATAATTAGTCAAAATTCTTCACCAGAAATAAATGCAGAACTAAAAACAACTAAGGGAAGTACCATTAAAGAAAACACAGAATGGCATGTGAATGTTCACTGGCTGAAAGCTTAAAATGGCACTCATCATATGTATTGGCTGACTGGTGGTGAGAAAAGACTATATATTTTTTGTATTTATATTTGTATCAGTCAGAATAGGTTAGATTTTGCTATAATATAAACAGTCTGCAAATCTCAGAGATTTTATAAAACAGAGATTCTTTCTTTTTTTTTTTTTATACTGCAGGTTCTTATTAGTCACCAATTTTATACACATCAGTGTATACATGTCAATCCCAATCGCCCAATTCAGCACAGCCCCACCCCCGCTGCTTTCCCCCCCTTGGTGTCCATACGTTTGTTCTCTACATCTGTGTCTCAATTTCTGCCCTGCAATTAATTATTATTAGTAGTAATGAGATTATTTATTGCTCACTCTGTTTTTCCATGGATGGACTTGGAATTTTGCTCTGCATCATCCTCACTTGAGTCGAACAGAAAAGTAGTTAGAACATTTCCAGTCACCATGGCAGAAGGAAAAAGCTATAGCAATTTATATTCACTTTTACTCAAATTCTATTGACCAAGTAGTCACATGGCCATGCTTAATTTCAGTGAAGAGGAAATACAATCCTATTGTGTCCATAAGGAGAATATTTTATTAACAGCACATATGCCACAATATGTATACAAATTAACATCAAATATTTCTGAGATGACTGTATGGGCAGTGCTGCATGAGACAGACTTATAATGTGACTTTTTTCAGGCAGAGGGGACGAGGGGTTGAGATGGAGATAAAATGAAGTAGAGAGAGTACAAAAGAATCAGAAAAGGTTACAAGGATAATTAATTGCGTTTATTTGTTATTTTGTATATTAAAGACCAAATGTCTTAGGGCACAGGGAAGAGGAAAGGATGATAGTAACTAAATGTTTGAAGAATCAATGGATGAATGAATGAAGCCCTAGAATTTTGAGTATTTCATTAATGGTCTCAGGTGGCTCCAGGACCCTATAGTTGACCCAGTCCTTGTAATGGTCTCTTTCATTGACTGGCTACCAACCCTAGGATGCTCAGTACTAGCAGTGACCTCAGTCAGTCTTGAATCCTTGAATCCACAGGAAATTGTGTTTATTCAAGTCTGGACCATACTGACTTTGGCACCTAGTGAGCTTGGCCATTTCTCAACTCTCTGAAGACCTTTCCCAATAAAGTTGTGGCATTTTCTTCCATTGCAAAATTCACGAGAGCCATAACACCAGCCACATGGAATATCTACCATTAACTTATGAACACGATTACAAAAGGAATATATTTTCTTTGTGTAGTCATTATATTGAGATAGATGGTAATTCTGCTCATATCTTTTCTCTCTTATTTTCCAATTCTTTGACTTAACTCTACTTTCTGAATCATTTTCTTAACTTTTTCTTTTTACTTTTCTGTTGAATTTTTAATTAAGACTATATTTTTCATATTCAAAAGTTATTTCTTTTTCATAACATTCTGTTCTTGCTTCTTGGACACAATTTTTTTCTCATATATCTGAAGATACTGACTATAATAATTTTGAATTCTTTTTCTCTGTTCTTTCAGTCACTATCTTTCCTTCTGTCTTTAGATTTTCTGTCTCTGTCTTTCACATGGAAGACTTTGCTTATGTGTCTGGTGATCCTTAGTTGCCTAGTCATATTTTAAGCATAGAACGTTATAAAGCTGAGTGAAAGCTCTGCATGTACAGTGAGAGCTTACTGATGACTAGATTTCACTGTAGGCCTAAACCAGCATTTTCTTCGGAGTACCCAAATTTCAGTTTGTATAGGTCTTTTCTTGGGGACCATTCAATTTCTCTAGAGATTTCTCTTGAAGTCTCCTACCTAGGAAAGCATGTTTCTGGTTGCAAGCATTTTGAGAGCAGAGCCAGAGAAGGGGATAGAAGTTTTACAATTTAGTATTAAAACTTTGATTTATTTCAGTCCTGTGTGTTAGCCTCAGTCTCTGCTATGCCTGGGATCCTTGAACCAGAGTCAGTATAGTTCATTTTCTTTGGAGAATAACCCCCTCTTTCCTGCTGGGGAGAGAGTGAAGGTAGTGTGTGTGTGTGTGTGTGTGTGTGTGTGTGTGTGTGTGTGTGTGTGTGTGTGTGTGTGTGTGTGTGTGTGTAGGGAGGGAGGAGATCTGGGAGTTCACCCTGTCTGTATTCAAGCTTTCCACCCCTCTAGTTTCCAGCCCTGCACTCCACGGTCCCTTCTGCATTCAGTCTCTCAGGGCTTTTGGGCACGCTCCTGGCTCTGTTCCTCTGATCTGTTTATACTTCTCCATGTGCTTTTCTTCCAAATAGTTATTGAAATCCCATGTTCACTGTTTTTTTCTTTCTCATTTTCTTTTCTTAGAGGCAAATACCTTTGCTATTCTTTTACTATCATTTTGGCAGAGGTTGTGAAAGGAGAAGAGATAAGTGCATGTAATTAGTTCACCATTTTTAACGAAGAGCCCTTTTGGTTTTTTCTCCACAAGCATCAAGACAGTCAGAACTTTTCACAAGAGCCCTTGATCCTTAAATTCCTTTGCCCCCACCATTTTGCAAAGTAGAAAAACAAATTTACTCTTTGACCTAGTAACATGGATGAAAAATCTAAATAAATAATTGTCCATGATAAAGGGCTTTCCCCTTCAGCTGTTTAATAGTACACCCTATGTACACCCACCACAATATTATTTTACGATTACGTAGTTTAAGATGATCAAATAGGTTAAAAATGCTATTAGCCTCTGAATAAATGTCATACTGTCTTGCACTCTTTTTTTTTTAATGGACCACAAAAAGGTAAAGATGGAAAAGAATTCTGTAAGTAATTTAATTTTTTTCTCCCAATCTTTTCCAATCTCTCTGGAACCATTTAAAACAATTAGTATTTCAAGATCTCAAATTTCAGCATTTCATATATATATTATAGTATATATATAATTTTCATTTAATAATGTAATAATATAATTAATAATTATATATTAGCATAATATACAGTTATAATTACATTATAATTATTAATTGTTAATATATTAATTATAATTATTAATAAATAATAATCTCTTTGCTTATCATCTTGCTTTGTACCCAAGGTTAAAGCACTGCATGTATGTAAATGTTGATTGCTCAGTACTTGCTTTGTTATAGAAAGATATTTCAGTAGAATGTTTAGAAATATTCCTGATGTATGTGTAAATTTAGACTATTTTCGGATCACAACTGCCAGACTGACACCCTTTCAAAGTCAGTAACTTATCTATAAATACAAATTTCCCAGTAGAAGCAGTCTCACAGTTTTCAGTAATTTATCGTTATTAATATTATTGCAAAATATTTTTAGAACATATTCTAGAGCATAAGCAAGTTTTCATCTTAGGGAAATTATAATTTGAAGTATGATAAGACAAACAAACATGAAACAATATAAATAATTGCTAGGATGAGGAACGAATATTCTCCAAAAACAACAATTAAAAGGCACCAAGTGAAGATGGGAAAAGGGGTTGACGAAGCTGGTAGGCACTCCTCTCACAGATGAGAGCATCACTGGAGAAAACACCAAGGATGAAAAGCTGAATATCTCCCATTTCAATAGTTGATCATTTCCCCCACCCTTTGTCTGACCCAGAAAAGCAAATTAAAGCAGGCAGGAAATTAAAAGGTGTGGGTTCTAATAGTGGGCCTGCTTTACTTGGGCAAAGCACCTAGGTAAACTATCACTCATTTTTCTCCATCTCTAAAGTAAGTTTATCACTTACTTTAGCACTTTTAGCACACCAGTAACAGCGAATAGTGTTACATGAGTCGGGTAAAAGAAAACCTTAGCCAAAACAAAATGAAAACATTTTGAGATTTAAAAAAAAATAGGCTTTTCATTTCAGATAAACCTAAGGCACTACAAAAGGACCAGATAACATTATCAGCATCCAACTGGAGCACCTGTTGTTCTAGAGTCTGGACTGAGCATATCCAGAAAGTCCCCAGGCTCTTAGTTCAAGTTGCTTCAGATTTAACAACAAATAAGAGCTTCAGATTTCAAGATGCTAAAGAAAGTGTGTGTTATAGTAAATGACTGATTATAAGATTGGGAAAAGAAAAAGTTTGTTCTGATTAGTAACTATTTCCACTCTTTTATTTCTATCGAAGAATGCTGGTAGTTCATAATATTTTACCTAAAGTTTTGCTTCCAAAGTTGTGTTAAAGACCAAAAACATAGAATCATATGAGTATGTAAAAGGAAACAAACCAAAGGGTGACAAAGAATAAAAATACAGTCAGCCATTGTGAAAGGCAGTGTCTCATCTCTAGATTAATAATGTCACGAGTTTAGGACTTTAGGGGCAAGATAAATAAATTTTGAGACTCCGTTCCAGAATATATAGACACAGTTACACTGAAGTACAGAACTGGGATTCGGAGGTGGGATTCTCAATCTTTCTCTCCTCAGAGTCTTAGGGAACTACCTGACCGCAGATCCGCTCCCCTGCCCCACTCACGGAGACGCACACAAAGGAACACTTGGAAACAGAGCAAGGCTGCCTTCCGCCCATAAAGACGATGGCAGTTTTCCCAAGAATGGCACTTAGGGTTAGAAAAACCAAGGATGAAGTATGCCTTAAAAAGAAAATCCACAAAGAGATATCTGACCCTCACCTCAGCTTATGGGCACTAGAGAGAAGAGAAACAAAGATCTAGTTATTCAGACAACATTAAAACAAACACATGTACAACACTGATAAGCGTTTTGCTTAGAGAGAAAAGAACAGGAAGGGCTGAAAGTCTCCACACAGACCAATCTGTTTGATGAAAACATATTTCCTTTTTTCTTCTTGTCTCCTCTATAAGACAGTGTACAAAAGTGCTCATTTATATATTCTTTGTTTTCATCCCAAAGCTAGAAGATCAAAGAGTTAATAAAACCTCCTTGCTATAGAAGGTCATTACAAAACTAAATGCAGCAATTCAAAGTGGAAAATAGAATGAATGCCAAGGAGATGTTTAGAGAAGTAACATTCTAGATGTATTCTTTGAAGAACATTTGCAGACTCGTTTGATTGCTTTAAAGCGCACAGGGTACAATGCGTGCTGCACTGAGCTAGTGTTGGCTGGCAGTTGCGTGCTTCGGCGTCCCGGCCAGGCCACTTGGAATCACAAGTGTATTTGATCGGGAATAACCTAATATGGTGGAAACATTCATGAGTATTTTACACAGAAGAATGGTGTTCAAAAACGTCCGTGTTTTTTCCCTTAAGCCTAATTAAATGTCCAAACATAAGACATGAATCTAATCATTTGAAAAATAATTCGAAGCACTATTTTCCCAAGAACTGACTGAGTTGGATGCCAAGATAAGAGATTAGCTTGATGTTTTCCATTCACCATTGAGAGCCTTCTTCTTTTTCTTTATTTCTTCTTTTTTGTCCTTTTTTTTTTAAAAAAAAAATATTTTTATTTACTTATTTATTTTTGGCTGTGTTGGGTCTTTCTATAGCTAATTTAGAATGTTTTATTTCTTTTCTTTTTTAAAAAAATTATTTATTTATTTAGGGGTGTGTTGGGTCTTCGTTTCCGTGCGAGGGCTTTCTTTAGTTGCGGCGAGCAGGGGCCACTCTTCATTGCGGTGCGCGGGCCTCTCACTGTCGCGGCCTCTCTTGTTGCAGAGCACAGGCTCCAGAAGCGCAGGCTCGGTGGTTGTGGCTCACGGGCCCAGTTGCTGCGCGGCATGTGGGATCCTCCCAGACCGTGGCTCGAACCTGTGTCTCCTGCATTGGCAGGCAGATTCTCAACCACTGCACCACTAGGGAAGCCCCTTTTTTGTCCTTCTTTAGTTCAGACATCCTTAGAATGGGAGGAAACACAGAATATAGAGAGATAGGCTTGAAAATTGTTTAGTATTGCCATATTGATTTATTCAAAAGGGGCAGGCTGGTACACTGGCTTTGCATTTCAATGTGACATGTCAGAATTTGCCATTCACTGTAGCCCTTGAATCTCAGCATTAGGACCCATTAGGTTTCTTCCTAAAAAAGAGGAGCAGAACCGTCTAGAACATCAGAAATGACAATCCTGCTTGTGTAACCATGGCTGTGTGGCAACATGGAGGCTGATGACTGAGGTTATTTAGAGTCTCTGACTGAGGTATAATCAAACAATTATTTTCTCACTACTTAAAAACTTGGCAGATACAGGTTGTTTTCATTTTGAGGAAGAGGGAGGTCTTTCCCAAGATAATTTGGGGGTGGATTGGAAAACTGGCAAAGCTAGGTGTTCAGATAATGATTCTACTCAGAGGAGGAGTATAATTAAATAACAACATAGGAACATAAAGATACGAGATTAAGTTTAAGCAATGAAACTTTTTAATTATTTGGGGCAAATAATTGACCTATTCTATCATAAAATGAAACTGTTTGGAAGTACTGTTGGATGTTGTGCTGATGCCAATAGTATTTTTTTTTTTCTTTTTGCATCAGTGGTGCATGTCACCTTCCTGCAAGGCAACCAGTTTGCAGATCTGGCCAGAGGGAAAATTACTGAACAACAAAATGAAAAGGAGGCGTAAGTCAGCCCAGATCTCTGAACCCTAGGAAAGGCAACTTCCCTCCCACTCATGAAAGAGGACGATTGTGCTCAGTACCACTTATCCAGTGCCAACAATCTGGTAAGCCCTCTATTCAGCACTACACTAAGGCTACAGCAAGGTGACCTGGAATTTGGGGCCGAGGTCAGGGAAAGGTCACTGCCTGAAAAATGGAACTAGTCAAATGGAAAGAATCCTAGGAATGGGTGAGGTTAGTTACCCACAAAAGTAGCCCAATCCAAGAAATGACATAGAAAACTACTTTTTATGACTCCAAAGTTCTAACTCTTTTAAATAATCTTGCTGCCCCTTGCAAGCTGGTGCTAGGATGCTCTGAAGCATGGTCATAGGAATCAGCGTTTTGTCACTAAAATTCCTACAGATTTCTTCCACTCCTTCAACTCTTCAGGTTCCCCAATTCTCTCTTCCCTTTCTTTCCCTTATTTCTGCTACCACCCCAACTTTAAAACTAAGAACCAGACACCATCACCCTGTTATCTGAAACTCTTTCTGAAAGCTTGTCAGTTTTCCCTTCCCCAACATCTTCCTGGTGCCTCCCTGCAAAAGCAGAAAGTCAAATACACTAATATGTACTTGATAATGTTAGGAGGTCATGGTATGACATTAGTGTCCATTTGAAATAAACCCTTTCAAGGTTAAAGGAACCTTAATGCTTGGAATATTTGTTTGCCCTTTCATCGTTTTCTTATCTCTTGTGATGCATATGAGTGCTTACAAGGTGCCTTTTAGGCTCAGGGTTACTTATTTTCAGCCTTCCGAATTAAAAAACAAAAAAAATGAGACAAAAAACCCCAAAGATACTTCTTCTCCCGGATGGCAATGTGAAAACATTTCACAAATAAATCCACAGATAAAACTGTTACTCTTTAAATGTGAAAAGACTAGTACTTTGAAAGGAGTACTTTGAAAAGTATTTTTATTTTAAATAGGTAGCCAGAGCTGATATGTGCAACTGAAATGTTTACTATTCATCTGGTTTCTTTTTCTAAGAAACCCCAAAATCATAAAGTTAGAAAGTATTCAATTACTTCTCTAGAATATGTAATAGGACAGAGAGGGAGATTTCAAGTTCTTTTTGTTTTATATTTGTTGTCAAGAATTCATATAAGAAAGTCAATTTTATATAAAATAATTTCACAAAATTACTTTTAAGAGAGTCAATTTCCATAGATCAATTTCAGTAGGTCATATAATTCTTTTAATATGAGCTCCTTACTTTTATTAGTATGTTATAAATTATCTTAGAAAAATACAGAAAACAGAATTAGAATGTCTTTGGTTTATATAGCTCACAGCATTAAGTTAAAATAGTATAATACATGTTATACAGAGAGGAATGTAAATGTGGCCTAAAAGAACATTTTGAGTCAGTTTCACATTAAACATTGAATAGAAAAGTTGACTTATCTTAAAATAAAGCAAGTCACTACATCACTCTGCTACAGGCAAACGTTTTGTTTGTAAATAAGGATGAACTGACAATGCTTGAAAGTGTAGTTCATCAAAATCACAACAAGAAACCAAATATTATGAACATGTAAAATTCCATGTTTATTTAATATCCATTACATAACTGGTTCATTGAAACCAGACTTTGTAAAGACAAATAACATTTCTGATGAACGTGAGCAATATCATATAGTTGAAATTCATCCTGTATTTTCACATGCATAAAGATGTCACGATGCAAGAGTTTCAACAATAAAGACCTTGCCGTGAATTGGCATGGCATCTCTCGGCGCTTCAAGGCAGCACCAGCCCCATCAGCTTAAGAGGAGAGCTTAGCAGCGTTCATTCATCAAGGGGCTCAGTGATCAGCATGTCCACACTCAGCTGTCGTGGAACCTTCCCCCAATATCTGAGTTGGTGTCCAGTGTGGTCTGTGTCATGGGTACCTTCTCAGAGGACACATCCAGAACTCAGGAAGGGTATTCGTAGGACAGAAAAATAACAAACAAAGCAAGAAACTAAAGGGAATATGTAGTTAATGTAAAAAGGCTCACTTTAGTCAAGAAGTATGTGTTATGCTTTACAGTATCAATGATTGTATTTTTATAGTTGCTCATATTTATTAAAATTTACTATGTGCCAGGCATGATGTTAAGCACTTTTTTTCATTCACCATCTTATAAAATACTCTAAAATAAGCACTATAAGAATACTTTAAAATAAGCACTACAGGGTGCTTCCCTGGTGGCACAGTGGTTGAGAGTCCGCCTGCAGATGCAGGAGACACGGGTTCATGCCGCGGTCCGGGAAGATCCCACGTGCTGCGGAGCGGCTGGGCCCGTGAGCCATGGCCGCTGAGCCTGCGCGTCCGGAGCCTGTGCTCCGCAACGGGAGAGGCCACAGCAGTGAGAGGCCCGCGTACCGCAAAAAAAAAAAAAAAAAAAAAAAAGCTCTATAATTTATCTGTTTTATAAATAGGCAGATGAGCTTGACAGAGGTCAAGAAACATGAATGTGATTCACAGTAAATAGTAGAACCAGAATGCCCTTTGTAGTATTAGACACAGTCCAGGGAAGGCCAGTTAGCTTCCTGTGCCCAACATTGTGGGTGAGCTGATAGCTTCCTCAAAGCCTTTCGTAGCCCTTTTCCGCCTTGCTTTTCTTTACTATGGAGGCTGGAAAACTAAAATTCTTGATACTCTAAAAAGACCTCCTTCTGTCTCTCTGATAATATTTCTCTTTTTCTTCCAATTTAAATAATTCAAACCACAACACAGCCTTCCTTGCTCCTAGGAGTAACCAAGTGATAGATTTTAACCAAGGAGAAGGTGAAATTGGTAGCTGGGGCTTCCCAGAATTTTTTTTTTTAAAGAGACAGACTTGGTTGTACAGCAGGTCTCTAGTTATGAGGGTAGATCTCATGTTAAGTGTTCTAGCAGGAAGGAAGAAAGAAAGGAAGGAAAAAAAGGAGGGAGAGAGAGAGGAAGAAAGGGAGGAAGGGAGAAAGAAAAAAAGAAAAGAAGAGGAAAAAAAAAAGAAAGAGACAGACTCCTGGTCTTCTTGCCCCTCCATCCTTCTTCTTTATCTATCCTGGGTTATCCATCTTCAGATTTGTTAATACATAAGGGGAAAAAAATCCTTTCTGCTAAGCCATGTTAATTTGGTACTTGTGGATGACTATACTGATTACCTAAAACTACTTTTTAAAGTTTTGTGACTTATTGAGGGGGTGGGAGCAATAATCACTAGTATTTGTTAAATAAAAGGATAAATGATTGAGTCATATATCTTAATTGTGGTGTATTCTATACCATATTTATACAATTAAATTAATGTTGGGTGACTTTCCTTTCATATGAATGCTAAACACTAGCACATCTGAAATAGCTATCAGTTCTTATTGCTGTAAGCATGCAGGTTAAAAAAATAAGATAAGCCCTCCTGGGTTATGTGCACAGAAAGATGACTACAGACCTGATCAGAGGGCTCCAAAATCCAAAATTGAACTCATTATCAGGCCCAACAGAGAAGGGAAGGAGAAGAATCCAGGAGGGAAAATAAGAAATTTTTGCAGAAGGTGAGATACTCAGATTAAAACTTTTTTTCAATTAAATTGAACAAAACCCACTTTCTAATCCACTCCCTGTGTTAATGATTGAAATCCCATCTCCAGCGCTCATTGGGTGTGTGATCTTAGACAAGCTTGTTTCACCTCTCTGAGTTACCAACTGTTTTCAACCATAAAGTCAACGTTTTACAACCCATCTCATAGGATTACTTTTAGGATTAACTAAAGCAATGAATGTGACTTGCCTAGTACTGTGCCTGACAATAGAATACAAGTAACAGACTTTAATTCCCGCCCCCCCACCCGGCCCCACCAATCCAGTTCCACATCACTCATCCCCTTTGACAGAAGTTTGACTTCAAAGACTGCTTTCTAATCTCTGAAAGCATTTTTACTTTTCTTAATAGCTCAGTCACCATAAAAAGACCACATTCTGTTGGACCCAGATTTTAGTGAAAGAAATGCCTCCTACTAAGATGGAAGCTTCCTGAAGACAATAACCATGTCTTATCAATGTTTACATTCCTCAGAAACTTGAGTTTCTAAAGAATTTCCAGTTAGGATATCTGAACAAGAAAGAATGTTTGAGCCCACTATATTAACATTTAATGTTTTATCAATCCAAATGACACCTTTTTAAGGTACAATCTTTTCAGCACTTACTGTTCATTAAGCACAATACTTGAGGATCCATAAAGCAATTGTAAGCAAAAGCAACCCCATAGTATGGATGATAATATGAAGGTATAACAAAGCAAAAAAAAAAAAAAACCCAAAATATTTTATAATAGTTGTTTAGTGTGAACTATTCACTGTGCTAGGTGCCATCATACATTAGAAAGGAAAACCAAGAGTCAGAGACTCGACTGGCACTGACTAAAAGTGCCTTACCTGAGTTTGTCTTCAGACCTCTCATTTCCTAATGTCTGAGCCCTGTGCACTTCACATACTGCATCCCAGAAGACATGCCAATTATGAATTTATGTGACAAAAAATGGTTTGGTTTGACGACCTTAATTATTCAGATCTATAACATCAAAATTATTCATTGCTAGTAAAAAGCAATAATAACGTCTAATATTACTATTGCAACATACAAAAGTCTCATTTAATCTTCACAACATTTCTGTGAGGTACATATCATTACCTTCTCATATGAATAGATGTTGAAATTCAGGCAGAGGAATGGCCTTTCCCAAATGACAGACCTTAGACCCACACACTGACCCCATCGTCTAGTCCAGAGTTCTTTCTACCATACTGCCACATTCTTCTCTCCATGCTACTTTACCTGAACTTCAGTGAAAAAAGGGCAAAGGAAGGGATGAGGACGTGGAATTATTACCATTTTGGTCCTTCCTTCTTCCATTATCTCAAGTGCTTTCTGCTGAACAAGGATTTTTAAAAATCTGGGTGTCTTCTGAGAAGGCATTCTGATAAAGTATGGATTCAATAAAGGAAGTCTTCCTGCTGAGCATGGTTGGGCAAGTATTAGAGTGATTTTCCAAAGGTCCTTAGTTCAAGCTTGGTTTTCAGTGTGTCCTTTTTCTCTTCCTTGATATCTGTTTTCAAACCAATAGTGAGTAATCACTTTATAAGCTAGCATAGCTCTGGGGTATTTAACAGGTGCTGGAACTCATGTCTAGGTCACCAGTTCAGATCCAAAGATATATGGTTCCCTCTTCTTCTAACCTATGACTTCAAGCAGTAAGACCCGACCAATATCTTTCAACTAGTATATTGTACCACAAAACCATTCTTCCCTACTTTGATTTAGAGGTGCTGGTGAGGAATCAACTAGGACTGTTACCACTGAGAACCAGCAGGGCCGTAACCATCATTCAATCCATTGACACATAGTATGTCTTTTATGCTGTTAGAGGCAGGACAGCTGGATATAAGCAACCAGGTAAAGTAGGAGAGCATATATTCCTTTAAAAATATTCATTTTGAGTTTGGGAAAGGTGAAATTAGGGTGACCAGCAGAAAGAGAAGCAAGGAGTAGTTTACAAAGAAAGATAATGATGATCCAAATGTGAACTAAATCAGAAAGAACGACAAAATGAGTCAATAGCTAAACATGGAAAGGAGAAAGAGTCAAATGCCAAGTGTATCAACTTTGAAGAATAGAGAACCCTGGACAATAAAGCAGAAGATCAGCTAATTCAGCACTCAGTTATTCTTAATTAGCTTTTTGGTGATCCTTAAGTATTTAACAAGTTTGTCTTCAGGTATTATTAAAGGAAGACCCCTGAATCAGGAAGACTCAGTAATATTTACAGATAATATCCTGGTTCCAGGAGTGGACAAAATATGTAAAGGTGTCGTTCACAGCCTAGCATTTGCAAAGCCTTGTTTCTGTTCGATTGTGCCATACCTTACATATTTCTTATTTTACTCCTTCTTGAACCCTTATTTACAATTGTGAAATGCCATATTAGCAAGAGTGAGCACTTCTATTTCACTTTTCTCACTAACAAATATTTACTAATTTAATCTTTGCAACAAACCTCTAAGATAGGCTCTATTATTATCCCAATTTTACAGATGAGGAAACTGGCATAGAGAGATCCGGCAACTCTCCAAGGTCATGGAGAGTGAAGCTAAGATTCAAACTCAGGCAGTTTTCTCCAAGTCGCAACGACTTGGGGAAAATAACCCCTACACCATATTGAAAGCAGTTATAATATTTTATAGTTTTCTAAGTATAAAACTTTAGTTACAAACAAAGATATAGGTGTGTTTCCAAATATTTAGTGGTTCTATAACTTTCCTGAAAAATAGAAGTTTTTTATTCAGAAACTATGATTTAATTCCTAATCTATTTAGGTATGCAAATTATATTTTTAGAAATAAAAAAGATAATATTATTTTATCTACATAATTATAATAATTACTATATAAATATGAAAATTTCATGAAGAACCTAAAAATTGTAATATTTTAACTGGCTTTGTTCAAAAGCTAAGCCAGAGCTAATGGGGCGCCTCTTTGAGGTATGTCTAATTTACAAATAACAAAAGACTCCTATATTCCTATCATCATTTCTGGACACTGTAAACATTGTTTGTATTAATGAAAACGCTAGTTCAGTTGGTGGCATTTCAAACAAGGAAGCAGAGGCTGTACTCTGGAGCTGAACATAAACATAATTGGAAAAGGTGATGATGAACTAAACCATATTTACACAAGCATTTGAAATTATGGCTCATGAGTCCTGTAGAATAATTTTCCCCTTTAAAGACAATCACACACAGTACCCTATTGGTTCATTTCTTAGCATCTTATTCATGCTATAAATCTCCCAGCTGGGTAGGAAATCTAGTGCATATATCACCACCATTTTTCAAATTAAGCTCATTTCCCTTGCTGAGTGCTTAGACGAAGTAAAAATCTCAGGATTTTTCAATTTGTTTCATTATTTTTTTGAAATCAGAATTTCAACTGCTGGCAATTAGAATGACAAACTCCTAGACTTTATATCATGGTAGGGGAGGAATGTGCATGGGAGTGTGTGTGTGTGTGTGTGTGTGTGTGTGTGTGTTTCATTCATGTGCCCAAAAAGAGACTATTGCAATGATGACAAAAATTTAGGACTAGAGACTGGTAAATAAGTATTCTCTGAGAAAATGCAAATTTAAAATGAGGTGGACTTTACCTCAGTTGCATATTTATTTACCAGTCAGTCATAGAAAACCCAACCTCATTTCAGGCTTCTTGAAAGGTAAACCAAAAAATGATTAAGCATCTCTGATAAAAGTGTGCAGATATGGCTGGAATGCTGAATATTACATATGAAAAAAAAGAAACTTTCTACACTTAAAAAAAAAACAAAAAAATACCAAAACTTATTCTGACCAAAAATCATTTCCAGGCAATCTAATGAGTAAATTGTGAACATATCAGCCTGAAGCTTTCCTGAAAGTTGCACACTTGGAGTGTCCATCTCTGGCCTTACTAGAAGCATGAACTTTCCATCTATATATCCCAGACATATACTCTCCAAGAAGACACCAGCATAAAGTACACTAGGGTAGTGGTTCTCAAAATGTGATCCAAGAACTCCTGGAGTTCCATGGAAATCCTATATATAGCCTATGGTTTAGGCCAATCAGTGGCAACGGCCATCCTTTTTGTTTTGACATAAGCTAATATTTACTTATGATCTACAGTAAAATTAGACATCAGCTCCTACTGCCTCATCAACGAGAGCATTAATTCTGATGAATTACTTTGAACGGTATGGCTGGAGTAGGAGTAGGCAGTGGATTCTTGGCTTTATCCAAGTGGCCTGAAGATTGAAGTATTTTTCCAGGCATGTTCTTGGACACCCACTTCTATGGCATCCTGAGATTTCCAGACTACTATATTCTTTGAGGAAAAAGTTTCTCCATTCTAAAGGAGGTAGGTTTCAAATGACTATATGGGGTATAGTTTCCATTGGAATGATTTCTCTTAATCTTGAGCTCTTACCATTCCCATTGCTGCAGTGCCTGCCCAAAGGGACCGTGGTTCCTAAAGTCTTCAGACTGCCTTTCAGCACATTAACGTATTCTTCCCAATCTCACAACTGTAGCACCTTAAGGGAAGGAGTTATGGACATTTTTCCTTCTTTTTGTCTTTCTTTTGTTATATGCCTAGCACCTAAGAGTCTGCTCTGTAGAATCATCTTAAATGAATACATGAAGATACCTAAAGTAGATGATTTGCTATAGAGTGATACTTGATTACCTAAATGTAAGATTATTATCACAAGGAAAGTAAAAAACATAATCCGAATGCTTTTTAGAAATGTCTAACCACTTCACGCTCTGCCAAAATGTTTCTTGATACAAAGGGCACTTCTGTGACAACCTCACTCCCCTGAATAGTCATTTGCAAAAGAACACGGCCTACCACTTTCACATCACTGTCTCCCTGCCTCAGATATATGATACTACATGAATCTAAAAACCTTCTCTCAACCCCAAGCTTTAGACCCACTAAGCTTAGGCATCATTACCAATTCCATGCCATTTTGTGATAGCATCTAGACCACAGTGCTTAAGCATCGTACAACATGCTCTTTCATGAGCACTCGTGTTTTGGAGAAAGTGACCGGTCTGTCACCATTCAGATCTCCCAATGTTAGCTCACTTTTCTGCTGACACCTTTCTGGCCCTTCAGAGATTGTGGAGGAGAGATACTGTGAAAAGACTATTTAAGTCTGATCATTGAAGCAATTAAACAAAGCATCAGATTAAAATGGTATCACTATCATCTTAACAACTTAGACTTCTTAAAGGTCTGAAGGAGAGAAAAAAATTTGATAAACTTTGACTTCAAATTTGAGTTTTTGAGCTATTTACCTCCTGAACTTAAAATTTCCAACTTGCATCTGTCCGTACATCTGCATAATTATTCCCTCTATGTGGAATGTCTTCTTGCCCCCTCCAAGACAGCAAACTCAGTCTTCTGGGACCATATTCAATGTGATCTCCTCTGTGAAATCTTTCCCAGTTTCATCATTAAAACACACTCTTATATGGGCTTCCCTGGTGGCGCAGTGGTTGCGAGTCCGCCTGCTGATGCAGGGGACACGGGTTCGTGCCCCGGTCCGGGAAGATCCCACATGCCGCGGAGCGGCTGGGCCCGTGAGCCATGGCCGCTGAGCCTCCGCGTCCGGAGCCTGTGCTCCGCAACGGGAGAGGCCACAACAGTGAGAGGCCCGCGTAACGCAAAAAAATTAAAAAAAAAAAAAAAACAAAACACACTCTTATAATTAATTTCTTTTTTAAAATTTTATTTTTATTATTATTTTTTAAAATTTTATTTTATCTATTTTTTTATACAGCAGGTTCTTATTAGTTATCCATTTTATACATATTAGTGTATATATGTCAATCCCAATCTCCCAATTCATTATAATTAATTTCTTACACACATTTCTCCTTGGTCAAATTCTAAGGCCTGTGTCTTGTTCATCCACATTTATCTACATGTCTACATAACATTGAGTGTCTGGTTAGATATATTAGATACTAAGCAAACATTACGTTCAATGTAAATAATTAATGAGTGCAACCACCCGTCAGAGATTTCAACTCCTTCTACCTAAAATGGATGTAGAATTAAGCCATGAAAAAGAAAACCACCTTAAAATTTGATAATTTTTTATTATTATTAAAGAAACCATTCATCAAGGAGGGATGAAAGATAAATTTCCCCTTTGGTCTTACATCCTTGTCCTTTCAGACTGGGCAAAAACCAAACGCATTATTATTCAGGCTAATTTACTTCTCATGGTTCTGGGCTACTTGATTATAATCATCTGCTGTAGCACTAATAAAGAAGAGAAAAACATATAAAAGGTAAAGCCATCTGCCTTGACAAAACCAAGTTCCAAACAATTCCAAGGTCTTCACTTTTCCATGGTGATTATATATCTGAGGGGTCAACATTCGAACAGATTTTAAGCTCCTGGTCATTTCCTCAAGCAAGTATGATGAAACCAAAAGATCAAATAATGTTTTCAATTTATAATATCTCACTACAAATTTTTTAGTTTTTACAAATGCATTATTAAAGCTGCAAACGGTAGTGGTTTTCTTTAAAGAATTAGTTAAAGCTCTCTTTAAGTACTTAAAGGATAATAGAGAACAAGAAAACTCTTCTGTAATTGGTTAAAGGGCAAAAGTATGTGTGCTGTTCACAGGGGGTGGGAGGCAGTGGTGGAAAAAATCCAGGTGACTTCAATTCAACTAAATAACATGACCCCTATTTGCTGAGTAGAAGAACAAAGCAGTAGGCCAGTGAAGGAGGTCTGACATGAAAGATGGGTGACTGCTGAGTCAGAAACCCTGGAAACAAAAGTAAGTGATTTTTTTTTTACCAAAAAGAATCAATACTTTATATAGCTAACTAAGCTGCCTTCTCCTCCATCAGCTAGGGTACAGATAAACATTGAAGATACTGCAGGTTTGGTTCCACACTGCTGCAAAAAAGTGAGTCAAAATTTTTTTGGTTTCCCAGTGCATGTAAGAGTTATGTTTGCACTATACTGTAGTCTATCAGGTATACAATAGCATGTACAAAAAAATAATGTACATATCTTAATTATTTTTTTTAAATGTACATACCTTCTTTTTTTTTTTTTTGCGGTATGCGGGCCTCTCACTGTTGTGGCCTCTCCCGTTGCGGAGCACAGGCTCCGGACGCACAGGCTCAGCGGCCATGGCTCACGGGCTTAGTTGCTCCGCGGCATGTGGGATCTTCCCGGACCAGGGCACGAACCCGTGTCTCCTGCATCGGCAGGCGGATTCTCAACCACTGCGCCACCAGGGAAGCCCTACATACCTTCTTTATTGCTAAAAAAATGCTAACCATCGTGCGAGGCTTCTGCGAGTCATAATCTTTTTGCTGATGGAGGATTTTGCCTCGATGTTGATGGCTGCTAACTGATCAGGGTGGTGGTTGCAGAGGGTTAGGGTAGCTGTAGCAATTTCTTAAAATAAGACAATGATGAAGTTTGCCTTGTTGATTCTTCCTCTCACAAATGATTTATCTGTAGCATGAAATGTTTTTTGATAGCATTTTCCCCACAGTAGAACTTTCAAAATTGGAGTCAGTCCTCTCAAACCCTGTCACTGCTTTATCAACTAAGTTTATGTAGTATTCTAAGTCCTTTGTTGTCATTTCAGTAATTTTCACAGCATCTTCATCAGGAGTAGATTTCATCTACTTTGTTTTCTCATCCATAAGAAGCAACCCCCCACCTGTTAAAGTTTGATTATGAGATTGCATGCAGCAATTCAGTCACATCTTCAGGCTCCACTTCTAATTCTAGTGTTCTTGCTATTTCCACATCTGTAGCTCTTCCTCCACTGAAGTCTTGAGACCCTCAAAGTGATCCATGAGGGTTGGAGTCAACTTCTTCCAAACTTCTGTTAATGTTGATAATTTAACCTCTTCCCATGAATCACGAATGTTCTTAATGGCATCTAGAATGGTGAATTCTTTCTAGAAAATTTTCAATTTACTTTTCCCAGAGCCATTAGAGGAGTCACTATCTATGGCAGCTATAGGTTTAGGAAATGTATTTCCTTAATAAGACTTGAAAGTTTAAATTACTCCTTGATCCATGGGCTGCATAATGGGTGTTGTGTTGGCAGTCATGAAAATAACATTAACCTTGTACATCTTTCTCAGAGCTCTTGGGTGAGCAGGTGCATTGTCAATGAGCAGTAATATTTTGGAAGGAGTCTTGTTTTCTGAGCAGTAGGTCTGAAGAGTGGCTTCAAATATTCAGTAAACCATGTTGTCAAAAGATATGCTGTCATCCAGGCTTTGTTGTGCCATTTAGAGAGCACAGGCAGAGTAGATTTAACATAATTCTCAAGGGCCCTAGGATTTTCAGAATGGTAAATGAGCATTGGCTTCAACTTCACCAGTCAACTTCACTTCAACTTCAAAGTCACCAGCTGCATTAGCCCCTAATTAGAGAGTCAGCCTGTCCTGTGAAGCTTTGAAGCCAGCCCTTGACCTATCCTCTCTAGCTATGAAAGTCCTAGGTGGCATCTTCCAGTAAAAGATTGTTTCATCTACCTTAAAAATCTGTTGTTTAGTGAAGCCACCTTCATTAATGATATTAGCTAGATCTTCTGGATAACTTGCTGCAGCTTCTATTGATATAGAAGATATGCTGCTTCACCTTGTATTTTGGTGTTATGGAGGTGTTATGGTTTCCTTCAACCTCATGAGCCAACCTCTGCTAGCTTCAAGCTTTTCTTCTGCAGCTTCCTTACCTCTCAGCCTTCACAGAATTGAAGAGAGTTAGGGCCTTGCTCTGGATTAGGCTTCGGCTTAAGGGAATATTGTGGCTGGTTTGATCTTCTATACAGACCATTAAAACTTTATATCAGCAGTAAGGCTGTTTCACTTTCTTATCATTCATGTGTTCATTGGAGTAGTGCTTTTAATTTCCTTCAAAATTTCCAATTTTCCTTTGGATTTAAAACTTGGTTAACTATTTGGCACAAGAGCCCTAGCTTTTAGCCTATCTCCGCTTTCAACATGCCTTCCTCACTAAGTTTAATTATTTCTAGCTTTTGATTTAAAGTGAGAAACGTGTGACTCTTTCTTTTCAATTGAACACTTAGAGGCCATCGTAGGGTTATTAACTGGCCTAATTTCAATATTGTTGTGTCTCAGGGAATAGAGAGCTCGGAGGAGAGGGAGAGACAGGGGAACGAACAGAACAGAGAGACAGAACACACATGACATTTATCAATTAAGTTGGCTGTCTCATGTGGGTGTGGTTTGTGGCACCCTGAAATAAATGTAAGAGCAACATCAAAGATCACAGACCAGAGATCATCATAACAAATATAATAATAATGAAAAAATTTGAAATATTGTGATAATTATGAAAATGTGACAGAGACATGAAGTGAGCAAATACTGTTGGAAAAATTATGCCGATAGACTTGCTCCATGCAGGGTTGCCACAAACCTTCAATCTGTAAAACAAAACAAAGCAAAACACAGAATCAGTGAAGTGCAATAAAACAAAATGCAATAAAATGAGATATGCCTGTATATACTTTACTCTCCTTGAGACTCAGTTGCCTCATCTGTAAATGGGACCACTGTAACATCCTTCACAAATGATGAGGATAGGTAGACCTGAGATAACAATTCTTTCTGAACTCATCTGGAAAGGGTGAACACTAAGATAGAGGATGCTAGTGGGAATTGCATTATAGAAGAAACGTCTGAATGGAAGGCTGAGTATTGGGGTCTATTCCAATTACGATAAAACTACGGGATGACCTGGTGTTGATAAATAAGTAAATAGCTCTTTGTGTCTGAATCTTCACAGATGGACCAGGGGATATTTTCAGGACATATAAAGCAGTTGAACCTCCTAAGCAATAGCAAAGATATAAAAGTCATTTGTGGGTCACAGAAACTAAACTGGCTCATACTGACACACATTGCTAAAGAGGCATTATGGAGTCTTCACAATGGTGTTATTTAGGCATTAACAGAATCAGCCTAATTACTTCCGATTTCAACACTTGGACTTTATACTTCATTACTAGCTGTTAGTTATCCCTTTAGACAACTTAGTGACACAGATGCCTGTTAGTCCCATTGTTGCAATAAAAGAAACTGAGACAGAGAAAAGTTAAGGAATTAGCTCCCACCTGGCTGGAATTTTTAAGCATATTAAATGCTTACTCTGTTTCACCTCTTTCCAGATACTGTATAGATAGATCATAACACCCAATTGACTAATGAGCCAGCTTGACCCTGTTACCCACCTCTTCTCCTCCACTCCCCCAGTGAGAGACAGTCTTCAGTTTACAGAAAATAAGTGGACAAGACGATAAGAGGAAACCTTTTATTTATTTATTTTTAAAGTCAGTAGTCCAGTGATCACTCTGTCATTCTGAAATTGTGTTCCTCATCCTCTAGAATATATACTCAGCTGAGTGGCCAGTACCTTTGGAGGCCTTGACTCTCTGTTAGTAGAAGGAAATTGTACCTACATTCCTCTCAGGCCTTGCAGAGATACTTTTTATCAGGAATCTTTGGATTTCACAAAAACCTCTAGAATTCTTTTCTCAGACTGCAAGTTTAATTATAATTTAAGATTTGCAAGACACATAATTTCCCCTTAATTTAAGTTTCCTCTTATTCTAGTAGCATTTTAGTTTTGTATTTCAATGAAAGCTTGTACATGTTTAAAAAAATGATTGGTTAGAAAATTAGTCTTGCTGTGTTTCCAAGTATTCAAGACTTATAAATTTAAAATGAAACAAAACACATTTTATTTTCAAAAGAGAAAAAAAACTACTTGTTTAGTTTTGAATTTAAACTTTGAAGTTTTATGCTGGGGAATTTTTTCCCACTTTTCTTTTTAACTAACTCATGTCTCATGAATCTAGTTTAATTTTCCTAATATTTATACTTCCTGTTCAATAACCTTATCTAGTCATGGGAATGAAGGAATATGTGTTATTGTTTTTCAAGTTCAAACTTAATGTGCATTGTTCACAAAGTGATGGGGGAAAGGCCATTTGGTGGAAAATAATTCAAACTAGTCATTTTTCAGAAATGATTCAAATAAAGAGATGATATCCACCTGGTGAGTAGCCTGTGGACTGCACTCCTGACTTTGGGATTTTCTGCCCTCTCAAGGCTTTGGGTTTCCCACCTGTCCAGTGAGGGAGTTGGTCTCCAGCCCCCTCAGAACCTTTATGATTTTTACCACATAAGTGACTATAGCCTTTATTTAATATTTGGGCTACTGTGTAAATATCACTGCAGTAATTTTTACTTCGTTTTTATCTTTTAATTAACTTATTTTTAACTTAAATAAATGCATTTTGAAAGGAAGTTTTGTTTCCCTGTCATAAATAGATGGTAACCTGAAAAAATTAATTTAATGAAAACCATGCATTATTATTAAGTTCTAGCTCTACGTAGTTGCCTAAGGCTTGCCTTCTATTTCTTAAAAAGAAAGGGGGGGCTTCCCTGGTGGTGCAGTGGTTGAGAATCTGCCTTCTGCCTGCCAATGGAGGGAACACGGGTTCGACCCCTGGTCTGGGAGGGTCTCACATGCCACGGAGCAACTGGGCCCGTGAGCAATAACTACTGAGCCTGCGCGTCTGGAGCCTGTGCTCCACAACAAGGGAGGCCGCGATAGTGAGAGGCCGACGCACCGCGATGAAGAGTAGTCCCTGCTTGCCACAACTAGAGAAAGCCCTCGCACAGAAACGAAGACCCAACACAGCCATAAGTAAATAAATTAATTAATTTTTTTAAAAAAAGAAAGAAAGAAAGGGAAAACTGTTAGATAGTTCTTTGTCAACACCAGCCTGAGACTTTCTTCTTGATATAATTAGAAGTCTCCAAAAACCTGAAGTGCAGTGAATTTTCTCATTGTGTCATCCAATATTGATATGTCTCCTGAAATTATCTTGTACACACTAGTGGTACACATCCCTCCACCTGGGAAACACTGGGTTGTATGTTGTCCAAGGCCTCTGCCAGTTCTAACAATTTATTATACAGCAAATCAGTAATTTCAGTTTACAGACACACAAAAGACATAGAGGTACATTCCTCTTCTGGTGCTTTGAACAGCTAAGATGCAAACATCTCGTAGGAAGAGCTGACTCCTCTCTACTCCATGACTCTGGGTAACTTGTTCAGACACGAAAAGGTAATGAGGAAGTGTGCATAAGAAGTGGTCAACTTGATTTGGTCGTTACAAAAGACCTTTAACTAACAATCAAATTGGAAAATGTCATTAAATCAGTCAAACTACTTTTGACAGAGCTGAAGAGCAAATGCTGTGATCAGTTTAACAGAGTAGCTGTATTTTGTTTGTTTTTGTTTTATTTTTTAGAGCTAATGCTTTTTTTTTGTATTTTGATAGCAAATTGATGCAGTTTGATAATACTGCAAAACTTAAGCACTTTAACATTTTCTAACTGCCCAGTGACCATTTATGTGATGAAAGTAAATGTCTTAAAAGCTGAAATGAATTGCTATTTCCACTTATAACTTTGTGTTTGTTTTTTTGCTATAAGCTTGTACAGTAAGAGTAAAAACCTCAGTTCAAAACCTTTGCTTTCTCCTTTGTAGAGTGCTGCTAGAGTTACACAAGTGACCAAAGCTTAGAATCTTTTTGTTACCCAGCATGAAGTAAAACAAGTGATTAAAGCTGACTCACATAGAAAGTAGCAGTGGAAAATTAGTGGGGAGATTCATTGTTAGTTTTTTACTTCTACTGCCTACATAAAAAACACCATACTGACAATTGAGATATCAGTATTTTTCAGTAACCCATTTTACTTGGCAGATGCCCCCAAGAGTTCCATCCATCTGCCTGGGACTTGGAGGTGATACTTTTCATAGTATTAAAGTTGGTGCTAGTCACTTCAGTACTCACTTCTGAGTGAGGGAGAGGTAGCTCACCCTCACCAACAGCAGCCTCAAAAAATCCCCATGGCACCTGCCCCTATGAGATTGCATTTTCAGTTAGTGCAATCTTCTGCTTCTCCCTTATGCCTTCACCAACTGAATTCCTACTTCACTCTGCTTAGAAAACAGTGAACACAGCCCAGACCCACAAGTGGCAAGGCAAATTACCCACAGTATCTGCAAAACCAGACCCTGGGGTGGAATCTTGAAATTCAGTAGCTTGGTGTTTTGGAGAGCAAGGACCTGAGAACCAGGAGACTGGACTCCAGGTCCAGCTCCATGACTGACTGTGTGACAGTGAGCAACTCAATTATCTTTACTGATTTTCAGTGCCCCTTGCTCTAAAAGAAAGGATGAGAAGGGATCTGGATAGCCATTTCTTATTTTAACATCTGATGATTCTACTTCCTATGATATTACACTGATATCTAGCATTAAAAATAGTGTTCAATAACCTTGGACTTGAAAGTAGCAACCCAGTCTGGCAGAAGGTTTTAAAAAGAATAGGCAGCATAAATTCTCATCGGGTCATGCACTTTATTAAGGACTTAATAATAGACCCACAATTAGACAGACAGGTATTTCTGATTTGCTGGTTAACTCATTGACTCTGCTATGTATTGACCTTCAGGGAACTAAAGAATGATAGATATCGACTTAGCCATTAAGTAGTTGATCTGCAAACATACCTGCATTAATATTTTATTGATTGCATTTCATTTTAATTGTAGTGTGGTTAAAATTCCAATGAGATAAGTATCTTCCTTTACTGAGAAAAGCCCAGAGAACAGTAGCTTCAAAACATTTATCATAACAATACACATAGACTATTACCCAACAGTTATGCTTAAAGATGCCTGTGAGTGACTAGACTAATATAGGCTTTCATGTAAAACCAATGATTTGCATGGCACTTCACTGGGAGGTCATGTTTCCACAGATGAGCAGAATATTCCTAACCCAGAGGGCTAGCTGGGAAAAAACACCTAAACTATGATTTACTTTTCCACAAGAGCTCCATCCTACAACCTAAAACTCAAAGCCAAAGACTATGTTTTCCAAACATGTTGTCAAAACCAAAGGAATATATTTATTTATTTTAAATTTGAGCCAAAATATGATCATTTGTAATCACATAGTTTTAAACTCTGATATTCTTTTTTCCAAGAGCAGTGGTCTGATTTTTAGAAAGGTAGCAGGGAATAGTAATTTCAGTCAGCCAACACCTGTTGATATTTGTCTCTTCTAAATAAATAAGTGGTAAACTTCAATAGGAGTTTGGCTCAGCTTATTATTAAAGTTGCTCCAGAAAAATGATGTTCAGTTTGCTGGAGTTGCCTTCCTCTGGTCATTCAGCACACTATTGAGAGCCTACTATGTGTCAGGCAGGTAGTAATCTTCTCATGTGCATTCCTTATCACACTATTTTTCCAATGAAATCAAATGAAAAGCATCTGGTGACTCAAGCTTAGAACCATATTTCAGAGGCCAAATATCAACCCACTCCTGCAAATGGAAAAGAAAAGGAAGTCGGAGCTAGTAACCATGAAAAAGTATTCTGTCCGAGACCCCAAGATCTCCTTCAGCTCTGCCTTCATGTTCCTGAATTCTATACTTTCCGCGCCTCATTTTCTTCAGAGAGAGGAGGCAACCTAGCAAAGAGGAAGAACACTGCCTCCGTGGCCAGACAGATTTGCTTTTGAAGCCTCACTTCTCCATTAACCAGATGTGGAACCTGGCAAGTTTTTAAAACTTCTTTAAGCCTAAGTTTCTTCTCTTAAGTTGGAAATAATAATATCCTACTCAAGGTTGCTGCAGGGATAAGATGAGATAATGTGAGTAAAGCTCTTAGTACTGCATTTGCAAATGATAAGCACTCAGGAGAGTGTAGCTTCAATTTAACCTTGTCATTAGCAGAGCATAGAGATGACAGATGAACTAAGATTTATTAAGTTCCTAGTACTCCTTGGGCAAAAAAAAGGGTTCTGGAAATTACCCTGTCCCCATTCTTTCCCCACCCTCACCTCACCCCAGTTTCTTCTTTATGAATTTGAGAGCTAATTCTCTAGCCTATTACCATCATTCCCTTCATCTCCTCTTTTTAATTCTTCGTGATTCATTTTAGAAATATCACTGTACATCAGCATAACCATCAGCAGAGAAAAACAGCAAAAGAAAAACAGTAAAAATTCAAATCACTAGCTAAAAGTTATTTAGTAGCAGTTATTTCTACGTGGTGCAATTAATGATAATTTTTATCTTCTTGACTTACTCTTTTTTTTATGTTTTCCAAACTTCTACATTGACATAAGAACAGAAAAAAGAAAAACTGTATTTTGAAAAGTGTGTGTGTGTGTGTGTGTGTGTGTGTGTTTTATAGCTGAGGGAAGTTACTTATAAAGCTCAGTAAAGAGTGGTTGTAGGGAATTGTCTGAAATAACTGGAGCATGCATGAGCATCAAAAGAGAATTATTTTAGCCAAAAGCCCAGGACTTAGAGTTCAAAGACATTGATTTCAATCCTAGTACAATGATTTAGTAGCTGTATGACCTTAGTCACTTTTAACATTTCTAAGCCTCATTTCTCTCATCCATAAAATGGGGTGGTAACATCATTCTCCAGTAATTCCTTAAAGATTAAGCAACATTGCATGTGAAAAATGTATGATATATGACACAGAGTTAGAGCTCAAATGTGTTAGTTGACTTATAACCCAAAGAGTATCTAAATGCTTTAAAAAAAAGTTAACCAGAAAATTTAGACAAAACCCCTGCACTCATTAAAATTACCTCATGCATTTGGATGTTCCATCCATACCTGAAGTGTGACATAGTAAAAACGAAACAATATTTTTCCACATAATTCCTTCCCAAAGGAGCTCCCTTTCTTGTATTTATTAGCACTGTTGATGAAAAGATCCACTTTATAGTTCCTCAAGCTAATAACATCAATTCGTTCCAACTTCAGATTTTGCAATATTTGATCTGTTCCTTCTTCCAATTGAGGTTTCCTCTGAAATATTGGTTTGATTTCACTCTTTCTCTCCTTCAGCGTTTCTCAACCTTAGCTCTATTGACATTTGGGGCTGGATTATTTGTGTTTGGGGGATCTTTTCTGTGCATTGTAGGATGTTTAGCAGCATCCTTAACCTTTTGATTTATGGACCATCCTGGACCACATATTTTGTGACCACCAAAAATGTCCCTAGACATTGCCAGATGTCTCCTGGGAGGAGAATTCACTCCCAGTTAAGAACCACTGCTCTTCTTGGCTCATATCCCATAACAATAGCACTCTTGAGTTACGCCATAGGTCCACATAATACTAACAGTAGGGATAGCGACTTTAAAAAATATTTACCCCAAATTTAGTGTTTGAATCAATTTGTTATAATGAATCTCCATGTAATTTCCAGAGAGTGTACAAGAGGATGCAGAGTATGTTGCATTCACATCTCAGCTATTCTCTGAATAAGACAGCGCTTTGTGTTTGCCTGTTTTGAAGGTGTTATGCATTATTAAGTGAAAACGTCTCCCACATCACTAAACCTCACTCTGGAAAGTAACCATTTTTTTTAAAATGGCCTCATTTGTTTATTTTATTTTGTTAATTGCATTCAATATGTATTTTTCCATATTATCTTCTTGTCTATTTACATTAGAACACATATTCATTGTGGTGCAGAATGAAAATGCAATATGTACCTGATGGTATCTGTGATCCACACCAACACATTCACTAATGTGCTCATTAAATGTTAAGTAAGCAAGTATTATGTGGTTTTTGTAATGCATAAATCCTTAGTAGATTATTATATACATGCTTAAGTATGTTAATGATGTTTAGAGGAACCAGTTGGGTTTTCTACAGGTACTAAGAATGCATTATTATTATTATTCCCATGTAAAATAATTAAATATTTGCTTTTGCTACACAAAAATTTGCCTTCCCACATGTTTTTCAGAAGTAGCTTACATTCAGATAATTACGAATGCCTATAGTTATATCCCTGGAGTATTTACTATGTTACACTTTGTGCTAAGTATTTTATATACATTATCTCTTTAAAATAAACTGCCTCAGCAGAGACACGTAGAAGAAAGAATAGAGAATAGAAGTGGAAGAGACGTAGAAGACTTCATTTTAAATTTTTTTAGAAAATATCTGTGTAATTCTGGTTCTTAATCCTGACTGAGATAAAAATCCAGCTGTCCTCATTGTAAGGATAAGACATTCCTGTCCCTCACTTTCCATTTACTCCTCTGTCCTCCAAAGTGTGACTTATGTTCCACCATTTAATTAAAACTCTACCAGCCATATTCATCAACAGCCTCTGTGGTAAACCCAGTGGGTTTCAGTCCTTATCCTAGTGACTTCCTGACTTTTTTTTTTTTTAGATCACTTAGTCTTTTAAAAATACTCTATTCTCTAATATGTATCCTCAAGCTAGATTTCTTGCCTGATCTGCAGACCCTAAATTTATCTGCACACTGGACATGACAACTTAGATGTCTTAGGAACATGCTTATAATTCGGTTATTAGAAACTGAATTCATCACATCTCACTACCCCAAATCTGCTTTTCCTCCTGTGTTTCCCATTTCAATAAATGTGTTCATGATTACCTCCATTTCTTGAGCCAAAATTAAGGCATGATCCATGGCTTTTCCCTCTGCCTTAGCTGTATTATTCAATTCAGTCATCAAATCCTGTTAATTCTATCTCTTCAGTGGCTCTTAAACCCATCATGTTTTCATGCTCCTGCTACCATCTTAGTTCTGAATCTCATAATCTTTTGACTCTTTTATGCAGCAGTTTCCTAATTGGCCTTCCAGGTGGACAAGTACATATAAAAATAAACTTTTTATTTTCCTGAATTGACCAAGTACATATGCTCACATAGGTAAAAGAAGATGCTTGACAAAGCTGTCAGACCATGCATAACATGGACTGGTACAGCAAGACTGCAGGAAGAAGGCAGTGAGAGTACCAGCAAAGAACAAGCGGACATTAGGTTCAGGGGAATAGTGAAGAGTAGCTAAATACGATTACCAGGAGTCTTACAGGAAATGCCAAGGACTGAGGTAAGAACAAGAACCAAGGATCAGCGACTATTGAAACAAACCAAGGTAACAGACAGGTAGAAACAGCAAGCAGCAGTAGCAGGATTTATAGGATTCTGCAGAATATCTTTTTTTTTTTTTTTTTGCGGTACGCGGGCGTCTCACAGCCGCGGCCTCTCCCGGAGCACAGGCTCCGGATGCGCAGGCTCAGCGGCCATGGCTCACGGGCCAAGCCGCTCCGCGGCATGTGGGTTCTTCCCGGACCGGGCACGACCCCGCGTCCCCTGCATCGGCAGGCGGACTCTCAACCACCGTGCCACCAGGGAAGCCCAGAATATCTTATTTTTTATACAGGCCATTTTTTTTTTTTTTTTTTTTTTTTGTGGTATGCGGGCCTCTCATGTTGTGGCCTCTCCAGTTGCGGGGCACAGGCTCCGGACACGCAGGCTCAGCGGCCATGGCTCACGGGCCCAGCCGCTCCGCGGCACGTGGGATCTTCCCGGGCCAGGGCACGAACCCATTTCCCCTGCATCGGCAGGCGGACTCTCAACCACCGCGCCACCAGGGAAGCCCCAGGCCATTTTTAATGGAACAGATGCATACCTGCTGGTTGTTGTACAATGGCATCTTAAAAGATGTCATGTTGTATCTTTCTTGAGATACATGGTCTCAAGAATTGGGGGCAAAACATTTAAACTGTGTATCAGATTAGGAGATTAGTGAATTGAGCCATAAATGGTCAGTAGAAGAGAATAACTGAGTTAGTTATTTGAGGGTAAAAGTAACATTTATGTCTAATTATATGTCTTCTGTATCTCCTCTACCTCAGCTTCGTTCTAGGATCTCCTAAGGCAAAGAATTTTGCCTTTAACCCATATCTATCTGTCTCTGCTTATAATACCTGCTTGGGCTACATCAGGCTTCTCCATAGTTTAATTTTGCTTACTTTGAAAGAGGATTCTGTACAATTTGTTCTTGCCACTTGCCATCGTATTAGAGAAAGTGTTGACATGATATGTTGACCTTTGGATAGAATATTAAACAACCTGTAAAAAGAATTAGTTACAGATAAATAATGTATATAGCAAAGGATGTCATTTTAGGTAAAACAAAAACATGGAATTTGGAATTTTCCAAAATACTCCAATAACTTTCCTTGGATATCTATTGAAGTAATATTTTGTTTTCCAATCAATATTACTTTCTTACAAGTAATTCTCATGTTCTGGGTTAAAAAATTACTGTCTCTTAATTTTGTATTTTGTAAAAATTTTAGTGAAAGCAGATAAAATTGTTCACTGTCTATCCAAATGTTACAGATCTATATAAATAAAAATTTGAGATCATATTCCTTGGATAGTTGATAGATGAAAGCAATGAACGAAGTGTAATTTGGAAATTGTATTGATTTTTCCAATTTAATGAAACCTAATGCACGTAAAATAAACATGGAGATTTGCAAAGTCTATTTAGCTCTTCATTTTGAAGTGCTAATTATTTTTATTTCTTTTTTCTAACTATAGCCTCTAAATGATTTTGTGGGTTCCATTGTCCTCAGGGGTAACTCTGAATGCTATCTTTTAAAAGATGAGGAGTTATGGCATAAATTATATGAAATACTATATAGTGAAGAGTAATTCATAATGATTAAAATAGCCATTAATTAATAAATCCATTCTAATTGTAATTACTTATGTTAATGGATCAATAAGAGAAAAAGGAGGGTCTTTAAGTTGCAGGAGAGTGGGCATGTGGGAAGTTAACAGAAGATAGACCTTGATAAAGCTGTCAGCTACATGGCTTGTCCATAAACATTTGTCACATGTCCTTTGAGAAGACAAGATTATTTTTTCTGATGAGACTACCCATGTCCAAATGGTTCAGTGCTGACAAACTCTTGCAATATTTCCTCCAGACTACATGGTGAAACATCTCAAGGAGCAGCTGGTTGACCTTAATAATGATCTGATTTCCCGTGAACTAAAAAAAGAGTATCGCACAGGCAATGTGGCTGTGTCAGGACCTAAAAAAATGAAGGGTCTGAATTAACCAATATGTCTCTGGCTGATATTGCTATACCATATCAGTTTCTAGTGTTCTGTTGTCTCCAGGAAAACTGTTTTACATTTTAATCATACTTCATAGTTTGCAAAGGATTTAGTATATATTATAACACTGGACCCTGAAGAAAATGCAATGAGATGGGTAGGGTAGATTTTTGCCAAGATATATAGATAAAAAACAGACATCTGGAAGTATCATAAATATGACACCAAGTTAAATCTCCCTTCAGGTAAGGAGTGTGGCCCAGATGAGAAGTTGATTGAGCATCTCAACCAGAGGAAGTCACAGCTGAACACCAAGAGATGATTCCACACAGAGAAGAAATCAGCTTTTTCAGCGATCTTCATCTCAATATCAAAAGATCCTTCGTGCTTTTCCAGCAAGAGTTCCCAGTTCCAGGAACCCAGGTACGGGTTTGCTGTCTAGGTATTGGCTTCTAAACAGCTTGATTTAGATCCCTTTCCCAACAGTCTGAAGGGGAAGGAGGTGTATTCATCTCATTAGATTACATGGAACATGAGAAATCAGGTGGAGGGAGGCTGTGGTGGGGCCTCTTCAAAACCTTTCCAATTCCTTTACCACTGAACTGGTCCTGGTTAAAGCTAACATTTTGTACTAAGAGGTAACAAAAGAAAATAATCTCACAGACACTGTAGAAAGAGAGATAGTTAACGTTGTACCTAAAGAGCTCTTAACCCTAAACACAGTCAAGAAATAGTGAGGGGACTTGCCTAAAGCAACTGCATCTTTAGGGTTAAGACAAGGTCTTGGTCACTGACTGACAGTAGCAGCAGCAGAAAAAGAAATCATTGGCTAAATAATGAAGTGAGAGCAGAGAAGGAAGGAGGGAGGAAAGAATACACGAAAAAGAAAAATAGGAGACATGGATAAGTACAAAGTTGAACTTTAATTTTTTTTTTCCATTTTGAAAAAGTACCCAGAAAAAACATCATAACCATAGCTATTATATATAGGTTTAAAATTCAGGAGTTAGCTACATACCAACATAAGATACGTTATAAATTTATGTCCAAGATCAATGGCACATTTTTCTTTCTGCAAATCTTATTTTGGAAACCCAACCATGTGGCGTGAGGATTGACCCTGGCAAAAAAGATGGACATTGTTAAAAACTAAAATGTACCTAAGACTCTAAATAGAAATGTCTTCATTAGCACAATTTTAATATTATATCTCTAAAATCAGAATAATAAATCATAATATGACAAGATGGAAAAGCGTTTGCATTTCAGGTCCTGTAAAACACGTGTATTTCTGCATTCAGTAATACATTCTACTTACTGAATAGATTTCAGTTTCAATTTCATTGACATATGTTTGATAAACCTAAAGTTTTAAGCATGTTCTTTTAGTAAAATGTCAATTTGCACATACATTCAATTTGCTTCCAGTCTTTTTGCCATATGTTTATTGACTTTTAGCTCAGTCCCTGAGTTTCTTAAAAATTATGTAGGGCTATTTTTCCTTCATCCCTGATATGGGCACTAATCTAACTCAAATTATGCACCTAGAAATTTAGTTGTAAGTAAATAAACATAATATTCACTGTAATAAAAATAGAACAATAAAAACAACAACCTGGAGTTATCTCAGTCCTTTACTCTGTACAATACAAGGCACCTTGACAGGTGACTGTCATCCTCCATTCCAGAATAGAGTTGCAATATGGTGATTTTTGCCCCTTATTGTGTATTTTAATAAACTTTTTGCTGTAGCAAATTGAAATCAATCAGCTCACATAGTGAGATCTACTTGAGACAAATATATTCAGGTAATTTTGTTATTTTGCTAACAGTATCCCCCCCATTTACCTCCTTACTCCATTTTTATTACACACTATTAAAGGGAAGAGAAAACCTTTGGAGATTTTATGACAAAACGCACAACTGTTAAATGGAAATGTTTGCTGGATGGATCCTATTTTCTCTAGAAAGAAGTATCTTTCATTTTACCTCTACCTTGAACAATTGTCTGGAAGTATTCTGATGTTGGTTTAGTCACCTGACCTAAGTCACATCGTTTGTAGCACTGGTAGAGACAAAATCTAAAATTTGTGGTGTTCACCTCATTCAGGACTGTATCAATTTTTAACAGGAAAAAGTGGAAAATTATTTTGAATTAAACCAGGGATCATAAACATCAGCAAGGAGATAAGGAGGACATTCTCAATCCCCCAAATCTTTATGGTCAGCTGTACATGGTCCCAATTACCTAGAGAATTCTGAAACCCAGTGTCTGAATTTTTTTTTTGATAATGTCTAGCATCCATTCTGATTGATTCTTATATCCATTCTAATTGGTCCATTTATTGTTAACAGTTTTAGTGAAGTAAAATTGATATATAACACACTGTCATATTTAACGGTATATTTTTTAAAGTTTGCCCATATGTATTCACCTGTGAAAACCATCACCACCATCAAGACAACAAACATATCCATCACCCCCAAAAGTTTCCTCATGCTGTAATTCCTGCCTCCTGATCCTTCCCCTAGGCAACTACTGATCTTTTTTCTGTCACTATACATTAGTCTGAATTTCCTAGACTATTATATAAATGATTTTGGTCTTGCTTCTTTCACTCAGCATTATTTTATTGAGATTCTTCCATGTTGTAAAATGTACCAATGGTTCGTTTTTTGTATTGCTGAGTAGTATTCCATTATTTGAATATACTACAGTTTGTATATTCATTTACCTGTTGATGGACAATTGTATAAATTTTTAGGGTTATTAGAGATATGCAGGTTTGGGCTTTAGATAGATGTACAGGTATGATTGCATTCTGTCTCTTCATTTCATTCATACTCTTCTAAGCCTAATTAGCAGTTCATCATAGTGTAAATTTTGAAAGAAGTATTTCTGTTTCACAAATGGCAAAACATCAACATCTCAGGATTGGTAAGCTATTACACTTCTTTTGTTTAATTTAGGCTGGGTCTATATATTAAAGAAATTGATCATCTCCATCAGTCAGCAAGGTGTTTGATTGACCTGAGTAATCAAATTAGTGAAAATGGCTGATCTGAGAGCTTTGAGAATAAATATAGCTTTCTGCTGAGTTTCACTGATTCCTTCCCTACTTGTCCTTTTGTTTCTATTTGTTGGAGGAAATTATGTAAAACTTAAGCATTGTTAACCTTTCTTTAATAAAAATTAATTATAGCCTTATATCTATAACAAGGAGTGAGAGATACATATCATAGGGGAAAAAAACTTCCATTTTTATTTTATAATTTTAAGGAGTATTTAAAAAAATGAAGAATGGAATTTTTTGAAATCTGAAAAATCTCTTGAAGTTATTTTTTCATTTGGTTGAAGGGTATAGGACAAAAATGGGGCAGTATACTAATTTCATTCATTGGCACTATAGGAATATACTCATATTTCACAGGTACACCATTATTAATGCCCAATCCTGTAGTCCTTTTTCAAGCAGAACTCCCACTGGAAGTACCACATGAGAAAGAAATGTAGGATGAAACCTGATTATTATAATTCACAAGACTAATTATGACTTTGAGTTTTCCTGGATAAGCTAATTCCTTCTGCACCCTGGGATCAGTAAGCACAAAAGTAGTCTCACAAGGATTTCACTGCATTTAACGTTACATATATTTATAAATAAACCCAGAGACATTAAAGAGTACTTCGGCTCTCTGCTCTTTTCTTTGTGTTTTGTTTTTAAAGTTATAAAAAGTTTAAGTAAGAGAATGCCACAGGTGTAGTTTCACTGAAAGATAAAATTAAAAAAATAAGGCACACACCAATCACGTATATTTTTTGGCACTGACTCATTTGTTTTAAATAGACTGTTTATTTTTATTGGCATCACTGATGAATAAGAGTAAAGAGGGACATGGGAAAGCAAGGATTAAAGAGAACTTGAAAGAAAGGAGAACCACAAACAAGAGTTGGAAGGAAAATAGAGAAAGAGGAGGACTGCTGTAAGATAAAAGAAGGCTGGCAGGAGGGGCTCTGCTTAATTTTCCTTCTTTTAATTTTTTGTGGAGAGCTTTGTGAGTGACAGAAAATGATTAGATATTCTTGAATTATGTGAAATCTGTGTTTGATTTTTTGGTGTGACAAATCTCACTAACAGTGATTCCAGAGTTTTTTATGATGCCACTATAAACACATCCCTCCAACAGCCTTTTTTATTCAGTCACCCATTGTACATCTATCTGAGAGGGAGTTTCTTTGTGTACTGAGTAATTTCCATGTTGTGAGGTTTCTTGTCTTCAGTTACCTCCAGTTTTATGCTTTAGTCAGAAGACTCACATTGCATTCAAAAAGGAAAACTCAAAGCAATATAGACTTTTGTGCGTTTTACAAAGAATTAGAGCTGTGTGCCCCTACCAATATAGCAATATATTATATAAGGTCAATACTCCTTTTCACATGCCTCTAATACAGATGCATTTTATGAGGTAGAACAGCAAACACTGAATCATTCTAGTAGAGATACACAAAACAAGTAATTATCGCTAGTTGCAGAAAAATAATTATGCAGTTGTGTGAAGAAAACCAGTTTTTAACTGGGAGGAGAAATTCTACCAAAAAAGCATGTGGAAAGGCTAAATGTTGCTCTGGAAAATAAGCCATTCTATAAAATTTCCTAATGCAGCTGTATCATCCAGAAGAGGTACCATACTTTTTTTTTATAATAGCACATTGCACACTGGATGTAATACAGTATGCTCGTATACAAGGCACGTATTATTACTGCTATTTTCTGTTGACTTTTCTGTCAAAGTGACCATTTTCTCTATTATTAATTCATCTAATATTTTAGCAAGAATACCCTTTATTATCACTTAATGCTTACCAGGTAGTCCTTGATTATGATTCAGGAGACACCTAGGATCACTAGCAGTTCTTATTTGGAGTCAGCTATTACTATCATAAATGTTACTGCATATCATCTGTGTCTAAGATATATAAAATAGCACTTAGTTTAGGCAAAAAAAGCTAACAGGGCTTTGTTTGTAACGCAGCATACTTTTCTTTACATTATATAGGACACCAGTGAAATGTGTACATTTTTACAGAAGGTATTTATCTCAGATATCTCTGCTCTGACATAGACCTAGCCCCCATTGAAGCCAAGAGGATTTTGTTTCCTTACTGTTAAGCATGGCTGTTCTGGGCCCTTTAACTAAATCCACCACCATGAATGAACTTAGAGCAGAAACAGCAAGTACAGCTACATTTAGGCTTATATCAGCATTTCTGTTTAATACATTTTAAAACTATATTTTAAGTAATGTGGAGGTTATGACATGAAGTGACAAAACCCAAGCATGTGAGCTGTATGAAACTATCTTTAGCCAGGATTCCTGGGCCAACGTAATAAAGTATATGGGCTAAAGAAAGAGGCTCAGCTTTGCCTGCAAATTTTCAGGAGTGTGAAGGCTCTTTTTAAAGTCTTAATATTAAATATATCTTATCTATACACCTTAATGGCATCTGTGACCAGCAAACACGCCTGTGAAGCTTGAGGAAGTTTCCATCCTAATCCTTTCAATTGCTTCTTGCTGCTTTGTCCCCTGTCCCCAGCCCCACAGTTGCAAACTGGTCTCTATACCACTAAAAATGAAAAGAACAAACCAACGAGACTTCCTTTGGGGCAATTTCTATGGTTGGGTTCAAGTGAAATGTAACTTTTCTGACCAAAATATTTGGTCAAGATAGAACCCTTAAAAATCCATTTTATAATATGATGACCAATACAGACAAAGGACAAATATATCTACATCTAGCATATCTGTATACATATATCTATATACTCTTGTAAAATATAGACCTTGCCATTGGTAATATTTTTGGGGCATTTATTAATTGTAAATCTATCTTTATCTCATTTCCTAATCTATTCTAGAGCTTGCTAGTATTAACAAATACATATGTTGATGTGATATATTTCACTACTGTTAATAATAAGTTATTATCTACTATATTTTAAATGTTTTGGTAGACTGTTTCCCTCAACAACTTTAATGATGCAGCATAAGCATAAATTCTCAAATGGTGTATATTGGGTTTTTAATAGACATTAAATATTACTAAGTATTTTCCTATTTTGCAAATTATTTTATTTTAAAAGAGGTAAAGTCTTCTTTTAAAACTTGGAAAAATAAATATTTATTGATAATCTCATATACTTATTTCAGCTTAGAATATATTAGTGATTATTCTGGTTATTTAATATTAATAATTGCTCTTTTTAAAAAGTTGATCTCATTTGGGGATCGGGTTTTAAATGTAATGTTAAGATTAGCATGATTAAATACTTTGAATTCTTAAATATCCATTTTAACCACTTTTAACAAAATCTAAGTTGAATGCTTTTAAAAGTTCTTCTAAAACCATTGTCAGTTTTATTTTGTAAAATCTGCTTCAATAATTAGTCTAGCCCTGTGAATGAACTGCTTTTAATAGAGTGATGGAAAAAGGGGGGAGGGAAGATGCAGGAGGAGAAAAATGTCAAGTGAATCAATATGATTAATTAAATTAAATGTGGATTCATAAAACTCATATTCATAGATTTACACAGTATATTCACAGTGACATTTAAAACATGTCTTGAAAATCCCTAAATAAAGTCCCATGTACATGAAGACATTTTCCATCTTTAAGAAAATTTTTTAAAAACTTAACTACATAATAGAATCAGACAACTTTACTGCCAATTACTATACATTTTAATAGTTTTTTGACAGATACAGGAAGAATTTTAATATGTAAAAGTTTTAAAGGAAATTAGATGTATTTTTGCTACTTTCAAAGATGTTTATGCTTAAGCCAACAGATAATCTTGACTGCTAATGTAACATAGGTTTCCTTGTTTTAAATGTGTACGAAGGTCATTTTCGTGTTAACCCCTTAAGTTTATGACTCTATGCAGTTCTTCTCTTGGATAACTACATTGTTAAACTTAGCAGGACAAATATTTCTAAAAACAAAAGTTAATTTTCACTTTTGTTTAAAAAAGTTGTGACAGACCATGTAGAGTAAAGGAAATGGTTCTTAGCTTTCTGAAATATATATATATATTTTAAACTTCAAGTAATACAAAAATAAAATACCTGAAGCCTACTTGTAGAACTAACTTCTATCTATGAATGATAAAAATGACAACAGGGTCTTTAACATGGCACAACACTTAAAACAATAGATTTGGAGAGAATATTCAGGTTCAGACAGTACTTAATGGTGTGAATTGTACATAAGTCAATTTAACTTAAGAAAATAAATAGTCTTTAGGTATTAATTCTGAGTTGTTTATGATTATTTCCTCCCCAAAGTCTATTAATGTTAGTGAGTTTCTCCCCCAATACTGTGTTTCAAATTAGTATAAAGCTTTCTATTTCTGCTTTCGTGAGGGGTATATTATATCGCTTTCACAAAAATCCAGTCATAGCTTAAGATATTTTAACAAACGACAATTGTTTTCCCTGTAAAAAAGGTTCCAAGATAAAGATTTTACATCACAGAGAAAAATGGAAGAAAATTTATTTTCTTTAGTAGCCTGCTATTGATAATGAAAAACAAGACAACAAATGTAATTGGTAAAACAAACCCCAAAGGAAGTTTCAAGTATCTCTAACAGGGGAATATTCATAGCTGTAAATAGCTCAATTTTATCTCTAGAACCGAAAATATGTATCCCTGCCCCCCCCAACCCAATCTTGCATCCAATTTCAATACTTCAGCCTTATCAAAGTAAACAAGCTATTGTAAGAATAGAAAATCCAGCTAGGTTGGAGGGCTGCTGCCACTTCCCTCTCTTCCTAGCACAGTTTGGTGCCAATAGCTTTTGGAAATGGGAAGAAAGAAAGGTCCGCTACTGTGCTGTGTGGAAGTAAAGGGGCAGAGGGGCATCACTTCAATCTTTTGGCTCTGGTCCTTTCTCACTCTCTCATCCCCAGAGAAAAAAGATGCTCTTCATTCACAAAACAAAACAAGAAAATCTCTGTAATTATTTTTGGCTCAGCTCCATTGAAATTCATTCTCCTGGAAGCATCTCTGTTTTAGATTAAAACAATGCTTAGAATATTCATTCTCTTCTCTCTCTCTCTTTCTTTCTCACTCACCACTCCTGCCTAACACCCACCCCCAAGCACCACTCCCCGCACCACCCCCTTCCCACCATTTTTCTCTTGCTTTCTTATTTCTCAGTCTTGGTTTCTCTTGCTCTCTGTCCCTGCCTCTGGTTAAATTTTTTTCTTAGTCATGCCAAAGTTATATCTCAGAGGCTTTTAATATCAGTGCCTACAAGTGCCTACTCAAGGTCATCATGTTTAATGTCAGTTGTTCAAGTCTCATACCTTCTCCCAACCTGGAAATTTCCCCAACTCTATGTCCCCAGTCATATCTTATGGCTGTTGATTTGTGATCTGATGTTTCAAGCCAAAAGACAGATCACTTCCAGTCTTATCTTGTTCAGTAAAATTGGGAACGAAATTTACTTTCTCTTTCCTCCAGCCTTCTCTTCAATACCCAGTCCTCAAAAGATGGATAAAATCTTCATTGCCCATAGGATGTGGTAGTTACTGAATTCCAGTGGTAAAGCATGAAAAATTATTATTTTTAAAATCCATTTTTTTCAGTTAGTTACTGACAAAATTTAGTGCCCCAAACCATATAACTATGAAAAAATATTTTTTTCTATCACTAACTTTAATTTTATTTTCCTTAAGGGCAAAACATTTTTACCGTTTTCCTTTTTGTTAAGGCACACACACACACAAAAAATTCAGCAAATGGAAAGTAGAATTCCTGCTCCAAATAGTTTGTGTGTACATATTAATAAAAGTTATTAATGTTCTGTGAAACATGGGATTCTCTTTCCTGAAAGAGTGGGCTACTCTCTTCATTTGGGCTACTACTACAAAGCAAGAATTATATTTATGATGTTTTACATTTTCTGGAATTCCAATTTCTTATACCTTTTCATTCTTGGTGACACAAATTTTTGATAAACCTTTCATAGACAGAGGTAGATCTGATACCTACTTTCATTAGCATTAATGTGTCTTTCTATTTCTCACTTTCTAATTTGAATAATTAATTTGTGCTTGTTTCAAATTCGTGGTTATTAGCAAAGGCATCCAACCTTAGTACCTATCACCCGTGGAGTGTGCATCATATTTAGGGGTACATTTCTGCTCCTTTGAACACTGAATGTTTTGTGTGGATATTGTAATCACATACAACTAGCATATAAGTTATAAGTCCTAGCATCTAAGTCCAAGCCTTCCTGCACTATCTTGACAAACAAAACAAAATCCTGGCAGTTGCCCAGATATGAAATGTCTCTGGGATTTCCTACCTAACCAATAACAGAACAGCAATCTTTTAAGCATTTATTTAAGAGTTTGGGAATCTATTTCTAAGACCTCACAAGAACCCTGATTACTGAACTCTGTTTGGTTTACCAAATAAAGAGAGGGAAAGAAAAAAAAGAAAAAAAAGGAAAACCACACACACTGCCATTAATTACACTGTAAACATTTAATAAATATTCTTTCTTTCTATCCTTTTGCCCTTTGCAAAAGGAAAGGTGGTAATTTACATGTACTATGCCTCTTTCCTCTCATTGTTCTGTTTCTTTTCTTTCTGGCTTTCTTTTACTTCTGTAGAAAAGAGGTGGACATGTTTGAGAAGATAGAAATGTTTACCTAGTACATTTTTTTTCTTCATATAAAAAAACAGCCTAGGCACTTTCTACTTTGTCTTATGACCTTTGTTAAACCTCTAATTCTGGAAGCTGCATTTTAATTACAAAGTATTGTAAAGGGAATATAGTAAGTATACACAGCCCTTGATTCTTAGCCAAATGAGAGAAAATTTAACAGCAATGTATGGTTGCAGGAATGGTTATGTTTGGGATCCATATGCATGTTCAACTCACACATTCAAGCAGTGCAATAAAGCAGGGAGAAAACAGCTGATACACAAAAGGGACCGTCTAGACAGTACCCCATCAGTCTGGCTAAATTTGGTGCTGGCATTCCCAATGGGATTGTAATATAATTGTTCTGGTGTCTGCGTTCATTCCCCCTGTCAAACACCATTCCAAATATACATCCTTCTCCCCCCAACCCTATTTCTTCCATAAATATGAAGTCCAAACTCTGCCATGCTAGAAAGAGTGTTAGATGGCCCAACCTTAAGAAAACATTATAATTAAGTAAAATCATGTTATTTAATTCCTTTTAAAAAATCCTCCTGTTACTTCCTAACTCCAAATAGAATTAATTTCAGGCCAATTTAAATAATTTAAATTAGAACATGGAAAAATTTTAATGCAAATACAAATAACCTTGAAATATTGAACACTTTAGATGAAAGCAAATAGGCCTTTTGAGCCCTTTATATTTATTAACCTCTGTTAGAAAATTTAACAGAAATCAGAGATGTGAAAGTGTAATGATGGACATGGATCATAAATTCTAATGAAGAAAAAGCTAATGAAAACAATGTTAAGTGAAAGCACTGAAAAATGCAAATTGTGTATTTTTTTTCTTTCTTGGGTTTAAAAGCCATAATATTTTTTTCTCTCTAAACCTCTTTTTGCAAGTTAAATTTCTGTTAATATATATAGGAATTATTTAATATATTTGGTTTTTTAAAAAGAGAAATCAGAAATATTTATACACTGATTTGTAGTAACTATCAATTAATATTTTTAGAAATGTTCTGGTTTAAGACATTAGGAAAATGAAAAGCACTACTTACAGAATAAAATAAATGGAAAAGCCCAACATTAAAATGAATAATGCACAGATTATTGACAAAAATGTTTATAATCTAAAAACTTTCAAACACTGAAATGAAAGCTGTCAGAATCCTTTTTTTAAGGAAAATGCAGATTTTAGGATTGCCATATAATATATTAACCAGATATACTTATTTTATTTTATGTTCTAAAGTGTCACCTCTGGGTATTGTTTAGATATTGAAATTGACCAGGAAAACTTTTTAAAAAACCTTTTATTCTTTTAACTCCAGGAAAAATTATCTTGGGAAAGAGGTTGGGATGTTTGTTTTGTTTTGTTTTATTAATTGTGGGCCTATATTTGTACTTCTGTTTTGGAGGTTAATAATCCTTTTCCTGATCCTGTATACAGAAATTTGTCTCCCATCTCAGCGATTCTGAGATGTTAGATTACAATCCCAAATGAGTGAAGAATGTCTCCCCACCCCCACCAGGGACCACTCTAACTACAGCAAATTCAAAGAAAATACTTCAGGCACCAGATCCTGGCTTTATCCAACTTCAGGAGGCTGAGGCCAGCCCACCAACCAAAACAGGGCACACTAGAAATGGCTGTTCCAGGAAGCAGCAAAACACAGGGCCTCAACTCGCACAAAGACAGAGCACAAATGCACAGAAAATCACCACCAAAGGGATCAGGAAATATTCAGATACATTTTACAGATGTCTTAAAATTCTCAGGTAGAAATGAAAGATTGAAGATTTTTACATGTCTTAAAATTCTCACGTGGAAAAATGAGATTAAGAGATTGTATCCTTACACTTGTAATTTAAAAAAATAGTGATTTTATATTTTTTCCTTCTTTGTATGAAATTGTTCTTCTGACTTTGCACATGGGTACAAGAATTTTAAAAGACATTAAAAAAGACAACATATTAATATTTGAGCAGCGTCTGCCTGAAGCTGGGTGGTTTGCCTGTGATTGTTTTTTATCCACTTTATTTTATATTTTTACAATATATACTGGTAGAAAGTGAAAGAAAGTCACGCTGTAGGCCTCTTTGAGATGAAACAGTGTAGCAAAATCTGAGTTTTATACTTGGTTTTCAAACTATCGAAGAACATCCTATGAGACCTCTTAGGTCTTAACTGGATTAAAATGAATATATTTGTGTGCTCTGGCTCTTTTCAGCTAACTAATGTGCATGTGAATTGAGGGTGTGCGAGGGAGCGGTGAGAGCAAGTGTATGTGACACTGGGAGAAGCTGCGGGCTCGGGCTGAGGGTGACGGCGTGAAGGAGCGTGCAGGACGGTGTGGGCTGCCTCCAAAGAGGGAGAGAAATGAAAATTAGCAGGCCTTGGGCTCTGGTGCGTTTTGTCTTGACGGGAGCCAGAAGAGAAGCTTAGTTAGGAGACGAGGAGGGAGGAGAAGGGTGGGGGAAAAGAGAGGGTGGAGAAGGGGGTGTGGCGTGTGTGTGTGTGTGTGTGTGTGTGTGTGTGTGTATGTGTAAGCGCTGAGGTTTCAGTTATGCTGAGCTCTGGGTTTTTGTTTTGTCGGTTCCTAGCCTAAACAGACTGGAATTTCAGGTTCAGGTTGGAGTGCATGCATGCAGAGGGATGGTCGTTCGAGTTTCTTTTTCTGGCCCTTCACCATGGTTGCTGCTCCGAATGTTACTGCTGCTACGGGGGGGGTGTTGGGGGCAGCAGCAAGGGATGGGGGTCTGTCTGCAGCTGCCCCTCTCACACTTGAATAAAAGAACTTTTTTTTCAGGGGTAGGGGAGCTGTGAATACCTTTCCCAATAAGAGATGAGGCATATTGAAAACTATATTAAATTACCCTGATTAACAATTTAGCCACGAACAGGGGAGCTTTGGGAGATCTCTATAGGCAGGACTGGGGGCTATTCATGCCAGCAGCTAAGAGGTCGAAAGGTTTCTGAAGTTCACAGGCTCAGAGCCTTTGTTATGCTAACAGACAATCTCAAATCAGCTGCCTAGTGGAGTGTGAAATATAAATGATTCCTTGAGAACTTCCAATAAGTTGTCACTCTTGCTCTCCAAATACCAGGACAGGCTGCTAATTTCTAGCAGGCCCTTTTGCAACATCGCTAGCCCTAAATGAATGCCTTTGTAGTTCAAATATTCTTTTCAAGGGAGCTGTCCTATCATCATAGCCCAAATGCATCTTGGTTTTGACTATTAAATGAAAATCAGGGCTCAGCAGTGCTTGACTTTTCCAAGCGGCCCGATGTTTGGGAAGGGTGGTGGCAGCTCTCATGCACAAGTTAGCACCCACTGCAGGAGGGCCAGGGCATTAATAGAAGCCAAGACCCCAGGAGTTACCCCAGCTCGAATCCCCAGTCTCTATCAGGAACAATGCTCCGGGAGAGATTTACGTGGCTTCCCTCAGGCTGGACTACCTTCTTCTTTCAACCACACCAACATTTCTCTGATTTATGAACCCTAGAGTGTTCAAGAGGACAGCCAGCTGACCTGCCAGCATCTGACTGGTCACTTGAAAGCATCAACTTTGGAGAGGGATGTATTCATTCATCAGGGCAGGAGAGGCCAAGGGGAAGAGGGCAAGGTGTGTGTCCAGGCCATGCCCCTAGTATCAGATGCCTGTGGATATTATTTTATCATTTACCCATAAGAAGGATATAAACATGGCTTATGATCTTGGGTATGACCTTTGAGCATGTCCAGGCTCAAAGGATAGAAAAAAGGTCCAGGCTCTCGGAGTCTGAATTACAAAGCTTTTTAAATAGAAAAACCACTCCCCATCCTAAACCCCAGACAAGTTGGGGGGAGTGAGACTGAGAATCTATCTGGGAGAGTGTGCCCAAATCAAACATTCTAGTAAGAAAGGACAAAGCTAATTTATGTGAATAAGAAAACACAAAAAAGAGAGGACAGAGACCAAAGGAAATTAGAAATCCATCTGTATCAGTCTTCACAAAGGAAGGGATAAAACCTTTACAGTAATAACTTGGGTCCTAAAAATTTTGATATTTCTGATTCCATGTCCTCAACTTCTTTACTGAAATACAAAAAAGTCCATGATATCACAGAAGTCTCTGCTTTTTCCAAACAGAGCAGGTTTGATTTCTGGCAAGGAATGGAAAACAAAAAAATCAAATGGACTGTATTTCTTGATATATTCTTAGAGTAAGTTTATAAGCATATAAATACATAGAAGCAAAGTATTTTAATACACGCCTAAGTAACTTTATAAGGCTTGATGATACAGCTATACAGAAAAACAAGGGCCTCGATTACCTTTCATCTTCTTCCTCTCGCTACAATGATTTACAAGTATTTCTAACCACAATGATTTTAAAATATTACCTCAAAAATGGCTGGGGAGTTCATTTTGATTGGTATAGAAACTGATTTAAGTACATACTTTTTTCTGCCTTAGGTATACTAAGACTTACCACTATATATTTTAAAATTAATTAAATATAAATAAGAATGGTGGTGTAATGTGCACCAGTTTTGAAATCATCTAGCTTACATGTTTAAATCTTGTTTTTCTTAAAGCCAGGATACAACGTACAATGAATCCAGAGGACTCTGGGATTCAACTCAGAGAATTTAGCCGTCAGAACAGGAGAGCGTTTAGGATTCAGATCCTTATTTGTTTCAGATCCTTATTTGTTTCGCACAGTAAAACAATCTGCAAATCATATTGACTGGAAAAATTAACTCAGATTACTGACACAGAAGGAGTAAAAGTTTGTGGTTTCTTCTGTCAAATACCAGAATTAGACAATAGTTCATTATTGATCCACTCACACCCTTTTTGGAGGGACTTAGGATCGTGGTTACCCTTATTTCAGAGATAGCAGAATGGCTGGCTTCAGATGCACATCTCATTAGGCGAATATGAAGGCAACACTGATAGCTAAAAGTTCAACGGATGCGACACAACTTGCTTAAATTTAACTCTTCAACCCTTTTCCATTTTTAAACATTTAATTAATATTAAACTATAAGTATCTGCATGTTATTGACACATGCTGGACATTCAGAGGAGAAACACCTTCCTCGTGCTTCCACATACTTATTTTACCACTTCCAAGTGTCCTCTCTCTTCCTCGTCTTTAACACATCAAAACAGGGAAGAAAGCGCTTTTGTGTTATAACTACAGAGAAAACATTGGCGAATGTGTCAATGCTGTGAATACCAGCACCAGTTTGGGGGCTGGTTTGTTTTTCCCCCTGCCGGGGTATTTCTTTTCCCTTTGCTTTTGAGTCTTTAAACTCTGGCCACTTTGAGAAAAGCAATGGTTGAAATGAAAAGTTAGGACAAATCGCATGAAACCCGTGTGTTGCCAGAATATGAGCATGGTGAAAGCAGTGTTGGGACATTACAGAGCCGGAGCAGCTCCCCCCCCACACACACACAGAAAATTAAAATAAAATAAAAAATAAAAGCTGGTCTTTTAAATTCATCCTTAACTACTTCAGATCTAAGAGAAAGGGAATCCGTGTTTTAAAAAAACCAAGTTTCTAGGGTTCTCATTACTGCATAGTGAGGGTGTTTGCGTGTGTGCATGTGAGTGTTTGTGTGGGGAGAAAAGAATGGGGAGGAGGAGGGCAGATAACTTTACTGACATATTAATTCTTTAGATAGCAGTAAATGAATGGTCCAAATAGACATTTGTTTCCCTTAATAGGTTTTGTACAGGTCTCTTACAAGCTGTGGCATATGCTTCATTTATATGTATATTTATTTAGAAGGATAGAGAATAATAGGTGTAGTTTGTCTATAGTCGCAGTTATTATTTAAAGTCCAAAGAGGTTACAACTTTTTTCTACTCCAAACACTGATACCAAGGTCTCTTGTACATGCCTCCTGCATTATGTTGAAGGCCAATTAAAAATGAAGATAATATTCTAACTATCGAGCGTTGGGATGAGGAAGGAGGCTAAAAGGCAAAATGACTCCAAGATGGCTGCCTCTGCCTTCTTCCCCTCCTTGCTGCCTGTTTTCCACATAGAACTTCATGTAATATTTTGTTTACAAATCACACTGTAGGTCATTTGTGAATTAGGCAGTCTCTGAGGCACCAGCATCTACCTAGAATACCCTCATGATGCCGTCGAGGTATGGAGAGAGATTAAAATGCAAACATTCAAATGTATTTAGATGTGTACATAGTGATTGGACTCACACACATACACACTTGAATGTGTGAACACACACACGGCTGCAAAAGGAATAAAAGGCTGAAATCCTTCTTAATTCTTAGGACAGAAGGGCAAAGGAGGATGCCAGGCCACCACCTTCCTCCCTGAAAGGTCCAAAAATGCACTGTTCATGGTCTGGATTCGATTTTTTTTTAAAAAGATATATCTTACTGATGACTCTCTCATTAGGCGGACTTCTGAAGTCTGGGGAGACAAGATTTCCATAAATTATCTCTCTAACTCATCTCATGCTGGTGTAAAATGCAAAGCTAAAATTGTTGTTTTTTTTAAAAAAATTTTTTTGCATTAAAAAAAAAGAGTGTACCACGCTCACCAGCTTCCTGACTGACATGTTAAAGGATTAAGAGCACTCGTAATTACTGCTATTAATTATAATAAATACACTCAATCATAAAATCCCACCCATAAAGCTAAACTAAAAATAATGTCGAGAATAAATAAAAGTATATTTGGGGCTTTCTAACAGATTTATAGCAGGTTACTATGTAGACTGGAGTGCACTAGGCATAGAACAAAGCAAGTGGTTTAGTTCCTATAGGAAATATATTAAAAAGAGAAAAAAAAGAAAAAAACCCACAACCCTTTATCTAAAAGCCATCAGGGACAAGCACTCAATACAAGTTAACAAGCAGGAACTGATAAGATAACATTTATATGAGGTCAGAAGTCAAATGCCAGTCAAAGGCTTTTAACCTCTTGGGTCATAAACAGGAAGAGTAAAAGCAAGAGGTAGTTATTTATCGGATTTTAAGGGTACCTTATCATTGCCAGAGAATCACCGATGATGAAACTAATTAGGATTTATAGAAAAAGAACTTTGTAGCTGTTCAAAGAAAATTAACCTACCATAATTCTTCAGTGGGTAGGGAGAAAAACAAACAAACAAACAAAATCTCTTCTTTTTTGGGGGAAAATAAATCTAGCAATTTAAACAGATTTAGGAACAAAATCTCTCTCAGAAACAATAATTTATAGCTAATGTACATATTGATTAATATATGGTGAATAATATACCTTATAAATTCTGTATTAACAATCTAAACACAAAAATAAGCATTGCATAATTTATTTCCAAGTTTTGATCTTTTTCTTTTACTCCCCTTTCAGACCTCCTGAATTAGACAGAATATAACTCCGATATCACAATACTTCTTGTCTCAGAATGCCATCATTTATAAATTGAAAAAAATATGTATTCTAATAGCAATTATTTTAAAACATCAAAATATCAAAACTACGTGATTAAATTTTTATCTTAATCTATTCCAGAGAAACAGATGTCTCTTTATTTGCTGTCAGAGTATTTTCCTTTGTTTTGATTTTTGTCCTTTTTTGTCTTTTCTTAGGCTTATATTCCAAACTCCCAAACAGTTCCTGGTCCTAGAGTCCATGCTGGCTTATATTTTCAAAGCATACCACCCCCCTTTTTTTCTCTATTGCAATAAAAGAAAGCAGATCTAGATATTTCTTTCTAGAGAGAGATAGAGGGATTGTTGTTAGGCCTGCTAAGGCCCACTGTTTCTTTAAACAGAGTCCACAATACACTAGGCGAACATTGTGGATTTAAAATGCTTTTAAATATTTATCAGAAGTATTTTATCATCATATTCAAATGACACCTGGAGTGCACTCACCTTTATTGACAATCTCTGTTCTGAAAGTCCATTTGCTTCCTTAAAGCCCCCCAAGCAGAACAAGGGCTACCCGTTTTCATTCAGTTAATGTTTAGTAAAAAACCAAGCAACCTTAATCAGCATGCTGATTGCATCGTCAACTAACAAATAATTTACTACTCTGAGCATTGCATTCCATTAAAAGCTCATTAAATTTTCTGTTCTCCAATGGGAGGTTTAGCTTTTGAACTGCATGCTTTGGCTTCGAATGATCATTCATTCAATTTTTGCAAAATGTTGTGTTTTATTTTTCCTAAAGTATAGGTGAGCATTTCAATACCTATAGACTGCAGACCCATGGAAACACAGCCCAAGGCTTGAGTATGTTCCATTTGATTCACAAACTCTGTTTCATAAAAATTCAACATAATCTCTTGCACTTTTAGGAAATCCTGAAATCACTGGGTGTATCTGTGGTGATGTGTAACCCAAACATAGCCCCAGAAATATTAATACAGAATATAAAATATCAAATCCCTTTTAGAAGCTTAAATTTTCCAATTCTACATATTATAGTTGTTGCTATTTTTATTATTTTTATCCTTATAAATAGCTGTTTTCTACTAATTCAAAAAGGAGTAACACCACAAAGCCCTTACCGTATTTGATGCCAAACTTAATACCCTGGGTGTGTGTATGGTGGGGGAGGGCGGAGGGGGGGGGCCTAAGAAATCCACATTTTCTGGGGTTTACCCATTTTTGACAAACTCAGACTCCCCTGCATTATTTTCATGCCCACACTCGTCTAGGAAAGAGTATATTTATTATTTTTAATTTAGGGAAATGTAGGAAAATCTCCAGCCCCCAAATTAACATGCATCTTTGGATTGCTAATTGTGCTCATTGCAAATTTGGGTCATCTTGCATGAGTGACTCTAATGTAGGGCTGAGATTGCCATGCAGCGCAGTGGATTCCTGATTCCCCGCGCTAATCCTGAACTCGGTGATTGTGTCAGGTGCAGTTCTGTATGCTCTAGCAGCTGGCTCATCCTCATCAATGCAAATAAGGCAACTCCTACAATCAGAGCCTTGCGAGTGTGAAGCCTGATTGCTGAGGGCAGGCTAAAGCACTACACAGACTCTCACTTTCAAATCACGCTAAGTGACAAGACAACTGCAATGTCCCTCCAGTTCAAAATCAACCTTTTGAAAACAAAACAGGAAGAAGAGGGTGGCTACAAAGAAGAGGAAAACCCCAGTGTCTGCGAAATGGACTTGTTTAGATGGGCTTTATTTAGGTACAGAGATAACATAAAGTGCATTTCAACAAATAATTCTTTAACTCCTGTTCAAGATACTTTGTTTTAAGGGTTGCAGGGGATGCAAAGGTGAGGGAGACACAGTCCCTGCCTTTGAGGAACCCTACTATTTGGCTGCAGAAAATTGTAAAAATTAAGATAATAACAGAATTATTATTAAGGCGAAGTCACCAAAATCTTAAATGAAAAACCACAGAGCATAGTTTTACAGGAACTGCTTAGAGATGGCATTATGGCATAGACGTTAAGAGAAAGTTGTTGGAAGCTTAGGGTTCGAATCCCAGCTTTGTCACTTACTTGCTTTATTTCACCTTTCTACAACCTTCATGTCAACCTCTGCAGAATGGCGGTGACACAAGCACCTTGTAGGGATTTTAGAAGAAGAAACTGAGGTGAAGTATGTAGCACACGTGCCACAGTGCTTGGCACGTAGTAAGTGCTCAATAATGTCAGCTGTGATTATTCCTATTTCCTCCTTAATGTACAAAGAAAGGGGGAGGAGGGGATCCAGAAATGGCAATG